>NC_045777.1:6177890-6892890 GCF_008692025.1 Phocoena sinus | reverse complement strand
TTATTCAAATTTGTCTTAGAAATCACCTTGCTACGCATTCACCTGACACAAGACCCTTGGACGTTGATTATTTTGTCTAACACGGGACGTCGGAAACGTCTAAGCTTCTTCATGGTACTGGTTGAAAATGGCCAGCTAACATTCTATAGGCTCTGCTTAATTTATACTTAGAGCTA
Organism: Phocoena sinus; assembly: GCF_008692025.1. Classification (NCBI taxonomy): domain Eukaryota; kingdom Metazoa; phylum Chordata; class Mammalia; order Artiodactyla; family Phocoenidae; genus Phocoena; species Phocoena sinus. Next base: position 6,892,714 of record NC_045777.1, on the reverse strand, counting down.
AGACAGTTTATGATTTCAATTCATAAAATGACTCTATTTCAGGACACAAATAATAAGAGTGGAGCGGTTTATCCAGAAGATGAATGTTTTATTACACAATGATGATATTCCATTATTATTTATGGTATAAAAATTAAAAGAAGTATCTTTAAAGGAGGAAAGGATCTAACTTTATAAAAATATTTTATTAGAAAAGAATACAATATTTATAAACTGAACTAGATGTTCTTGTGGCATAAAGTGAAGTATAGTCAAACGTCACAATTTTGTACTAATTGGGGTCCAGGTAAATTATAAAACAATTTCAATGAAATGCAATTTCCATGCTGTCAAGTACTTTAATAAATAGATAAGATGCTCCCTGGCAAGATCCTTTTACATAGCAAAACTAATTTTCTTTGAATAGAAGGCACAAGCCAATGTTAGTCTAGCTAAATCACATCATTATGAACTCCATATTAGAGAATTGCAACTAAATCAAATTTTACTATGTATCTAAAGTTCTCAATACCTTTAAGTAAGGATTTTAGGGGAAAAAAATTAAATGTTTAGTAGATGCCTCCTTCAAACTGTTGGTGCCTGAATCCAAACTCTTCAAATCCCACTTTCCTGCTCTGTGTAAATTATAATTTAGGGTTTGATACATTCTATGACTACAATCAACATATTTTATATTTTCAATGTCCTGATACATGTTAAATTTTCCCTTTAAATATATACAACTACTCATCATATAGCAAGACTGCCTAAATGTTTAATATTATCTGCATTAATAAAATAAACTTATCTAATTTGGGGCCCCTGTGTGCAAAGTAAAGCATTAAAAAGTGAACAGTTAAATGAACTATGCCAGGAATCTTTTCTTTAATTGGCCAATTAATTGCACGAGGAAAAGCTCACTCCTTTATAGCTCTCAATGCCTCTTGAGACTCCTCTGCAGTTTGTACTACCTAAGGGGAGACTGAATAACCAGGCTTCCTTTCCTTATGGATTCCATTGGAAATATGATGCTGTATAAACCCCCAGCAAACAACTATAAATCTAGCAAACATTCACTGTGTCTGTGAAGATGGAATGATTCTTCCCCAGACAAGCTTTGCAAAATAATGCATTGATTTCCAATGGCAATTTATTGTTCTCTGCAATCAACTGTGTTTATACTATGGCCTTAAATTATAACCCTTCCTCTTTCATTCCTGGTCTTTGGAATGTGAAATCAGAGTGCCAGAAAGCTTCACAGAGGTCACCTCCAAAATACATGAAATTTAGATGAATTCTTTTGAGTCATAAAATTTCTACTCACTCTGGTCTTTTTTTAGTAGAGTCATATCAAAGGACGCAGCATTAACTAACCCTTAGGCTTTCACCCAAAGTACCTCTTACCCATTTAAAACAAAGAGCAGTTACAGAAGTCCCTAAAATCCAGACCTCCATTGTCCCCAAAATATTGAATCCCAATGTCACCCAGGCAGGGGCTTGGATGTTTTGACATTGTAAGTGTCTTACAAATAGCCATGTGAATTTGACTTGAGTCTTCAAGAAAAAAGAAAAAGGAAAAGAAAAAGAAAAATGAGTAAAATAATAGTATAATAATAATAATAATAAGCTCTATAGGTTTCCTTTGTTCTGACAGGGATCAGCAGGAATTATTCTGAAATCCTTATCCATCAATCAGTCTGAGCGTTCAAACAATGGAAACCATTGTCCTCTGCTATCTGAGGTCATACTACTCTCCCAGACACAGTTTGGGGTTTTTTCCTTCCTTGCTCTCTTAGGTTGGATTCCACAGAAGCAGAGCCTGAGTCGGGGATTTAGGCACAAGTTATTGAGAAAAATATTGAAATAGAAGCACACATTCTTCTCCACTGGACTTAAAGTTGTAATCATGTAGGTTAAGGGCTTCTGGGCACCTGTCTTGCCATTAGTAGAACCTTAGCATGAAATCAACATGGAAGGGAGCACAGACAAAACTGGAGAGACCTGGCCCCCCAAACATTGTTTGCTCCCTAAAAATCAAATCTAATTTGGGAAGTTCTAATTATATATACTAAAAACTGATTTTCTCTTTTCTGCTGAAGTCAATTAGAATAAGAATGTCTGTCACTGGCAACTAAAAGTTTTCACCAATGGAAACATCAGGCTGAATCCTTGAGATGACTAGGCTCAAGAAGACAGAAGAGTCATTGAAACGTCTGTGAACTTAGGCTCGCTTACCTTCTGGAAAATTCTACCTTATGTCCTCCAAGTCTTTTGCCGTAAGAGGGCTAAAGATTCCTCTGATATAGATTACTGGTTATGTATTACGGTTGATGTACATAAATATTTTAGGAAAAAGTAAGCTTTAAAAGAAATCCAATGATGAGAACCATATCAACAGAAGAGAAGGCATTGAAAGCAGGATAGATGACGGTGGCATTTAAGCAAAGAGATGGTGAGCCACTAGCGACCGGAAGTTATTTCTTTCCTGCACATAACTTGCTTTATGAATTATTTCAAATCTGGCACACATCCGGAAATTCACCACAGCCCCTACCCGTAATTATCTTACACGTGGACTGTTTCAGTTCAGGCCGGACACCTAACATTGCATGGATCTGCTTGATATCCCTAATTTTAAAATTTATACTGCCTGTAAGTAAAACTGGAAATGAATGCTTCTTCATGGGAGCTTTTATATTGATAATTGTTTACAAACTAAAGCAAAAACAATGGTTTCAAGATGAAGCTTTACCAGTCACAAAATAAATATTAAGCATCTACTAACTCTCATAGACGTATCCATTTGGAAAAAAAGAAAACTCAGACAAATTAAAACACCATATCAGTAATGCAGTGAGCTGAGGCAGAGATAAAACTGGATGTAAGTTTCATGACCATCTCCAGCTCTCTGGTTTTAAGTCCAGTCTTTCCTCGCCTAGGTGTCATGATGCAAGTCATTATTTCACTTGCAATATGATTGACTATATTTTTTAAATGATTTTAAAAACCTTTGGTACTCTATATCAGTTACTAATTATTGGTACTACATCTCAAAACTAACTTCAACATACCAGATATCAATATATCATCACTGAGACCCGCTTGCTCAGACACTTGATGAAAGAATCCCTTCCCTAACTTTCAAAACCAATTTTTGAAAGAAATCAAATCAGAACCTACCCGTCACTCCCCGCTCCAAGCATTTCCTGAAGACTGACTTATGTGCTGGACCAGCAAAACTCAAAATTCTTCACGAAGCCATCCATATTAATGGCATTATATTTCTATCAGGAAAAACATGACCCCAGTGCAATACCATCCTGCTCTCCTGTTGTGTTCTGTTTGCTGAGTGTTCCTTCATGAACATGCACAGTTTCCTGAAGGCAGAAACCTATCGTGTTCAACAGTTACAGCCGGTACCCAGCAGGGTGCCCGGCAAATAACAGATGCTTGTGAAATAGTTATTGAATGAAGGAATCAATCTCAGAACGGTCACATATTGTAAAAAAAGAAAAAAGAAAAAAAAAGGTCTTTACTATGTGATTCATCCACTGCCACCATAATTGTAGATATTTCCTACTAGTTCTACCAAGTTCTGCCTTGTCCAGGATAGCAAGCTTCCCCCTTCTCATCCCCTCCCAATCAGCCCATCTCCTTGATCCTCTCTCCTGAGACACAAGGCTGTTGAACAGTGGCTCTTCGAGTGATGACTAGTACTAGTAACTCAGAGTCTACACTCCTCTCCCTGCATCTCACAATGGAGTATCCTTTCCTTCTTCCTCCCATTTCTAGGACACATGGTCTCCCCAGGCATCCAACTTCTCCAGAATTTGGGTCTCCTAGCCATCTTGCAACTTTCCCTCCTCTGGCCTCTGAAAAAAGAAAAGCCGCCCTCCAAGCATGGATCCACAGCGTTAGCTCATTGTTAGCCTTTTGGGTTCTCTGGCTATTTTTCCTCTGGTGTGGTTTTGGGTAGTTAAATACACAGGCAACAAGCAGATTAATACGCTGAGCTATAACCCCACCTCAAGTCATTAACAATTTTTTATAAATAAGATTTCTAATGGCTGTACGACTGTCCATTACATGGAATTACCATAATTTAGAAAATCATTTCCCTATTGCTGGGCATTATTTTTAAAAAGGACTTTAAGCAATCCTGACATGAGTGTTCTTAAACTTAGATGTTTGTGAGTATCACTAATTATTTACCTGGGATATATTCTTAGGTGTGGAAATATTAGGCCAAACGATGGAACTTTTTCAGAGACAAACTCCATACTGGAATATACGAGACAGCAGAATATCACTTGATTTGAAAATCTATACAAAAGATATGGAGATAATAGCTTATAAGCAAGGACTCACTGAAGACTGGTCTGTGTATCCCAAAAATATTCCTTACGTAAATTTTATTATTTTAGAGTGAGAGACAGAACTACAGCCCCTCAAAAATGTGATGGGTTAAATGCAACGACCTGATGTGTAGGCGTTTGGGAGTGTGTGACAAATTCTATCCTCTGCATCTTCCTCTTTTCTGCATTAAGTAAGGATCTCATTCTGGCAGGAAACAGGAGTGGAATTGAGTACCTTCTGTGGAGAGCACAGATTTTTTGTTTGTTTTTTTAACTGAAGTATCGTTGACTTATATTAGTTTCAGGTGGAGAGCACAGTTTTAAAAAGGCAGGAACCCAACCTAACAGGCATATCATGTTTTCTGTAATTGGGGGAGACACACAAGCTGGAGCTGTTTTATTTCCTGCCCGTTTCATTCCAAAAGCAAGCAAGTATCAATAGAATGCCTTTTCTTCTTGATGGGTATATGGAAAGCTTATGAATGCAATAATGAGGACTCCAGGTGCCCACCTGGACCCTGGTGAGTTATATAGCTTTATCACCTTTTTTTTTTTTTTTTAAGTTAGAAGAAGCCTTCCATGACCTCCTACTCATGGACACCTACTGCATCCCCGGAGATGTTCCCAATGACACAGAGGCTGGTGTTAACGTGCCTAAGGTTATGGCTTAGAAAATGAGAGCAATTTTATTTGACTGCTCCCTTAGGGTTTCCAAAAATACTATCTTCTTTACATGCACACTAGAAATCACAGGCCACTGGTCTCAAGAATGCTCCCATCTAGGAGCACTATAGAATTGGTGGGGCTCAGTGCAAATGAAAACATGTGGCCCATTGTTCAAAAATTATGAAGAATTTTACAGCAAAAATACCAAGCTCGGGGCCCTTCTCCGTGCGATTGCCGAAACCCCTCATCTCACAAACACAAAGTACATTACCACCCTCATCTCAAAGTCTCCCAGAAAGAATGACTCTTTGCAATAAAGAATAAGAGTCTAAAGAGGCTAATTTCATTTAGATTACAGAATACACTATAGCTAGTATGTTGAACCATATAAAATTTCCAAGATTTTTACCTACAAACAGAGCAATTTCATATGGTTCAACCTAATTCATAGTAACTGTCATAGTAGCACATTTTCCTCAGGATTGATAACCTTTTGAGTTGGCACCCCGAAAAGGAGAAGAGATGATGGTAACGGTTGCCACACATGGGTTCTCTTTGTGTCTGATATTTGTAGTAAGATAACTAGTATCGCTATGTGTGTGTGTGTGTGTGTGTGTGTGTCCATAAAAGTAATACCTCTGCATTGCAGACACCTAGAAAATTTTACAAAATTAATTTAAAAAACACAATTATACATTAATACTATCACTTTAAAAATTTTGGTTTTCATTCCAGTTTTTTGTTAGGTAAATGGATGGATTAACGGATAGATACATACATACCTACATAGATGCATAAATGCATAGGTAGATACACAGATGATTTTTATTACAACATTGGATTATGCTATGTGGTCAGTTTTTGTTTTCTACGATTTTTCCCACAAATTGCCATATTGTGAGCATTTATATGTTCATAGTCCCTAAAAGAAGACTTTGAATTGTGTAATGTTTTATCATGTGGGGATTGCCATCATTTATTTAGTCACTTCCCTAGTGTTGGACATCATTTTTTAAATTTCTGTAAGCAAACCTGAAACAGACATTCTTCTATTCAAATTTCTTTTGCATATCATGGGTGACTTCTCTAGGCTTTTCCTGATGTGAAACTGCTGCTTCAAAAAGTTGAGCTTTTTATTTATTTTTTTTAATTTAATTTTATTTTTTTTTTAAGTTGAGCTTTTTAAAGCTGTCGATATTCCCTTCTAGAAAGGTTAGACAGATTTACAGTCCTAGCGTCAGGGCAGGAGAGTACCCTTCTCCATTGCCCTATTCCCTTATCAGCTTTAGAGAAGCACTGATTAGTTGTTATAGGCTTCTTCTCCTTAAACACAGAAGTAGCATGCGAACATAGTTTCAGTGTGGAAGACGCAGTGATGCAGAATGAAGTATTAACACCCCCCTTGTTTGTACTGCCCCACCTCACCCCACATATGCACACCTGCCCTCGCCTGGCACTTAGACACTCACCCTAGATATAGCTACTATCTATTCGGATACACACACTTTCAGGTGTTTTCTGTACAATTAGTCATATATATGCCCACAGACACATACTGTTACATGGTTGCAACCTTACGACTCACATTGTATTGCAGTGCAATTTCTTTTCATGGAAAGAACTGAAAATTTTTTGATAATTTTTCATATCAGTCATTGGTATATGTCTGATATGACATATCATACGGTATGATATGTCATCCGTTTGTAATGGTTTAATAGCATTCCATAAAGAATCGTAAATAACGTCTCCATAGCCTTATTCACTGTTTGACATTGTGATACATATTTATTTGTGCACCTGTTGGCTGTTAATCTGACACCTCACAGGAAGGTATGCTCCCCGAGGTCAGGGTCATTGTGTGTCTCTTCCAGCCTGAATTTCCATAATCTGCACTATTTTAGTTGTGCTCAGATAACAAAGGAAGGAACAGAAGAGGGGCATTTAGATTTTTCTCCACTATTATAATGGACGCACTTGAACATGTCTCTCCGTCCACATGTATGAGAATTTCTTAAATAACCTCCTAGGAGAAGATAATCTTTCTCAAAGCATATATAGTGTTTAGTTTTGGATAGACACTGCTCTCCTCAAGCACTTCACCAACCTTCACTCCCACCAACGATGTATGAGAGTGTCTGCTTTGCTACATTCTCGCCAGCACAAGGTATCAGTGGTTATTAATGACGTGGTTTGGGGTGTTTTTTTTGACATCTTTATTGGAGTATAATTGTTTTACAATGTCGTGTTAGTTTCTGCTGTATCACAAAGTGAATCAGCTATATGTATACATATATCCCCACATCCACTCCCTCTTGCGTCTCCCTCCCACCCTCCCTATCCCACCCCTCTAGGTGGTCACAAAGCACTGAGCTGATCTCCCTGTGCTATGCCGCTGCTTCCCACTAGCTATCTATTTTACATTTGGTAGTGTATATATGTCAGTGTTACTCTCTCTCTTCATCCCAGCTTCCCCTTCCTCCTCCCCGTGTTCTCAAGTCCATTCGAGAGAAAAGCCCTTTGGGCAAGCATCAGCAGGAGCGCCATCTACAGCTACCCAGGCTGTGCACTGCTCAATTCTGGGGGTGCCATTCATATAAGCTCCAGTATGAACGGCGGCCATGGGGTCCTCCAAAGTGGCCACTCTTAGGGGTGCAGCAGATGGTCTCTGAGCTGTTGCCCCTTTCTTTTTCTGGTACATATGCTGACAAATGCAAGCTGGCCAATCCTACGCTAAAGAGAGAGCAAATTCAACTCTCACCAAAAGCACTTTTAACTGATACAACTCAACTGTTATGCCCAGTTTAAAAGGAGAAGAAAAATAATAGAAGCCTTGACATCAGAACTGGTAGATTGCTTGGTTAATTGAAAAGGTCATTTAAAGTGAAAATCAGAAAATAATTACACAAGTACACAAATATAAATATCTGATGAGCCACATATAAAAATGTAAGTTGCATATATGTATATATTTATCTAAAGCTATAGTGTGTTTTATTTAGGGTACATTCTATGCTGTTATAAAAAAGAAACTCCAACAATACAGTGGATTAATGAAGACAGAAGTTGATTTCTCACCTACCAAACGGTAGCAGCAGAGGAGGGGAAGGTGGTCCAGAACCGATGGGATAGGTCCATCTCAGCACACGGCAGCCATCATCCCTAGGTCCGAGGGAGCAGCTCTGGCTCCCACTACTGCATCTGTGTCCCAGACAATAGGAAGGAGAAGATAAAAGTGAGTGCATGAATGTTCCTCTTAAAGGCATGACAGAAACGGGACCCACCACTTCAACTCACACCCTCTTGGCCAGAGCTTAGCCATACTGAGCTGCAAGGGCACCTTAGCAATTTATTCTCTAGTTGAGATGTGTGACCCAGCTAGAATTCAGGGTTTCTATGATTAAAGAAAGAACTAAAGAATAAATACTAGTGAACAATGCAAAGTCTCTGTCCTATCCAGTTTATTTCCACTTTTAAAACATATAAATCTACAATGTTCCCATTTTTTTGATGTAGAATACAATCCTGAGTGTAGATCTGCTGACTGGAGCTCCACATTTCCTTCCTCACTTGAAATATAACGTATCATTCTAATTTCACCACTGGCAGTTGCTTGAAAATGCCGCAAAACCTCAAAAAACTTTTAATATAATTTGAGTTCATACTACTAGATTTTTATGATATTTTCACTGTCTTATCATTTGTCTCCCTCACACCTAATTTGATAGCATTTTTTAGCTAATTGCCTTTATCATTTTTTTCCCCAAGGCATTCAACTTAGTTTTCATAGAGACAATTCTCTTTTCACACTTAGTTTATCAGTTTATATAATACTTAATTAAACTGTATAATTATAATAGCAAGTACAATTACCATTAACACATTTAAGACAGCAAAGCGAATCCTTGGTAAGCACAGAGCTTAAGAGAAGTGTCCAGGAGAACTAGAGATGAGCCTACTAGCCAAGTGTCTTCAACACGGAGGCAGAAGGAGTCAGTATGCTTTACAGAGGGAACAGGGGAGTTACTTAATCCAGCGAGGTGGCTGAGCGGAGGTCAATTCACAGGGCGTCAGCTATGCCTGCAACAGCGCAAGCAACTGTCCCCTCCATGCAACCAGTGAGCAAATCATTCCAGAGTGAGAGTGATGTGGGAAACAGAGATTTGCTATTTCTTCTTCCATCTCCCTTCTCAACTGCCTTTCGTGGTATGACCATCAGACTCGCTGGGGCTTAAAGATGCAGAACTCCCTTTTTCACAGCACTGCCTAAAAGCACAAGCCAACTACTTCATGTGGTACTTAGCCAGAAAAACAGAGATCTCTTCCTACCCAACAGCAAAAGTAGCCAGATCGAATCACTGACCTACTGTATGTCAGTGTCCAATAGGATGCCTCCCTAAGAGATTTTCACAGATAGTTCACCCTGCAGATGATTTCTGCCTTAGGTACCGACCTCAGAACTTTGCCTGAGATGGAATGAGGATCCCCCGAGATGGAATGAGGATCCCCCGAGATGGCTTTTGCACTGAAAAGATGCCAGTGCTGTGCAATTCAGCTTTTAACGTACAGCTAAAATTCTAGAATCATGTCTAAGAGGCATGCAGTGCTGTTGGCCGTACTCTGGCATTTGAAGAAATGTATCAGCCACCCATGGTCTCATCTGATCAATGAGTTGCCATCTCACCTCCCCCCAACCCTATTTAAAAAAAAGCACAGTGTAACGCTGCTCTAGGAGGATGTATTTATTACTAAATAATTGAATAGCATCCATCTTAAAACTGAATTACCCGACCCAGGACATTTCCTTATGTTAACAAAGACTGACTGATTCCTGTCCAAAACCAGCCCATTGATACATTTCGATACTTTGAGATTCCTGGTTTATTTTGAAAGTAAGGAAATACTTTATTGTACCCATTTAAAACCAAGATATAACCATATAAGTCTTATTTTTTAATTAATTATGAATTAAGTAAGTTATTTATTTATGGCTACATTGGGTCTTCGTTGCTGCGCGCGGGCTTTCTCTAGTTGCGGCGAGCAGGGGCTACTCTTTGTTGTGGTGTGCAGGCTTCTCACTGCGGTGGCTTCTCTTGTTGTGGAGCACGGGCTCTAGGTGCGTGGGCTTCAGTAGTTGTGGCACACAGGCTTAGCTGCCCCTTGGCACGTGGGATCTTCCTGGACCAGGGTCTTGAACCTGTGTCCCCTGCATTGGCAGGCAGATTCTTAACCACTGCACCACTAGGGAAGTGCTTTAAGTCTTCTTTTGATTTTATGGTGGGTAGTTAATAACTTAGACAAAAGAGTATTTTACTACTGTCTGCTGATGTTAGACTATCTTGCCTCTGGAGAACGAAACAATGTTATTTTTCCTAGTGGATTAATGTCTTCATAAATCTCTGCAAAAGTATGCTTGTATTGACAAACATAGTATTTGTGGTGAGCCTGAAATACGGAAATATTCTGCTATTTTTCTTGGGATGTAAATATGTGTTTATGTATTCATCAAACATTCACTGTAATCCTGTTTTTTGCCAAATTTGCCCCGGCAGTCAAGGGCACAAGACAGACAGAACCTTAGCCCTCACAGAACTGTCAGTCCAGACGAGAAAAGAGACATAACTATAGGCAATTTAAATGCTCAACACCAATAATTATGAAATGTTAAAGCATATAGCGGGAGTACCTAATGCAATTTAGCTATTTAGAACAACAAATCTGTGGTTCTCTTCAATCCCCTCCCTCTCAATCTCTATATAAAACTTGTGACTTATCTTAGAAACTAAACACATTTTTACATTACCTTGCAGAAGATTCTTTGAAACACTTTGCTGAAAGACATACTTGGACTGTCTCAGAGCTAACTCAGCGTTTTTTTTTTTTTAATGGTCGAACAAACAAGCAAAAGAATATTTTGCAAACACGGAAATCACATGAAATGCAAATTTTAGTGTCCCTAGATGAAGTCCTATTAGATACCATCATGCCCATCCATGTAATGCCTATGGCCACTTTCACACTGTGATGGCAGAGCTGAGTAGTTGTGAAAGACTGTACAGTCTATAGGCCTAAAATATTTCCTATCTGGCCCTTTACTGAAAAAAAATGCCACCCCGTGGCTTACAGAATCCACTGACTTTTGAGATGGTAGTAAAAACTAAAACACACAGAATCCTAACACTTAAATGCACATCCCAATGACGTGTCTATGAGCAGATTCCTCATCCTACAGTCTCTCTCTAATTATCAGCTTTCCTTTAATGGCCCCCAGAAGGAGATTCTTCCGTGGCTGCCCACCTGTGGACCGCTTGGTTTCAAAGTTAGCAAGCCTGAGGCCTGGAAAGAACACAGAGCTCCCTGGGGGCTCTGAGATCAATTTTAGACAAAACACAGCTCCTGAGTTCCCTCACTGCCCTTGGCCATTTGCTCTCACACAACCCCACGCTCAGGTGGAACCCATCCCTCCGGAGCACCTGTAAGTTTCCTCAACACGATGTGAAGAGGAATGGATGAGCCTCTCTTTCAGAAGGGCAGAGACTAACATGGGAGGAGAGAGGTACACGCATCAGGCACCAACTCTAAGGTGGGAGAGGGAAAGCCAAAACATTCAGGTGTCCAGATACATCATATTATAATGCAATGTTGTTTTAAAATCACAATTAATACCAAAACATCCATGATGCACAAAACATTTTTTAAAAAACACAGGATTAGTATTATTGATTCCTTTTAACTCATGGCTCACCTTAACATCACTCCTGACCCAATCTTTCTTTAAAATTTTGATTTTGGGAGAAGCTTCAAGATGGCGGAAGAGTAAGACGTGGAGATCACCTTCCTCCCCACACATACATCAGAAATACATCTACACATGGAACAACTCCTACAGAACACCTACTGAACGCTGGCCGAAGACCTCAGACCTCCCAAAACGCAAGAAACTCCCCACGTGTCTGGGTAGGGCAAAAGAAAAAACAGACAAAAGAATAGGGACGGGACCTGCGCCTCTGGGAAGGAGCCGTGAAGGAGGGAAAGTTTCCACACACTAGGAAGCCCCTTCGCGGGCGGAGGCTGCGGGTGGCAGAGGGGGGAAGCTTCGGAGCCACGGAGGAGAGCACAGCCACAGGGTGCGGAGGGCAAAGCAGAGAGATTCCCGCACAGAGGATCGGGGCCGACGGGCACTCACCAGCGCGAGAGACTTGTCTGCTCCCCGGCCGGGGCGGGCGGGGCTGGGAGCTGAGGCTCGGGCTTCGGTCGAGCGCCGGGAGAGGACGGGGGTTGGCGGCGTGAACACAGCCTGCAGGGTGTTAGTGCACCGCTGCTAGCCGGGAGGGAGTCCGGGGAAAAGTCTGGACCTGCCGAAGAGGCAAGAGACTTTTTCTTCCCTCTTTGTTTCCAGGCGTGCGAGGAGAAGGGATTAAGAGCGCTGCTTAAAGGAGCTCCAGAGACGGGCGCGAGCCGCGGCTAACAGCGCGGAACCCAGAGACGGGCATGAGACGCTAAGGCTGCTGCTGCCGCCACCAAGAAGCCTCTGTGCGAGCACAGGTCACTCTCCACACCTCCCGTCCCGGGAGCCTGTGCAGCCCGCCACTGCCAGCGTCCCGGGATCCAGGGACAACTTCCCCGGGAGAACGCACGGCGCGCCTCAGGCTGGTGCAACGTCATGCCGGCCTCTGCCGCCGCAGGCCCGCCCCGCACTCCGTGCCCCTCCCTCCCCCGGCCTGAGCGAGCCAGAGCCCCGGAAGCAGCTGCTCCTTTAACCCCGTCCTGTCTGAGCGAAGAACAGACGCCCTCCGGCGACCTACACGCAGAGGCGGGGCCAAATCCAAAGCTGAGCCCCGGCAGCTGTGCGAACAAAGAAGAGAAAGGGAAATCCCTCCCAGCAGCCTCAGGAGCAGCGGATTCAATCTCCACAACCAACTTCATGTGCCCTGCATCTGCGGAATACCTGAATAGACAACCAATCATCCCAAATTGAGGAGGTGGACTTTGGGAGCAACGATATATATATATATATATCTTTTTTTTTCCCCTTTTTCTCTTTTTGTGAGTGTGTACGTGTATGCTTCTGTGTGTGATTTTGTCTGTATAGCTTTGCTTTCACCATTTGTCCTAGGATTCTGTCTCTACAGGTTTTTCTTTTTTTTAGTATAGTTTTTAGCGCTTGTTATCATTGGTGGATTTGATTTTTGGTTTGGTTGCTCTCTTCCTTTTTTATTACTTAAAAAATTTTAATAACTATTTTTTATTTTGTATTTTAATAACTTTATTTTTTCCTTTCTTTTTTTTTTTCCTTTTATTCTGAGCCATGCGGATGACAGGGTCTTGGTGCTCCAGCCCAGCAACAGGCCTGTGCCTCTGAGGTGGGAGAGCTGAGTTCAGGACGCTGGTCCACCAGAGGCCTCACGGCTCCATGTGATATCAAACAGCAAAAACCTCACAGAGATCTCCATCTCAATGCCAAGACGCAGCTCCACTCAACGACCAGCAAGCTCCAGTGCTAGACACTCCATCCCTAACAAGTAGCAAGACAGTAACACAACCCCACCCATTAGCAGCGAGGCTGCCTAAAATAATAATAAGGTCACAGACACCCCAAAACATGCCACCAGATGCGGCCCTTCCCACCAGAAAGACAAGATCCAGCCTCATCCACCAGAACACAGGCACTAGTTCCCTCCACCAGGAGGCGTACACAACCCATTGAACCAACCTTAGCCACTGGGGGCAGACACCAAAAACAACAGGAACTATGAACCTGCAGCCTGTGAAAAGGAGACCCCAGAGTAAATTAAGCAAAATGAGAACACAGAGAAACACATTGCAGGTGAAGGAGCAAGGTAACAACCCACCAGACCTAACAAATGAAGAGGAAACAGGCAGTCTACCTGAAAAAGAATTCAGAATAATGAGAGTAAAGATGATCCAAAATCTTGGAAATAGAATGGAGAAAATACATGAAATGTTTAACAAGGACCTAGAAAAACTAAAGAGCAAACAATGATGAACAACACAATAAATGAAATGAAAAATTCGCTAGAAGGAATCAATAGCAGAATAACTGAGGCAGAAAAATGGATGTGACCTGGAACATAAAATAGTGGAAATAACTACTGCAGAGCAGAATAAAGAAAAAAAGAATGAAAAAATTGAGGACAATCTCAGAGACCTCTGGAACAACATTAAATGCACCAACATTCGAATTATAGGGGTCCCAGAAGAAGAGGAGAAAAAGAAAGGGACTGAGAAAATATTTGAAGAGATTATAGTTGAAAACTTCCCTAATATGGGAAAGGAAATAGTTAATCAAGTCCAGGAAGCACAGAGAGTCCCATACAGGATAAATCCAAGGAGAAATACACCAAGACACATATTAATCAAACTATCAAAAATTAAATACAAAGGAAAAAAATTAAAAGCAGCAAGGGAAAAACAAGTAACATACAAGGGAATCCCCATAAGGTTAACAGCTGATCTTTCAGCACAAACTCTGCAAGCCAGAAGGGACTGGCAGGACATATTTAAAGTGATGAAGGAGAAAAACCTGAAACCCAGATTACTCTACCCAGCAAGGATCTCATTCAGATTCGACGGATAAATTAAAACCTTTACAGACAAGCAAAAGCTAAGACAATTCAGCCACACCAAGCCAGCTTTACAACAAATGCTAAAGGAACTTCTCTAGGCAGGAAACACAAAAGAAGGAAAAGACCTACAATAACAAACCCAAAACGATTAAGAAAATGGTGACAGGAACATACATATTGATAACTACCTTAAATATAAATGCATTAAATGCTCCAACCAAAAGACACAGACTGGCTGAATGGATGCAAAAACAAAACCCGTACATACACTGTCTACAAGAGACCCACTTCAGACCTAGGGACACACACAGACTGAAAGTGAGCAGATGGAAAAAGATATTCCATGCAAATGGAAATCAGAAGAAAGCTGGAGTAGCAATTCTAATATCAGACAAAACAGACTTTAAAATAAAGACAATTATAAGAGACAAAGAAGGACACTACATAATGATCAAGGGATAAATCCAAGAAAAAGATACAATTGTAAATATTTCTGCACCCAACATAGGAGCACCTCAATACATAAGGCAAATGCTAACACCCATAAATGGGGAAATCGACAGTAACACAATCATAGTAGGGGACTTTCACACCCCACTTTCACCAATGGACAGATCATCCAAAATGAAAATAAATAAGGAAACACAAGCTTAAAATGAAACATTAAGCAAGATGTACTTAACTGATATTTATAGGACATTCCATCCAAAAACAACAGAAAACACTTTCTTCTCAAGTGCTCATGGAACATTCTCCAGGATAGATCATACCTTGGATCACAAATCAAGCCTTCGTAAATTGAAGAAAATTGAAATTGCATCAAGTATCTTCTTTTCCAACCACAACACTATGAAACTAGACATCAATTACAGGAAAAAATCTGTAAAAAATACAAACATATGGAGGGTAAACAGTATACTACTTAATAACCAAGAGATCACTGAAGCAATCAAAGAAGAAATCAAAAAATACCTAGAAACAAATGACAATGAAAACACGACAATCCAAAACCTATGGGATGCAGCAAAAGCAGTTCTAAGAGGGAAGTTTACAGCAATACAATCCTACCTCAAGAAACATGAAACACCTCAAATAAACAACCTAACCTTACACCTAAAGCAATTAGAGAAAGAACAAAAACACCCAAAAGTTACCAGAAGGAAAGAAATCATAAAGATCAGCTGAGAAATAAATGAAAAAGAAATGAAGGAAACGACAGCAAAGATCAATAAAACTAAAAGCTGGTTATTTGAGAAGATAAACAAAATTGATAAACCACTAGCCAGACTCATCAAGAAAAAAAGGGAGAAGACTCAAATCAATAGAATTAGAAATGCAAAAGGGAAAGTAACAGCTGACACTACAGAAATACAAAGGATCATGAGAGATTTCTACAAGCAACTAACTCTATGCCAACAAAATGGACAAACAGGAAGAAATGGACAAATTCTTAGAAATGCACAACCTTCTGAGACTGAACCAGGAAGAAATAGAAAATATAAACAGACCAATCACAAGCACTGAAATTGTAACTGTGATTAAAAATCTTCCAACAAACAAAAGCCCAGGACCAGATGGCTTCACAGGTGAATTCTATCAAACATTTAGAGAAGAGCTAAAACCTATCCTTCTCAAACTCTTCCAAAATATAGCAGAGGGAGAAACACTCCCAAACTCATTCTATGAGGCCACCATCACCCTGATACCAAAACAAGACAAAGATGTCACAAAGAAAGAAAACTACAGGCCAATATCACTGATGATCATACATGCAAAAATCCTCAACAAAATACTAGCAAACAGAATCCAACAGCACATTAAAAGTATAATACACCATGATCTAGTGGGGTTTCTCCCAGAAATGCAAGGATTCTTCAATATACGCAAATCAGGGCTTCCCTGGTGGCGTAGTGGTTGAGAGTCTGCCTGCCGATGCAGGGGACACGGGTTCGTGCCCCGGTCTGGGAAGATCCCACGTGCCACGGAGTGGCTAGGCCCGTGAGCCATGGCCACTGAGCCTGCGTGTCCGGAGCCTGGGCTCCATAACGGGAGAGGCCACAACAGTGAGAGGCCCGCACACTGCAAAAAAAAAAAAAAAATATATATATATATATATATATTTTTATACACGCAAATCAATGTGATCCACCATATTAACAAACTGAACAATAAAAACCATATGATCATCTCAATAGATGCAGAGAAAGCTTTTGACAAAATTCAACACCCATTTATGATAAAAAAAAAACCCTCCATAAAATAGGCACAGAGGGAACTTACCTCAACATAATAAAGGCCATATATGGCAAACCCACAGCCAACATCGTACTCAATGGTGAAAAGCTGAAACCATTTCCACTAAGGTCAGGAACAAGACAAGGTTTCCCACTCTCACCACTATTATTCAACATTTTTTGGAAGTTTTAGCCACAGCAATCATAGAAGAAAAAGAAATAAAAGGAATCCAAATTGGAAAAGAAGAAGTAAAACTGTCACTGTTTGCAGATGACATGATATGATACATAGAGAATGCTCAAGATGCTACCAGAAAACTACTAGAGCTAATCAATGAATCTGGTAAAGTAACAAAATTAATGCACAGAAATATCTTGCATTCCTATACACTAATGATGAAAAATCTGAAAGAGAAATTAAGGAAACACTCCCATTTACCACTGCAACAAAAAGAATAAACTACCTAGGAATAAACTTACCTAAAGAGACAAAAGACCTATATGCAGAAAACTATAAGACACTGACTAAAGAAATTAAAGAGGATACAAATAGATGGACAGATATACCATGTTCTTGGATTGGAAGAATCAACATTGTGAAAATGACTATACTACCCAAAGCAATCTACAGATTCAATGCAATCCCCATCAAACTACCAATGGCATTTTTCACAGAACTAGAACAAAAAATTTCACAATTTGTATGGAAACACATAAGACCCTGAATAGCCAAAGCAATCTTGAGAAAGAAAAACGGAGCTGGAGGAATCAGGCTCCCTGACTTCAGACTATACTACAAAGCTACAGTAATCATGACAGTATGGTACTGGCACAAAAACAGAAATATAGATCAATGGAACAGACTAGAAAGCCCAGAGATAAAGCCACGCACATATGGTCACCTTATTTTTGATAAAGGAGGCAAGAATATACAATGGAGAAAAGACAGCCTCTTCAATAAGTGGTGCTGGGAAAACTGGACAGCTACATGTAAAAGAATGAAATTAGAACACTCCCTAACACCATACACAAAAATAAACTCAAAATGGATTAAAGACCTAAATGTAAGGCCAGACACTATCAAACTCTTAGAGGAAAACATAGGCAGAACACTCTATGACATAAATCACAGCAAGATCCTTTTTGACCCACCTCCTAGAGAAATGGAAATAAAACAAAAATAAACAAATGGGACCTAATGAAACTTCAAAGCTTTTGCACAGCAAAGGAAACCATAAACAAGACCAAAAGACAACCCTCAGAATGGGAGAAAATATTTGCAAATGAAGCAATTGACAAAGGATTAATCTCCAAAATTTTCAAGCAGCTCATGCAGCTCAATATCAAAAAAACAAAGAACCCCATCCAAAATGGGCAGAAGACCTAAACAGACATTTCTCCACAGAAGGTATACAGACTGCCAACAGACACATGAAAGAATGCTCAACATCATTAATCATTAGAGAAATGCATATCAAAACTACAATGAGCTATCATCTCACACCAGTCATAATGGCCATCATCAAAAAATCTAGAAACAATAAATCCTGGAGAGGGTGTGGAGAAGAGGGAACCCTCTTGCACTGTTGGTGGGAATGTAAATTGATACAGACACTACGGAGTACAGTATGGAGTTTCCTTAAAAAACTAAAAATAGAACTACCATACGACCCAGCAATCCCACTACTGGGCATATACCCTGAGAAAACCGTAATTCAAAAAGAGTCATGTACCACAATGTTCATTGCAGCTCTGTTTACAATAGCCAGGATATGGAAGCAACCTAAGTTGCTTCATCTGTCCATCAACAGATGAATGGATAAAGAAGATGTGGCACATATATACAATGGAATATTACTCAGCCATAAAAAGAAACGAAATTGAGTTATTTGTAGTGAGGTTAATGGACCTAGAGTCTGTCATACAGAGTGAAGTAAGTCAGAAAGAGAAAACAAATACCGTATGCTAATACATATATATGGTATCTAAAAAAAAAAAGGTCATCAAGAACCTAGGAGCAGGACGGGAATAAAGACCCAGACCTACTAGAGAATGGAACTGAGGACACAGGGAGGGGGAAGGGTAAGCTGGGACAAAGTGAGCGAGTGGCATGGACATATATACACTACCAAATGTAAAACCGATAGCTAGTGGGAAGCAGCCACATAGCACAGGGAGATCAGCTTGGTGATTTGTGACCAGCTAGAGGGGTGGGATAGAGAGGATGAGAGGGAGGGAGATGCAAGAGGGAGGAGATATGGGGATATATGTATATGTATAGCTGATTCACTTTGTTATAAAGCAGAAACTAATATACCGTTTAAAGCAATTATACTCCAATAAAGATATTAAAATTTTTATTTTTATTTTTTTCATCATGGGATTTTGAATTAATTTTAACTTTTTAAAATATTTCATTAAAATATTATTTATCTGGGTTGCTATGTTTTTTGGTGACCCCTTAAATTTTGTGCCTGAAGCAAGTGCCATGCTCCCTTTACCCTAGCTGTGTTAGTCCACTCAGGCTGCTATAGCAGAGCACTATAGTCTGGGTAGCTTTAACAAAAAGCATTTGTTTTTCACTGTTCCAGAGGCTGGGAAGTCCAAGGTCAAGGCATGGGCAGATTCGGTGTCTCATGGGGGCTGCTTCCTGGTTCATAGACTGTCATCTTCTTGCAGTGTCCTCACATGGCAGAAGAGGGGAGGGAGCTCTCGGGCATCTCTTTGACAAGGACACTAATCTCATTCAGGGGGGCTCCACCCTCCTGATACCATCTGGTGGGGGTTAGGCTTCAACATATGGATTTTGAGGGTACAAAACAGTCTATAGCTCTAGTGTTGGCCTGCTACCTCAGATTCATGTTTGAAATTCCCATAATGACTGATGAACTTGTTCTGGGAAGGAAGAAAGAAAGTAGCCCTTAGCATTTGAAGGATATAGCAGAACTATATCAACTTAGGGAAAACTGAAGCCTATAACACTTATCATTAATATAATGGAAAAGTAAAATCCTCCCAGGGTTAAAAAATCCATATATTTGATGTGAATGGGAAGACTCGAACCTTCATTTGTTACATTATAATAGGAACCCCAAGCGCACCTCTCTCAAGGTTATGGACAAAATGAAATTACTGTGCTGTAAAACTGTTGCGAGGGAGTACTTCCCAGTTTGTGTTGGTGGAACCATTGCAGAGCCACAAATGATAGGCTGGGAAAACGCTCCACAGTATTTCTGGGAGGCCGGGCACTGCCGGATTCAATATGATTTCAGAAATACATTACAAATCCAAATCTCTGAAATACTGAAGACAAAATGTTTTATAGCAAGCCCCGGCAACAGGACAAAGTGAGTTTGGAGAAATGTCCAGGAATGAAATGACCTCATTCACTTCACTGGCTGTTGACCAAATGTCCCCCACATGCTGGGAACCAGGGATACATATAACGAGTCAAATGATGCTTGACAGGTGCCGATGAGGTCACAGATGACAAGGTGGCCTCAGGAATGGAAAAGTGCACAGTGCGCACGTCTGTCTTGGGACCTTGTATGGGCGTGTCCTCTGTGTTCCCCTCCACAAATAAACCACTTCCATTCTGCCTGCAGAAGCAGTTCTCCACTTCAGAAGACTTTGCCTGAGCTTCGGGATCTCTTCCTGCTCTCAAATCTATGACATTCTGAAACTCGAATCCCAAAGCACTTTAAAAATAAGGTCTCTCTAGGGGATTAAGAGGTACAAACTATTAGGTATAAAATAAGCTGCAAGGATACATTGTATAACATGTGGGATGGAGCCAATATTGTATAATAACTATAAATGGAGCCTTTAAAATTGTGAATCACTGTATTTTACACCTGTAATTTATATGATAGGTAAATAAATAAATAAATAATGCTGAGTGCCTACCATGTGCTGGGGACCATGATAAGCAGCTAATATGTGCAGATGTATTTACTCCTCACAAGGTCTCTATAGAGACTAACATTATCTCCCTTTTACACTTGAAGAAACTGCAGCACTGAGATGGTTAGTAATAGCCTCAAGGTCACCTAGCTGATGAGTAATCTGCCTGAGATTCAAATCCAGATTATGTGCTACAGAGATGTGAAACTAAACTGAGATAAACAAAACATGGCAGAAGAGTAAATTGAATGTGTGGGGTCTCCTAATTATCTACTGGAAAAATCAGTCGCTTTACCCATTTATTAGAAGAATAGCCTTGCTATTAAATTCAAGGGCATTCAGCTAGAGTTAGGGTCCCTGAAACCTAAGATCTTGAACTGGAAGGGCCATTAGAGGGTCTAGTTCAAACTTCCTCCCCTATATTATGGATGAAGCGTCTGGGGGACCCAGAAGTGGATGGCTTGTTATAGTCATAGAGAATCATTAATCTTCTACCCTCCTGAAAGACAAGGATTCGGTAGCCAAGAATGTTGAAAAAAAAACCTAAAAAACTGAAAAGACTAAGGAAGGAGAATCTGATAATTAAGAAAGAAACCTGTTTACTACCAGGAGCTAAAACTTTGCAAGAATGATGAAGGTCTTCTACTTAACTAAAGCAAAATTGTGCCGCAGATATTTGCATGCAGTTGTGTGTGCATTTCAGGTTAACATTTGCCCTCAAATCTTCCTCCAGTTTCCGTTGACAGCAAAGTAACCTAAATGTACAGGTGAATAAGTCTACTTCAAGGTACGTTTTAGGGAGATTATACCTTGCCTGTTAGAAATAAATTTCCTCACCTTGTTTGCTATCACTTAGACCTTTCTGTAAATTTAGTACTTTTGCACATCTTACAATAATGGGTCTAAGACATTTGTGGCAAAAGAAGATTGCTTTTTCCTTTTCTCCCACAATTTTTTTCCTCACTAAATTCCGCATGGAGAAAATCACACTCATAAAGTCTGAGCGGTCATTAGAAAATGCATAGGCGATTCTGTCAATGTGTCTGCACACAGGTGTACATTCACCGCAACCTGTGTCAGTTACAAAGGGCAAGAACTTAGCTTCCTTACAACCTATACCTTTGGAAGAAGGCAGACGAATGGTAACTACTGTGCTTTTGCTCAGAATGACCCTTGGCCCCGAAGTCAGGGAAAGAACACTCCACCCAAGTTCCTCTAGAGCAATGGCTCTCAGTAAAGGCAATGCCATCTCCAGGGGGGCATTTTGGAAATCCGTGGGAGCATTTTTATTGTCATAATATCCAGGGGCGCTACTAGCATTTAGTGGGTAGGTCTAGGATGCTAGAAGTTCTCTGAAACATTGGACAGTCCTGACCTAAATAAGAGGTCATTCCATATCCACACGACTCTTGAAAGACCCCAAATGGATATACAGATATAATGTATCTGGGGATCATTTTAATGAGTGTATTTTCCAGGAATGCAATTATCACGTAAATGAAGGGCAGCGTTTTTCCTTAATTTTGTTAAGGAGGTGTGTATTTTGTTAAGTATTTTACCAAAAGTTAGTTGTTCACCATTTTTGGAAAATCATGTTAAAATGACACCACCACTTGGGGTACTGAGTGGCCCACACAACCCAGCTGAATCAGTCTGCATTTGCAACTGTCACAAACACTACAATTTTATGTGGCTGTATAAGTACATAGACATGTCCTAGAATGTACACATAGATCTATCTGTCTATCTATCCATCCATCAGCCCTGGACCACCTCTGCTTCCTTTACCTGTGTTGTTCCATAGGTGAAAAATCAACTTCCGTGTTCCCGTTTTGGGGTCTCTTTGTTATAGCAGCATAGAATATACCCTAACTAAAACACTAATCTTCAAACAATATGAATTTGTTGGCATCACTGCAACTTAACTCCTCACCACCACAAGGCCCTCAAATCTTCAGTAAAACTTTTCTGCATCACAAGCGCTTATGTGATTTGGATTTTTTTGTGAAACTCGAAGGCAAGGCTGCATTTACCATCTGGGTTAGAGGCACCTGTCATGGAAGTAAGACTTCACAGAGCTGTCCATGAGTCTGCCCCCAGCCAGTTCTGATCTCTACTTATGATCAAGTTCAAAGCTATTTAGACAAGAATTTGACTGTCTGCAAGGCTTGGAATAAGGATTTGAGTTACACTAGTAGGGTGACTCACATGAGGTCGCTGATACCCAATCACACTTAACCTAAAACTCTCACTCACTGGTTTCACTCTGATAAAGAGCAAGGATCTGGCGGTGCCTACCTGGCACTTGGTTTAGAGTAAATTTAAACTTTCCGGTAATAATTAGATCTGCTGGGCCATCGTCATAGGATAAATTCATTGACTGTCCTATTTTCCTTTGTGTACCCAGCACCTAACGCAAAACCAGGAACACTGACACTCAAGAGATATTTGATTAATTAATTAAACAAGTAATGAAGGACTCCACAAACCCAGAAGGATTCAAGCAGAAGCAAGACAAAAAATCGGCTATGAATTTGTAGAACTCATTTAATCACTGAGAAATTGGATGAATATGTATGGAGGGGATTTGGATTATATGACTTTTAAAGTCACTACCTTACATGGGAATCTTTGGTAAATGTCAAAAATTAACTTGCAGAATTCATCATCTAAAAGGCTTCATCTGTAAGCAGAAGGAGATCCTGAAGGTCACCTACAGCCCTGTTATTTTAGAATACATAGTTAGGACATGGACTAACCTACAAAACTGTCCAGTTTTGTAACGCAGAGGTTTCTTTCCTCAAGTATTTATTTTGCCTATGTTCTATTTCATGGTGATGGTGAAAAGAAGTATTCATCAATAAACCTAAATATTAACTTGTTTCTGTTCCACATGGCTTTCTCAGAACATAATATGAAATTACAGGATAATCTAGGCACCATCAGTAGTAAATGAGGACAGAAATAAGTAATGGTCAGCCTGCTTCCTTTTTACGTTGGAGGAGACAGAAAATAAAGTAGAGAAAATTGAAAAAGGAAAGAGCAAGCCGCGTAGACAGAGCATTTCGGGAAGAATAAAGCAATGGCTTTCTTTTATAAGAACCTGAGTGGCGTGTCACAGGAACAGTGAGAAGCCCAGTGAGTGGAGTGGGATGAAGGACCAGGAATGCAGGAAGTTAAAACAAAAGCCAGAGAGAGAGAAAGCCAGAGGATGGACTGTAAGCCTCTGTGAGGACCTTGGCTTTTTCTCTACGATGGGCAGCTATTGCTTAAGACCTTGAAGATGATTCCACTACTTCATAGTCAGGAAAGCAAACACATCTCTGAGAGATTAAAGAAAGAACAGGGAAAAGGATGGAGGGAAGTCAGGAAAACGTTGTCTTGACAGCTTAATTGTTGCTTTGCTATTTTCCTCCTTTTGCTTACTTTTACCCAACGAAAATTCAATGCCAAAGTTTTTTCAATGAGTTGAAGCACTTCCTTCTTCTTTCTTTATTACAATCAAGTGAATTTACATGTTAAGAGCACAGGGTGTTAAAAATAATAAAGAAAGAATGTGGGGTTTTTAACAGGAAAATGTGGTTCCGTTTTTGGACTCATTCATTTGGGTTAAGCTTGATTATAGTTCTTTGGGGAGAAGTTAAATACGTTTGAGGTGAAAAAGGAATGTATACTCGAATAAAACACGTTGGATAAGAGTGGTTCAACAGATTATTATTTCTACCTCCGGTCAACGTGGGAAAGTGAAATCTCCACTCTCAGCAATCAATATTTTAACCTTTCCAGGAAATATTCCTGTGGAAGGGAGTAATTATATATAACCAGATCTAATTATGTTAAGTGGAATGAGATGCAATACCCCTGCCAATTATGCCAGCAAGTTGCTTTTGCCTGGCCTTTCTGAGTGTGTCAGCAAGAATTCCTCCAGCAGCGAAGATATCCGTTCAAGGCCATTTCTCAGATAAAAGGAAGATATAGTAATCTTTTAAGTTGAAGACAAATAGGACAAGGAATCCTTCTTAAATCTTAAAAGGCAGGGAAATTACCCTCATAATTTCACATCCAAATTCCCGTGCTAGGAGTACCTTCTTAAAATGCATGTATCGGGAGACACTCTACCTAATGCAACAGCAACTAGAATAAGAATTTGAATTGCTCTGATTTTTCAAAAACCAGGTTCACTTTTTTTTTTTTTTTTTACAAGTTCATGGGAGGAGCAGGAATGGATCCTATCTTTTGGAGTTAGACTTCACCAGCAAGTAAAATGATAATGAAGTTTGCCTTCAATTGTATTATTTTGGAATTCTAAGATTATTTTAAATTAAAGATTATTGAACTAAGATCCCAGTAAATTGGAGATGACCTAGATGGATACCTCAAATAGCCAGAAAAAATAGACGACCATGTGGAGAGACCACTCTGAAATGAACAAATTCAGCATCAGTGGGTCCCAGACAGAGTCTGAGGGCTCACTCAACAGTGGGAGAGGTAAGACACCCAACACATGTTTACGAAGCAACTCTAATGGACCCAGTACTGCTCTTAGCCTTGGTTATTACACAATGGGGGTTCAGGCTGAGGCTGGCGGTGAGGCCCCTGGGCCTGCCCTTGTGGCATTTACATGTTCTATCCCTCTTTCTCTAAGACCTCATGGTTCTGTATTTATAATAAGAAGCCTAGTCAAAAGCGTTCTATAATAAAATATAACTAAGTAATAAACTTAAAAAGGGAATAACTATTATTATTGAGAATCAGTATTAATTGTAATAGATGGGTTGCCATAGGTCGAATCCTATACGAAATAGGCAATACTTCATTTAATTCTTAAACCAATCCATTTACAGATGAGGAAACATAGGATTAGAGAGATTAAACATATGATTTATTCCCAAAGTAAGCGGGAGGCTGTAAGGCAGCAGGAGGGGTAAGAAGTAACAAAGATGAGATCCTGTTCTGGGGACCCTAAAACCTGTGGGTTTTTTTTTTAAGATAAATTTATTTATTTATTTTGTGGTTCGCAGGCCTCTCACTGTTGTGGCCTCTCCCGTTGCGGAGCACAGGCTCCGGACGGGCAGGCTCAGCGGCCATGGCTCGCGAGCCCAGCCGCTCCGCGGCATGTGGGATCCTCCCGGACCAGGGCACGAACCCGCGTCCCCTGATCGGCAGGCAGACTCTCAACCACTGCGCCACCAGGGAAGCCCAAACCTGTGGTTTTAACTGCAGTGTTGCTCCTCAGACACATATGTGTATGTCAGTATGCATGGCTAAACACACAGCCTAGTGGAGTTCATGCAACACACAGAGCTTTATCCACCAAAACTGAAGAGGCCCCCAGCTTCTAATTAGTCTAAGATAAATGGTAGCTAGGAAATTTGGTTCAATTTTTACAGTGTTATATATCAGAAAGGGATGAACCCTTTGGATTTTCTACCATATGCCAGATGTCTAGATACATTATCACTTAAGTTGATTATTGCAGCAGACCAGGTTCATCATAAGCCACATTTAGTCATAAGGAAGCTGAGTCCTAGGAGGTTATGTAAAGTCCAAGATGACATGGCCCAAGAGTAGTAGATTCCAGGGCTCTCTGGCTCTGAACATGATGTGCACTTTTTACTGCATCAACCTGGAAAGGACATAACAAGATCATTAGAAAAGCTGGGTTTGTGTTTTGGCTCTGCTGCCATTTATTAGCCGTGTGATCTTGAACAAGTCCTGAAACTTCCCTCAACTTCAGTTTCTTCATCTATAAAAGAGAAATAATAATAACAACAACTACGTGTCAAGTTCTCATAAGATTTAAATATGTTATCATACACAAAGCAGTGAAGTGTCTGGCAATACAGACATTCAGTAAATGCTAGTTATTATTATTACGATGAATCCTAATAACACTTGTGGGTAGTATCTTCTATTAGACTCTTGAAATGGAAGTTGTAGAAACAGTGGGAGAGGAGAAATTTGGGAGGAACTGGCAAGGATATTCCCTAGAAAATGAAGCAAAAATTGCAAGCTAAGCAAATAGCTAAAACAATTTTGAGAGAGATAAGGGAGAATTTTATAAATGAACCTGCACTACGTTTTTTTTCTTTCTTTCCCTTTATTCTTATTCACTCCTTCAACCAATATTATTGAGCGCTCACTATGTGCTAGACCCTTTTCTGGATATCGAAGATTCAGGGTGAAAAGACAGATCCCAGAAGGAACTTACATTCTAGAGGAGAACATCAATAAGAAAGTAAATAAATTAACAAGATAGTTTCAGTTTGTGATGGGGCTATGGAAGAAATAAAAAGAATGCAGTAGAGGAAGTCTGTGGGGAAAATGACTATTTGGACAGATTCAGGGAAGAAAAGGCCTCATAGGGGAGATGAGATTTGAGAAAGGCAAGAAGGAGTTTGACATGTGACAATCTGGGGCAGAACAAGAGAAGTAGAAGAAGGAACAGCAAGTGGACTGGCCAGGGGAGGTAAGGATCTTAGGATATTTGAGAAAAGGTCACAGTGGTGATCAGGGACTAGAACTCACAGAGCTGAATAGACAGAATGACTGCCTTAGGTCAGGGGTGTGGAGAAACAGACCCTGAGCGGGAGATTTGCTTGCAGGAAGTCCCTGAGGGCAACACCCATGGGAACAGCGTAGGAAGCAGCACTGAGCAGAGAGAGAAGCTGAGCTACAATGTGGATGCAACAAAGGCCTCAGCCGACCCCCCAGGCTGCAATGATCCCGGATGTCCCAGCCGAGTTGGGGTACCTTCGGTCAATGAAGTTAGACCTTTATGCCTGCCCCCCTCCTTCACTGGCCAGCTACCCCAAGAAAGGGGAGGGTCATGAACTTGTGCAAAGTGATTCTCTTCAACTGAAGGTAATTTCCAGATAAGACATCCCTGAGAGCCGGGGGCCCCCAACACTCCTAGCCGCTGTGGAAATGAGCACCTCAATCCTGGAAGAGGGATCTGAGTGACATGACAGCATCCACTGCAATGACCACACAATTTATCACTCAAACTGGGATTGTTCTGAAAGCGAAAGGGGTTCTTATTCATAATTGAGCAGGGGAAGTAGTCCTTTCTCAGGGGTGTCCCGGATAAACAGAGATACAATCATAGGCTGCGGTACTGAGACTGGATTTTTTTCTCGTGCTATCAGAGGCAAGTTACTCAAAATATATGTGCCTACTAGGCCTCGGAACACACTGAGAAGCCCCAGATCTATTCCCTCAGAAGATCTAGCCACAGACCTCTCAAAAAGAAAATAATTTCACACAGGACTGGGCATTGTTGCCGCTGCCACCTCTAACTTTCTTTGGCTGAGTTTGTGCCAGGGTTCTCCTGGGCACCGCTGCTTCTACGGCCTCCGATTGCCTTGACGCCTCTCGTATTGAATATCAATACCGCAGTGGATTTCACAACCACTAAACTGATTTAAAGACGAAGTGGAAACAGTTCGATATCAGCAGAGATGTTAAAATTACATATTCCAAGGCTCTGTGCCTTAAGAGAAAAGTGAACAAAGTCTTCAAATTCCCAGGAGAAGACGAAGGGCAAAGGGTAAAGGAGTGGGAGAGAAAGATTACGGGCGCTGTGGGCCCAGGGCGAGCAATTTCCCCAGTGCTGGGAATCAACACCACAGGCAGTGTTTCCTCACAAGCTAAAGTGGATCTGAAAACAGGGTTATCACCCACTCCCAGATGCTGGCTGGTGGTGTGGATAAGTAGATTCACAGATGGTAGCTAACAACCTATGAGGATGGAGATGGAGAATGGTGCCCCCACGGTAGGGGGCTCTCAATCGTGGGTCCATAGACCTCAGAAGGAGTACAGAGATAGAATTCAGGGAACCTGTAAATGCTGATGCAAAACAAACCCATACCTTTATTTTTGTTATCTCTGATTTCAATTTATTATTCCTTGCACTTAGGAATGTGGGCAACAAACCACAGTAGAATAAAGGCACCTATGACTCTGCCTTTGGAATGGAAATCAATGCTGTGGTAGTATCATAAAACAGTTCTTGTAGATACCTCAACATAGCTTTTACTCTCATCACTATTTTTCAATTATAATAGTTATTAGACCTACTACTAGGCCTTGTTTTTCAGTGTGTTAGTTAAATATGTCAGCATATTATAAATGTGATGGCTTATTTTGATAATTATGTCTTAATATGATTGATTTTTGTTTGTAACCCTCTGTATTTATGATATGCACTTAAAAACCTTACTCTGAGAGGGTATTCTTTGATTTCACCAGTCTACCAAGGGGTCCATGGGAACATATTGGTAAGAGCCTGGCCCTATATGCCTATGGTAGGGGATATGGCCCTACATCTTCACTTAGTATCAGGCACAGTTTTCAGTCCACAACCCAAGTGGACAAGAATTATTACATTTCTTTGTCTTCTTTGAATCAAATGTTGATGTTGGCTACTGTCTAAATCTGCAGAAGGAGTTTTGTATTCCCCTCTCCTAGGAGGTCCCCTAATATAATGGAGATGGGGTACAGGGAGATGCGATAGCTGGTGATACAGTTCTACTCACACAGACTCATTTTAAACAGCCCTCAATTTCAAAATGTGTGGTGGGTATGGAGGGTGGTAATGATGGGGAAGTTAAATGGTGAATAATGAGACATTTCACTGGGTCTCTTATATTCTGAAGTCTAGAGAAATGGACTGACTTCTGACTAACTTAGGAAAATAACAAGAAACGTCCCTTAAAATACAGGAAGTTGTTTTATCCTAGAAGGAATTGGCCACCGCTTCTTGGTGTTACCTCTGGGTGTTACCCAAGGCCTCTCATCAGTAAGGCAGGTGCCGCCAGGGGTTATACAGAACCAGTTTCAAATGTACACTCTTGCAATCATGTACCACAATGTTCACTGCAGCTCTACTGACAATAGCCAGGACATGGAAGCAACCTAGGTGTCCATCGACAGATGAATGGATAAAGAAGATGTGGCTCATATATACCATGGAATATTACTCAGCCATAAAAAGAAACGAAATTGAGTTATTTGTAGTGTGGTGGATGGACCTAGAGTCTGTCATACAGAGTGAAGTAAGTCAGAAAGAGAAAAACAAATACCATATGCTAACACATATATATGGAATCTAAAAAAAAAAAATGGTCATGAAGAACCTAAGGGCAGGACAGAAATCAAGATGCAGACATAGAGAATGGACTTGAGAACATGGGGAGGGGGAAGGGTAAGCTGGGATGAAGTGAGAGAGTGGCATGGACATATATACACTACCAAATGTAAAATAGATAGCTAGTGGGAAGCAGCCACGTAGCACAGGGAGATCAGCTCGGTGCTTTGCGACCACCTAGAGGGGTGGGATAGGGAGGGTGGGAGGGAGGGAGATGCAAGAGGGAGGAGATATGGGAACATATGTATAGCTGATTCACTTTGTTATACAGCAGAAACTAACACACCATTGTAAAGCAGTTATACTCCAATAAAGATGTTAAAAAAAAATAAATCAAATGTACATTCTTTCAACCAAGATGACTCAAATACTTCAGCCATTTAAAATTCTTCTCACCCACTACAAGGAACAAAGTCTACTTCCTCTGTTACTATGACATCATCTCTAAAAAAACCTCACTCTTTCAGAATCAATTTAACTCACTGTTCCTAAATGTTCAAGTTATGTCAGTATACAGCCCAAACATCCCTTTGAAACAATTTTACTTATGACCATATGGCATGCTAATGGCCTTTTGAAGCCAGCACCTGTGGTAAGTTATAATGAAATTACCTTTCAGGGACTGAAGGTTGTCTGGTACTGTCCCCTGGAAATCAACTTAGATGTGATCTTCCTGTTTCAGGGACATGAAAATGTCCTGGACCATTTGCAGTGCTAAAGTATCATCCTGGTTTATCCTGGTGCCCTGGTATAATGTCCCCTTTCATCTTCAAATGTGTCCTCGTTTGGATGACGAATTTCATGATGTTCCTGGTCATCAGTCAATACAGCTATGGCTTGATGTCCCCCTCCCCATCTGCCTGGGCCTCCCAGGTATAAGGGCTTTGGTTATCCAGTTTTCCACCCTCCTACCCCAGGAAAGTCATCTCCCCACCTCCCCAGAGGTCTCGATGCCTTACACAGGACTCCGCCACCAAGTTCTAAAGGGCTCTGCTTTCCTGGCTGCACTGCAGAATTCCTTCTTACCCTTCTCTACTCTTCCTGGCCTCCAAGTATAACCTCTTCCAAGGGTTACTCTTTTAATATTAATACATGGAAGAAAGAGAAAAAATGGCAGATAGCTGTTGGTTTTGATACTGTGAAACATAAGCTTCCACTGAGGCAAGGGGGCACAAAAAGACCTCTGTATGGAAAAAATAAAGACCTTGGAATGCGTAAAAGAGATTACTAGATGTCCTTTCACTGAAATGCTGGAGGTCCTCCAGGGATTGTTTTGTCTTATGGGAGTGTGTGCTTTTTTTTTTTTTTTTTGACTAGGTTATTTTATAACTCTGTAGAAATAGAAGCTAACATATAGAAAACTGATGGTAATGCAAACATTACTTGTCCATACACATGCAAACACAGAGAAGAGGAAAATCCCCCTCCCCACTGTAGAAGAATCCAGTTTTCACCTATTTGTAAATTTGTTTCAGCATTCCTAATCTACAAAAGTATCGTACCTTGGATTCTCCTTTGAAGCAGCTGTAAAACCTTATCGGTGCTCTCATTAATGAGTTAAGTAAAATCTCTGGCAGGTGTTCATTTTACATCTATATGGAAGTCATGATTTTACCTTTTTTTGAAAATTATCCTTTATCACCTGGTTGCCTGCTTGAAACAAATCAGCAGAAAGAAAAAAATATAAAGGGAGGAGAGACACAAGTTAATAGCTCAGTAAAGGACTTCCCTGGTGGCACAGTGGTTAAGAATCCACCTGCCAATGCAGGGGACACGGGTTCAAGCCCTGGTCTGGGAAGATGCCACATGCCACAGAGCAACTAAGCCCGTGCGCCACAAGTACTGAGCCTGTGCTCTAGAGCCCGCGAGCCACAAATACTGAGCCCACGTGCCATAACTACTGAAGCCCGCATGCCTAGAGCCCGTACTCCGCAACAAGAGAAGCCACTGCAATGAGAAGCTCATGCACCGCAACGAAGTGTAGCCCCCGCTCGCCACAACTAGAGAAAGTCCATGCACAGCAATGAAGACCCAACGCAGCCAAAAATAAATAAATAAATTTTTTAAAATAGCTCAATAAAATATCTTGTCACACCTGCTTCTTTCCTCGTTCCAGTCACACATACAGTTTAGGAATGACTGTGATATCTATGTGATATGGCTTTGAACTTGAGACTTGGAATTCTATTTACTTCTAGATTTTCCTTACTAGTCTTGAGGCTAATTCTTGTACTTTAAACTCTGAACATAGCTCTCAGCAAGTCTAAAGATTCTTCCCTTGGTGGTCTACATTAGCATCACCCCCAGGGAGTAATTGTGAAGACGCTTTGTGTTCTTTTTGCATAAAAATGACAGGACTGAATAGAATTTGCATATACATTCATCTGCCAGGGCTTGAACTAAAATATTACCCTTCAAAATCCCAATTCAACCAATTTTGAGTGGCTGTCCAAAATCTGCTCCTGAGCCTGTCAGTACTCTTCTCAAAAAACGCTCAAATCCCCCCTCCTCCCCCAGTGCCCAAACAATAGGTTCCAAAGCACTTATTTTGAAGTATTCAAAGTCCTTTGGCATCTGGCTTACTCCATCCTATGACCCAGCACTGCCCTTGGTACACATAACTTATACAAAGGACCTATCATTTCCAAACTTAACAGGTGACTTTTGTGTCCCCTCCACCATGCTGTGCCCTCCACCGCGTGACTCCTTTTCTCTGCCTTACGCACTTTTGCTCACTCTGCAAATTGAGCTCTGATTCACCTGGCTGACCATCTCTATCACCCTTTCCCACCCAGAAACATTTAATGAACCTCTCATCTGTAATCTTATAACACTTTAGCCACATCGGGACATAGTTAGGATTGGCTACCACATTTTCAGGGCCCCTTGTTCAAAATCATTAAGACTTTTAAGATGGCTGAAGGGCTATGTTCTACTTTGGTAGAAATAGGACTGAATTGATGCCCTGCCATTAGGCCGTAGTGCTGCTAGGATTGCATCGATCTTCCTGTTTGTACTGTTTGTAACTATGGCCCCATCTTAAGTATTCCTAATTGAAAAACAAAGCCTCAGGAAACCGAAACTTAACCAGCCGCTCTCGCTTCTGTAACTATGCTTGCTGAACCCCCTTTTGCAACCATCCAACCAATCAGACGGTGACTAGTGTCTTTGTTTAAAAGTTAACCAATCAGTGACTAATGTCTTTGTTTAAAAGTTAGCCAATCAGTACCCCCCACCCCTGAAGGTCGCGAGCTTGTTTGTACCTGTCTATAAAAGAGCTGTACTAAACTCCATCGGAACCTCTTAGCGTCACCGGCAACGAGTGCGCGGAGGTCCAGGTTCGAACCTGCAATAAATGACCCTTGCCGTTTGGCTTTGACTCTTGTCTCTGGTGGTCTTGTGGAGGGGTCTCGTGACCGTGGGCATTTCATTGCAAGAGCAGGACCTTAGGAATTCTGACCTTAACTTCCCCTCTCTGGGACACTGCCAAATTTTGGGAGATGGTATTCTTTCTGACCAGGGTAAGCAGTTAATTCAGTTTTTGTTTTTTGTTTTTTTTTTTTTTTTACCATCAATAGGTTGTACTGGTGATATTTGCGGAGCCAGCCATTGACGAGCTGCCACCTCCTTTGGAAACCTCTCTAGATTAGTCTCAAGAGTAAGAAATCACTTTAAAAAGATCCCAGAGTTTTTCATTAGGTCCCACCGATATCAGGCATCAGTCTTCCTCAAAGCTGAGTTAATGGTGAGCATATCTGAACCTGACTGAGGCACCCTGAGGGCAGAAGGCCTACTGGTATATCACAGGTCTGCCCCCTTCTCAGTACACCTGATCCATAATGGGTACTCAATTCACGAGTGTGAAAGGATGCTTAAGAAGGAATGAAGAGAAATAATATGGCATGGTACTAAAGACCTATAGGGGAAAAAAGTGGGCCTCAGTGGAAAACAATGTAATGTCTAAAGCATACCCATAGAGGTTACATGATTCTATGAGAATTCTTTACAACTCTGTAAATTGGAGAGGACTGCTAGCAAAGCAAAATGATTTTTTTTTTTTTTTTTTTTTTGCGGTACGCGGGCCTCTCACTGTTGTGGCCTCTCCCGTTGCGGAGCACAGGCTCCGGACGCGCAGGCTCAGCGGCCATGGCTCACGGGCCCAGCCGCTCTGCGGCATGTAGGATACTCGCGGACCGGGGCACGAACCCGCGTCCCGTGCATCGGCAGGCGGACTCTCAACCACCGTGCCACCAGGGAAGCCCCAAAATAACTCTTACGTACAGACACGCAAATCCTGTCCAGTAAAGGTCCAATTGACCTTCCACGCCCACTGCAGAAAAGGCTAGTGTTACCCCCGTTTGCATCTTCATTTTAAGATCTATAAATGTCTGGTATTTCTAGTTTCCTTTGAATCAGTTATAGCATACGCCTGGCTCCCTCATTTAATTACTGAGCTCAATAAACTTTTCAACACGCATATACCTTTTTATATCTGTATGAAAATCATGATTTTAGCTTTTTAAAATGATCCTTTAAGACGGAACCTTAAAACAATGAACTCATAGAAAGAGAACAGATTGGTAGTTGTCAGAGGTAGAGTTGGGGGGTGAGGGAAACGGATAAAGGTGGTCAAAAGGCACAGACTTCTAGCCATAAGATAAATAAGTTCTGGGGATGTAATGGACAGCACGGTGTTAACACCACTGTATCGTATATTTAAAAGTTGCTAAGAGAGCAGATCTTTAAAGTTCTCATCACAAGAAAAAATAATTGGTAAATATGGGAGGTGATGGATGTTCACTAAACTTATTGTGGTGACCATTTCACAATATATACATATATCAGATCATTACGTTCTGTATTTTAAACTTATACAGTGTTACATGTTAATTATCTCAATAAAAATAGGAAAAAATAAATAAAATCATCCTTTGACAAGGTCTAATTCTGTTATAACAAATACTATTGGGATTCAAAATGGAAGGAAAGAAGGGAGATGAACACAGCCTTTTAATGTTCCCCTCAGCTTGACTAGACTTTAGAGGCGCTTCTTTTAGACCACAGTGGCCGTCTTAACCCCCCAAACCTCCCCTTCGTTAGAGCATTTACTTCAGAAAACCTGGCAATTGTAAAACCTTTCTCTGCCCCTTTGAGATGTCAATCTTCTCCCAGCCTCTTGCTGGTTTACGGCCCAGGACTGCCTTTCCCAAGGACCTGGGGGGGCATCCCTTTGAAGTGTAATCATCGAGAAAGGTAGGCCGGTGCTTTGTGACCACCTAGAGGGGTGGGATAGGGAGGGTGGGAGGGAGGGAGATGCAAGAGATATGGGAACATATGTATATGTATAACTGATTCACTTTGTTATAAAGCAAAACCTAATACACCATTGTAAAGTAATTATACTCCAATAAAGATGTAAAAAAAAAAAAAAAAAAAAAAAGGTAGGCTGAGTGGGATAAGCCGGTCAGAGAAGGGAGGATAAATACTGCGTAATTCCACGTATAGGTGGTACCTAGGATGGTCAAACTCATGGAAACAGACAGGAGAGCGGAGGTTGCCGGGGCTCATGGGAGCCTGCCGCTCGACGGGTGTAACGTTTCAGTTACAAAACACGAGTAAGTTGTAGACATCTGTTGTACAACACTGCGCCTAGAGTTAAAAATACCGTGCTGCGCACTTACAATTGTGTTAAGAAAGCTCAAATTAAGTGTTCTTACTAGAATTTTTTTTAAAAAAAGAACACAGAAAGAAGAAAGAAAAAAAAAAAAGGTAGGGCCCCGATCTCCCAGTCTCTGTAGGAGGGTTGGAACCCAACTTAGATAAGGATCAACTAGCAAATACAGATGACCTGATCGCATCGACCAAACTCACCCCAGCACTTAAAAGCTCTCCGACTTTTGTTTTTGAATGGCGTTGAGTTCAATCTCTCTCCCCTAACAGGACAGTCTTGAATAAAGTCTTCCTTGCCTGTTTAACTCAGTCCAGTATACTCTCTCTTTGATAAGGGAGGGAAGAAGGCAATTGAAAAAAATTTGTTAAATCTTCAGCAACAAAATCCCAATACCATGTTTCAGACGACAACAATGCATTACAGTGCAGTGATTAATTTGAAACTGGGAACCAGATCTTCAGGTCTGTGTAGGACCTGTGCTTCTGGAAGTCTCACCCATGTTTGAGTCTGTGCTCCACAGAACAGACTGAGCGGAAACATCAACGGGTTAAGAGCCATTCTCAATTTGCGTTCTCAATTTGCAAGTGTATTTTATTCCAAAGAAATTCCCCAGGCCAGATTGTTTGTGGCCTTCGCTAACAGATATGCCAAGGGCCATACAACAGCTTTTCTTTGCCTCTGTGGTCTCTATGTCCAGAGGCAGGCACAGGATGAAACATCCTGGGTGTCACTGACGGTCACAGATCTGCTCTGACAGGGAGCCCGTCTCAGGTTTTGTATTCTGGCCACGTGTGGGGCCTAAGTGCACACTGGAAACGTGGCAGCGACTGCAAGCAGCTCGGTAAAGTATGTATTCAATATTAGCTTGCAACGGAGTCCTTCCGTTAAGTAATAGGACAGGAAATTCAACTGAGTTAAACTTCTTTTTCCGAAGAAAATGATATTTGGGAGAAAAATAAGATATTTTTATTTGGGTCGAAGATGTATTTATTCATGTATCCAATATGTATTGAGAGACTTATACGGCTAGGTGCCAGGATTCAATATTTTTCTTAAATGATGCTGTTCATGTATCCAATATGTATTGAGAGACTTATACGGCTAGGTGCCAGGATTCAATATTTTTCTTAAATGATGCTGTTCATGTATCCAATATGTATTGAGAGACTTATACGGCTAGGCGCCAGGATTCAATATTTTTCTTAAATGATGCTGTTCATGTATCCAATATGTATTGAGAGACTTATACGGCTAGGTGCCAGGATTCAATATTTTTCTTAAATGATGCTGTTCATGTATCCAATATGTATTGAGAGACTTATACGGCTAGGCGCCAGGATTCAATATTTTTCTTAAATGATGCTGTTCATGTATCCAATATGTATTGAGAGACTTATACGGCTAGGCGCCAGGATTCAATATTTTTCTTAAATGATGCTGTTCATGTATCCAATATGTATTGAGAGACTTATACGGCTAGGCGCCAGGATTCAATATTTTTCTTAAATGATGCTGTTCATGTATCCAATATGTATTGAGAGACTTATACGGCTAGGCGCCAGGATTCAATATTTTTCTTAAATGATGCTGTTCATGTATCCAATATGTATTGAGAGACTTATACGGCTAGGCGCCAGGATTCAATATTTTTCTTAAATGATGCTGTTCATGTATCCAATATGTATTGAGAGACTTATACGGCTAGGTGCCAGGATTCAATATTTTTCTTAAATGATGCTGTTCATGTATCCAATATGTATTGAGAGACTTATACGGCTAGGCGCCAGGATTCAATATTTTTCTTAAATGATGCTGTTCATGTATCCAATATGTATTGAGAGACTTATACGGCTAGGTGCCAGGATTCAATATTTTTCTTAAATGATGCTGATTTACAGTGTAGCACAAAAGACAGCTATTGATAAAAACTGTCACACGAGTTAAGTGTTTAACTACAAGCTGATGTAAGGCACTGCGAGAAGACAATTTATCTCTGATACACACAGCAAAAGAGTTTGACCTCTGCCTCCGGCTTCCCCGAGAAAGTGAGTTTTAGGTGAAGATCAGAAGAATGATTACAAGTTCACTAGGTGAAGGCGCAAGAGGTGGGGACGATGCTGGGGGATGGGGCGTGCATACTGAACAGCAAAACTGTTGAACTTAGGGCTTCCCTGGTGGCGCAGTGGTTGGGAGTCCGCCTGCCGATGCAGGGGACACGGGTTCGTGCCCTGGTCCGGGAAGATCCCACATGCCGCGGAGCGGCTGGGCCCGTGAGCCATGGCCGCTGAGCCTGCGCGTCCGGAGCCTGTGCTCAGCAACGGGAGAGGCCACGACAGTGAGAGGCCCGCGTACCGCAAAGAAAGCAAACAAAAAGATACTGTTGAACTGCCAGACCCAGCAATGACTTACAGATCAGATTAAGGATTTTGATCTTTGGCCTAAGATAGGAAATCATGGGGAAGTTTCCAAAGGCTATCTTTTGAACCTCTTACTCCCCTACCCCTATTTTGCCCTATTAGGTATAAAAAAGCTGTAAGAATATGTTGTACAACACAGGGAATATAGCCACTATTTTATAATAACTATAAATGGAGTATAACCTTTAAAAATGGTGAATCTATACTGTACACCTGCAACTTACGTATTGTACAGAAACCTGTAATTAAAAAAAGTTTGCCAGAAAAAGACTCTTTTTTTAAAAAATTGAAGTGTAGTTGAGTTACAGTGTTTCAGGGGTGCAGCAAAGTGATTCAGTTATATATAATACACACATATAATCTATTCTTCAGATTCTTATCCATTATAGGTTATTACAAGATATTGAATATATTAGTTCCCCGTGCTATACAGTAGGTCCTTGTTGTTTATCCATTTTATATATAGTAGTGAAAAAGGCTGTCTTTTGTAAAGATCATTTTGGCTGCAGTTTGGAGACAGGTTCCAGAGTGGGTGCAGGGAGCAGGGTTCCAGAGCCTGCTGCATGGAATCGAGGTTAATTGGAAGTTAATGACCTGGTCAGGTGAGAGAGGCTGGCAGTTCAGACAGAGCAGGACGCACGCATCTGCAGAGAACTGAAGAGAGCTGAGTGATACAGGGGGGATTTCAACTAGTCCCTATTAAACGAGTAGATCAAAGCAGATCGGAGCCCCTTCGAGCAACTGCACTGGTGATTAAAATGCACGACCACTGTCATTTTGTTACTGTGGGCATGTTGCTAAGAATCTTATTGGCCACGTTTAGGGTAGTGATGACTGAACAGCCAATTCCCAGCCTCCAAAACTGTAAAGTCATTCCTTAACTAAGACCGGAAAAGGCAGTTGTTGTCCCTGATTATTCATCTCAGAATTTTCAATAAAACCATGTAAACAAAGCCCCTTTGCCCTGGGTCCAGGGCTAGATTCAGACTGGGCTTTACTCTGCAGAATTTCCACTGTGAAGGTACTAAAGTCAAGCTATTTGCTCTTGTAGCAGGAGGTATGGGTTTCTTCATTATCTGCTACAAGACAGGTTAAAGCTCTACATTCTGTTTGTCAAGGGTAGAAATGGCTCTAGTTCTGGAACCTTGTACCTTAATCCGTGCATAATAAATTTTTATAAAGTTGAATAAGGGTTAGGACATTTTTCAGGAAAAAAGAAAAGCTGTTTAATTAAACATCATAAAGAGAAGTTGAGAACTCTCTACTATGAGTGGTAGTTAGGTGCCACGTGGTTTTTTAAATCTAGGTTGAACTAAATTCTAAAGCCAGTGGGTTTTAAACATTAGCATGGGAGTCCTTTTCCAGAGATCCTGAGTCCAGATCTGAGATGGGACTCCGGAGCCTTTTAAAACCCTCAGCTGAATTCAAGGAAATACCAGATGGTTCAAATAGGTCCAGTGACTCTATATGAAATATTGATAGAATACTTAGGATCATATAGAGCCTCTCTGAAAACTGCATCAGCCAGAGCAGGTGTACACGTTTGTTTGTTTCACAGGGTTACTGTAATTCATCCTTTCTAGAGATGGAGTGTTTTCTGAGCACTCTGACTTGCCTCCTTTGAGATTCTCCACACTCTTATGTACACTCCACTGACTTAACATATTCTCCTCCATAAACTTCAACCAGTTGTGGATACATTTCTGCATAGAAACATTTTTTACTTTAAATATAACCAAAACTTCCTGCAGGGACTGTGGTTTAGGAAAAGAGATGTTTTTAACTAAGAGAATTTCAGAACAGCAGCTAAATTAGTGTGTAGTAATCCCCACTTAACCTGTGGTCGACAGGAACATGCTGGGTCCTGCCTACACCCCAAAACAATGGTAACAAGGTTTTCTCGAGTGAAAAAGGGGGAACCCACAAAACTGATAATATTAACCATCTATAAGCATAAACTACCAGTTAGTTAGAAAATAACAGTTAATGGATGGTAATCTAGTTGGACTTCTTAGAAATAATCTTTATGTCTTAAATGAAAGAAGATAATATAGAGCAGAGGTTAAAAACATGGTCCACACCCAAGCCACTGGCTGTATGACTGGGTACTGGATAATTTCTTTAAGCTTCACATCTTTTATTGGTAAGATATGAAATTAGAAATAATTATATCTGACAAAATATCTGGGAAGATTAAATGAGATATTGATTACAATATCCTTAGACATTGCAAATTTCATTTGATTGTTTGGTATTTTTATTGTTTTGTATTGTTTTGACTTAAAGGTTAATAATATTAAAAACTCAATATCTTTCCTATATACTTTTTTTAATCAATTAAATTTTGTTATAGAGAAGATTATATTTGCATATCAAATGTCTACGAATAAACATAATAAAAAATCCAACGCTATCTAATAAGAAACCACAAGGCTTTCCTGAAGAAAGCTTAAGATGAAAGAAATCCAATATTGCAAATCTATGCATTCTTTAAAAATTAATAATTAATTTTACCAATATTAATTTAATAAGATTCCCATAAAGCCCCCACGGTATTGTTTTAGAACTGGAGAGATTAATTCTAAAGTTCATCTGAAAGAGGAATTACAAGAGAAGCAGCAAAATTATTTTGATAAAGGAAAAGAACTTAACTTGCTAGAATCAGCATATATTATGTAAAAGCCCCAGTATTTTAACAGTGTGATAACTGGTGCAGAAAAAAATATATACAAATATTTTAATTTAAGCTAGTTTAAAAAGAGTTTCTCATTTGCACCTAAAACAAAACAAAATAAAAGAGACTAATATAGCGTTGATAAATATTTAGCCCCCCAATTTTGATGTCATGAAACTATCCTACAGAAATATGCCTGGTGATGCATTAAAATATCTACAAAGATATTCCTTATGCCATTATTTGTCATTGTAAAAAACTGGACAAATCTAAGTGTCTGCGAATAAGCTACATCTGAGCCCAAATATGTCCTGTCTAACTGGTATCACTCTATGTATATGAAATCTCTTTCCAAACTTTTAACACCTAACGAAGTTTAACACTAACAAATTCTTGTGATGATGACGCTACATATTTATTGAGTGCTTACTAACTATGTGCTAGGTACTTTGCTTATTTTTCACTATCTATTGTGTATCACAAAAATCCCATGAGGTAGACCTGGATGATCTCAATATTCTTCCTAGTTTATGGATGAAGAAACCAACGTTCAGACAGATTAAGCAACTTGCTGAGGGTCATGTAGCCAGTACTCATGAGAAAGTCAGCCTAACATCAAAGCAACACTCTGCACTGCCTCTTGACCAAAAACAAAAATATTCTATTATAAAAAGCACTAACTAAACTTCTTAACTTAGATCTTGAATAACCCTCATACATCAGAGCTGGATGTTTTATTAAAACCTGCTGAGTTTTGACCTCTAGAGATGATTTTGTTTCCTACGGCCTGTGGTCACCATTTCTATGGAATCCTGCTAAGGAAATACTCATCCGTTTTTCTTGAAATGCACATGTTATCTATAGAAGATGTTTAATATTTATACTATGCTATCTTGTATTATTAGTGATTCCTCCATGTATATACTGTATTTATATTTGAACCATGCACCTTATATATATTTCATTGTAGTTCCTATAACCAAGAACATGAGGAAAACACTCAAAGAAATATGATAATAGCGATAATAACAATGATGTCAAACATAGTTGACATTTTATTTCATTTTAGTTCCTATCATTCTAGAGGCAGATTCAGAACAAAGTTAAGACTATGAAAAAAATAAGTAAACATGGAGAACATTCTCAGGTCTTTTTTTGCCTTAAAATTTCATTCACTCTACTTGTAACGTGATCATTCCACATGTGAAGCATCTACTTTTAGTTTTCCCCATCCCACTCTTCCATCTCTTGGAGAGACAAAAGCGGACGTGTATCAGTTTCTTATTTCAATTACAGTTTACTACAAAGTATGTTGCTATTGCTGCCAAACCAAGAAACGGGTTTTTCCCTGATTCTCATGAGCTGATTTGAAATGTCTTTGGCACATTTTGTTCCTATAATAATTCCACTACCCGCAACCTCTCCCAATCTCAAAGTAAAAGCAATTCGATGATATACAGATTTGTCTTCTCACGGGTTTTAATATCCAGTTCGTGTTTTGGGGTTTTCTCCACAATAAGAGTTAAATGTGCTGACTATGTATAAATTATGTTCTTTTAATAGTTAATATAATTTAATCCAAAGCTATTACTAGCCTAATTGGGTTTATTTGTGCCTTGGCTTAAGGTCTAGAATATAACACACTTAAAGGTCTGAACACAGTGAGGTTAATTATGCTTAAAACCTGCAATGCAGCTGGTTTTAGGCCCATTACACACACATACACACACACCACGAGGAAAAAGAACCAAAGAAATTCTTGCAGCAAGAAGTGAAATCACACCTTCCTTCTAAAGACTGCACCATTGGAGCTCAGCTTCTAGCACAGGGCTTCCTTCCTATCTCACCATACTGAGTTTTCTGCCAAATTATCTGTCCTCAAGGG
Source organism: Phocoena sinus (assembly GCF_008692025.1). Lineage (NCBI taxonomy): Eukaryota > Metazoa > Chordata > Mammalia > Artiodactyla > Phocoenidae > Phocoena > Phocoena sinus. The sequence goes on along the minus strand of NC_045777.1, from coordinate 6,850,195 downwards.
CTGTTCAGCTGACAGTCCTGTGCTCAAAATGACACCCCAGTGCCCATAAAATTAAGTATGAACTCCTCACTCTGGCTTTCAAGAATTCTCTAGCGTGAGCCCAGTCTCTCCGCACAGGATCACTGCCCACTACTCCACGGCATGACGTTCAGTTTAATGATGGTCGCTTCATTATTGTGTTCCCGGCACTCAGGCAACTTCTCATCCCTGAGCCACTGCTGATGCCCATACCATCCCACACTGTCCAAAAGCCTTTGGCACCTCCTGAAATCCTACTCGTCTCTGTTCCTCTTGATTTTAGAAGACTGTAGCAGCTAGGTATGGGAGAGTGAGACACCCAAGGACACAGTCATATGGGTCCTAGAGAACCAGAGGGATAGCCCAGCATCATTGGACTTACAACTCCAGCGGATTGCCTTTTATGGTCATTTGCTGGTCTTGTGTGTACATTTTCCAAAAGTGAAGATTTAGGACATTCAATTGTTCACCATAAATTATAAAACTTTCTTATTGGGCACGATACGTTATCAAGGAATCTCAGGGGCTGTTAACTTCTCTTAGGTCCAAACTGTCACAAATCTTTAGCTTGTGTGTCCATCCTTTACCCACCAGTGGTTGTGGCCGAATGATTGGGCTGGGAGAGAAGAGCCAGCAGGGCTGAGTGCAGGAGCCAACCCAGTGGGGCCAGGAAAAGACACCTGAATCACAGCAGGCTGTGAAGACCTACAGACTCCTTTCTGTTGAGTCGCCCCTTTTAGGGCTTTAAATAGCGCAGACAGATAAAAACTCTTCCTTATTTGTTAAGACATAGAGGAGGAGACTATGGACATGGCAATAAAAATGAATGAGGTATTACTAATACACAAAACAACATGGGCAAATGAATCTCAAAAACATTATGCTAAGCGAAAGCAGTCAGGTGCAGTAGAGTACAAAGTGCCTGGCTCCATTTATAAGTCCCTGAACAAGCCAAACGAATCTACTGTCATAGAAATCAGAAGAGCAGTGTCTCAATGGGGGTGGAGAGGTTGACCAGGAAGAATCCTGCAGAGGAGAAAACTTTCTGGGGATGATAACGATGGTCTTTATCTTATAGAGTATGGATTACATAGGTGTATGAATGTCCCCAAGCTCATCAAAATGTACACCTAAAATTCGTGCATTTCACAAATGAGGAATGATATGAGGAATATCATACGAGGAATCATATTTCACAATGATCCTTTGATATTTAAACTCAGATGCAGAAAAGCAATACAAGTTCTAGTGTTGTTTTCCCCATATCTAAGTGAATTCTTTCATTTTCACTGGACTTTGAGGATAAGGGGACCAATGTGTAGGGATGGACTCTGCAGCCAGAATTTCTGGGTCCAAATCCTGGTTTTCCCACTTTCTGGCTTTATGACTTGGAACAAGTAGCAAAAGCATTCTAAGTTTGATGCAGTTTCATCCAAAAAACAATAATTATCATCACCATGAACACCTCGAAGAATTACTGTAAGATCAAATAAATGAGACGAGCCAGATAAAAGCCTTGATCTTAGCACCTAAGTATTTGATCATAATTAGCTCTAAGTATCAATACCAGATTTAAGCACCTCGAAGGGAAAGACTACACTTTCTCAGTCTTTTTGTTGCTCTTAGCACGTGTCCCTGTGCCCCATGCTTCTAAAACTAGGATGTATGTAGCAGGGGTGTGAATGCTGGACATGGGAATTTTCAAAACTGTATACCAACGTGAACTATTGCCGAAATGCCAATACAACAATATCTGAGGGCAGGAGTAAATATCTTAACTATTGTAAATGCATGAAATCTTTCTGGAATAAATTAAAATCCCTGGGCATGCTGAAGATAAAACAAGGGTGCAACATGGCTTCCAACATTCTCCTGGAAGCTTCTGCTGCCCTAGAACTGCCTTCTCCTGGGTTCAAGTTTATTCTCCATTGATTTCAAGGTGACTTTAGTGGAGAATTTTGAGAGGTACCATGATATACATATTTGCTGAATTCAATTGAAATATATTATAGCTTATTGAGGAGTCACATTAGAATATACACCTGTCAGTTCATTTTAATTTATTGTCTTGACCATATCAAGCTACTTAATCTGTTAATTCCTTGAATGTCAAAAGAGACAAGTAGTGGCAATTCATTTATCCCATGAAGGAGGTTAGTGACACTATGCACCTTGATTGTGTATATATATATTTTTTTTAATTAGTTTTTTAAAGAAGAAGTGTTGACAACAAATAGAGAATGAAGTCAATACATCACTGACTGCTTTTTGCAGCATGGTCGTTTAGTGACATTTGATCATCAGCATACGTGATCCACAGTATTTACAAAGAGCAAGTTCCACCAGTGAACACCTTCAGGAGAACAGAATACGGAGGATCAGCTGGCTTAGTGCCCTCAGAATTCAGCCCAACTTAAGTTGTCTTCAGGCGCTGTGCCCAGAGTACACACAGATTCCCCTCACTAATTTGCAAAAAAATTTGTAAAACTACTCAGAAAACTCTAGGTACAGTAGGAGATCATTTTAGGCAGTATTTTTCCTAGATAGTGAGTTTAAGATCTGGGTCCCTTTGGAAACTCTTATTTCATATGAATGTAAACTACCAAGGAATGAAGACTTGAGAAATAAAGAGCCTTTGGAATCCCAATACAAGAGCACAGAATGGGCATCTGTTTGCGCCCCCTGGATTGCCGTGTGCACACTCCTGGAACACAGGAATACTTGTGTCTTGGCTGGCCATTCTCCAGTACCATCTGCTTCACAGCTGCTGGGTTTCCGAGTCATGCATGTAGATCCTTTATTTCAGAGCGTCTTTTGGGTTCTTGGACCCAAAGCCAATGGGTGCGTGTGTATCTGTGTGTGTGTGCGTGCGTGTGTGTGTAGGCTTCCCCACACCAATGAGCAATTCTTGTGTGTCTGAGAATTCAGCTCAGATCTGACACTACTTCCCTGGAGATAGCATCAGATTCCACAGGTAAAAAGACTTGGTTCCACAAGACCATCCTCTACTTCAGATGCCAACTGCAAGCCCAGGTTGCTACCTGTGCTTCTGACTCACTGGGTATAAACCAGAGGTCCCGACGACCCTGTCCTTGGGATTGATTAATTTGCTAGAATGGCTCACAGAACTCAGGAAACCTGTTTACTCACTAGATAATCAGTTTATTACAAAGGATATTAAAAGATACTAATCAACAGCCAGATGAAGAGATACATAGGGCAACGTCCCAAATAAGGGAGCCTCTGCCCTCATGGAGCTTGGGGCCCTGCATGGTGTTACACGTAAGAGTTCTCATTCCCCAACTTGGAAGCTCCCTAAATTACCTCTTTTTGGCTTTTATGGAGGCTTCATTACATAGGGATGATTGATGAACTCATTGGCCATTGCTGATTAATTCAACCTCTAGCCCCTCCCCAGAAATGAGGAGGTGTGACTGAAATTTCCAAACCTCTACTCAGAGTTGGTCCCCTGGCAACTAGCTCCCACACCTGGGTGCTTTCCAAAAGTCACCTTCATTAACATAAACCCAGGTGTGGTAGAAAGGGACTTGTTATGAATAACAAGACAACCACTTCACCTATACTCTGAAGTGTTTCAGGAACTGAAGACAAGAGACCAAATACAGTTATCCCTGGGTATGGGGGGAGGTCGGTTTCAGGAGCCCCCAAAGATACCAAAATCTGAAGATGCTCAAGTCCTTTATATAAAAAGTCATAGTACCACAAATACGGCCAGTCCTCCACAACTTCAGATTCAACCGTGGATGGAAATTTTGATTGAATCCGAGAATGCGAAATCCACAGGTATAGAACCTGCAGATATGGAGGTCCGACTGTATTATAACAAAAGATGCTCCCATTGTTCTTAGCGCTCTGGAAATTCCAACGGTCTTGGGAGCTGTGAGCCATAAACTGTGGACGAAGACCAAATATATGAGAAATATATTTTGGTCATCTCAATGCAACCAAATATATATATATATCTTATAAATCACAGAGCATAATTGTCCACACCCAGCCTCCAAGCCCAGCTATTCCTTCCAGACCCTGCAAAATCAGTCATTCCTTCTGCAAGCATCCATTGACCTCTTACTATCTATAGTGTTTTGGTTGTCCTGAATTGGAAGGCAAGAGGGTGGCATCTGGTAGGTAAAGGCCAGGGAAGATGCTAAATATCCCATAGTGCACAGGACAGCAACCCCCTCCAACAAAGAATAATCCTTCCACAATGTCAGTAGTGCCAAGGATGAGAAACCCTGGTGCAGAAGGAGAGAGCTGGAATTTACTGAGTTGATGGGACAGGTTATAGGCCTCCTTTTGTGTGTGCTTTACTAATAATATAGACACATATTCAGACTGAAATAGCTTTCATTTTAATACACCACCTGTAGCAAAGGTATGATAAAGACTTATAGCTGGGGCTTCCCTGGTGGCGCAGTGGTTAAGAATCTGCCTGTCAATGCAGGGGACACATTGGGTTCAAGCCCTGGTCTGGGAAGATCCCACATGCTGTGGAGCAACTAAGCCCGTGTGCCACAACTACTGAGCCTGCGCTCTAGAGCCCACGAGCCACAACTACTGAGCCCGTGTGCCGCAACTGCTGAAGCCCACGCGCCTACGGCTTGTGCTCTGCAACAAGAGAATCCACCAAAACGAGAAGCCCGCGCACCACAATGAAGAGTAGCCCCCGTTCGCCGCAACTAGCGAAAGCCGGCATGCAGCACTGAAGACCCAACACAGCCAAAATTAATTAATTAATTAAGAAAAAGACTTACAGCTGTTTTCTACCTCTAACTATTGAAAACTACCAACAAATATCTTTTTCAAAAAAAATAGACCAAGTTGTCTTAGGCCAGTTTGCATAAACTACTACAAATCATCCTTTACCCTCCTGGACAATGCCCTGCTGCTTTACATTGTCATTGTTTCAAGTGACTAAAAGCAGAAAGGGGAAAAAGTCAGGCGTTAGTATCTCCCCAGGATTCTATGTTAAACGCTTAAATACTATATTTTCTAATTTTATAAAGCACTAAATTACACATAAAAAATAATTCCAAGTACTGTATTTAACTTTAATCTGATTATTTTAAAAGTAACATACCACTTGCTTAAATTAAACAGATATTTTATCAGCACGGGCTTCCCTGGTGGCGCAGTGGTTGAGAGTCCGCCTGCCAGTGCAGGGGACACGGGTTCATGCCTCCGTCCGGGAAGATCCCACATGCCGCGGAGCGGCTGGGCCCGTGAGCCATGGCCGCTGAGCCTGCGCGTCCGGAGCCTGTGCTCCGCAACGGGAGAGGCCGCGACAGTGAGAGGCCCGCGTACCGCAAAAAAAAAAAAAAGTCAAAAATTACTCACTATAGGGCTTCCCTGGTGGCGCAGTGGTTGAGAGTCCGCCTGCCGATGCAGGGGGCGCGGGTTCGTGCTCGGTCTGGGAGGATCCGGCGTGCCGTGGAGCAGCTGTGCCCGTGAGCCATGGCCGCTGGGCCTGCGCATCCGGAGCCTGTGAAAAGGTTTGTTCGTGTGTTTTTATTTTTAGAATGAACTGTGGGACAAACACAACACATGAATGTGTCCTATTAAAACAAGAATTTTATCTTGAAAAGGCAAATTTATGGATTCTTCAAATCTAGATTTAAGCACATCAAGTCTTTTAAACTCAATGACTGACTCATGAGGTCTGTAAAAACCACCCATTGAAACCATAGAGCTTACTTAATTATTTATAAGTCTGTTTCTTTATAGCAGCTCCTCTGCTGCTATATAAAGTTTTTCCTTCTTTACTTTGTGGGAGAGTGTTAATGTCAAGCCACGAAGCCAACATTCATTAAGTTGTGAGTCCAGCAGATCAGTAAGCTCCTTGAATGTTCGTGCTGGGAGGGCCTTAGGAATAGTCTAGTTTAGTCCTTTCCTTGTCTAGGCAGGGAAATTAAGGCCCAGAGATGGAGCATGACTTGGACCCAGCAAATAAAGCTACAAATTTCTGAGGTAGGTGGAAGTCTAAGATGATTCCCAATGAGTTATGCTCTTATCCAATCCTATCCTCTGTGAATGTGATATGATATCATTCCCTTGATTAGTCTATGTTTTCTGGCAAAGGTGAAAGGATTTTGTGGATATAATTAAAAACTAATTGGTTGACTTTAAGTTAATCAAAAGGGAGGTTGCCCTTGGTGGGCTTGATCTGATAAGGCAAGCTCTCTCAGAGAGGGTCAAAAGTCAGAGACTGAAAGCAACAGGCTCTCTCTTGTTGGCCTTGGAGCAGAAAACTTCCACACTGTGAAGAAAGCACAAGAGAGGAACAGTGGGCAGCCTCTAGGAACTGTGGGCTTCAGTCCTACAACCATGAGGAACTAAACTTGTCCACCAACCAGTGGGCTTGAAGAGGACACCGAGCCTCAGACGAGAACACAGCCACAGTCAACACCTTGATTTCAGCTTACTGAGAAGCTGAGCAGAGGGCCCAGCTAAGGTACCCAGACTCCTGACGCGTGGAAACGGTAAAATTTAAAACATCAGTGTTATTTTAAGCCATTAAGTTAGTGGTAAGTTGCACATCATAAAAAACAAATTACAATAACCTTGTTCTATGATTTTTCCACACGTAGAATTGCCTCCCTCCCCTCTCTGGGCCAGACCGTTCTTAGATTCTTCGATTGGGATGAGATGGATATTTCAGGACACAAAGTAATAGAGAAAACCAAAGGGTTTGGGCATCCTTCCTTCCTCCTTATTCAACGCCCTGCTAACCTATGCCCTACTTCCAGCCCTCCACTGAGGACTGAGGTGAGAATCTTCAACAGTCCCAAGGCCTAGTGCTGACTGCTCTTTTGGTCTATGAATCATCAATAAGGATAATAAGTACGATGAATTAAAACATCCAAATAAATTTAAATCCATGCACTTATACTGCCTAAAGACAAAATGAAGCAAACTAAAATCCTCACTGTTTACCTTTGCAGGGGTTTAGAGGACCAATTCATTATTTTAAGAATGTTAAGTAAAGGGAAAGAAGAGAGCATTTATTCTGTCTCTCTTATGTGAACTGGACCTCAGGGTAACCAAAAGGCTGATAAGGAAATTTCTATTTGTAGATTATTCCACCTACTGAATGAGGAAAGAATGATAGAATTCACATATCACTTTTTTTAAGACTCCGATAAATTAATGAAGTCGACAATGACCAGCAATGGCTTCTAACATAATGAAAAGCAAGGAAAAAAGACAATTATGTGCTTGGGAAGGTCAGAACACCACCTATGAGGTCAGTTTGTCAAAAACTGAATCCATAAAGGAACAAGCCTCTAGAGATCTAACTACCAATTTGCAAGAAATACTGAAGGCAGAGGAACATAGCCACCATGAAGAGGCACCCATCAACACTCAGACAGGGGAACGTAACATCATAAACAACACGAACTCCTTAAAAATAAATTGCAAGAGATAAAAACAGAGGTGGTAGAAGAATGTATAGATTAAAAGAGACCTAATAATTGCAATGTATAAGTCTTACTTGCACCATGATTTGAAGAAACTCTGTACATACACACACACATGCACACACATATACAGACGCACATACACTACACATACATGATATGATTGAGAAACTTTGAACACTGGATATTTGATGATATTATGAAATATGAATTATTGTGCTTTTTTAGGTATTTGTGGTTATTTTTGGAAAAAGAGTCCTTGACTTTTAGAGATATGCTTAGTGATATCATGATAAGATACCTGGGGTTTACTTTAAAATAAATGTGATGAGAGGCAGGGAAATATGGATTGGGTTACAGATGAAACACGATTAACCATGAGTTGAAAAATGTTCGTTGATGGGTGCACAAGGCTACTTCTTATATGTCTGAAATTTTCCATAATAGTATTTTTAAAAATCAAATCATGTCATCTGTACTTAAAATATTTCAGTGACTTTTCATTGTTCTTAGGATAGAAAACCAAAATCCTAATACAACCTACAAGGTTTTGAATAATCTAGCCTTTGATTACCACTCCAGCCTCAATACACCCCCATAGTCCTTCTCTCTGTGCTTCACCTGCAAAGGCTTTTCATTCCTACAATGTCTCAGGGGCAGTAATGTATGCTCTTCCTTCTGCTAGACCCTTTCTACCTTCCTTTTCCTACTGAGTCAAGCAATCCTATTAAACAGTCTCATAGTACCACGTACAGCTCCATCAAGGCATTTATAGTGGTAGCAATTGAATTTACATTGGTTGAGGATTTTATTCATGTGTAACTCCCAGTAGGGAACTGGGGTGGATTTGTTCTAGTACCTTACTCATAATACTTAAGGTACATAAATACTGAAGGTACTTAAATACTGAAGTTTCAAAGGAATGGGATAAATAAAATTTGTCAGTGACATCCAACCAATTGCTGGTAAGTAATTTACGTGCAAAGTGATACTGAAGGCTAAACACAAATAAAAAAAGAGAGGGGGAGCGGAGAGAGAAAATGATAATGCTGAGAATCCATCTTTTCTATGAGTTTTTAAGGATGGATATCCCACAGTGGTTCCTCCCCACTTGCTCCAGGACAAGAAAGAAACTAAGTCAAAGGTGTTGTACTGATGTGAGTTACACAGTAGAGAGTCTATAACAGCCAGAGATTCTCAAGAGTGTGTGCCCAATGATGATGGCCCCATTAGACTCAGAATGGAACACAGGTCCACAAACCAGTGGTTAGTCATCAGTGGAGAGCCGGATTTCAATTACTTTTCCTATTCTGTGCTTGGAAGGAAACTGAGATGGGCTGGAGGTTGGGCATATCAATTCTCTTGTTGGAAAGTATTTCCTTTAAACGGAACTGAAATCTGAACCTCTCCCACCTACTTTATCCATTACCCGTTATGTGCAATATATCCTTTAAATTCAGAGAATTTCCATGTGAATCTAAACCTCTCACGGTATTCTGTCACCTGTGCAGAAAGAATATGGGTTTCTGTCTGTACGTCAGATGTATTTTGAGCATCTTCTATAAGCGAGGTTACATAATAATGAACAAAACCATTCTGGGTCCTTACCTTGGGGGAGTCACACTTTAATTATTTGGAAAATAAGCCCCTCATTTTTTAATGAACAATGTAACAATGACTCTAAGATACTGATGTTCAATTTTTAATAGATGCCACGAACCCATAATAAACCCCAGATGACCTGGTCTCTATGTTTTGAGTAGACATAGGTCTAGAATGCAAATTTTTAAGAGAAAAAAAATCTTCAACATATTTCTGTAGAAGGTAGATTATTAGGGATGGGCTAGAGGGTGGTGGGAAAGGACCATATCAACAAAAATGTATTCTATTCCCTATTTTCTGAGAAACTAAAAACAGAGAAACAGGATCATTAATCTGAAAAACGTCAAAAGGTTATCCCACAACAAGGATCTTTTCCTTCTAGGGTCCCATAACGTCTCTACCTATTGTCCTTTACAATGTAAGTTACCACTTTCAGGCTCCTGAAAATTTAACATGCCTGATGGTCTGTGTTATTTTAGGAGGCATTCTGTTTTAAAACACTGGAAGCTGATAAATTTAATCTATCAAATTACTCACCTTTTTAATAAGATAGTGATATTTCGCGATGACAACAAAACAATACAATGAGAACTCGCATACACTGGTAGAGTTAGTGAAGATTGGCAGTGCTTTCCGAAAACTGTGTTGATATAGATCAAATGCCTTAAGATAGTCTCAACCTTTAACCACTTACTCCACATGTAGGAATCTATTCTTATTAAACTGTGAGAGAGAAAAACAGCGGCACACATATGTGCAAGGATAGTCAACCGATACGTCGATGAAAAGGGGACTGCTTAAGTCAATGTTAATGTATCCATGTGGTGCCATGTAATACAGCCATGCAAATAAAGATGTCTCCAAATAATATTTATTAGCCTGGGGAAACAATTCTCGTCTAATGCTGAACAAAGTAAAAGCAAGGCTTTAAAATACAATGTAATCTCAATAATACAATGTTATATACATACAGAAACTTTACCAAGAAATTAACAGCAGTATTATCTGGGTGGTGTAGGTATTTTCCTTTTATACTGTTCTTTTATTTTTTTCCAATGTTTTCCACAATGGGCTTTGATTGCTTTCTATAATCACAGCCTCAAGGGAAAACTGGAAAATACTACATGGAACATAAAACCCTCTATTAATGAGAAAACGAAGTTAATAATAACATTGTCATAATGAGAAAACTAACTTAAAACAGAGTACCTCATTTTTAACCATTGTAGATAACTGGAATTGTTTTTAGATGCATTTGTTTATCTGTCACCTACTTACAAAGAGATTTCAAGCATTTAATGGGGAATTCACTAGAGGTGGGTTTACTTCCAGGCACTACCCCTTAATTGTAGCTAAACGCTTAAGTAGAAAAATCTCTCAGGCACAAAATGTGTCTGCAATATACTAATTCCCTGAGCCCCAAGCTAAGAAGCAGTAGGTGGCCATTTCAATTACAAATTGTTAAAAAAAAGAAGTGTTTTAATAGTAATGACCTAATACAAGACTTGTCCACTAATCAAAAACAACAATTAATCGGTATTTAGCGTCTATTCATCTGTCCACTTATTCATTCAACAAGCCTTGACTGAGCACCCACTGTGTGCCAGGCAGTGTGCTGAGACTCTGAGAACACAGTTAACCCCAGCTCTCCAGGAATCATCGTGCTAACACTGCAAGATACTATGATGCAGAAGAGAAAGAAAATACACCTGCCCCACATGCTAACAGCTGTCTTACGAGCTAATAAATGTATTAAGGAACAGAGGGAAGATCAACAGTGGGTGATTGAGACATGGCTATAGAATTCCAAAAGGAAAATGTCTGCATTTATAAGGTGAATGAGAGACAATAACTAAGAAATTCTAATCAAGTGGGGCAATATTGCCAAATTACCAGAAAACTGATTTGCAACAGATAAGATTACAAGTTCCCCATTCTTAAAATAAGTCTTAGAAATAATGCCCAATAGATGGCCAGCAGTCACATTTACAATTGCCCAAGAGCTGTGAGTGATGCTAAAATGTGTGCCCTGTCTAGTTAACAGGCACTAGCCAGCGATCCAAAAGTGATATATATATGATGGACAGATTCATAATTGTTATGGAAAAACTTGCAATTGCCCAGAGCCACGGCCAACCCCTTTGACTTGATATGTTTGAGCCAAACCGCATTGCTATAAAAGTAATCCACTCACTATCAAATGAGTAAGAGCCAGCGCCATGGCAAAAATTGAAGGAAAAGGTCCTCAGTGTAAGAACAGAAGGAGGGAAGAAAGGAGAAAGGGTGCCCAAATAAAAGTAAGCAAAGGAAAACCAAACACTGGTTTTCCCCAGATCCCTAGTTAGATGCGATTTCTGCAAGTTTCAAATATCTAATCCTCAACACGCTCTCCAGTTTGTTGCCCTTCTTTTGCTGATACCCTAAAGATGTGCTGCTACTGCCGCCAGTCAGCACTGAGCGGTCATCATCTGTACGTACAACCGCCACCCTGATGCCTCAAGCACTCCTCTCCCCCTGACCCCCGCCTACAGCAGAGGCTCTCAAACGCTGGACCCAGAGCCAGACGTAGCTGCTGTACCTGCTTATTGGAAATGCACATTTTCAGGCTCCATCTCAGAGCTTCTAAGTGAGAAACTCTGGGGTTAGGGTCCCAGAGACTCTTTAACAAGCCCCCTCGAGTGACCTTGATGCTCAGGAAAGTTTGTGAACCAGATCCTGGAACCTCTGCCAGGCTGAGAGTGGCCACAGGGCACCATCTTCCTGCCGTCAGGAAGGCCAAGGTGGAAGGGTCCGAGTCATATGCCGACTGTGGCTCACAGATCACTTGCCACATACCTAGTGATGTACCAGCAGTTCAGCTCCTGGGCGTAGGGTCACAGAAATTCTCACACGGGTCTAGAGGGGACATGTATAATAATTTTCACTGCAGGAGGTTAAGAATTGATCTGTGTGTCCATCACTGGGAGAGATAAAAGGTAAAATGTGAAGGTAAGAGAGCAATATAGATGGGATGTAAATCCCTAGTGCAGAAGGAACAAAGGTTAATTCAGAAAAAAAGGACCATATTGATCCATCTGTCTTACTACGTATTAGCCACCTATATTTGACAGAGAGATAGATAGCCCACAACCTATTAACATCAAGTAAAAATGCAGGCATGCTCAACAATACTAGTCTTGCAAGGACACGTGTAAACAAAAAGATTAAAATTAAACACCTTTGAATGGCTGCCCATGAGTTGAGCGGGAGGGAACCACAGAGGTGAAATGATGAATGAATGAGTCAATGGATGGTTAAATAACAAAAGAGAAGTCTCGTAAGGGCCATTGATAATAATACGCCATCAGCAGAGGATATAACTAATGCAATTTTTTAAAAAATATGACAAGAATGAGAGGAAGAGAAAGAGAGAGGGAGAAAGACACACCACCCCTTTCCCGTGGCACATGCACAAATTCTGTGTCAGAATTTGAATCCATTAATCCATTTCCTTAATCAAGAGCCAAGCTGTCTTCTTCTAAATGTTGCCTTTGATGAAGGGTTTGGATCATGTAAGCTTTTCCAGAGACATATGTGTTCATTCATTGCACCAATATTTATGGGGTGTCTAGTACCTTCCAGGTTACATAGGAAAGCAAGGCTGGCACTCACAGTCTGATGGGGATTCCATGACTCGGCGTTGGAATATTACCTTGTCATCTCCTGTATTAACTATGTGTACCACAGGGTAAAGGGCAATTTCCTACTGATTCAGGTGTTCATTCGTTTCTTCTCTGACAACTAGAATCACGACTGGGAGGTCAGAATATCTCTAGCAAGGAGGTTCAGAGACATGAAATAACAAAAGCTGAGTGATGGAGATCACCACCAAGCCATGCCACTGGCTATTTTCTGTGCTGTAAGAATACATACACTCAATGATACACAGCATTTCACTGAAATGCATACCAAACTTGTTCTGGCCGCTGGGGTAGAAATTGATAACCATCGTGAAAATAATCCCTTACTTCTGGATGGCCCTTTACAGTAGAAAAAACATGTTTCCTGCCTTGCTTCATTTGAACTTCAGCATAGGCAAAGCAGGGCTCATCATGCCTATTTTGTATGCTCTGAATGTGTTTAAATGCAATCATTACTTGTGTTTTATCCTTTGCATATTCTAAATGAGCGCACAACCATTTTTTCCCCAGCCTTAAGCCAAGGCTTTCTACTAGAGCCTGTATTTAAAAACTAAACAAACAAACAAAAAACCAAAAATATTTCCCCCTCATTTTTTTACTCACTTTTTTTTCTCTCTCTTTCTCTCTGTTCCCACACACAAGTCTACCATAATTTTTTTTTTATTCCAACTAGTTGTTTTTATTTTTCCCTCTACCTAAATTGCATAAAACTACCAGTGTTTTAAAAACACAGTGAGCGCTTCCCTGGTGGCGCAGTGGTTGACAGTCCTCCTGCCAATGCAGGGGACACGGGTTCGTGCCCCGGTCCGGGAGGATCCCACATGCAGTGGAGCGGCTGGGCCCGTGGGCCATGGCCGCTGAGCCTGCGCGTCCGGAGCCTGTGCTCCGCAATGGGAGAGGCCACAGCAGTGAGAGGCCCGCGTACCACAAAAAAAAAAAAAAAAAAAAAAAACAACACAGTGAAACTGTACAAACGAATCATCCTCCTTTACTCCCCATCCCAGAGTTCTTATTAACAGATGCAGAAGCTTTATAGCAGGTGGGGCTTTTCAGAGATGAACGGTTGTGATTAACATTTCACAAAGACATTTAATTTGGCAGATCAAAAACAGAGCTCTCAGAACTTTGGTTTGAACTGGGGTTTGTTGGGGGCACTGGATAGCTAGTTGACAGTTTTCTTTTTTCTTTTCAAGTTCATCTCTTTGGAAACTGCTTGCCATGGCAGCGACTTGTTAGAAGGCAGATGTGTTGCAAAATTCTGCATTGAGACAAAGGGAATCTTTGATTCCCCTCTCTCCTGCTGACTTTGAGCTGGTAAGGGAAACGTAATTGATGGAAGCCTTTCTAGCTTTGACTCAGCTGCTCAGCTGCGTCGGACCTCAGCTTGCTCGTTCGTACAGCAAGGATAGAAATGGCCCTTAGTCACCTAGGATTTTCCAGGGAATGCAATGAGAGAGCCCAATAAAGCACTGAGCACACAGCCTCTTTAAATGATTGTATTCTTGGTTATTTTCTTTTTTAAGCTATTTTTCTTCAATAGTTAATTACTTTTTTAACTTTTTATTTTATATTGGAGTATAGTTGATTAACAATGTTGTGATAGTTTCAGGTGTACAGCAAAGTGATTCAGTTATACATATACATGTGTCTATTCTTTTCCAAATTCTTTTCCCATTTAGGTTGTTACATAATATTGAGCAGAGTTCCCTGTGCTATACAGTAGGTCCTTGTTGGTTATCCATTTTAAATATAGCATGTGTACATGTCAATACTTAAGTTTTACAACATTTTCAAAATTAAGTTACATTTGACAATCAATGTGCTATATTTAATGTGATCCTGTTGCATATTTTTCTCCTGCAAAATAAACAATTCCTTAAACTGAAGGTGTGTTTTATAATTAATGATCCATTAGAATTAAAAAAATTGGTATTAGTTTTATTATGAGGAGTTGGGAGTGAAAGCATCTCTAAAGTTTTATTTTCCAGTAATAATGTCCTTTATCAACTGTGTTGGCTCATTTTATTATGTCTTTGGGCTAGGGGGAGGGGGCTAGACCTCAACAGTGACGTCTACACTAATAATTCGTGATCATATTTGTGAATGGCTTAATTATTATCTTTGCCCAAAATGTTTCGACCTTCCCTTCAGGGACTTTAAATCCACCTGATGAAGTTACCTTATAAAATCAACTACAATGAAAAATCAAGAACAGCTGTATATTACTCATGTTTCTAATTGTATGTGCCCATAAGCTAAATACCCATAAATCAGAATACAAAAATCCATGGCAAATTAGTCTATGAATGCTAAAAGATAAATGAAACCTAGGACTCTGGAGGCAAGATGGTCCGTTGTTTCTTTATGCGTAAAGGATTAGGCTGGACATTGATGAGTGATGGTTCTTGAACTATCCATAAATTGAAACTTGTAGAAAGGATTGTCTTATCTGTTTCCGTTTTCCCCCAAGCACACTTAGCTTAGCACACGCTGATCCCTCTGCCTGGAATCCCCCATCCCCACCCCAAGCCCACTTGTCTACTCTCCTACTCCTTCCTTCAGGCTCTGTTTCACGTTTCTAATCTCAGCCCAGACCTCTGGCTCTCAGGCAAAAGCCTGACTTGACCTCCCACGTCACAAATACATAAAGGCACACTTCTGTTACGACGGACAGGCCTGTTTCCTGTGTACACCCTCACACCACAAGTTAACCACCTTTCCTCCTTTCTGTGATGGGCTACCTGTTATAAACAGACATGCCCACGTGCCTATTATACAATCACTTCGTTAGGGCCACTGTAGACACCGGGAGGATTAGAGAAGAAGAAAGCTCTGAGGAGACGTACCGGTCAGCTGCTGGCTGATGCCGCTTGGGGACCACATGCCTCATCTGCTGAGTGTGGCACTCAAGTCTCTGTCTCAGCAAAATACCAGCTGCCACCCACAGCCTGGGCCTTGGAGGTGTCTCGGGAGCTGTTGAAACTGTGACTGTCAAGACTACAAATGCCAAAGATCACTTGCAATTTCAGAATATTTTAAACTACGGTGCCTAGGACTGGTAGAATGATTGGTTAGTTTGTGAGACGCATCATTATAATTTTGATACAACTGGGTTTTCATATATTTCTCACTTTGAATCTCTAGTATTATTTATACTGGATTATACCACAAATAGATCATTCGAACATAACACTAGCCATTTGAAAGTTTTAACAACTTTGTCAAGGTATGACTGAAGAAAATAAATTTCATACATTTAAATTGTACAATTTGACCACTTTTGACATATGTGTCTATCTACAAAGCCATCACTACAATCAAGATAAAGTACTTTCATCATTCCCTAAAACTGTTCATACCCCATCATGTCCATCGCTGTCTCTACCCCACCTGCAGAAACCACTGACCACCTTTCTGTCTCTAGGGATTCGTTTATATGCTCTAGAACTTTTACATAAATGGAATCACACACTATACATTTTTTGTCTCTTTTCTTTCATTCAGCATAATTATTTTGAGGTTTAGTCACGCTGCATGTGTCAACAGTTTATTTTTACTGCTGAGTAATATCCATTGTATATACTACACCTTTTTTCCATTCAGCTATGGATGAACATTTGGGGTTGCTTACAGTCTTTGGTGATTATAAATACAGCTACTATGACTATTCACATATAAGTTTTGGTATAACATATTTTATCTTTTCTTTTAGGAAAACACCTAGGGTGGGATTGCTGGGTCTTATGATAAATATATGTTTAATTTTTTTAAAAAACCATCAAACTTTTTCCCAGACTTAATGTACCATTTTACATTCCGACTAACAGAGTACAAGATCTCCAGCTGCTCAAAATTTCTCCAACGTCCAGCATAGTCTTATTATTATTGTCACCAATCTAACAGGTGTAGTTTCAGTTTTCAGTTCTCTGTTGACTCTTGGTATCGAGCAGCTTTCCTTCTGCTTGTTGATCTTAATTTGCGAAGTGTCTATTCAAATCTTTTGCTCATTTTTTTCAGTTATTTGTCTACTTGTTATTGTGTTGTTAATTGTGTTGTTAGGCATTCTTTATATATTCTAGGTCCTGTCAGTTACATGATCTGCAAATATTTTCTCCCAATTCAAGACTTGCCCTTGGTTTTCCTAGTAAATGTCTTTCAAAAAGCAAAAGTTTCAATTTTGAGGAAGTACAACTTGTCAATTAAAAATTAAATTTTGGGACTTCCCTGGTGGTGCAGTGGTTGAGAGTCTGCCTGCCGATGCAGGGGACACGGGTTCGTGCCCCGGTCCGAGACGATCCCACATGCCGCGGAGCAGCTGGGCCTGTGAGCCATGGCTGCTGAGCCTGTGCATCCAGAGCCTGTGCTCTGCAACAGGAGAGGCCACAACAGTGAGAGGCCCGCATACCGCAAAAAAATAATAAATAAATAAATTTTGTGCTGTTTGTGTTCTGTAAGTTTTTTAAAATATGTTTTCCACATTTTTAGAATAATGGAAATATATTAGATTCTTCCCCCTTTTTCATACGAAGGCTAACGTCCTCAATTAACTGTCACTCTCCTCCCCCCGCTGCAGGTACTGCATTAGCACGGACCTGCATCATCTCCAGGCCCTGGCCAAAGTGAGCCTGCTGTCTTTTAGGCTGTGGTCTGGTCCCCACTGAAGCTCTCAGAGAAATGTCTGGGTCTCTGACTTCATAACATGAAACACCAAATTAAATTCAGCCACAGAGCTTTTGTCATTGTGATTTCCCTTAGCAAAGAGGGAAAAGTCAGTAACTACATTGAAAAGTCAAATATCTTTTCAACCTACTAGTTCCAAAGAAATATTTTTGAAGCAACGAGCTACTGGCATCTGTTCATGAGGAGAGGTACATTTTTCAGTGTATCACACTCTAAGTATTCAGTAAGTTTTTCTTTTCTGATTGACTAATGTTTTCAAATGATTTAGACCAGTTATGCCTTTGTAGAAGTTAAGTGTTACAATGTAGAGATTGTCTCTGGAATAACTGCCCATTCTCTTGAACCAAAGTAGCAGGAGATGCAAACTGCCATAGCTGATCTACAAACAGCACTGAAGAAATTACCCTAGATAAGTAACTCATGTGCACTCTGAAAATGCTCCGTGAATATCGGCAGAAATGCTTTCTAGACTTGACAGAAATCCATCTTTTGTTCTTTTTGCCAAATCCCTGTGGGATCGTGTATCTTCCAACATTTAATATAGGGATTTATTTTTTCAAAAGAAAACAGAAAGAGTATTTGAGGCTGGTCTTTCTGTTTTACAGATGAAAATGAGGAATCCATCTCAACGGTACTTTGTTATATAAATACTTCAAATCACAAGGACCAGAGAGAATATCAAGACCACATTAGATGTAGATTTTATTATATTGCATGGGGGTTGATTTATAAAGCAAAACTACCCCAAAATAGTTAGATTTTTTTAAATGAGCTTTTATAAAATTTCCTTACAGAAGCGCTGTGTTAATATCTGTAGATATTTCCACCTCCAGGCAATAGATTCTCTACCGCTCCCCTCTTGAGAGTGGGCTAGACTTAGCGACAGTTACCAAAGAGTAGAGTATGGAGTATGAAAAGGTAAGAATGGTAACCACAGTGGAGAAACCTGGCAGACGCCACCCTTACCAAGGGATAAAGGCCAACATCACCAGAGAAGTCTTGTGGGTGTCATGTGCAAGCTCACTTGATGTGCCAAGAAGGACACTTCATCTTTCGCTTTTCTTCCTCCAAATCTATGACCTCAGTCAAATCGTAAGAAAATCACCAGAAAGACTCAGACTGGGGGACATTCTGCAGGATACGGGTCCTGTGCTCCTCAAGGCTCTCATGGGTCATGATAAAAACAAAAACAAAAAAGAAAAACTGAGAAATGTCACAGACCAGAGGGAACAGAGGAGACCAACAACCAAATGCAAGGTGGTGCCTGGATTGGATCCTAGAACAGAGAGAGGATGTTAATAAAAACAAAAAAGGGGAGGCTTCCCTGGTGGCGCAGTGGTTGAGAGTCCGCCTGCCGATGCAGCGGACTTGGGTTTGTCCCCCGGTCCGGGAGGATCCCACGTGCCGCGGAGCGGCTGGGCCCGTGAGCCATGGCCGCTGCGCCTGCGCGTCCGGAGCCTGTGCTCCGCAACGGGAGAGGCCACAACAGTGAGAGGCCCGCGTACCGCAAAACAAAAACAACAACAAAAAAAAAAAAGGTGAAATTTTGTTAAAAATGGGCTTATCAGTGGGAAATTGTACTTTTGCTATTAACTAAAACCTTCTAACTTCTGGGGAATATGAGGCGTGAGTCACATCCCACTGCCAGTAAATTTTATCCCGCATGCTTTATTTTCACACCAAGCCCACAATAAAAATATCTTAACACCCTCGCAGTAAACACGGCAATTAGAAAACGGAAACATGAGGCTGTGGTCTCCTTTGCCGGAATGCTGACTGCACATCCAGGAACAGTCCTAAAAGACAAAGTAATTTGCCTCTTTGTTGGATAATTTTGAAAATGAAATGAAGAGCTGGGAACCGGAATGAAAAAAGGCTCGGTGTAAATTCAGGCGAAAATAGTGTGCTGGGTGATGGTGCATACATACTAAAGATTAGATCCAGATCTCACTGAGGGAGAACACCATCAAATTATTGTAGGAGAGACAGGAGAGATGGAACGAACATTTACACCATGTGCCATATTCTAGACACTCTGCTCTTTGTTTTCCATAAAGTTCTAAATGAGGGGTCCCAAAACCAAAATCCAATGTTGTAGATTACATTAATCCATTTCATAAATTTAAAAACTGCGCTTCAGTGAGATGGATTAACTTTCCCATGTTGTCACCCGGTAAATCTGAGATTCAAACTACAATCAGAATCCAAAACTGCATATTCTGTTTATCAAAATATTTCTCAAAGGTCGGTCATTTACAGTTACCAAAATACCTGTGTACCATCTACACTACCATTTTCTTAATACTTACCTGAACAACCTACTTTTTAAATTCAAACATATACTAAAATGAATACATGTGGGGCGTGTGTGTGTGTGTTTGTACTCAGTACTGCATTTGCTACCAAAACAAAAGAAAGGACAGGTTTTCTGAATGAAAATTCAGAAAGTGTGAGCCCTTCATAGCAAGTCGGTGTTATTACGGGGTATTACTCTAGCAGACGTGTACAAAGGGAGAGTCAGGGTGGGCAAGGATGCACGGGGTGGAGAAAATGTCGGTTGACCAGGAGACGTGTGATGTGTGTCTGGAGGTGAAGTGTAAGCCGAGGATAAACTGCCTTTTGACAGTCGCCTTATTTCTATGATACAATGTGGTCAGCTCTGTTGACAAAGTGAGAATTACGTAGTTGCAAACCCTCCAAGGTCCATTAAAATCTGTCGTGTCCTAACAGGCATCAAAGGAAGGAGACACCACAAATCCCCCTCACAGTCAATTCCCAGTTTTAACTTCATTGGGAAGATTACTCCTAACACATTTGCTCCAATTTTTCAAGTACCTGTTGGCATTTGTTAAATCAATCAACACGGTGACCCAGATTCCCCACCTTTCTCAGGCTGCCGGATGTTCAGGGCACACCGCACAGGAGGCACACATCCAGGGGCCAGCATTTTCCTACAGACGCTGGGATCTTGTGGCTGTGCTCTGGGCCTCTGTAAAGCAATTTTCTCTCCTTGAAACGTCGCCTTTCACCTTCAGCTTTGATCTTCACCCAGGCTAATCCCAAGCATCCGCCTTTGGGCTCAGCTCACATGTCACTCCCTCTGGAAAGCCGCCGTACTCCTCGCCAGCATGATCAGGTGCCCTTCCTCTCTCTCCTGCAATGCCCTGTACTGTTCTTACAGCAGACCCAGATGCCACTGACTGCTGGAGTCCCCACCTTTCCCACTTGTTAGAGCTCCTCCAGAGCAGAGGCCACGCTGTTTCCCGTTGTTCCAACCTTTGGCACAGAGCACCGTGTAGAATAAATGCCAATACCTTGGAAAAGAACTGCCAGGTATACAAATGCTATGTGAATAATTTGGACTTCCAAACAGTTGCAAGATTGGTGACACTATTTGAGAATCCAGGGCAAGATTATCAATGACTCTCATTTCATGTAAGTTCAGGGACCTGATCTGTAGTATGATCCCATCACTTCAGCTTCGTTCACACAGAACTGGTCGGTATTACTCACTCATGTAATCAAAACGCATTCATTGATGAATGTATTTAGAACCAGAGGCAACGCCTGCACTAGGACAGTGTCTTAACCCGGTGGGTTGTCTAATCAAAATCTATTCATTTAGAAAGAATGCCATTTGCAGCCACATGGATGAATCTAGACAGTATTTAGCTATCTATTTGGTAGTGTATATATGTCCATGCCACTCTCTCCCTTTGTCACAGCTTACCCTTCCCCCTCCCCATATCCTCAAGTCCATTCTCTAGTAGGTCTGTGTCTTTATTCCTGTCTTGCCCCTAGGTTCTTCATGACCTTTTTCTTTTTTTTCTTAGATTCCATATATATGTGTTAGCATTAGTTGCAGGTGTAAGAGAATAAATAGGTCAATGTTGAGGCAGAAAATAACTTTCTGTCTCTTTTGAACACCTGTAGTTTGAAGGACTGATATTCTATGTCTCAGTCCCAGAATCATGAACTAAAGCATTTGAGTGCACAGCCTAGATATATCAGACAAAAATCTGTTTTTGCATGTGTGACTTCTACATGCTGTCTGCATGAAACGGGTGCTTGGTAACTATTTATAGAATAAAACAACTCATTTTTATGCAGGTAGATCATCTTTAACCTCACCTGCCATAGCTAAGAGAAGTCTGAGAGTGGGAGTCGGGCAGAGTCTGAGCGGGGGACAGGGTATGTGGAGGAAAGAGCAGAACTTTGCAATTTTAAATAAGAGGGAAAACACCCTCTAACTCAGTCCAGAAAGTCTTCTTCGTAGCCTACAAAACAAACTGACAACCACAGTTATAGAAAACTTATAGGGAGAACATCTTACGGAAAGCATTCTCAGATATTTTAGAGAATTTTGCTGCAGGGTTCTTTGGCACTAGAGAAAAGTTAAATCTCCAGCTTTTGCGTGAGATTTGCAGTGTGTAGCACACAAACAACCAGAACAGTAAAAGTTCAACTCTAAAATCTGTGTAATTGAGGCAGGAAACTAATAGAAATGCTGGAATTCGAGCCATGTCCATAGAAAGATCACGAACTTCCTGCAGCTAATATTTCAGTTCTGTTGCAAGGAAAGGACTGACCAGTGTGGGCTCGGCGGACTGGCATGGGGTAGAATGGACAAGTCAGATCAAAGAAAGATCCAGAAGCAGCTGGAAGAATGAAATGAATCAGGAGCAATGCAGGATCAGGGTGATACTTTAACCCAACAATTCTCTAACCCACCTTGGAGTCAGTCACCTGGGAGTTTAGAAGAATTACTGACGCCCATATGGAGATGGCACTGGTTTTCGTAAAACCTCTTCCCAGATGATTCCAGTGTACAGTCAAGTTTAAGAGCCACTGGTCTAACCACCTCCCGTTTGGAGGGGAGACTGATCATTAACCCATTGTTCCCCAACCCCGTCATCCTCATAGCCCCTTACAGACTTTCTGCCATGTATTACTCATGCTATTGATGACCATAATGGTTTTCTTTAAATCAAGTCATTTTCTAAAACCTTAGACCTACTTTAGCTTTATTCTAAGCAGTAGCACCTGGAAAACAACAAGTTTGGTATGCTGGTGGCATTTTTTTCTAATACTTATTAAAATATGCAGTGTTAACATAAGTGTGATACCTGTACACAAGATGGTTTACGGTGATTACAGCAATTTAGAAAATTTAAGCAATATATTACCTAAACCCATGTTGTGTACAGAATTCACAGCATTAAAGCACCTCATCCACAGTGGTCTGAAATACCCACCAGACGTTCATCATATTTGGTACTTTATAATTTTGCTCATTCATTAATTTGAATTGTGTGATCTGGGACATTACTGCATGGGGGCGGGGGGGGGGGGTGGATAAGTTCCTCAGCAAATGAGTATCAATCTGAGTCGGCGCAGGTTCAACAATGCTTTGTTATACTCTACTCAATATTTGTATACTGCAATGCTTACAAAATTACGTCTTACTAGATTTTCTGAACAAAATAATATGTTATGGTGATATTCCAGAATCTGGAAGCTTCAGGAAGGTCTTGGGGCTTTATCCTTCTGAAAGACAAAGGTGTAGTGATGTAATTAACTTGCTATTGAGAAAAAATGGTTGGGAGGGCTATGTAATCTGTTAATAGATATACCTAGAGAACAATATTATCTGGTGCAGACAAGTGTATCTGTTTAACTGTGAGTGGCATTAATCAGTTTCTTTTATTTCCTGGGAGAGTTCTCTGAACCTTTAGCATGCAAATACAACTTGGGGACTTCAAGGAGACTTAGTATATGGAATTTTCCAAGTTTAGTTGAGTAGAAAACCCTTTCTTATTCACTAGATAAGAATCTATAGGAATCAGTGTTCTCTGGTACATGGTTTGAGAAACAGTAGTCTATTGTGTAACAGTGTAAGTTATCCCTACAACTAGTTCCAGTTATGTAGTCTGTAGGCGTGTTAGTGAAATCTGTAAAGCATGTGTAATGTTAATTCTGTTTTGTCCCCATAGAACAGAACCCCTTTTTACAAGTTGTGCTTTTGGGAATTCTGAGATGTCTTACATGGAAATTAAGTACCTGGAGAAATCCTAGGGGAACTATTTGTCTATAAGATGTACGTGAAACATTGAAGTCAGATAATGCTTAGGGCCAAGCCTGAAACAGGAGTAAGTTTCACAAGGAGTTTTTAAGCCCCAATTTTACATATCTGTGGGACTAACTTCCTATCTGAGCAGTGTGAAGAGTGACAAAAATTATTCTAAAGAAATTAATTGAAGCAACAGAAAAGGAAAGAGATAAAAGGAAAATAATTGTGTAATCTTCCTGGAATAGTTATTTGAAGTTCTTTAGACTTTTGCCCTGTTTTTCTCTACTAAGTACCATGTCCCTTTGTCAATACTCCTAAAAATTCTTTAAAAACATCAATTTGAGGGGGCGTGGGGGAGGGTGGTCCATGCCATCTCATTATTATGGGTGTACCAAAACTGTATTTAAAACAATTCCTTATTGTTTAACACTTCGGTTCCCCTCCAAACCACCACAAGGAGCAATATTCAGTGGACATTCTTTTGTATAAGCCTTTTTTTTTCACTCACAAATATTTGTGTGTCTATATGTATCAAGCAGCATTGGACACTGGGGGTTCAATGGTGAGCAAAAAAACTAGCGTCCCTGCCCCTGAGGATTTATACAAATGTATTTAAAAATCTCAACTTTGAAAGTGCTCTTAATGAGAAGACCATGGTCTCAGAACGTGAAACAAGAGATTCTTTGGGGGACAAACTGGGAATAACTTCCTTGAGAAGGAAACTGGGAAGTTTTCTGTCCCTCTGAGTTCACTGCATTTATATTTTAATGTTAAGACTTCATATGGTTTTTAATTCCTCAATTTATTCCAAAACCAGGATGTATTTTTCTCACATAACCACTTTTGCTATTCTAATACGCTCATTGAGAATTGTTAGGAATTATTTGAACTAGATGGTCACCTTTCGGCAAGGAAATTGACCTCATATTAGTCAGTGGGATCTCTCACTTGTGTTACTCACAGTAGTTGTCTGGGGAGTATCCATCCAGATTTTTTTTTTTTTTTTTTTTGCGGTACGCGGGCCTCTCGCTGTTGTGGCCTCTCCCGTTGCGGAGCAACAGGCTCCGGACGCGCAGGCTCAGTGGCCATGGCTCACGGGCCCAGCCGCTCCGCGGCATGTGGGATCCTCCCACACCTGGGCACGAACCCGTGTCCCCTGCATCGGCAGGCGGACTCTCAACCACTGCGCCACCAGGGGAGCCCCAGATAATTTTTAAACTTTCTATTTTGCTTTGAATGTGTGGAAAAAGGAGTTTGTTTGGAGTTATTTGGGATTGTGGTTTCCTATTCTTAACCATCACCCAAAGCACAGTGGAAGAGTCTGAATGAACCACGGGGTGATTTCAACGTGTGTGTCTGGAGTGGGAATCTGATAAGTTTTCTGTCTTCCTCAAATGGTTCAATCTGTCAAAGAATACCACCAACCGCTTTTCAGTTTTAGGTGTTTTCAGTCCTACCATCGTTTGTAAATAAGGTTTTGTTAACTTGGTACGAATAGTGCATTTTTGCTGAGACAGGATGGGAAAAGATAAGAAACGCTTTCCAATCTGATGAGAGAAGTGATGGACAAAGGAAACCACCACGACAAAATAGTTGCAGAATACAAATGTGCGTGTTAAATGTCACAGGGGGAAATTGTAAAAGAAAACTCCTCTGGGGGCCAGATCTCAACAACACAGCATCCTAGACTTGTTTCTCATTGGCATGAACATCATCTCATATCTTTTCTCTGAAAGTAAAATAAAGTCTTAAAACTTGTCCGCTGGGGAAAATATTAAATTATGGAATCTTTCCAACCAGAAGACACCATGGTGAAGAAACTTTTTTAAAAATCCAGTTATGTATCTTGTCTCCAAAATGACCATGACTGTGAATATGTAAAAGAGAGAATGTAAGTGAACATGCTGACTGCAAAAGATAAAAGCACTGTCTCTTAATAACAATAATGCCTCAAATTTGTGTGTTTTTCTCTGAATTTACTATTAACCATAAATCATCAAAAGCCTTAATATTTCGCTTGGACTCATTTGTGTTTAATATTCCAAGGAGACAGAGATGGAGACAGGATGATTTTATAAAGAAAATGTTCCAGTGTTTAATGCTTTTCAAATCTCATTCTACTAACAGTATATCTTTCCCTAAATAGCTTCCATTTGTATGGCCTTTCCATCACCATGAGTCTTGTTGATTAATAGGACCCTTATTTATCATGTGTTTAAACTCTCAGGAACATTCAATAACGGAGGCAGGTGGTTAGGCTTCTTTGGGATCTTTCCTTCATAACTTATGGACCCCCCCACCAACAGGAGAGGAGGGTTTCTAATTACCAGATGAAGGAGGACTACATAAACAGTGGGACACTATCTAGGCAAACCGTTTATCCAAATTCTCTAACTAGTATCAAAGAAAGATAAGCCTGAACCTCAGTTTTTCATCTATAGTATTTCTATGTTCTCTGGATTTATAGGCTAATTTCTAACTCTCTACTATTCTTTGTAGTGGCAAACGACAAATGACAAAAATACATTTCAAATTTGCATAAGCTAAGAAGGGATTTCTTTATTCATGTCACTGAGAAGTATAGGATTCGAAGTGGCTCGCCATGTGGCTTGATCTAATGGGTCAAATGATGTCACCATCATGAGCATCAAGTGAGCATCACAGATGTTCTGGCATCTCTGTCCTCCTCCAGGTTGTCCTCACCTTCAGATTTCTTCTGGAGGAAGATGGCTGCCATCAGACCCAGATCTATGGGCTCTGAGACTCAAGACCCACAGAAAAAAAGAGTTCCCCTCGGGCTTTCCTGGTGGCGCAGTGGTTGAGAGTCCGCCTGCCGATGCAGGGGACGCGGATTCGTGCCCCGGTCCGGGAAGATCCCACATGCCGTGGAGCGGCTGGGCCCGTGAGCCATGGCCGCTGAGCCTGCGTGTCCGGAGCCTGTGCTCCGCAACAGGAGAGGCCACAACAGTGAGAGGCCCGCGTACTGCAAAAAAAAAAAAAAAAAAAAAAAAAAAAGAGTTCCCTTCATTCCACATTTTGAGGAGATCTCCTGAACTTCATGTGCCCAAACCTAAAGTAGTCCCTGTGACAAGGAGGAAGAAACGATAGACAAACGATAGGCCCAACGCCCATGGTCATCCCTGGAGCTGAGAATGGGGTCAATCCCAGTTAAACCTCATTAACCGAAAAGACTGGTTTCCCCCGATAAAATTTGGTCTACAACTAGAAGAAGGGTCGATGGAATTTAGGCAGCAAATAAAATAACAAGTACATATAAATAATTAAAGAAAATAAACAAACACATACACAGATATCCACTACAATTATTTTGCCTCTAAACTCAGAAGAAATGTCAGCCTTCCTTCCACTATTTTCCACGGAAAATAAATAGCATCCTTTGTTATCCGTCAAAGTAACTCATAAAGTGCTGGTAATATATCAGGCATTCAGGAAAAGGAATGAACCAGCCCACCAAGGTCTGGTCAATTGTGCATTCACGTGTGCTGTAGAACAAAGCCAGACAGAACCCATTTATTCCAGAGCTACGGACTAGTTTGTGTTGTGCTTTGGGTGTTACCATGGCTCAAATCTATTCAAATTTAAATTCCAGTCATTCTCAGAGTACTTCAACATTGGAAAAATATCTCTCTTCGTAAAAAAAAAAAAAAAAATTTACCCAGAGAACAAAAACTTGGGACATTTTCTACTAACCAGTTTGGTTACAGACAGGACAAAAAAAAAAAAAAACAGCTAGCAAATAAGAAACCTGAAAAAAAGAGGCAAGACCCACAAGACCACTGGACCTTGTATATTTTGACCTAATAGTCACTGTTAATAGTTCTTTCCTACAAGTTGAGAACATTATAAAATCTTACAGCATATTTTTTAATTCTACCTTTAGCTATCTAAGATTCATCTATTTCAGACTATTTTATTGACCATCTACTATGTAACAAACTTCGTGCTGGTCCACTGGAGGAGATGCTACCACCCCTGTTCTTCATCACTCACAACCCAGAGTGGACCACCTTCTCACTGAAATACTATCTTCTCTTGAATTCTGGCTGTCTTCAACGTGTAGCTGGTAACTGAAGCCATGAGTAGAGAGGAAAATGTAAGGGATGCAGGGAGGAGAGGAGAAGAGGAAAGGGAGGGGGAGACGGGAAATGAGAGGAGAGGAAGGGAGGGAAGAGGAGGACCTGGACCCTAAGTGAGGCACACTGTCACAGAGCATTATATCTGGAGAGGAAATAGTGATTTTGTAACTGATCTACCTCCTGTTGAAGGTAAGGAAACTGAACTCAGGTCTATCAAGTGCTTGTAAGTATGTAGAGAGAGGGATACGCTAATAAACTAATTAATGTCAACTGCTAAAACATCTGGAGGACAATATATATGCACATTTGCTTGGACACCACAATTCCTTTCTTAAATATATATTCTAGAGGGGAAAAAACACTTGCATGTACCTTATACAGGAAAGCTTGCGAAGCATTTTTTTGTAGTAGTAGTGAAAAATTGTAAACAACCTACATGTCTATTCATTGGGATCTAGAAGCAAAATGTGATATATTCACGTAATGGAACACCATAAAGCTATTAAAATGAATAACCTAAATCAATACTAACAATCACCAGGAAAAAACCCACAAAGTATGGTGTCACAATACACACTTTTATATATATACATATAGACATGCCAAGTCACATGTATGTATATGAGAGCATAAAATATAGTAAGAAAACCATTTATAATTATGGTACCACTTAGGAAATGAAGAGAAAAGTAGGATTCAGGTTTGTATTGAAAGGAACTTCAAATTTACCTGAAATGTTCTATTTCTAGAAAAAAGATGAAATAATATAATAAATTCTTAACAATGGTCAATTCTGAGTTGTAAGAAAACAGCTATTAAATTATTTTCTGAACTTTTTAAATTACTCAAAAGAAAAGAAAAGCCTACAATATTCCCCCAAACAAAGGAAGGAGTAAAAAATAAACAAACAACCCTCTATGCTAAATTCTGTCCCCAGTGTGGGCAGGCACACATGGGTTCTTTTGTCCAAAAGTCATTTTGAGCTTGAAAGAGTGCCTGTACCTTTCAGAGTAAATCCACAAAGCTGATTGATTTAGTAAAACCCATGGTTTGATATTCAGAGTATAAATATTGAGAATTGGGGCATTTTAGGAAATGTCATAGATTGAAAGTGAATTTTAAGATGATTTTCCTCTCTCTGTATGGATTGTGGGAGGGTCTCATGGTGTTTTCATATCTTCTACTTAATAAGGGAAAAGGTACCAAATTTTAAATCCCCAGACCTGCCCTCCACCATATCCCCTCACCCTAACCCTCATCTTCGTGACCTTTATAACAGATTAGAGTTCTGAAATGATTCCAGCAGGTCTAGCTCAGCCCCTGGGAACCACTTCAGAAAACAGCCACCAGGCCCACCACTTGATGGCAATTACAGGTCTGAGACATTTTCCTCTGGTGCCGCATTGTATTAACTTTTTTGTTTGTTTCCTTTAAATCACAGGGGGACCTGCTTTCAGCTTGGAAGTTATAACCAGTGGCCGAATGAGAACAATACTTTCCATCAAAAATAACAAAAGAGCCAAAGATGCCTCGAAGTTTCCAGAGTACTGAGAAAATGAATGAACAAACACAAAATTCGGCTATTAAAATTAGAGACACGGACCTTTTTAAAAAAGAGAAACTTTTTGCATTAAAATGTGCTATTTTTCACACATTGATCTGTGGATATTTATGTAACTGTGCCCCGCTGCCGTATTATTAAATATATTTGCAGTTGGATGCACAGTGCATTAATTTGATGGATTATCACGTTACCTAGTTAACGTCATCTTACGTTTTACCTTCTGGGCCTGTGGTGTTGAGACACTGATCAAACTCATTTCTTAGTAAATAAGTTCACGTAAAGAAATTTCTCTGCCCCAAGGTCTATTTGGACGCCAAATATATATTTATATACTGCAGCAGTAAATACGAACATAGCAGATTAAGAGAAGACCCAAGTGTTGCTCTTGTCTGGCCCTGGAATTTAACAGTCTGTGCTTCATGATAACTGAAAAATTAACACGAATTGTTTTGCGTGTAAGCAAACCAAACAGGAGGACAAACGACAAGCTTTTAACTGTAATAGCTTACATAAATTAGAAAGCATTGTTAGGGAATTGTTGAAATGAATGAGTTGAATAGTGCTAAGATTTTGAAATAAAGCTGGGAAAATATCAAAGATTTATCCACAATAAACTATTTCACAATGACAAGAGAGAGGATCCATGAGCGGCAACTGGTAGATCTTAGAATCGCAACATTTCAGGAGGCATCTACTCTAACTCACAGCAGTGTGTTCCTTACTGACTAGTCTTTGCTTAAATGTCTCCATTTGTAAGCAACGCCTTACCTCCCCAACGCAATCTGACTGCATTTCAGAGAAGTCTGAGAAAGAAAAAGAAGGGGGAAAGAAAAGAAGGGGGAATTTCTCAGCTGGTATTCAAGTCTGCCTTCTGTCATTTTTACCCAATGGTCCAGAGCTACCTCCTGACGTCCTACAAAATACAGCTGACCCCCTTCTGGGTAGCGCCACGCTTCAATGTTAGAACTCAGCTGGCGTACCTCTCCAAAGTCTTTGCCCAAACAGGTTAAACATCCCCAGTTCCTTCATCTTGTTTATTGTTTTGTTTTGTTTTTTCGGTTCACATGGTTTTGCAATGGCCAACGACCTCTGAACATTATTTCAAACAGTCATCCTAAAGAAAAGCCCCAATAGGAAACTGAATACTCAGAGAGTGGTCTGATAGGAAACGTATGACACAATTTTTTATTTTTTATTTTTTGCGGTATGCGGGCCTCTCCCGTTGCGGAGCACAGGCTCCGGACGCGCAGGCTCAGCAGCCATGGCTCACGGGCCCAGCCGCTCTGCGGCATGTGGGATCTTCCCGGACCGGGGCATGAACCCGTGTCCCCTGCATCAGCAGGCGGACTCTCAACCACTGCGCCACCAGGGAAGCCCCACAACAATACTTCTATCTCTATTCTACGTGCGTACAAGGAAGCTAATGGTTAGTTACCCAAGGTCCTGTACCTGATAAGCATATACGGTAGGTTTTCTGCAAAAATGGCCACAATTCTACCTAAAGCCATGTCCTTTGCAGTGTAACCTTGCCGCTCCTCCAGTCAAGAGGCGGGTTCTAGTTCTCTATTTCTTTGAATGGCCTTATGTCAGTCAACTAAATAAAACAGTAGTGGCAGTGCACCAGTTCCCAGCCTCAGCCTCAGAAGGCCTTGCAAACTTCTGTTCCGTCTCGCAGACCCCTGAGATCGCCATATGAGCAAGCCCAAACCAGCCTGCTGGAGAATGAGAGATGCATGGGCAGAGCCTCCCACGCGAGGTCATCCCAGACAGCCAATAACAAACGATGTGCCACTGACTACAGGAGCACGAAAGAGCCTAGCGGGCAGAGAACAGCCGAGCCTCACCAAGCCCCACCCAGACGAGAGTAACCACCAATCAACCAACAGACTTGTGAGAAAAGTAAGTGTTCCTTGCCTTCAGCCACTAAGTTTTGGGGTGGTTACTTTTGAGATTGAAACCCAAGATCGTCTGACTCCAGATGTTGTGCATTTAATCGCTGTATATTGCCATGTCAAATACTGAAACACAATTCTCCACCTTAGAACTATGGGATTTTTTTCTGTATCAGATGACCTACTAATGTGTTTTCAGTGATTTTTGCTTTTTCCCTAATTCTCCCAAACAAGAAGTCCATCTTGTTTATGCAAATTGATTTTTCTGTTCTAAGGTTGTTTTTCTCCCCATATCCTCAATTCCAGCTGCTCTGGGTCAGGGGTAAAGACGGAGCCTTCCAATAAGCCTTTCGGCATTCCAGAGCCGAGAACCATCTGTTTGGCTGTAGGCTATTCACCATGGACCTGGCAAGTAAAAGGTTTCTGACCAGTGATTGATAATTTGATAGCTCATCATTACCCAATAAATATGCTAATCATTGCCCCTGAAGTGGGACTAAAACAGTAATTTGGTTGCAAAGCATCTAGTGCATGTCCGGAAGCTAGAGAATGAATGTGACCAAGGCTTAACTTCAGAAAACTGTCATGCTGTTATTTATTCCATTCTATTTGCACCCAAACTCTGATCTATCCATTGTCACTCGCATGAGATTAAGTGGTACGCCCTGTTATCTGATAAATAAGTAGATACTCAGTTTCTTTGGCATGTTATCATTTTGCCCCTTTCCCATCTAGTTTTGTCCAGATGAATTTTCCTCTTCAATAGGTCTAATAGCTTAGCTTAGAAATCCGAGAGAGAGTAACGAGAGAGCAGTGTGGACCAAGGAACACTTACTCATTCCCCCCAAATCTGACCATCCAAATCATTTAATAACTGCCTTCTATTTGCAACATGACTTAAAATTAGATTCTAGAGTCTATTAAGCCACCTCAACTGGATAAATGTTCTTCTTAATTAAATAATCATCATGACGACACCTATCTAATACTGGAAAGAATATGAAAGTGTTTAAACCACTTACTTCCATATTCGTCATTTTATTTTACCTTTTTAATAATGATCAAGAAAATGAATCTAAAAACCATTAAAGTACTTGTTCCTAATCTCATCACATGTTTTTCCTTTTATTTAAAGATTGGTATTATTAATAGATCAACAGGCAGTGAGGACCCATATCCTGTGCATCACCTTCACCTTGACTATTTATATCATCTTCTGTGTGAGCAGTGCCCCTCGGAGTTGGGCGATCTTCAATCTGTGAGGCCGTACATGGCAGTGGGGGTTGGGGGGAGATGGTCATAGACTTACCATAAATAAGTATTTGATAACAATCATCTAAACCGATCTGTTTTTATGGGCAGATTCTTTAAAAGATGTCCACTAGATTCTGAATGGGAATAACAGTAATAATTATCACGCACACGTGTGCTAAGTATTAAATACACATTATCTCATTTAATCTTTAAAACAATTCTCTGAATTAGCTATTAGTATTACCTCTGCATCACAGCAGCATGTGAAGCTCCAGATGTTAAGTACCTGCCCAAGGTCCCCCTGCTGTGGAAGGCAGGGCTGTGACTCAGTGACGTGGCTGTTCAGAAGCAGTTTTCTGCTTTGGGAAGGGAGAATGAAGTGGGCATTTCCGGAAAGAAGCAGAATTGAGAGGTAGAGACAGAATTTTAAAACATTTAACAACGGCTAAGCCTTGGGTTGCCAAAGACAGTGCTTCTCAAACTGTCTACGGTAAACAGATTCCTCCTCAGTCCCAATTCATCACAAACCAATGCATTTTTGTAAAATGCAATAAAAAGAAAATACTAGGGAACAAAATGAAAAAAAAAAAACCCAGAAAATACAAGCCTCCAATTTTTATTATTAAATTTTAAAATTAAAAGTATCCTAACAAATTGCTTTAAGTTTCTAAACACTTTTAGGTTCTGTCCTTCACTTCTGGACAGGAAAGGATCAGTCAGGGGACCAGTACAGGTTCAAGGACCACACTCTGAGAAGACATCTAAGCTGCCTCATGGAAGTTTCTGTTATTCACTCCCCAAAACTCAACTTGCCTCACTCCAGAGCTCAAACTCTACCCTCTGCTCCTCAGGAATCAAATTCCAGTTATTAGAACTTCAGTACTAGAATACAGCCTAGTGGTCACTAGACGCTCCTTTGCAAATGAGAGACCAGTAAATAGAGATACCTGAGTAGCCCCTTTGAATGCAATGATACAGCTAAAACATTTTTAAATGACCTTATGAATTGAAAGTCTTCAAAGCAAAGTAAACATAAATGAAAACTATAATGGCTAAACGGAATCTGCATTTAATAAAATTTAGCTAATAGTCACCTTTCCTGCCTTCTCAGACTTTCAAAAATTCCTAGAGCCGGAAAAATGCTTGGACAGATTTCTCTCTCCGTTACCACTTTTGCCACTGCTTCCTTTCCCACACTGATGCCAACTTGCCAGCAGGAATACCATAAAATAAATAAAGATAACTTTCTTTTAAGATTTTTGAAGACAGGAATTTTGTGTTTCTTCAGTATTCCTGAGTCTTTTTTCTCTTTTTGTGGGGTGGGAGTGGGGAGAATATTTCTCTCACATATCAAAGGCTAGTTTAGAAGGATGGAAAGGTAGGCTTTGGCTGTCGTGAAAAGAAAAAAAAAAAAAAAACCCTGGGTTAGTTAGTTGGTTAGTTAGTTAATTGGACCCAGCAACATTAAACAGAAATATCTTAGGGAAAAGGCAGCCAATGAAATATTTCCTAGGGAATCGAAATTCCTTGAAAGGGCCTGCAAGGCATTATGAAGGGAGTCTAGACTGAATGGGGAACCACCCAAGTGAAGAAGCAGCTTGCGCTGTTGCTCTAGAGAGCACACAAAGCCTTCTCAACTCACAAGTGAACAGGTGAGCGTGCCCTTCTTCCTGCCTACTGTTTCATCTCAGTGGATTTGAAGGAAAATACAGGTTCTGTGAACATAACAAACAGCCAATAGGGTCATCCAGGCCAGGGTAAGGTCTCTGGGGACAGCTGGTAGAGACTGGGGCATCCACACAGGAGTCTCTGGAGGGGCTTCAAATGTCTCCAAGCCCCTCCTTCTCTTCTCCTCCATCCCCCTCCTCGTCTGCTTCTTTTCGAACTTTTCTTTTTTGAAAAAATGCAAACCTACAAGAAAGTTGCAAAACTAGTACCCCATACACTAAAATGAATCCCATATACTGCTCACCTAAATCACTAATTTTGTCACATTTGTTTTCTCTCTGCGTGTGTGTGTGCAAACATATATAATATGCACATGAAGTATACTTGTACGCTACGGTTGTTATTTTGCTAAACAAGTTGGTCTTTCATCCTAAATACATCGGCGTGTATCTCCTGAGAATAAGGATATTAGTTGACATAACCCCAATTCAGTTACTGAATTCAGGAAATTAATCTTGACATAATACTATTATCTAATAGAGATTCCATATTCAAATTTCACTAATTGTCTCAATAACATACTTTGTACCGCTTTTTTTTTTTCTGATCCAGGATCCAATCCAGGGTCATGCACTGCATTGAACTGTCTTGTCTCTTTAGTGTCCTCAATCTGGAACAGACTTTCACGATGGTGACATCTTTTGAAAGACACAGGACAGCTGTTTTGCAGAATATCCCTCAATTTAGGCCTGATGTTTCCTCGTGATTAGATTCAAGTTACACATGTATATCAATGATAGTGTGTCATTCTCAGGACACCCTATTGAACTTTGATCACAAGGATGAGGCCATTTTTGGAAGACTCGGCTTAGAAATGATCTGTTTCCCCTTGGTAAAAGTAATCTGTAGGGAGATACATTGATATTGTACAAATATTCTTTTCCCTAGCAAACTCACTCACTGGTTTTTGCACAAACTCCTCTTATTATTTTTGTTTGTAATGATGGCCAAGTAGTTCATCTAAACAGTTCTGGAATTTAATTACATGCTCAGCCCTTGCCAGCCCTGAGCTGATATGTCCTATCTGTTTATCGCATGCCATGAGCCTTTCCGTTCATTTTAAAGCTACTCCCTTTCCATGCTAACATGTGAGGATTTGGAGAATAACCCACATTCACACTTTACGCCTGAGTGATGATGACACCGGGGGCTGCTAATATCTCAATACATTTCCCCTTTCGTTTTTCACTCCATGGACATGAAGAAAAGTGACCTTGCCTGGACTCTATCCATAGGAAACTATGAGTTGCTTTAGAGCAGCTGGGCAAAGGAGGTGGGGAAAAACTCCTAAATTCAAAAACCAAACCAAGGCCCAGCCAATCTGGGAAACAAAATGCCCACTCAGTCTGCAAGCCACAGCAGGGCATCCTGCTGACTTCTGAGCAAAATTAATTGCTAGAACCTGGCAGGTCTCCAAATACCCGCCGTTTTCCTCCCCCTTCATCACCGCAAATCTCTGCTGTCACTTCTTAATCAACGCATCCTTCATAATTCTATAGACTGTATTTTGCTTGCATTTAGAGAGGAATTGGTGCAAACACCACTTTCACTCAGCAATTATTTTGCATGAGGGTTTTAAGTTGGAGCTCAAAGTTGGACAAAATTTGGAATTTAGGTAGCAAAAACCCCTTAGGGTACTCCAGGAACCACACCAGACTCCTACCTACACTGGATAAACGTGTAGAAACTGTCTCAAGGTCATGAAGATACATCCTGCAAATATTGGCCCATAAAGTGTAATCAGCAAGCTCTCTGTCTCTTTCCCTTTTTTTTTTTGCTAGTGGTACAAAAATAAAAGAGACCAATAAAAAGCAGTTGGCCACAGAGGGGAAATACTTTAACATTTATTGGGAAGTTTTCGACTACCTTACTTTCCTGCTTGCTATGGGAATATTACAAGATGTAACTTGTTTTTTCTCCATATCTTGTCTTTATGCTCCAATCCTTTCCTCATCTGCAAAACCAAATAACCCAAACCAAGTAGTGAAATACCGTTAGGATAAGGGGAATCATGTCCACTGACACTGAATATCAAACAGTTGGCTAATGAGACAGGAAAGGGGAATTTAAAGGAGTTTGTTCTAATGGTAGTGCAGGAAAAACGTAAGTCACACTTGCAGAATCTAGGTGAACTGGTGGTTTAAGGAAGGCGTGAAGAAGGCCTCTGTTAATAAACAAAAGAGATAATGCAGGCCAATTTTAATTTTTCTTTCTTCATTGGAAAATTGGCATGACCATCTAATGCCCAGAGAAGTCACACAGTCTAAAACCCAACCATCAAATAAAACTGCCAATGGCCCAAATCAATTTTCTTAAAAATTCTTCTGGGATAAACATTCTATAACCTCTCTTAAGAAGAAAAAAATCAAAGTAGGTCTGACTGCAAGAAGGAGCTGGCGGTCGTACTCTGTTTATATAAAAGGACATGGTCAATTCAACTGGTATAATTGAGCACATATGTAGGTTATGTTGGCATTACTGCATTTGGAAGGCCCCAGGACACCTGAACCTTGTTAATACACTTGGCTAGAGTCACTTCTGTGGCTCAAAGTTCTCCAGTGGTTCCTTCTCTTTACATTTAGAATAAAATCCATGTTCTTTTCCACGGTTTTTAAGACCCACTGATCTGGCCTCTGCTTTCGTCAATCTGCTCCTGTATCACCCACTCTACCCCAAAGTTCACGATTCTCTAGCCCCATGGGATCTCTCTCAGCTCCTGAGCTTGCCAACATGTCTGTCTCAGGGATTGTGCGTTTGCTATTTCCACTGCCTGGACAGCAAGATCCTGGCAGGCCTGGTCTTCAGACCTCAACTCACATATCATCTCCTCAGAGAAATCTTCCGTGCTCACTGCACCCAAAGCATCCCTGCCCAGTCACTCTCTATGAATCTCTTCTCTTTTTACCGCCTCTCAGGACCTGCCAGCCTTGCTCATTTGTTTCTTTACCTGTTTATTTTCTCACTCCTCCCAACAGGAGACCATTTTGGTCCTGTTCACTAGGGTATCTCCAGCACTCAATAGACTAGAGCTCAATAACTATAGGTTGAACTAACAGAAACCAAATGAAAACCTGGAAACGTGAAGAACGTATGGTTTACACAGCACTGGGTTCTGCTTCACATTAGCGCTCCTGCCTTGCACTTTAAGTATTTAGGATCAAGTTTAGTGTTCTCTAACACAGCAGTCCTCAACCTTTTTGGCACCAGGGACCGGTTTGGTGGAAGACAATTTTTCCACGGATGGGGGTGGGACGGGGAGCGGATGCTTCCGGCGGTAATGCGAGCGCGAGCAATGGGGAGCGGTGGGGGAGCGGCAGATGAAGCCTCGCTCACTCGCCTGCCACCCACCTCTTGCTGTGCAGCACAGTTCCTAACAGGCCGCGGACCGGTACTGGTCTGCGGCCTGCGGGTCGGGGACCCCTGCTCTAACAGACCAAGAGCACTTTGAGGCTAAGAGTTCAGCCTTATACATCCCTCTTTCCCCTGTAGCACCCAGTGCTCAAGGCAGTTTGCTGAATGTCTGCAGGAGGGAAGGAAGGAAGGAAAGGGAGAAAGGGAAGGAAAGAAAAGGAGGGAGGGAAGAATGTGTCACCTGGTGGGCAATGATTTTTCCTGTAGCAACACACGGAAAGCAGGCAACCATGAATTGCCTCTGGGGCTTGTCACAATAAGGATTCTGCTCTCGGTATTAATTCAGAGCAGAGAAGTGCTGTCAAGTGTCTGAGGGAGCGTGGAAGGTGGTACCGGAGAATTCTCTCCTGGGCAGCTCCTAAACCATGGGAAGCCAAAGCCGAGCAAGTGAGAGACGTGCTCTCCCAGGAGCCCCAAGGAAAGATCTTTAAAATCAGGGAACCAGATGGTCTGCCTTATTAAAGGGTGCCTCTCAAAGACAAATCTTTTTTATTTTTTTTTTCCTCTAATACTCACCTTGGTGAAAGGTGAACTTCTACCTTGGAATCAATCTCTCTAAGGTCCCCCGTTTCAGCCTCAACTTCTGTTCACAAGCAGGACAGTCAACCTCTGCTGTCTACTTGGTGTTTATGAAGAGGCAGCTGAATGCATCCCCAGCGGCCCAAGGGCGCCATTTTTGCCTGTAAGAGGAAAGCTGCATCTCAGAGATGGGGTACGAATCCCGTCTCCATGTAGAAGAAAGAACCTAAAGTGCTGCATTTACCCTCTAAACATCTGCCGTGTTCCTGTGACACCACACTCCTACTAGGATGCTTTCTGTAAAAAGCCCTGGAATGGCTCCCTGTCGGCCATTCTGTGAAGACACCATGATGTAGTTAACAGAGGGAACTACTCTGAGTTTGGCCACAAAGTACCTATCAGATCCTGGACAAGTCAAATCATCTCCTTGGATCTGTTTTCTCCACTGGGACAGATGACTTTACCTTGGGAAGAAGACAACATTAAAATCATGACTTAACTTACAATTAAAGATCGCTACTTCTGACTTCTAAGGGAGTTCCTGAATTATTTCAGTGACCGTCTTCGCTTGGTTTTTGTTTAGTTTGTTTTGTTTTGATCTAAGTCAGTGGCTCTCAAACTGCTGTCCCTAGACTAGCAGCATCAGCATTATCTGGGGAACTCACTGGAAATAAAAATTCTCAGGCCCCATCACAGACCTACCTGCTGAATCAGGAACTCGGGATGTGACCCAGAATTCTGTACATTAACAAGCCCTGTAGGTTATTCTGATGCTCATATTTGAGAACTGCTGGTCTAAACAAATACTTTGAAGGGCCCTGAAACAAACGTATGTTTGTAGCCTTCCCTACATCTGAGCACTCATTTCCATCTATGGTCTCCAGGGTCCCAGGGTCTCTAAGTCCACCCACCTCTAAGGACAGGGCACATGACTTTGCTAAGCCATCAGTGCATTTCCTTTCTTCTGGCTACAGTCACTGGTGCAGGGTGGCCATGTGACTTAAGCAGATCCAAACAAAAGGAGTTGCGGGACTTTTCTGGGACAGCAACACTCCCGGTGAGGAAGTGTCCTGGGTGACAGCTGTTTGGGGACCATAAAGAGAATCAGGCTTAGGATGAACCAGACACCATGGAAGGAAGATGGGAGACATAAGGAAACTGAGGCTTTGGGTGACACTGTACGACCAAGCCTTGCTTGGTGTCAGTTCTACCACAGTTTTTATCTCTTCTGGGTCAAAAGCCAAAAATTACTGTATTTATTTTTTAAGCTTATTTGAACCTGGAACCAAGTGCATTAGCTCTAAGCACCCACTTGAGTGTGAAAAGTGAGGACTCCTTGCACCCTGGTCTAGAAAGAGAAATCACCAAGAGAAATAAATCACCAAGAGAGTAAAGCATTCGCCATGAGAGTAATATGAACTTGATGTTGTTTCCTGGCTAAGACTGAGGAGAATGCAGATGGGGTGGGGCGGTAAAACGAAAATTTTATAGTTTATTTGTAGCATTTACATGTTGGGAGAGAGCATAGGAAATCCATATTCTCAGCTTCCCTGGAAAAACTCAGAAGATCTAGAAACACTGAGCTCACATTCCTACAGCAAAACAACTGTGAGAGTTGAGTCAGGGCTGCCCACTGCAGACAGGGCATGTGGTCTCCAAGCCCTCATCACTCTTATCACTACACTCCACTCAGTTGTATTCACGTATGTCGCCCGTCTGTCCCCTGTAGTCACCAAAATATCGTCCTCTGCTTTATTTAGTCAGAGCTTTCTCCCTGACTAAATATTTTGCCACACCCAGTCTCTCTACCATGTCTTTAGTTGCAGTCTACCCTACAGGATGTGAAATTCTATTTTTCCCCATCTCTTTCCTTCCCACTTCTTTGAATTCACCTGATCTTTTAGGAGTTGGCTTGTAACCATCATATTCGGAAACTTTGGTCAACGTTGGTCTCTGCCTTTTCTTATCCGTGGAATTCCTTTTTTAATAAGAATTCTGGATTACGTATATAATGATATTCCATCTTCTTTAGCATTTCTCTTCTTGAAAGTGAAGATAGGAATAGTAACAGCAGAAAGGGGTCTATAAACTCCCCTATGGATCGAGGCCTGCCATGCCCAATCTCTACTAGGATAACACAGGGACTGAAAAGGGATAAAACATACAAACTCTGACTTAGACTAAGGTTCTCAACTTTAAGACAGGACATTATAGGCCGATAATTCTTTGTCATGGGGGGCTAGCCCTGTGCTTTTTGGATGTTTAGCAGCATCCTTGGCCTCTACTCACTAGCGGCCAGTAGCAATGCTCCGGTTTTGACAATCAAACATGTCTCCAGATGTTGGCAAATGTTCCCTGGGGCTCAACCACATCAGGCTGGAAATTGCTGTCCTAAGGAATTCAAAATCTCACTGCAGATAATCAAAATGACCAAAAAAAAAAAAAAAAAAAAAGAAAAAAGTAATAAAATCATGATGGTAGAGACTTGCTCTGCTTGGGCACCATATCCATCCCATCTTCCTTCAGAAACAATTCTAGGATTTTTAAAGGAAAGATTACCATTTTCTTTTGGATACTGTCTGTTAGCACTGTTGATCAATGTGATCTTGAATCTTTCCCCTTACCAGCTGAGGGAAAGACTCATCACCTAAATCTAGCCAATGGAACACACCCACACACTCCCTGGAATTTTTCTCATGAGTGACAAAAAAGACTCAAGTTCACTGGAGGTCATTCGCTGCAGAAGGAACAACTAAAGTAAACTGTCAAGAATTTTCTGAAATCAACACTTCTGGAACTTTCTGAGTTCCTATCTTTCTAAATCTAGTTTCCTTCAACCCTTTGAGCATCCAGCAACCACTCGAATAAATTCTGGTTTTGGTTACATTAGTTAGAGTAGGTTTCTGTTGTTTGCCACCAAAGAATCATCACCAAAGAATCAAACATTTAGTAACTTGCTAACAACTGAACCTCTACTGTACAGAAATTCATTCTACTTATCTGAAATCAAAATGAATAGCACTAATAGGGTTGAACAATCCTACATTTTACCCCACTTTACTTACAAAACCATCTCACCACACGACTGCAAAACACTTCAGTTTTGAGGTCAGATAGTTGCATTAACTAGTAAAGTATTTTTACTAATTACTGAAGGGTTTGTGCTATAGCCCTTAATAACTTGGAATATTTGATATGTCCTAATCAGTCAGGTGAAATTGGGAAAAGCCATGATGACAAAAGCAAATGGAAAGGGGACCACACTGGGAGACAGATAGATAATTAACAAGCCCTTTTAATCTAAAACTTTCATTAAAGCCAAACACTCAAATGTTGAGATCTAAAAGGCACAGCTTTTAATTAAAGTGTAGCTTCCTTTCAAGAACTGCTTCACCTTGGGCAAACATTTGTCAACATACATTCCAAACAATCACTCTTTCCCAGTGTGGCTAGTTGGTATTTTAGCACATTTTCAGATCACTCAAGATAATAAATTAATTTATGAATGCAACAAGTTAAACTGAGAACCACAGTATAATACTTCGTCGCATGCAAAACATCCATCTCTTTAGAGAATTAAAGGATATTTAAATATTCAGCGTTTAAGATAAATTCTTAATTTCCAGACTCACTCCCTCACAGACATCCATGACTGCGAAGGACAAATACTGTCTAATGCTTTTAATTATTTGCTTTTAAGAACTGAAGAGGAAATGACCTACTCTTCTATTTTTAAACATATTTTATAAACCTGAAAATCAGATTAAGATAGAAAACAAAAACCCTACAAATTATCCCTGCCATCCAAGCAGGAGGCCAGGCTACAGAGGGAGAGGGGCAAGAGGGTCCCTGCATTTACTGCAACCCACCCAGAAGGAGAATACCCTTCCAATTCTTCCATCGGCACAAATGATCTAAGTCTGTCCCATCCTGCCTTTGTTCTGTCCTTATGACAGTCTACTTGGGCTCCCCAGCTGGTTCGTTTCTTCCTACTGTTGGCATTTTTCCAGTAAGTCCTGCATGGTCAGGGCAACCACTCTGCTTGCATCTGGGAGATTCTGTCTGTGTCAGCCTTTATCATGTCCTCACATTATCTTCCCTCCCCGAACTGTGCAGCACTGCCATTCAGCTCCCCAACCACAGAGCACAGCAAAGCCACCCTACAACCTCCTGGGAGGCAGTAAGTACTGGGACCACTTAGGTGACTTGGAGTTAGACAGACTGGTTCGAATACCAACAGGGTTCCTTATTAGCCGAGTGTGACCTTGGTGGGAATCACCTATCTTCTCTGCTTTTATTCCCTCCTCAGTAGGAAAGGGGATCATGATACCTACTTTACAGGAGTATTCTAAGGATTGATCAAAGCGAGCTAATGCATATATGAAATGCTTTGCACAGTGCTTGGCATGCAGTAAATACTCAGCAAATGGAAGCTTTCCTTATTTCTCATTTGCACATTTTATGTCTAGACAGACATTTGCCTACATGATATGAGGGTTACCAAGGCTGCCTATCTCAAAATTCCTCTAATCTCCCTGAGTACCCCCAGATTCCCATCATTCAAATTCCCTGAGATTTTCCTAACGACAGAAGTCTCCTATACAAATGCTAACTAGGAAGAATGGCACATTAAGCCATTTTCACTCAATAAGAGCAATTAGTTTATCAAATTAGCTCTCCCAGTCAACTAGCAGATCCCTGTTCCAATTCAACAAACGTATGCTGACTGCTTTCTACTATAGGAGACTGTGCCAAGAGGTGAGGAGGGAGCAGAGTTGAGTAAAAACTGATCTCCAGGTTCAAGGGGCTCATAAATTAATGGCAACGACAGACGTGCACGCATGGATGTACACACAATATAACGAACACCCCTGGGTACGGAATTGTGCACACATGCTTTTATGGGAGGAGAGCTGTTGTGGCCTGTTTGTGTCCCCCAAAACCCATATGTTGAAATCCTAACCCCCA
The DNA here is from genome assembly GCF_008692025.1 of Phocoena sinus. NCBI lineage: Eukaryota > Metazoa > Chordata > Mammalia > Artiodactyla > Phocoenidae > Phocoena > Phocoena sinus. The sequence goes on along the minus strand of NC_045777.1, from coordinate 6,807,273 downwards.
ACGTGATGGTATTAAGAGGGAGCTCTGGGGGAGTGATTAGGTTATGGGGGTGGAGAGTCACTGTGATGACACAGCGACAAGATGAGAAGAAGGCCGTCCATGACCATGAAGTGGGTTCTCACCAGACACCAAATCTACCTGCACCTTGATCCTGGACTTCCCAGCCTCCAGAACTGTGAGGACTAAATGTTTGCTGTTGAAGCCATCCAATCTGCAGTATTTTTGTTATAGCAGCCTGAAGAGACGAAGATAGGGCTATAAATCCCTTTCTATCAATACCTAAAAGAAACTACATTTGAGCTCTAGTACTTATTCATTCATTCACTCATCCAGCCACCTAACATGCATTTATTAAATGCCAACTAGATGCAAAGCATATGTATGAGGCACCGAGCTCATTAAACTGGTGAACAAAACAAACATTAACTCTGGCTGGTCTAGTGTGTGACAGACACACAGATGGATATATAAGTACAAGTTGGGATAGGAGGTAGAAAGAAAAACAACAAAAGTGTTTTATAAGTGTTTAGAACAGTGTCTGACACATAATAAAGAGTCAGACTATTAGCTGTTATTGTCATATAGTCATACCGTATTACTATGGCTGTGATTATGTACGTGGATTAATGGATAAAAATTGACTCCATGACACTCAGGTGCAAGAAGTGCCACTGCCCAGTTAAGTAACTTGTCCAAGTTTACGAGGCTAGTAAATGGCGCAGATTAGTTTAAACACACGTAATCTGGCTCCAGAGCTAGGCTTTCTAACTGTACTATTGGCCGGCCTTCTAATACACTCAGGGACCTGTACTATATAGGCTATTTTGTAATAGGGCTTTAAATTTCACAACATATTAAAACATCTCCCCATGTCTATAAAAAATATTCTGCAACCTCATTTTAACATGTGCAGATGATTTAACTATATAGAGAGCATAGAGATTGGTTCCGGGCTTTTGATGTTATAAATAATGCTGTGATGAACATCTCTTTATCTTTTGTTTCACCCACCATGATGATTCTTTTTCTTTTTAAGGATTCACTCTTACAAGAGGGATCGTTGTTTAATATGCATGAATATTTCAAGGATTTTGCCATGTGCTGCTAAGTTATTTTCCAGCAATGCTGCACCACTATACACTCTCACAAGATTTTCTACTAATTCTTCTCACTGACCATAGACTCAGCCACGCGGCACCCTTGTGGCTGCTCTCAGGGCCATATCAACCACGCCTCTAAATGTCCTGCAGACTCTTCTCTATTTTATCCATGACCTTCGGTGGGAGGGGCCCCTGCATGGAGACCCCCTGTTGGACTTTGGCAGATAGGGAGGCACTGATTGAGAAGCCAAGGAAAGGAAGGGGAGACGCAGGGGAAAAGGGCAGCCTTCCCCACCACCCGCTCCCACATAAAGAGATGCTGCCCAGTATCTGGTCTTTCAGGCTGGCAGTCTGGTATCGAAGATGAAGTAGCTGGGGTCAAATTCTGATCAGCTTTCTGTCTTCAGGTAAGTTACTTTCTGAGTCTCAATTTCCTCAAATTATTATAGATCAATAATATGGGTAATAAATTGGGAAGGATATACTTCACTGATATTAAAATGCATATTTTTTCACATTTTAATATCTCTGAAATGGGGATACGTCATACAATTGACCATTTTTAAAAGGCGGAAGATTTATACACTCTGAAGAGAAACCAGAGTATACAACTGACCGTTTTTTAACTTATTTTATATTTGAGTATAGTTGATTAACAATGTTGTGTTAGTTTCAGGTGCTCAGCAAAGTGTTTCAGTTATACTATACATGTATCTATTCTTTTTCAAATTCTTTTCCCATTTAGGTTGTTAAGTAACATTGAACAGGGTTCCCTGTACTATACAGTAGTACAACTGACCATTTTTAAAATTGCTTCGTTCCACAGTCTAACTGGCAGTGTTTTTTTCCCTAGTGGGTGCGGTAGACAGAATTCTAAAAGAGACCCCACCCCATGACCCTCGCCTTCGTGTAATTACTCCCCTGGGGTGTGCCTGGAGCCTGTGAAGATGATGACATATCCCTTTAGTGATTGAGTTATGCTCTACGGCAAAAGGGAGATTTCCAAGTGGACCTTATCCAATCACAGGAGTCCTAAGAGTTTTCTCAGCTGATGGGCAGAGGAAAAGTCAGAAAGATTTAAGGCAAATCAGAGACGTGAAGAGACCGGAACCCCTGACTAAAGATGACGCAAAGAAATAGAGATTTGTATTTCTGCAGGAAGACAGCCAGGTCCGGTGTTCCAGCTCAGTGATCTCTTAGGACCCAGGTTTCTGCTAACATTTTGCTCCAGCATCCACTCCACTGCTCCTGTCACCTCTTATCCTTGGATCGTGGGAAAGGGCAAGGACAACGGAAACATTCTGGTGGGTTCACCTTTTCCTTTGGGAAGAAAGACCCTCCTCAGGGACTTCTACTGTCATCTAGCTGTTGATCTTTTCTCTCCCATGTTTACCATGAGCTGCAAGGGAATCTGAAAGGTAAGTTTCTTCTGAACACAAACTCATCCTTGTTAGTGATGAGCATAGATATTGTTAAAGAGTATAGGTTTGAATAGCCATTGCTGTGGTCAACCGCTACTGCATCCTGGGAAAGGGGCAACAGAGACCAGACCATTTTCATCTCTTTCAACCTATCATTGTTGTATTTCTTAAAAATGGCTGACCCTGAACATTTGTTCTAGAATCACTGTGGCTAAACTTTCCCAAATTGGAATACTTAAGAGGTTTTCTCCAAAGAAGATATACAGACTGCCAACAAACACATGAAAGAATGCTCAACATCATTAATCATTAGAGAAATGCAAATCAAAACTACAATGAGATATCATCTCACACCAGTCAGAATGGCCATGATCAAAAAATCTAGAAACAATAAATGCTGGAGAGGGTGTGGAGAAAAGGGAACACTCTTGCACTGCTGGTGGGAATGTGAATTGGTACAGCCACTATGGAGAACAGTATGGAGGTTCCTTAAAAAACTACAAATAGAACTACCATATGACCCAGCAATCCCACTACGGGGCATATACCCTGAGAAAACCATAATTCAAAAAGAGTCATGTACCACAATGTTCATTGCAGCTCTGTTTACAATAGCCCGGAGATGGAAACAACCTAAGTGTCCTTCATCGGATGAATGGATAAAGAAGATGTGGCACATATATACAATGGAATATTACTCAGCCATAAAAAGAAATGAAACTGAGCTATTTGTAATGAGGTGGATAGACCTAGAGTCTGTCACACAGAGTGAAGTAAGTCAGAAAGAGAAAGACAAATACCGTATGCTAACACATATATATGGAATTTAAGGAAAAAAATGTCATGAAGAGCCTAGGGGTAAGACAGGAATAAAGACACAGATCTACTACAGAATGGACTTGAGGATATGGGGAGGGGGAAGGGTAAGCTGTGACAAAGCGAGAGAGAGGCATGGACATATATACACTACCAAACGTAAAGGCAGATAGCTAGTGGGAAGCAGCCGCATAGCACAGGGAGATCAACTCGGTGCTTTGTGACCACCTGGAGGGGTGGGATAGGGAGGATGGGAGAGAGGGAGACGCAAGAGGGAAGAGATATGGGAACATATGTATATGTATAACTGATTCACTTTGTTATAAAGCAGAAACTAACACACCATTGAAAGCAATTATACTCCAATAAAGGTGTTAAAAAAAAAAAAAGGTTTCAGAATTTTTCACCTGTACTTGCTTTACTGGGAACTTACTTTATCGCTTCTTTTTGGTGGCAAAAATAATGAGTTTATCCTCCTTTGACTGTTTTCTTTCCATCTATACCCAAACAAAGTTCTCAGAAATAATCAAACACAAATAGCTCTTCAAACCTTCTAGTACCTCCATTGAAAGCCCTCAGGCAGCTCTTCCAAGAAAAAAACAAACACCGATATTCTCGCCTAGGTCACGGAGTCACCCAACACCCTGCAGGCCTTTGGAATTTCTGTCCAGTATTTGTAAGTTATTCAAATGACAGGAATGAATTTCTGAAGAAGAGCATATCTCACTGATTTTTAAAAATAAACAAAGAATGTATTCCATCTGTCTGTAAGAGTTACTTTCAGTCACATATTTTTTTTTCCTCTTAGAAAGGCAGAATATGTCAAAAAAAAAAAAAAAGCAACAAACTTTCCAAAGGACGTGGCCTTTACTTAATTTTGTAAATCAAGGGAAATTGCTGAGCATTTCCAAATGGAGGCTGCGTTTTCTTTTTCTCTCATTTATTTTTGGCACCTGTTGGAATATTGGCAAAAGCAATATTAGGGAATTTGGGTTGGGTTTGTGCTTATTTAGTGCAAGGGATGCAGGTGGACAAAGGGGTCAAGTGGATTCGATGACCTCAGAGCTGGGTTTGCAGCTGAGGTGCTGTGGATACAGTCCAAGGTGGGAGCTTCCAAATGTATAATAAAAGGGGGAAACAACCACCATATAAATTCCTGCAGATTAAGTGAGAAGCCAGCATATGTGTGTGTGTGTGTGTGTGTGTGTGTGTGTGTGTGCGTGTGTGTACACACATCATACGTATTTCATGAAACATGTGAAGTATTGGATAATCTGGACTTCCAAGTAAACAGCCTATTAGTAGTCTGAGAAAATAGAAAGGATGTCATTCATGTACCGGAAACTTTAAGGAATTTCTTCCACAGATTACACAGCTGGAATCGAGTTGAAAAGGAAGAAAGTGCTGTGTGAATTCCCAAAACTATGTGGGAGTTGTGTGTACTGTAAGATGGTAGTGGTGGTCCCCATACAACTCCTCAGAAGTACACTGTACCCCAAGGAGTGACAGCAGCCCATGAGGCTGCAAGTAACAATCAGCATAAGAGCTGCGAGATAAAATAATGTAAGAATATCCCATGCAGTACTCGGGATGTACTTATACTAAAAATGATTCACTGTTTATCTGAAATTCAAATTTAACTGGGTATCCTGTATTCTTATTTGCTAACCCTAACAACCCTAAACCAGCATAATATACAAGTGGGAGTAGAAAGTCACAAGCAGCCGTAAGCCAAGTATCACCAGATACAAATATTCAGGCCTATGAAAAGATACTTTAAATCATCAAAAGGGGATCAATCTCTGATGCCCTAAAGGAAGTAGGGGAGGATTTGAGAGAATGTTTTAACTCATATTTCGAACGATCCTATAGGGCACTGCATGTATTGAACTAGAAGCAGCTGGTACAAAGATCAAAACATCTGATCTCGTTTTGGATTACCAAACAAATAAAATAAATGCTTGCAAGTTTTTTAACTTCCAAGTTAAGAAAAAAAGGAAAACTCAGCTATATGCAAATATGAAAAAACTAGAAATATATCCGTCAGGGTTCCTTGTTGCAAGCAATAGAAATTGACAACTGGCTGATTTAAGTAGAAAAAAGGAATCTATTCAAAGGCTATTGAGAAGCACAGGGAATTCTTAGGAGGGTTCCTGGAATCAGGCTTAGAAAAGAGGCAGAACCAGGTGCTATGGACTAAATGCTGGGGGTCTCCCAAATTCATATGTTGAAATCCAATTCCCAAAGTGATGGTATTTGGAGGTGGGGCTTTGGGGAGATTATTAGGTCACGAGAGCAGAGTCCTCATGAATGGGATTAGTGCCCTTATAAAAAAGACCCCAGAGAGCTCCCTTCACCAAGACACAGGAAGAAGACAGCCATCTATGAACCAAGAAGTGGGCTCTAACCAGACATCAAATCTGCCAGCACCTTGATCTTGGACTCCCCAGCCTCCAGAACTGTGAGAGATAAATGTGTGCTGTGTAGTATTCTGTTACAGCAGCCGGAGCTAAGACAAAGGGGGAGAAGTAGAAATGAGAACCAAAGCAAAATCATGCCTACACAGCCGGTCGGTCTCGGGACACGGAAAGACAAAAGTGGTGAAGGGTGGCAGAATGTGCCATCCCAAAACGTGCCACTTTGGCATAAGAATTATTTTGAGCTAAAGGCACTTTAAAAACACAGCAGGTGCAAGAAGGGCGCTCTGACTCCCAACCCTCCTGAAAGCAGAAGATCAAACCCCGATATGGAAGACATCCTCCCTACACAGGAAAGTAACATTCTCATTACCAAGGGCAGGGAGTCGAGGCCAAGAAAAACCAGTACAAACAGACCTGGTTAAACTAACCCTTATCATCCTCATCACTTTTCCACCAGTAACTGCTCTAGCCCAAATCCCTTTGGTCACGTTTTCAATAATGTAATACTCTGTCCAATTTCACATACGAGTACCCAACTCTAACTGGTCCTTTGGGTCTTCGTTTCTGTAGGAGGGCTCCTGTGTCACGTAAAACTTCTATTAAATAAATCTGTATGCTTTTCTCCTGTTAATCTGTCTTATGTCCCCTTAATTCTCAGGCCAGGCGAAACCCATGTGGTGGCAGCAGCAGCATTGAGCTCCACCCGGTCCCCCTCCACTGCAGAGCGCGCCCCGCTCCTTGTCCCGTGTTTCCTGGAAATGCGGTGCACTCCAGCAGGTAACAATGCGCTGCTGCTACCTGCCACCACCAGGAACCCTCTGGGGTCTCCGCTCCTTCTCTTCATGGCTTGCAATTCAAAGAAGGGGAAGCTTCATCCCATCAGGCGAGACAGCATCATGGCTCTGCAATCCAGCTGTACGAGTGAGCGGAAAAGCCAAATTTGGCAAATGAAATCTTCAAAAATGTGAAGAGGGTTCAAACAGTGGGCAGTTAATTTTTTTCTTTTTTAAAAAAGGGCAATTTCCATCCAGGAATAAAAATACATTAAAGCATGAGCCCCATGAGTCTGTATCATCATCTATTTGGTGACATAAAGTTCTTCTTTAAATTTTCTGCATCTTCTAAATTGTCTACAAGGAACATGATTTTTTCAAAGGCTTCAAATGTCTCTCACAAACCTAATGATAATGATTTCCACCCATTTAGTGTTTCATATCCTTTGGGTGGTAATGAAACATTGTTTACAGTTTTATTTTTCATCAGGATATTAAAATATTTTTCCTGCTCATAAATTCATTCAAACGTGTCAAGGAAAATTCCCTTAAGAAGAAGCCAGGCAGAGCAGAGCTCAACGTACTACAAAATATTACGGGTTGCTTTTCGACGAGCTTCCTAGCAGGAAATGAATGATGCCACTTCTTACAGTAATGGTACCTAGTACAGTAGGGGTACGGCTCGCAGGTAGAGGCACCATCCATTACTGTCTCTCTAGCACCTGTGCCTTAGGAGAGCAAGGGCCATCAGGATAAAATGTGGCATGCAGCCCACGTAAATCAACCCAGGTGACACTCACATTTGTTTTGCAGGTGGTATGCTGCCCACATCAGCCCAGAACTCTCGTTATGGTCTTGTTTATACAGCCGCAGATACTTTATTCAATGTGTGTGGCAACTTCTTAGAATGTCTTTTCAGGAGGAGGAAGCATTAGATGAAATAAAAAAAAGTCCAATTTGCATTTCATTGAGAAGTATATCTATTAGCAAGCAAAACAAAACCAGGTCCTTTGGCAAGAACCACACTTCTGTGAAGATTGGCACTGAGAAATCTGAGCGTGTAATAACAGGCAGAGTGGGAGCTGGGGAGGCGTGAGAGAAAGTCACAGGTGAGGCAAGCTACCTTTATCTTGAGTTGTCGCCTTGGTCGTTCTGTACAACCTCATTGTAGCGTTCTGCCTTTGTCATGTTCTTTTCATTTGCGGACCCCTAGAAGCAGCCTTAACCTTATTATATTCACAATTAGTTACCAGCCATGGATAATTTCATTTTTCAGTTCATCTACCATTGCTGAGGAAGTGCCACAGCATTTGTATTTCTGTTGACTTGCCACATCTTGACGGTTGGCACAAACAAGCAATCCTGTGTGGCCATCACGGGGAGGGTCACTGCCAGGGTCTAGAGTTTAATCCCTCTGACATTCATTGGCCCCCACACTGATTATCACGCCCTCTCTGACAGGGAGGTACCCACACGACGGCTGTGAGCACAGACTCTGGGGCCTACACCTGGCTTCACATCACGCCTCCGTGACTCACTAGCTAGGTGAACTTGAGCGAGTCACTTCCCTTCCCTGAGTTTGAGATACACACCTGCAAACGGGAATAGTAAGATAAACCAATCTCAAAAGATTGTCACTAAGCTTATATGAGGTGATAGTTTTTAGGTGCTTAGTGTAAATATATATATACACACATACACGTCACTTACAAGTAATACATATATAGGTATATGTATACATAAGATAAATTTTTATACTTTACAGAGAATATTTGTCTTAAGTATAGTGGACTTATTTCTTCTTCATGAATCGGGTTCTAAAATGTTATCTAGTTATAATTACTTTTGAAAAATCCCTTGAGTTGTTGTTGGTTTTTCTTTTTTTTTTTGGAATAAAGGATGGTTTGAACTAGCTCATTTTTCCTCCATCAACAAGATCGTTGTTTCACTGACTGAGCACTAGATGTGGTCGCTGACTCGCAAATATTAGCCGCACACCCAGAGTGGAGAGATATTTGTATTGTACGGGACACGGAGACCGTCGAATCAGACCAGGGAAAGCAGATTCCGGTCCCCCATGCCACACTCAGGCAGCCAGCACGTCCTAAAATGCTCTCGTTTTGTCTTCCGCCTCCCTCCCCCAGGCACAATGAATAAAGTACGGTTTACATCAATTACACTAGTGTGAAGAATAAAGACGTGTGACTGACCACAGCAGTGGTATCAGGCTGTGTGTTTATCTTGTTTCAGTTTGAGACTCTTGTTTCAGGAATGTCTCCTACACACGTGAGGTCCGCCCAGTGGTTCTCTAACATCAGCATGGACCCAGTCACTTGAAGCGCCTGTTTAAAATGCAGATTCCAGGGCCACACTTCTTGAGAGATTCAGTATACCTGAGGCTGGCCCTGGGCCATGACACAGGTGAAAACACTGGCTCAGGGTCAAGTTCCTAGGGCATATTTGGGGTCTCACTGAGGCCCATTTCTCACATGTGACAAATCCAAGGGAATAATGCCTTGCTGAAATTCAACAACAACTGCATTAAAACTGGAGAGGTTTCAGGGGAAACAAATGAATATAGCAAATATAGAAGGTTGAATTTTTTTTCAGTTAATACATTTGTGAATGGTCCAGTAATAGCTCAAGCTCCAGGTCTTACTCCTAGCTATTTAACATACTGGCACTTGAAATTTTCTTAAAAAATCATTTCTGTTCTTCCAACTAGGAAAAAATCAAGAGCAAACATTGCATTTATAATTCCAAACCAAGATTCACAACATGAAAAGAATTCTCAAAAAGACAGCAGAACCAAATGCAATGAGGTATCCTGGATGGGAGCCTGGACGGGGGGGAGGGGGGAGAAAAAGAGGAAAAGCTGGTAAAATGCAAATAGGTGAGGCTCTTAGTTAATGGTAATGCATCGGTGTTGATTTCTGAGTTCTCACAAATGTGCCGTGGTCATGTGACATGATAACATTAGAAGAAACTGGATGAGGGTAGTCAGGAACTCTCTCTACCGTCTGTGCAAATTTTCTATAAATCTAAAGTTACACCAAAATTAAAAGGCTGTTTTTTTTTAATTGCAGTAGAACTTAATATTTATGAGCACGAGTTTTAAGTCAGATGGCTCTCAGTCTGGATCTTGGACCTCCCTCACAGGCCAGCTCAGCCCTCACCGGCTGTGTGGCCCTGAGCAACTACCTCCAATCAGGGCCTCGAGTTCTTCATCTGCTAAATGGGGATAATACTAGTACCTGCCTCCTAATAAAACACATAAAGTATTTAAAACTGTTCCTGGAACATAACAAGGAGTGTTGCCCACTACTAGGCTCAGCAAGTTGGCCTCAGACCCTTCCTGCATAAAATGGGGACAACAGTAGCACCAACTCACCAACTTGCTGGGATGACGGAATGAAATGAAGCGAGTAAACCCTCAGCCCAGTGTCTGTACCTAGAGTGCTTGAAATAGATTTTGGCACAGATTAAGCACCCAATAAATGGTAGCTGTAATTATTACCATTAGTACTAATAAAAGCTGATGGGTGACCTGCCCCAGTTCCGGCTTCAAAGCGACAAGGATTTCAGGTTTGAACTCATTAGCTCCTCCCCGGCCACTGCTCAGTATGCATATCTAAAAATGGAGAGACACAGACACTGTGGGGCCTTTTATATCCCCAGCCCTTCACTTTTCCCAGGAAGTAAAAAGCATCCTTGTTTCAGGGATCTGGTTGCAATTGACTGAAAACACAATCCAGACCGACCCAAGAATAAAGAGTGGCCATTGGCTTGTAGAACATGCAGGGAAGGCTGGCTCCTGGGGCTCAAAGGACGCCACTAGGATCCAGCTCTCTCCACTTCTGGGCTGTGCTTTCCTCCAGGTTGGCCTTATTCTCAAGCTTCACATGATGAAGAATACCTGCCTAAAGCTCTAAATACCAGGTCCTCAAGGGTCTAAGTCCACAAAGCAAGAGTCTCTTTTCCCTGAAGTGTGAACCAAAGTCCACAGCCTGATTCTCAAAGAACCAGCAAGGGTCGTGTCCACCCCAGACCAATCACAGTGCTTAGGGAGGTTGCAATTCACTGATCCACTTGAGTTTGACTCACCTGTCCATCCCAGGTACCAAAGGTGAAGTCAGCCTCACTCAAACCAAATGGACTGAGAATAGAGAGAGGTGTTGCCCCAAAGAAATTTCTGATACTGTTAACAAGGCAAAGGTAATAGATGCTGTGTGGCTACAAGACAGCATATGTTCACTATAATCATGTGGACTTTACAATTGATGATCACAGTTGGCTAAGCAGATGTAGAAACTTCAGGAAGAGAAAAGTCAGACGCCCTGTGCTACATCTTCTCCAACTGAGAACCCAACTGCCTTGGGAGTCAGCCCTGCACACACATAGACCTCTCCAGCCCTTTGATTCAACTCAGTATACATTTATCAAATACTTACTATATGCCAGGCACCATGGAAGTTCCCTGATTCTAAATTATTTACACGTTATTAAAAGAAACAGTATATTCCATGGTGAACTCCTAAATTTTTAAACAGCTTTACTGAGGTGTCATTTTCATATCATAAAATTCACCTGCTTTAAGAATACCACTCAGTTTTTTTTTAGTATATTTACAGAGTTGTGTGACCATTACCAGAATTCAGTTTTAGAACATTCCCAACACCCAAAAAGGTCTCTCATGCCCATTTAAGTGAGTCCTCATTCACACTCCTCATTCCAGGTACCATCTAGCAAATCTGCTTTCTGTCTTTATAGATTTGCCTTTCTGGACATTTCATATAGATGAAATCACATAATATGTGGTCTTTTGTGTCTAGTGTCTTTCACTTAGCAAGTGTTTTGGGGGTTCAACTTCAAAAATGTTGTAGCAGGTTTTAGTATTTTCTTCCTTTTCATTGCTGACTAGTATTCTATTGCAAAGCTGTACCGCATTTTGCTTATCCATCCCTCAATTATGGACATTGGTATTATTTACACTTTTTGAGTATTATGAAAAGTCCTGCTAATGAACATCTGAGTATAAGTTTTTCTGTGGACGTATGTGTTCATTTCTCTTGGGTAAATACGTAGGAGTAGAATTTCTGGGTCATATCGGAAACATACCCAAATTTTACTAAATAAAAATTAAAACACTTATTGTGTGCCCTTTTTTTTTCCACAAGTGGAAATGTCCAAGACTCAATCAGTGCTCCTAAAAATTTAAATCAAGCCTTTACCCTAAGCAAATCATATTCTTAGTATTACACATATAACCCTAATAAATGTTAGAACCTACAGCCTTTCAATCAAGTTATGTAAAGAAAAAAAACACCCAAAGCACTGAATGGTAACCAAAAGTAACTACATAAGTAGCCCATCTATTGATACGGCTCAAAGAAAATTTGTGGTTACCTAATTTATATCCTACAACACTATAAAATCTCCTTCCGCTTTCTTTCTGATTTTCTTCTCCCCCATAAAACAAAAAACAAAAAAAACACAAAAATTCTGTCTTCATTTGACCCACATGGCATTTCTTGTCTGTTCCCCTCTTTCTTCTACTCTAGCACTCTCATAGAGCTTCTCTGACTTATCCTTGTGCTGGAGACTGTCTGAAGAACCAGGGGCATATTTCTGTCTCTTCAATGCCAAAACCTGGTTCAGGAAAATAAACACCCAACGTATCATTCCATTGAAATGCCTGTGAAAGTTTGCCAAGCCAGTTTCTCTGACAGATTACGGGAATTCAGCTTTAGTCTCTTTGCCTATAACTCAATCATGGTATTGGATCCATCCAGATGGGCTAGGAACACTGTAGTAACAAACAATTTCCAAACCTCCATGGCTTATAACAACTACGTGACACTTTGGGTGGGCAGGGAAACTCTGCTCGTGTCTGTCCCTCGAGACCCAGGTTGATGGTGTAGCCACCTCCATGACAAAGGGCTTTAGAGAGTTTTGCACTGGTAATTAAATATTTATCCCAAATATGACACATATCACTTCTGCTTGCAACTCACTGCCAAGAATCAGCCAATGGTCCCACTCAACGGCACGGAGTCCAGGAAGAACCCTACCACGTGCTCAGAAAATAGAATAAGACGTATTCAACAAACAGGACTAAAGACTACCACGGCTATCAGTTTCCCCAGAGCACCCGACATTTGCAAAACTGTGGGTGTTCACGAATAAGACATTTGTTTAAAAAAAAAAAAACGTTGAACTGCTTGTAGCCCATTGGCAGGTTCCAGGAAATCTGTGTATAACTCACATATTAATGTATTAAATTTAAATTTAAAATATTTGGGGGGGGTGGCTGATTCCTCATTTAAAGAAGAATTTCGGTGAATTGTTTTTCCCCTTTCACTTTGGAGAACAATTATTCTCTAAATGAATTCTCAAGCTCCAGGCTTCACTAACACGAGACACGTCCAGTCATTAACATAGTCAGTGGGTCACAATATTTAGTGAGCAACTGCTCTCTTTAAGCTGCTCCTCCAAGCTCCAGGAATCCATGCTGGGCTCATGTAACTGGAGAGCTTTCCGCTGAGACTTCAATCACCAAGGATCCTGCTCTCTGGGGCCTCCACTCTGCTTTCTCTTGTGCCTGCTTTGTCCCATTGCTGCTGGGACAGATCACCGACAGCTCCCAGGGCTCAGTACTTACCGGTTCACACGTAGCAGGAGAGAATGTGTTACTCCTAGTAGCCCTTCTAGAGAAAGAGGAAGCATCTCTCCCAGAGTCCCCAAGAGTCATCACCTCCCACACCTCCACCTGAATTAGGGAACATCAATGCCTGAGCCAGCCACAGAGATCACGGGGATACACCCGCACCCCGACACTGAGGGGGAGGTCAGTCCCCCCCAAACCGCAGGACCAAAGGTAGAGAAGGAATGGATTCCCAGAGAAAAAGATGGGTGCTGTTTGGAAAAGAGATGGAGGAATGCTGTCAGGCAAGGCAATGTCCACATGTCCACAAACGGGTGTCATTCGAGAAGCCTAACTCTCTACGGTGATACTAAACAAGGATAACATCGTGTGAGCACTGATCTTTAGAACACAAAGCTCTTCAGTTATGCCAAACAAGACGCCAATACCTACTGAGAAAAAAGAAATAAAAGATGATTATGGAAGATTATTGTTCTTAGACTTCAGGGTGTAAGAACGTCACTGTGGCGTGAATTCTTAATCCTTCTCTTTTAAATTATGCCAAATACTAGTTAAAATCATTTCACCCAGATTATCATTTCACTGTGACATCATGCTATGACACATGCCACATCCAATGATGCAACCTCCTTGCTTTCAAAAACAATCATCAGGGCTTACAGTCAAGAGCCGTCAGACATGGAAAATATGATTCCAGTAGTCTTCAGAGCACTGTACGTGAAATGCTTCAAACCGTGGTCATTAGACTCCAATTTATGTTTCTGTTTTTACGTTTCTCCCTGTGTAACGAATTCAGTCTAATCCATCTCTTTCGGATGATTGGGAAACCTTCAAAAGATAAATTCTGACTGTTGTGAAATGTAGCCAGAGGAGAAAGCAATTCAAATTAATCTTCCTAAATATCTCTGTTAGTGAGCAGTGATTTATTTCGCTCACTTAGAAAGGATTTTTTCCACGCCTCTCTGACTGCTACTTGATACTGTGGCTAGCCCTAGTTGACGAGAATTGTCTTAAGAAATGAAAACAGCCAGCACCAAAGCTAATGGTTGTTTTCCGTGTAATCTTGGGTGTACCCAGCCCACTTGGAAAGCATTTTTTTCATCTGCATCACACTTGAAGATATGATATTAAGAGATCTTGAATTAGTTATCTGTTGTCTGAGCAATGCTCCAAGCTAGAAAAATAGAAGAGCCCTTAATTTATCCATGTATTTTAGGTGGGAGGAAAGGCAAGGTATACTTTATGATAAGCTGGAAGGCTTGGAACTTGGAATGACCCCAACCACTCACATATTAACTGACATCACGGAAGTAAATAACATCCATTTCTTCCTATTCAAAACATGGTTGAGACACCTCCTCTCATAACAGCTGGCTCAGACAAGGGCGAAGATAAATTGCACTCGATTGATAACCTCTCCGCCAGAAAAGGAACAAACTGAACAGACAGAGCACCGAAGTCAGGGAGTTTTCCTGTGTTTTAAAATCCCCCAGGCGCCGTGCAGACAGTGAGCCCCGGCTAATTATCCTTGGGTCTCTTCCCTCGCTGCTCCAACTCCAGGCCAGGAGTCTGGATTTCAGGCTCATCGGCTCCAGCAGACGTCCGCATAAGTAATTTTGGCCAGTGAGTCGTGTGGGTGAATTCATAAAATGGATTTGCATGAACTTCGGGAGAAAATATGAGCACACACATTGATAAGTGATGAGTGGGGGTTTAGCAGATGTTTCAGAGCCATCCAAGGCAGAAACACTCCAGGGCATGCAAGTCCAGGGACTGCGGGTTCCTATCCTGGAGCAATCCCTGGTTCTGAGGGTCTGAGCCCTTTTAACTCTCTAAATCGACCCTTCTCTGTGGTCAAATGGCGGAACGATAATCTGGAAAAAAAAATCACTGCAGAGGAATATTGCTCTGTTGGTCCAGCATCTCTCCTTTCTTAAGGAAAGGGTCCGCGCCCCACTTCTCCATCCCAGAGAAATTCTTCCCTTCCAACACCCAAGTTCTCGTAGCGCCACTCATCCTAAAACCACACCTCTGGCCACAGCGATGGCACATGCCCAAGACGAGCCAATCAGAGGCTTTCAAAGTAGAGAGAGAGGAAGGGGGACAGCGTCTAAGGAACGTCTCAGGTGCGTCCACTCCCCTGCGGGACACAAGGCGGGAAGCAGCTCAGTTCATCAAGCATCAGTCCACTGAGGGCCCATTTGCCAGAAATCAAGTTTTCCTTTTCCACATGAATCCGTTTGCCAAAATTGTGTTTCTTGGAACTCTTTATAAGGTTTACTAGCATATAGTTAGTACTGGATGGTATACGTTCAGAACATCTGAAGATTCTACCAAGTTTCATTTGAAAGTTGTTTGTTTGTCCAGACAGCGGTTTAGGAACGTTGGTCTTTCTCCCCGCAGCTGGCCCTCACCTGAGTGCACACCACCAGCCTCAGCCCCATGAACTGCCACAAAACCAACCCCCAAATGGGGGCGATAATAAACACAGACCCATCATGACTTACATTCTACATCTTTTTCTAAATCAGTTACTAACAGAAGCCCAAGCATCCCCAGACATCTTCATTTCATCCCCAGAAAGTCAGGACATCCCCTAATCTGGTCTACAACTTCCAAACCCTCACAGGGGCCTCTGGAATTCACGATCTGTCATCAGAACACAACAACAACAACAACAAAAGACTCTTGTCCCTTTGCCTCTTCTCTGAATGTTCTAACTAAAGCCAGACTGTAAGTAAACATGACCTTCCTGTGCACACCCCATGCCCACCAGGCTTGTGAGTAAGGTGGGTGTCCTTCTGGCTCTTCAAGCCCTTCAAAACCATTTCTCCACCTTCCTCTTTGAAGTACAGACCATCCAATGATGCCACCTAACATCAGCCCTCGCTGTCATCTCCTAGAAACACACCACTCCCCATCAATCAGCAGAGATGTGGCCTCTACGTATTTTCATGTCTCCCATCAATTCCCTTGATACCTTCGACAACCTCATAGGCATTCTATCTAACCCACCTGCCTCTCTGTCCACTGACCCGAGTGCACACAAAACACAGCATTTTCCTCTAGCCCACCTCAGCCATGCACTGTGTGACACTTTTAACTACGTCATCAACAACTGTACCACCTCAAAAAAAAAAAGTCTTAATTCCACGGGTCCCATTTTTGGACCATCACCACCAATTTTCCAGTTCAGTTTCTCTCTAGTATCCCCGCTACAACAATTCTCCAACCCCACTGGGACCTGATCCATCCAGCCCTACTGGGACATTATCCATCCCCCCTGCCATGTTTTCATCAGCCACCTTCATGTTCCCACTTCCCTCTTTCTCTACCTTGGCTTCAATTGCCCCTCCCTCTGGCTCTGACCACTTGCTTCCGCTCTCTTGTACTTGCTGGGCAAAGCCACAACATAGGTAAGGACCCACTCTGCACAGGGACCCGACCATTTGAGCACCGCTACCTCTTTGGGCTCCTGCCTCTCTCTCCTCACTCTCTGCGTTTTGGCTGCCCCCAACCCCAGTCTTCTGAGAGTAACTCAAGTATCCCACGCTTGTCTCAAATAATCTTTACTCTTTCTGTTCCCTCTGCCCGGAGCATTCCAGCATTCTCAGGGTCTTCCCCCTTTAGCCGGGTCACCTTCTCATTCTTCAGGTCTCTGCTTTAAACATCCCCCCTGCTTTTTCTTCTTAACCTTATTGAGATGAAATTCACATAACATAAAATTAATCACTTTAAAGTGAATAGTTCAGTGACTTTAGTAAAGTACACGCACAGTGCTGTGCAATGCCCACATCTGTCTCGCTCCAAAACATTTCATCACCTTAAAAGGCAAGCTGTGCCCATTCAGCAGTTACTCGCTCCTCCCCTCCCCCAGCCCCTGGCAAAGCACCGATCTGTTCCCGGTCTCTGTGAGTTTGCCTTTTCTGGAACACCTTCCCTTTTTTTTTTTTTGTTTGCGGTACGCGGGCCTCTCAGTGTTGTGGCCTCTCCCGTTGCAGAGCACAGGCTCCGGACGCGCAGGCTCAGCAGCCATGGCTCAGGGGCCCAGCCGCTCCGTGGCATGCGGGATCTTCCCAGACCGGGGCACGAACCCGCGTCCCCTGCATCGGCAGATGGACTCTCAACCACTGCGCCACCAGGGAAGCCCCACCTTCCCTTTTGACAGCCTTTCTCTAAAGATCCTCAGAGAACACCCTCATTCTGCCCTAGTCTCTGACACTCACTGTTTTTTCTTAATGGAATATAGCATTTGTCTGTCTTCCTCTCCAGGATGTGGGCTCCAGGAAGCAAACATCTTGTTTTGTTTACTGCTCTGCTCCTGTAACAGTGATTGGCACATAGTAGGCTCTCAATAAATATTTGTCAAGTGAATAAAGACAATCCTATGAGGTCATCTAGTATTAGCCTTCTTTAGGTAGCAAATGACAAAATTAAATTTGTACTAATTCAGGACAAAAATAAGTAAATAAAAGAGGTAGGTATCAGCTCATTTACCAAATGCGAGAGTGTCGTGAGAACAGGTCAACTGGCAGAATGTAAGACTGAAACACCCCTGGGAGCCCATCAGTCTGTCTGTCTGTCTGTCTCCCTCTCATCATTTCATAATCTCAGATAATTTGGGGGTTTTTTTTAATTTTTTTTTTTTTTTTTTGACCACGCCGAGCGGCATGTGCGATCTTAGTTCCCCAACTGTTACCAACCAGGGTTCTTGGCCTTCCCCAATCAATAGAAATTGACTAGAGGCCAGACAAGAAAATCAGTCACTGCTTTATGGGGGCCTCCGGGGGCAGCAGGGGGGAGTGAGAACAAGTAACAGATTCCCTTGCTGGCTAGCTGCTCCCCGGAGGGGAGGGGGGGCGAGCTTGTTCCTTATATGGAGTGAGGGTAGGGGTGTGTCCAGGGCTCAGGCGGAGGGGCGGCTTAGGTGGTTTGCCCACCCCTTAGGTGGTGGTGTGTGCAGGGGGCATGCGCAGTACCCTGCTTTTGCTCCAGGCTCTTCAGAAGTGGCAGTTGGGTTTCTTGGTCTCTTTGTATCTTTTGTCCAGAATTTGCCCTAACTGAGCATGCATGCAGCTATCTTTAGTCCCGTGTAGTTTCCTTGTATTTTGCTGCCCTAGGAGAGGTGTGTCCAGGTGCAAGCACTGCAGCACGGCAGCAAAAGGGTCCCAGGTCCCAGCCTATCTCACAACCAGGGATGGAACCCATGCCCCCTGCATTGGTAGGCTGGCATCTTAACCACTGGACCACCAGGGAAGTCCCTCAGATAAGTTTCTTCACATGGATGTTGTCCAGATGAACCAAGTAAACATTACAAGTTTACCATTTATTCTCCATCCATCCACCCATCCCCATCCATCCATCCTTCCATCTCTCTATCCATTCACCAATTTTCTGAGCCCCACTTCTATGTTTCAGCACTTTTGTAAGTGCTGTATAAGAAGCAATGACCGGGCTTCCCTGGTGGTGCAGTGGTTGCGAGTCTGCTTGCCAATGCAGGGGACACGGGTTCGTGCCCCGGTCCAGGAGGATCCCATGTGCCGCGGGGCGGCTATGCCCGTGGGCCATGGCCGCTGAGCCTGCGCGTCCAGAGCCTGCGCTCCGCAACGGGAGAGGCCACAACAGTGAGAGGCCCGCGTACCGAAAAAAAAAAAAAAAAAAAAAGAAGCAATGACCAAGACAATCACATAAGATGCTTTTTTCCTGCCAGTAACATAAAATATAACAAACAGGTGGGTGGCTATGTGGGAGAAGAGTGTTCTGGGCAGAAGAAATGATGAAAACAAAGGACCCGAGGAAGAGCCGTGTGGAGTGTGTTTAAGGAACAGCAAGAAGACAAGTGTGACTAAATTAGCATCAGTACGAGGGAGGCTGCTAGAGCATGTGGTCAGAGAAACGGCACAGGGTAAAGGTCACTCAGGGCCCTGCTGGCCACTGTCAATATGTTATATTTTATTTTGTCTGAAATAAGAAGCCAGTGGAGGATTTCAAGCAGAGTAATGACATTACCTGATTTATGTTTCAAAAGCTTCACTCCAGCTACTATGATGAGAATTAGACCCTGGGTGGCCAAAATAGAAGCAGGAAGACCTGTTATGTGATGGTGATGGTGACGGTCCAGCAGAGAGATGATGTTGGCAGGATGGGGGCAGTACATGCAGCGTGTAGTGGGACTTTGAACTGCTTCTGAATGTAGAGCCAATGGGATTGGCTGATGGATTGTGTCTGTGAGGAATGGGGAGGGGGGGCACTGAAATAAAGAACACCCTCAAGGTTTGGGCCTGAGCCATGGAAAGGGAGAAGCTGCCGTTGACAGAGAAGGGGATGTCTGGGGAAGGGTTTGGTGGGGAATCAGAGCTCAGATGTGGCCGTGTTAAGTCTGAGATGCCTAATGATGTCTAGAAGGCAACTGGGCATATAGATCTGGAACTCTGGGGACAAATTAGAGCTTGGGACAAAAAAATACCTTTTCAAAGAAATTAAAACAATACATATATGGAAATTTTGTAAATAGAGGTCATAGCCTCCCACTTTTCAGGTCAACTTTGCATGGCTGCCCATCTGAGAGGGAATTCTGAGCCTTCACAATGGCCTCCAGAGCCCAGTTCCTCTCTGACCTCATCTCCTCCCAGGCACACCCGCCATCTTCCCAGGCACGTGGGCCTCCGGTACGTGTCTTAGCCTGGCCGGCCGCGGTCCTGCCTTTACACTTGTTCCTCCCTCTGCCTGGTACGTTTTCTCCCCAGATAGCCTCTTGCCTCATCTCACCAACAAATTTAAGTCTTGGCTTACGTGCCACCTTCTCAGTGAGGCCCACACAGATCACTCCACCCAAGTCTGCAGCCTCCCCGCGCCAAAGCACTTACTACACCTTTCTCGCTAGCCTCTTTCATTTCTTTATCTGTTGTCTATCTCTTCCCTTATAAACTACTTAGCTCCATGAGCCTAGGGACCTGGCTGGTTGTTCCACTACTAAGATATTGCTGGCATTGGAGTTTTAAGCAATTAATGTTGATCAATATGAAAGCCAGAAGATTGATGTGGTTGAGGTTTTTTTTTTCTCTCTCCATACAATGAAGATGCTGAAACCCTTATTTCTTAGAATTAGTTCATCAGCCAATGCCCAGGATAGGAAACACTAGACAAACATGTGTTCCATATAATGAATGAATGAAAGAAAGCACGGCTCTCTGAGTATGACCTGGTTTGCCAAGTACTTCACTTCCCTGAAATTTTGGCTTCCTTCTGCTAAATAAGACATTGGACTAAGTGTTTCGTATGGTCCCTTCCAACTCAGACTTCGAAACTTAAGATTCCAAAGAGCAATGGGGAAAAGGGTGTTTGATGCTAGGGTCAAACTACCTTAGTTCAAACATGGTCTCCATCCATTAGCTAAATCTTCCCGTTCTAATTGCGTTTCTTTACCTGAAAGGAAAGGGGAAATACTACCTAATATATCAGTCAGGAACCAGTGAGAAAGACAGAAGCCACAGTATGCATTCCCACTGCAGGGACTTATCACAGGGAATTGGTTAAACTCCAGATCCACTGGATCTTGTTTACGATAAGTAATACAATTGTCAAAGTCCTGGCCTAGGTAGTGCTCAGAAAGTATAAGCAATGAATACCAAAAAAATTAAAGCCACTGTACCTTTAAATTGAAGTTTTTTGTCATTTCTATTGTTGCATGCCTACAAGAGAATTCTACAGAAAGTAAGTAAAGGGAAACAATAAGAATTCAATTAGAAATTCAAAAGATTTATAATTAAAAGAAGGAAAGTTGGGGTGAAGAGTGAGATCACAGTTGTTCAACTCATCCATCCTTCGCTTCCAAAAGAACACTGGTGAGAATTTCTATGTAAGGGGGAAGAAAAAGAAAAGCCAATTTATGCTGTCAGAGTTAGCCGTTGTTTTAGTCCCACACCCCATGGGGAGCATACAGTATTTTTATTGCCGGAGTTCATCACTAGTGCTTACTCAATAATTAGATAATCCCTATAGCAATCTATTGTAGTCATGCCTATAAAAGATTCCTTATTGCATCTCCACATATGTCAATAGTTTTCATAAACCATAAATCAGTAAGATATTGCTGGCATTGGAGTTTTAAGCAATTAATGTTAATCAATATGAAAGCCAGAAGATTGATGTGGTTGAGGTTTTTTTCTCTCTCCATACAATGAAGATGCTGAAACCCTTGTTTCTTAGAATTAGTTCATCAGCCTTTGAGATCTGTCATTTAATTGAAATGACAATTACTGTCCAATCGTCACCATCATTATCTGATAGTTCTTCTATAAACCTAACTTTGCAGAGCGCCGTGAGAGACTTTGAGTATGTCTGATCTTAGACTTCATGTTCATGGTAAGTGTTAATGGAGAAGAAAGTCTCAAGGGTGGGGAAGATTTCAGTGGTTCTGAAATACCCTCTGGTACGCCAGTGGGGGAGATACTTTGAAGCACAGTGATTAGCATTACTATGTTGCACAGACTTTCAGATTAAAATATAGAAGGAGGTATGGAGACACACCACAGGCAACCCCTGTGCCCAGGTTGTTAGTCTTGGTCACGGAGATGGGGAAAGACAATAGTATCTGCTACTGTCCAAGTATCTTGCAGATGGCAATGTCTTTTTAAAAATTATTTATTTATTTATTCTTGGCTGCGTTGGGTCTTTGTGGCTGCGCGGGCTTTTCTCTAGTTGTGGCGAGCCGGGGCTACTCTTCGTTGCAGTGTGCGGACTTCTCATTGCAGTGGTTTCTCTTGTTGTGGAGCACGGGCTCTAGGTGCGTGGGCTTCAGTAGTTATGGCACGTGGGCTCAGTAGTTGTGTCTTGTGGGCTCTAGAGCGCAGGCTCAGTAGTTGTGGCACACGGGCTTAGTTGCTCCGCGGCACGTGGGATCTTCCTGGACCAGGGCTCGAACCTGTGTCCCCTGCATTATCAGGCAGATTCTTATCCACTGCGCCACCAGGGAAGCCTGGCAATGTCCTTTTTTTTTTTTTTCTTTTTTTTTTTTTTTTGCGGTACGCGGGGCTCTCACTGCTGTGGTCCCTCCCGCTGTGGAGCACAGGCTCCGGACGCCAGCGGCCATGGCTCACGGGCCCAGCCGCTCCTGCGGCATGTGGGATCTTCCCGCACCGGGGCACAAACCCGGGTCCCCTGCATCAGCAGGCGGACTCTCAACCACTGCGCCACCAGGGAAGCCCGGCAATGTCCTTTTATACTGAGCTTCTGAAGTAAACATTGTGGGTTGTCTCCTAATCATCTCCCACTTCTTCTCCCTTCCTGATAAGATCCTGACTTTGTTCAGGTGTCCACCTCTCCTCCATGCAACCAGGTGCTTTGGAGGAAGATGGTAACACTCAGCCTTCCAGGTGGACTTGACTGGATCGGGGTCCCTCACCCAAGACTCACTTAGGAATTGGCATGTGACTTATACATGGCCAGTAAGACATGAAGTGGCATCTCTTGAGATGCTCCTGAGAAGGATTTTCTTGCTCCTAAGAAGGTCTCAGAGAAGGAAAAGAGGCTCTCTTCTCCTAGCCATTGTTCATCTAGATGTAATGCCTGAAACTTTGGCAATCATCTTGCTGACAACATGAGAACAAATTCAGAATGGAAGATGGCAAAACGGAGCAATGACAAGAAATGAGTTCATGACCCAGAAGGCCTCTCTCTACCTCTGATTTTCTGGGTTTCTGATATTTGCAACCAACGTGCCATTAACCAAAATCTAAACTTTAAGTACAATTCTCACTTTATTAACCAGCATCTTCTTGCTTTGTTTTTTCCTATATTCATTTCAGCCTCCTGATGAGAGCATAGACTTAGTTTATTGAACTGTGAATATTAAAGCCAATTCAAACATCATCTCCTCCTTGAAGATTTCAGATCTGCAAATGACTGGCTCCTTTATGCTGTGTTTTTATATCAATATTATCTACCTGTACGTAGCATGCCTCACTCCATACTGAAATGATCTATCACCTGCTTCCCAATATCATTTGATTTTGTCTATGATAAGGTCAGACATTGTCTCCCAGCCTCCTTTAGGGTTATTAGATGTCTCATGGTCCCCATTACTTAGGAGGATCTCAGTAATTAATCATGAATGAATATCTACAACTCTCAACACACTTTTCCTTAGCCCTGCTTTTGTTAACCTTTATCTACCATAATACTGACTCTTTCTAATTATACCTCCCTTCTCTACATAAAAAAGTCAATTTTACTTACACTTATTTAAGTCTTCCTAAAACACCATGAAATGGTACCCTAAATGTATGTGCTGTCTCATCAGGTAAGCATTATTAGACCTCAAAGAACCCAGTGAAGGCCACCAATGTGTCCAAAAGAATTAGAGCTGCAATGACTAGGTCAGCATTTCTAATAATGCGTTCCTCAGAAGAATTACCCTTTATGATGTGAACTGGTGCTTAAGGAGCTTTACAGTCAAATAATTTAGGAAACACTGTGTTTAAAAAATTTAAACAGGTTCTCAAGTGCAGAAGTGCTTTGAGCTTCCTACAGGCCAAGATACCCTGTGAATCTCCGAAAGAGAGCTATAGTATAGAATTTTCCCAAAGTGCATTTAACATAGGATCAATGCTCCAAGGTACAACTATTAATATATTATCATGATTGTTAAAAACCCAGTTTGAGATACAAGTTCTAGATCAAGTGAGCCTTGAACATGACACCTAGCTATTTTCCTATTTCAGGGAAGATGAAAAAAAATTTTTTTAACTGGAAGTAAGGTATTATCTTTACCAAAAAAACACCTCTTATATATATTTATATTGTTATATTGGGCTTTAGTTGCAACTTTGAGAGAATCAGAGAATCTTGGCTCTAGGAGAGTATCTTAAGGATTTGACAGAGGAGTGATTATTGATTATGTTGTATTCATGAACCTCTTTGAGAATCTGGTGAAAACAGCATACCCTCATCCCAGAAAGATGTACCTACACACACAAAATTCCACGGAGTTCACAAAACTGTTGATGAATTCACAGACTCCAAGTTTTGAATGTCCTGCCTCCTAACCTGCATTGGCCAATGCAGATACTGAGGAAACCGAGGCCCAAAAGTCATAGAGCTTTTGAGGTCAAAGCCAAGATAAGAACTTAGGGATTCTGACACCCTCTCTGACCATATTTTTATTCAATCCAGCCCCAAATCATTTTTATATCATCATTTTTGGACTCTGTCAGGCCTTTCTGATCTTCCAAAGCTACCAGTGGAGTTGGCTGACGCTATAGCTCAGGCAAGACTGAAAACCATGGGGGTGACTAGTGTGTTCTGAATGCCCCTAATAATCGCTCCCAGACAAACTCCCTGCTAGTGTCACACTATGATTATGCCACCATTGCCATAATTCAGTTGTTTTATACTCATTTCTAGCTAGAAAAGTAAATTAACAAGCGTGTTCTGGACGTCCTATGGCATGCAAAGTGCAAATAAATAAGGGTTCAGATGCCTGACTTTGGTCGTAAATTCCAGAAGAGAAAAAACATGAGCTGTTCTTGGCATGCTTCTTTTTAAACAAGTTTGATCACCCTTGCTGAAAAATTCCTAATAAGTAGAAAACATTGCTAGTGATAATTACCACCAAAGCTTAATTTATGAATATACATAGAAAATCAACATGTGCTAAAACGCTTTGATGTTTATGAAATGTTAGAGCCATGGACAACATTATGAATGCTAAAGAATGAAAATTGCATGCATTTACTCAAAATTTAGGCCATAAAATTAACTTATTAAACGGAGCACAGGATGGCACTTCGCCATCATGGACTGATATTCTGGTATTGTCCTTGAATCCCAGCTCGGGGAGGGGGGATTCAGAGCAAATGCAGCACCCTTCAAATGCAACTCAGTCCTGAGCTCACCTCGGCCATGGCAGCCTACATTCCGCCTACACAACGTGAACGTCTACTGATTACTAACCATGTGCCAGGTACCCAAGTAACCACTGTGCATGCAATCCTTCCATTTAATCGTCACAACACCTGAAAGAGGTAGGTACGTATCACTCTGCTTTTACATATAAGGAAAGGGAGATACACAGAGTTCAATAACTAGCCCATGGTCACAAGGCTAGTAAGTGCTGGAGCTTGGGTTCGAACCCATAACTATCTGTTCCAAATCCTAAGCTCTTACCCATTACATACCCTGCCCCTTGGTAAACACTGGCGGTGCTTAACCAATGGTAGACCAAATGCAAGCTCCCAATTCATATATTTATTTCCCCTGTCTTGGTTAGTATAATCAGGCATTTGGGCTGAAAGATATTCTTTTCAAAAGCCAGCTATTACTGAGTCTCCACTTTATTCAAATGCTTCATCCAGTATGCATCACCCTCTGGGTTTCTTCAGCCAACAACCCCTCACCAGACATATGTATATATTAATATTATGACAGACACTATGCAAGGCAAAGTTGAGTGAAATACGGTCCCTGCCCTCCAGAAATGTGAAATTCAGAGGAGGAAGCAACAACTAAACTAATTAGTACCGCACAGCCTAAGATGTCAGCCTGCGGGCAGCGGAAGCCTTGTCCAAACTGCACTGGGTTGAAGGTCGGATGGGATTCCTGAAGGACGCCTGGGTTGAAGGATGGTGCCTGGGCTGAAGGATGGTGGGGATGCACTGGGTAAAGATCTGGTTGGGCCTGAGGGTTGGAGGACAGGTGTAGGCAGAGGGAACAATACCCATGGAGCTTAAACCAGCAGGAAGAATTCTCAAATTATAAATAGTTCAGCATCTAAAGCAAACTGTGGCTGTGAAGCCTGGGGAATCTGGATGCATTTGCTGACGTGTACGAACAAGCCATCACCAAAGGCCTAGGGTGCTGCCTGGAGTTCATGCTGAGTTCCAGGAATGAATGCACTTCCTCTCTCTCTCATTTTGTGTATGTGTGCTGTGAGTGTATGTGTGCGTTGTGTGTGTTGTATGTATATGCTGTGAATGTACTTAGTGTGTGTGTTGTGTGCATTGTGTGTACGTGCTGTGAATGTACTGTGTGTTGTGTATGGTGGGGGGAGTATGCGTGCCACAGCCACTGAAAGACTTCTCTCCTGCCCTTGTGTCTTGCAGCGGACTCTGCATCATCCCACAGAGCCCTTCTCCCTTCCTCCCCCTTGTTGAGGAAGATCCAGGAAACCACCCTCATGGTCCTCCACAGCCTCTGCCATCACTGTATCCCCTTCTCCTTTTTTTTCTTTTTAAATGTATTTATTTATATTTGGCTGCATCGGGTCTTCGGTGCTGCATGCGGACTTGCTCTAGTTGCGGCAAGCGGGGGCTACTCTTCGTTGCGGTGTGTGGGCTTCTCATTGCGGTGGCTTCTCTTGTTGTGGAGCACGGGCTCTAGGCGCACGGGCTTCCGTAGCTGTGGCACGTGGGCTCAGCAGTTGTGGCTCGCGGGATCCAGAGTGTAGGCTCAGTAGCTGTGGCTCACAGGCTCAGCTGCTCCATGGCATGTGGCATCTTCCCAGGCTCGAACCCATGTGCCCTGCATTGGCAGGTGGATTCTTAACCACTGTGCCACCAGGGAAGTCCCCCCTTCTCCTTCTGAAGAGAAGCAGATGGGATGAACAGACCATGACTATCACCAAAATAAAGCATGCTAGGACCTGTGGGTCCCTTCCTGGAGAGTGCGTACGTCAGGAAAAGGTGTCTCTAACATGTTCAAAGAGCCTTCTTTATTCAGAAATTACCTTTGTTTCTTTCTTCTCTAAAATTTCTACCAAAAGACAGAGAGGAACT
Organism: Phocoena sinus; assembly: GCF_008692025.1. Lineage (NCBI taxonomy): Eukaryota > Metazoa > Chordata > Mammalia > Artiodactyla > Phocoenidae > Phocoena > Phocoena sinus. Next base: position 6,780,307 of record NC_045777.1, on the reverse strand, counting down.
GGCTCCCCGGTATCCCCATAGCCAAATGACTAGAGATTAGATGTCACCATGTGCTACACAAGCAAGACAAGGAGGCAGAATACCCCACCCACCCACAGCCTCTTGGCTGCAGCAGCCTTGACCCATGTCCATGGACTTGGATGGGCACTTTTTGTCCATTCCGATGGACAAGGAATCCACCCAACCCAAGCCCAGTGGGCAGGACTGCACAGACCACTGAAGAACCTCACCCTCAGCAGAGTACCGTCATGTCTGTATGCACGCAGAAAAAATGTGAATGTGGCATCTTGTAATGTTCTGTCTCCTGTAAACACATCTACAATTTCTCTCTGAAGTTCCGTCAAAATACAGTCTGATGCAAACAGCAGAGATGTCCCTGAGTTGGGCAAACCCTAAGACACTTCCCCATGAACTCTGTCCCTCTTTCTACATACTTAGCCTTTTGGAAATAAAGCCTTCCATGGGAGCCGAGGAGCACAGAACACAGCTACATGCTTGAACGATTAAAAACAAAAAGTAGAGGGGAGGTCAAAAATCTCATTGAGTCACAGATGCCCATGGAGATTCTTCTGGGTAGGGGTTCACACTTCTCATGAAAATCTCAGAGGATCTGGTATCCTTTTATAAAGGGTTAGAATCCCTGATTAACAGGGATCTTTAAAGATGGGGGGGAAAATCTGCTTCTTCAGAAGAAAGCTGATGTGCACATGCCATCTCCCCTCAGATGAGCTGGATGCTAATTGCTCATTCAGCTATGAATCCCTTCCATCTGACACCACTGCTGCTTTCTGATGTACCTGCAACTTTTGTGATTTTACTACCCATGCAAAGTGGCGCCTGCTGCCTCCGGCATAATACTCGAGCTATTTATTGCCTCATTTTACAGCTGCTGCTGGAGATCACATTTAACAATACACATATCACAGAATTGTCTTTGGGTGTCACAAGCTGCCAAAGTGTAGCTCAAACCAGAGTTTCGAAAGCTCTATGCTAATGATCCTACACACATTCCAGGCTTAATTAGAGGAGGCTGAAATAGAAGCTTGCTTCTAGCAGTCACACCCTTTCATCGTATGGAAACAGGAATGTTTATCTCCTGGTTTGTGACTTATCTCACAGTAGTTATAATTGCAGCATTTCGTTACCAGAAGCAAACGTCAAGATCTATGCAAAAGTTTGCAATAAGCAATTCTATTTGGGATGGAGATATACCCCCCAAATAAATGGAAAGTAGTTTTACCTGGGCATCCACCTTTCATTCCTTGGGAACACACACACATACTCCACTCCTAATTTGTGCTGAGTTAGCTCTAGAAATATCTAAAACTTCCCAGATTTGCATGGAACCATCTGCCAGATGAGAGAGTTAATGTAGCAAATATGCTGGGACCAGGCTGCCTGAGAAATCATGGCAAACCACTTTTACCTCTCTGTGCCTCAGTTTGCTCAGCTCTAAAATGGGATAATAACTTCAGAGCATTGTTACCTGAGGATTAAATTGAGGTAACAGGTGTAGAGTCCTTAGACCAGAGCTTGCCACTCTATGGGTGTTTACAGGATGTCTCATTATCGTCTCTCAAAGGGGACTAAGCCTCCTACGTACACGACAGAGCTGCCGTGTGGTTAGATGAGTTATCGTACAAGTGCAACATTTAGAAGAACGTCCACACGTAGGAAGTATTGTGCAACCGTGAGCTGTGATTATTTCATCTCCTGGAGGCCCTGCTATAAACACAGTCTTGAAACTGACCTACTGTATTCACTGATCTTCAGCTATCCATTTTGTGGACTGATGTGCAGTTTGGACCCTCTTTACAGGACCAAATATTGTTCAGGGCGAAGGGGTCAGGGATAGACCTGAGGACAAAGGGGGTAAAAAGAGAAACAAAGGGAAATCAATAGAAAGACACTGAACTGTTTTATGACTCGTTAGTAAGAGCAATTTTTTCTGCTTTCTCTGTGCTTTTCCTTCAGGGACCTTTCCATCCCTTTCGGCTGGTTTAAACTGTGTCCAATCACTATAACCAAGCTTAATAAAGAGATGGGAGATTCTCTATTTATTATTTTTTGCCAGTGATACTCTGGTTTAAACTAATTACCAGGAGGCCCAAGGTGCTCCTTCACTCACTTAGAGATAAAACTGCAACACTTCTGCATTCAGCGGGGAAGAAGTTTAAAGAGTCTGGATTTGAGGAAGGCATTCTAGCTGGTAAGTGTCCTCACCTGTAATCATCCAAAGGGTAATGATGATGAGGATGGTAACAGCAATGCAATCCAGGTGTCACCCAGGGTCCCCATCTCTCAAGATCTAGGCAGAACTGTCCCAATCCCAATTCACAGCCTGGGGAAGCCCTAGGGAGCCCGAGTCTACCCGACATGACTGCTAACGCCCACAGGACTTTGCGTCCTGATCCAACTCCCAAGTTGAGCAACCTCTGGTGAACGCAGAAGCCCCACGAGGCACGTGGCCTCCAGCACAGGGCTCTGAGCTTCCTCTCCCCTCTCAGCCGCCCACCTCCTCTCTCTCTCCCTCGCTCCCTGTCTCTCTCTGAGGAGCTCACGTTTTTGTTCCTCATCTCATGTTAAGCAATACTGCCCCCTTCTTGGAAGATTCAGTGGCAGCCGGGACCCACCTTGGGCCAACGGCTGCAACTAAGAGAATAAAAATGCAACTAAGAAAATTAAAATAAGAGAAAGATATAAAATTCATTACAGTAATGATAAATATCTTCCTTTAAGTTCCTATTATGAAGGTTTTCAGGTCTTCATCCAACCATCTGATTTAAAACTTCCAACAATCCCATGACGTAGGTATTATTACTATTATCATTCCCACTAACCTTTATACCAGTGGTTCTCGACTGAGGGCAGTTACGTTCCCTCCTAGGGGATCTGGCAATGTCTAGAGGCATTTTTGGTTGTCACAAATGGGGGAGGGTGCTCCTGGCATTTAGTAGGCAGAGGCCAGGGATGCTGTTCAACATCCTACCACACCCGGGACACCCTCCCAGCTCTGACGTCATGTGCCAAAGTTGAGAAACTTTGCTTTACAGCAGTTAGAAAACGAAGTCTTAGTTAGCTAACTTGTCCAAGGACCCAAGTATTAAAGGGCAAAGGGGGATGAATTAGGAGTATGGGATTAACAGATACACCCTACTATATATACAATAGATAAACAACAAGGATGTACTATATAGCACAGGGAACTATATTCAATATCTTCTAATAACCTATAATGGAAAAGAATCTGAAAATATATGTAATAGATGAATCACTTTGCTGTACACCTGAAATGAACACAATATTGTAAATCAACTATACTTCAATTTAAAAAAAAAAAGGGCAAAGGCAGACTCTACCAGTGCCAATGGATTTCCAAATCCAGGCTTCTGTCTATGACACAAGCTTTCTCTTTTAATTATCTACTGCTAAGTAACAATACTACAGAAACCTAGCAGCTTATAACAACTCGTAGAGTACATGAGTCAGGAGTCTGTGCAAAGCTTAGCTGGATCCTCTGCTCAAGCTCTCACAAGGCTGTAATTCAGGTGTCCACCTGGGGCTGGGGTACCATCTGAGGCTCACCTGGGAAGAACTGGCCTCCAAACTCAGTTTGTTGTCAGAATTAATTTCCTTGCAGCTGTAGGACTGAAGGCCACCGTTTCTTGCTGGCCATCAGCTGGAGGCCGTCTTTAGCTCCAAGAGGTTGCCCACAGTTCCTTGTCACGTGGGGGACCCTAGCATGACTGCTTACTTCCTCAAAGCTGGCAAGAGAGAGACTCCAGGGTGGCAGGCACCTTCTAACCTTATGCAATCCGACCATGTGCATTTTCATCACCTCTGCTGTATAGTACGGATTAGAAACAAGTCAGCCATCCCACCCACGCTTGCGGGGAAAAGATCACCCAGCCCATGAATACCAGGAGGCAGGGATGGGACTGTATTAAGATTCTGTCCCCCATACCACTCATGAAATCACTACCTTGAAGGTAGTTTCCTTCAAGGGTGTCAATTGCATGGGCCATATCCTTGCAAATTTTTATATGTCCATCTTATCCTCACAGCCTTCAACAAAAATTTATAGAAGGCCGACTACAAGTGTGGTGTGAAGGCCCCTCGCCAAGGGCAGTGAGACTTCCTGATATCAGTTAAGGCAAATACTGCAAAGACATTTCTGAAAGTCAACTTGATAAGGCTTTTGGACCACTTCACTGAAATCCATACTCAACACCCTACATTATGAAAGAGAAGATCAATAGACTCTACCAAAAAAAAAAAAAAAAAAAGGAAAATTCAGATGATTTGATGATAAGGGAAACAAATTGTGGTATCTCATTTAACTCTGAAAAACACACAGCTGGGGCTTCCCTGGTGGCGCAGTGGTTGAGAGTCCGCCTGCCGATGCAGGGGACACGGGTTCGTGCCCCGGTCCGGGAAGATCCCACATGCCGCAGAGCGGCTGGGCCCGTGAGCCATGGCCACTGAGCCTGCACGTCCGGAGCCTGTGCTCCACAACGGGAGAGGCCACAACAGCGAGAGGCCCGCGTATCGCAAAAAAAAAAAAAAAAAAAAAAAAAAAACCACACAGCTGATCCTTCCTTCTGACCCCTTTCTTCTCTCTCTCCTCCCATATTTATCCTTCCATTCTATCTCTTACTTTTCTCATCGGGGCTCTTGCTGGACACCCCTGCTGGCTTTTAGATATAGAGAGGTCAGAAAATACAGAAGCTCAATCCTATAATTACTCCAATAATTGTCATACATATTAGTCAGAGCCTTTGGTTGCAAGCAACAGAAATGAATTCTGGCAAACCTCAACAAAAAGGGAATGAAGGAGAAGAAGGCATCTTCAGCAGCTCTGAGCAACGCAGCAGTGCAAGGATAAACATTCTTGCATAGCAGGGTTTGGATAAGCTTCCCTTCACCAAGGTGTGCTGGTGGATGAGGAGGGGGATCTCACATCTACGTCAGTCTATTTTTCAATATGTCGGATTAATAGCATAGTTTTAGCAAACCTCCACTTTCTTTTGCTAGAGAGGTTACAGGTACAATGTGTTTTCGTTTGCTGGGGTTTTTATTTATTTATTTATTTATTTTTGGCTGTGTTGGGTCTTCGTTGCTGCACGCGGGCTTTCTCTAGTTGCGGCAAGCGGGGCCTACTCTTCGTTGCGGTGCGCAGGCTTCTCATTGACAGTGGCTTCTCTTGTTGTGGAGCACGGGCTCTAGGTGCACAGGCTCCAGTAGTTGTGGCACGCGGGTTCAGCAGTTGTGGCTCGTGGGCTCTAGAGCGCGGGCTCAGTAGTTGTGGCGCACGGGCTTTGTTGCTCCGCGGCATGTGGGGTCTTCCCAGACCAGGGCTCGAACACATATCCCCTGCATGGGTAGGTGGATTCTTAACCACTGCACCACCAGGGAAGTCTTTTTCTTTTTCTTTTTAATTGTACGGTTTCATTTTGTTTCCCAGTTTAGTTCTTGCTTTTTTAATTAATGCTACTTGATCAAGACCTACCCTTTGGATCTGGCTTAATTTTAATTAAACAATCCTCCAACTCTCAATAGTTCAAATGTTTGTTTCTTCTGCAGTTCTTATCACAGGGCAATTTGGTAGAATTTTATAGATTTCCTGAGAAATTGTTTTATCAATTTTTCCCTGCCACCATACACTGAAGCTGACTTGTATCACTAGATGTTGCTTTAAATTAATTTTCTTTTTTTTACAGGTTTTTTTTCTGTTGCATTAGTTAATTCCTACATTAATTTCATCACCTTCTGAATAACAATTAACAGTGGTCATGGTTGGTTCCATGACTATAAAATTGGCCTTGCTGGGTTCCACATTTATCTTCCCTTAATGATGAAATTTGTTCAGTGAAAGATGTTTTTTTCTCCTAGACATCAGCTTTCTGTATTTAACCTGTGGTCTAAAACTCAAGTTGTGTTCCTTTTGCCTCTTACATATCACCATTAATAAAGATTTTACTGTTAGAACTTGGCTGACAAACTTGTGGGCTCTCTATTATGAACAATGATAAGAAGCAGAAAAAACACAGCTTGAATTTCATTCCCAGCTTGAATTTGCAAGGCTGGCATTTAGAAAAATTATCTTGCAGCTTTATAAACCAAGAAAATTTGTGGATGAAAGTCAGAGAATTCATATAAAACTTGCCACCCATCTCCTTCTGAAATGGCTTTGGTAAAGTCACTGCACAACATAGATCTGGTCAAGTCTCCACCACCAAGAAAAAAACAATGTGTAGATACTGCATGTGAATCCCTTTTATTTCAGTTGCCTGGATAACTCAAGTTCGAGGAATTCAAAGAACTGAGCTATCGTCCTAGATGACGAGAATCTGTACTGTTGTGTTCCAAGAGTACGCCCTAAATTTGCGGTTCAGTGGAAACCTATGTATTGTCCAGACCAGAAGTTTTTCCATTCTGTTTTATGGCTCTGTGAATTATAGACTGACAGCAAAGGAACACCAATCTTGTCCACAGATATACAGATTCTGTCCTATCCAGCAGAAGCTCACCTGGCTCCCCTCCCCCACTGTGGAAGAAGCTGGTTTTGCTTCCATTTGCACATTCACTGGAACAGTCCTTTATTCCATTTGAATGTGTGATTTTTAGACTTCTCCGTTGCACCACTTATAAGATTCACCTGGCTTCCTCATTGGTTGAGTTAGAGCCTCTAGCGCATGTTCATTTTATAGCAGGTCATGATTTACTTTTTTTGGAAAATTATCTTTTAACAGCATTTAATCACTGCAGATAAACTCCCAAATTATGCTGCAACAAAGTGGTAAAGTATTTCCCTGAAATATTGCTGTGAGATAATATTTTAAAATACTGCCATGAAGTACTACCACAAAGTACTACCGCGAAGTGCTACCCTGAAGGAGTGCCGTAAAGTAGTACCATGAAGTCGTATGGTGACACAGCACTGCCATACAGTACTGAGAATTAGTACCATGAAGCAACACCTCAAAGTACTACTCTTAAGTAGCGCCAGGAATTAGTCTCGTGAAGTAGTACCATAGTCTAGTACTATGAAGTAGTACGGTGAGGTAGTATCACAAAGTAGTACCATGAAGTATTACTATGAAATACTACCATAAAGTACTGCCATGAAGTACAATTGTGAGGCAGTACCTTGAAGTACTACCCCGAAGTACTACCCCAAAGGAGCACCATAAAGTAGTCCGATGAAGCGGTACCAGGATATAGTACTATGAAATAGCGCAGACATGTATCAATAGTACTGTGAAGTAGTACCATGAAATCAGGGCCAGATTTGGGAGTCACACACACATGGTTTCTAATTCAGATTCGTTCTTTGATACCTGGGTAGATTCTTGGGTGAATGACTTCAATTCTCCTAGTTTCACTGCCTCACATGTAAGATGTGGATGATAATACTAGCTACCTTGTGGGTTTTGTTGTGAACTAACACAGATCACTACGTATTTCTAATAGTCAGTATTATTTACTGTGTTCATAACATGAATTCGTCCTAAATGGGCTTTAAAATATAGTAACGTGTCGTTTAGACGTAATCTCAATAAACTGGTTAACTGCTTGAAAATTCCAGCTGGACTTCTTGGACCCCATTCCTGAGCTTCTAGCTTAGGGCAACCATCATTTCAAACTAATAATAATAAAAAAGAAATCTTCAGGAGTGATTTTATGTGCTTCTCGAACGTACTGTCATAAAGACGTAAATATGCTGGTCCGTTATAACTGTTTGCCTACATAGAAAACATATGAACATAAATTTCCAGAGTCAGACCAAGTTTTCTTCATCTTGTTTCCAAGAAAGTAAAGGGAATCCAAATGTATTTTGTCAGCAAACTCAGAAGATGTGCATGGAATCTTGGCAGGAGGGAAGAACACAGAGGAAGCCTGCTCCGACACTTACTCCGCTTCCCTGGCGTAACGCTCTCTGACTGTGCAGCACGACTCACGTTGAGAAGGAAAAGAAAAGGCCTCACATCTGCCGCACGGCAAGGACACATACATATTACATCGATATGCACCCAGAACCTCAGGTTGTTCTTCCTATCCCTTGAAGGTGGCATTACACTTTCAGGAAAAGACCGCCCCCCAGAATCGTCATATACCCGGACTTAGGTACAATTGGGTTTCACCACAGGACAATTTCAGAGTGAAAAATTACAGACAACCTTTAATACCCAGTGCAAATTATCAAGTGCTTCTTCCTCATGATAGAATATCATCCAGCTATTATAAGCCTTTTTTTTGAACTCTTAATAATATGGAAAATGCTCAGAACATCATGTTAAATTTAGAAAGACAGAATATAAGATTACGTATGTTCCGTCCTACCAATTCTGTAACATTTCACAGGGACACACACCCTCAGTGTGTGCACATAAGCACACAGAATAAAGAGCTGGAGGAAATGGTCCAAAATTTTCACGGTGCTTTTATCTCTCAGTGGTGAGATTATGGGTGATGTTATCATTTTTCTTTAAATTATCATGAATTCCCCAAATTTTCAAGGAGCTTGTGCTATTATTATAGTCGGTAAAACAAGTATTTTGAAAACAACAATAGGTGAGGGAGAGTAAGAGGTACAAACTTGCAGATGCAAAATAAATGAGTAACGGGTATGAAATGTACAGTGTGGAGAACATAGTCAATAATTATGTAATGTCTTTGTATGGTGACAGGTCGTAACTAGACTTATCGCAGTGATCATTTTGAAATGTACAGAAATATCGAATCACTATGTTGTGTAACAGGAACTAACATAGTGTTGTAGGTCAATATACTTCAAAAGCAAACAAACTCATAGAAAAAGAGGTCAGATTTGCGGTTACCAGAGGCGGGGGGAGGAGGAATCGGATGAAGGCGGTCAAAAGGTACAGACTTCCAGTTTCAAGATAAAGTGCTAGGGATGTAACGTACAACATGATAAATATAATTAACACAGCTCTACGTTATATATGGGAGTTGTTAAGAGAGTTGAGTTCTCATCGCAAGGAAAAACTTTTCTTCTTCCATTTCTTTAATTTTGTATCTATATGAAATGATGCGTGGTCACAAACGTACTGTGGTCATCATTTCATGATATATGTAAGTCAAGTCATGATGCCGTACATCTTAAACTTACACAGTGCTGTATGCCAATTATATTTCAATAACAATGGACGGAAAACAATAACAACAAGCTGCAGAGGGTATCAATAATGATACTTAAAGATTGCAGGAGTTTGCATTGATACGTGGGGACATCGGCCACAAAGAGCAAGGAGAAAGTGATTGCTACCATTATTGTTGTAGTTGCCATCACCAGATGTGCTGCCTTTTATATCATCAGTGAAAGTTCACTTTTTGACTTTCTTTTCACTGAGACTGACCAGCAGAAGATTTGACTTGGGTGAAAACCAATTTTGACATACTATTATTTTGTTTACATAGCCAATATTCTACATGGCTACTACTGGGACCTTATTGTTTTTCAACCCCAAGTAACTTTTGAAGAGTTGCCCTTCATCAGAAAGATGTACAGATGCAAAATGGTCGTTCTGCAGCCATCAAAATGGTATTAGATTTTTTTCCCCCAGTTTTGGGAATTTATCTTTTTCTTTTTTGTAATTTTTATTTGAGTATAGTTGATTTACAAAGTTGTGTTACTTATGGTGTTAGATTCTGCATTCCTATTTTAGCCTTATTCCTGATTCTGACAAGTCCCATGTTGACAGATTTAGGAGTTTGTGTGCTTTTTGGTTTTTTTTTTTTCTCTCTCTCTCACTATTACCAAGACTCTATTAACAGATAACTAAAGTTTGCACATTTTAAGAGTTTAATACAGTAAATTTGAAAATTCCATTAAACTTCCTTACTGCTAAAAAGTACAGCCTGATTATATACAAAATAATTTTAATTAACAAAAGTAATATATTTTTGCAATGGTAATAAAAATGGTTTGGAAACAGAGAGTTTCCTATGCCCATCACCAGTACCAAGTAGAGCTATTTTGTATTCAGGAACAAACAAAAATAGAACTTATTTTAAATATGTGTATCCTTTTAGAGTCATTATTTTATTTATGTAAATGAAAACGCCCTTGTCGGTGATAACTATGATTAAGGACTTTTCCCCCCCAGCTTTCAGAGACATAGCACTTTCCCTCTCGTCTCACAAAGTGGTTCATCCAATGTGACATCTAATTGAACCTGAAGTTTCCTATGTTCTGCAAGATGATGTTAATCTAGTAGTTTTCTTCATCTCTTAGCTTGGTTAAAGGCAAAGAGTTTATTGAGAAAAGATGTGATTGTCATGCCTTCTGCTGACCAACTGCAATTTCCTCTCCTTGTAAACTCTATTTAGTGTTACAAAAACAATTCAAAGGCAGATTGTAGGTGCCAGGCTTTCCCTCTGACCTTTAAATCAAATTTAGAATTTCACAGGGTCGTATGCCTTCAAGCTAAATCCGTCAGCTTAATAAAGTGGAAATTTCCTGCAATAAATCTGCAATAAATTTCTACCATTCGCAAAGAAAGGTAAGTTTTACTTATTGTTTTATAGTTCTGAACAAGGGCTTAAGATTCTGGGGTGAAATAAAAACAAGTTCTGATAAATGTAAGGACAGCTCTGAATAATGAGAGAAAGAGGATGAGTGGCATAAATACAACGAGAGAAAGAAAGACACACAGAGAAAGAAAAAAAAAAGACAGAAAAAAAGGAAGAAGACAGAATTATAAAGAGGCAAGACCAGGAAATAAATGAAGGGGAAAAGAAGAAAGTACACAAGGAAAAACATTAGTAATTTTTGCCTATCTCTACCAAGGAGCACAAAATCATTAAAATCATAAGCTCTCCTGCTGAGAATATGCAGAATCCATTTGAGGCGTGATGAATTACGACTGTACTCTAATCCCTGCTGTCTCTTTGTGGGTTTCTTACAGCACAAAATGACCTGATGGCTTATTCCACTTTCCAAACAAGTAAATGTCAAGGATTTGCAAATTGAGGACTATGTATCGCCTCTGTTGTCAGAAGAATTCCTGGTGATTCCCCCCCAATAGAGGGCAATATACTTTCAGAAGACATAAAAGCAATAAGAAATCTTCCCTGATGCCAAAGTTGGGCTCATTCCATTTAACCAAAGCCATTCTCCCCTAATACACATCTCAGCAAAAATGTCTTCTTCAAACTGAAGAATTCTTCCACACTAAGGACAAGTTTCTAGACCAAATCATTTGCCTAATTATTAATGGAATTTGCATAAAAACCTCTTCTCTCTTCCATCTTCTACCACTACTAATGATAACAATAATTAACCCTTTTTGGGCACTGTTGACCTAGGCATTATGCAAAATACTGCACAACTTTACAGGCATCATCTCATCTAATCTTGACAGCAGAAGGGTCCATTTTGCAGATGAAATTCGGGCCCCCAAACAGTTAAGTGACTTGCCCAAACTCACACAGTTATTAAGTACATCTAAGTTATTAAGTGGCTTGACCTTAGCAAGATGAATCCTCTTCACCACCAATTTATAATATCTGATTTATGATGCCAATTTATAACTCTTAAATCAACTACCCCAATAATCTCATTTGAATATGTTTGTACTTGGATATAGAAGTTGAATGAGAAATTAAGGAAATGAACTAGGATTTTTTTAATTGTTCACTAAAAATAGTAAAACAATGGAATAAATTTCCTCTGAACTACTTGGTGAATAACTTACAGTACTGCCTTGGAAAAAGTAAATAGTTTGAATATACCATGAGCTTTGGAGAAAGGGGAGAGACATATATTTTGCTTAAGACAGGACTTTAAATCAAACACATTTGAGGTTATGAAGGAAAATGAATTGAATAACATGACAGCGAGATGTTTATAGTGCTGGCCGGTGGCAGCTGAAAGGTGATTCCTTGATATACTTTTGTCAATCTGTTTTCATTTTCCTTGGCCAAATTCCCTCCATGACCTTGAGTGGGCCACACCACCCTGTCTTGATATTTTTCGTTATGCATCTATCAAATGAAATTTATTACTCTAGCCCCCTCTTGCCCTACGTGGACAGAGAATCGCTCAGAAATGAAAATCTTGATCTGAAAATCATTTGGGAAATAACTCTCAGATCTGTCTTTCTCTCCATCTACACCATCACCTCCCTAACTGAACTGTCAACATCTCTCACTTGCTGTGCCATGGGTCTTATTAACAGAGCTCACATGTTGATCTGGCCCCTGCCTAAGCCCCTTAGACCTCATCTCCTAATCTCAGTGGCCTTCTTGGTTTCTTTCCTTCCCAAATCTGCCCACAGGGATTTGTCTCCATAAGAGATGCTCTTCACCTCCCTCACCACTCTTACTAACTGCTAATTGTTCTTCAAAGTTTTGATTCTCATACGTGAGGCTTAAAAAGAAACCCTAATAAAGAACTAGCATCTTGGGCTTTCTATGCTAACCCAATATGCAACTTGCCACTGAACTTGGCAAACAACCCTTCATCATTTCCATTTATCCAACCTCAAATCCTGGGCCTTCAGTATATTTATGCAAATGAAAGGCTCTCAACCTTGGATGCAATCACTTAGGGGAGATTATTAAAAACAAACACCATTCAAAGGCTCTGTCCCCAAAGATTCTGACCCAATTGGTCTAAGATGATGTCCAGACATTTGTTTGAAGTTCCCAGGTGAATCTATTGTGAAGTCTGGGTTGAGATCCACTGATCGGTAAGGAGGAAGCCAAGAAGAAACTGAACAGATACACAAACTTTTCTATCAGAGATGTCATCAGACTGAATTACTTAATAAGGTCAGCAAACATGGGCTGGAGATATTTAGCTCTACAGGGTACACAGTCATATATGGGTCTACACCTAATTGCCTACCTCACCACATAACATGAACTGAGAATGGATGAGGTTGTACATTACAGACCAAAATGTAATCATCAGATATCTCAGCATATTCATTCATAAATGTATGAATACTATAATTACAATACTATACTAGCAAGGTTGGTGATAAAAGACTTCTACTTAAAGGTAGCAGATTGTGTGGGTGAATCAAGCACATACCACAAATAATAAAAGGCTTATTAGTGAGGACTCCTTGCACTGCAGGGTCAACCAAAAGGTTCTACAGCCCATCGCTCCTATAAAGAGAGCTCCAATCTGTTTTAAATAATGCTTTTTGTGAAAAAGTTAATTTGTGTTTTTATACTGAAAACTATACTTTTGAAGGAAGCAAAACTAGAAACTACAGAACAACAACAAGTTAGAAAGAGAAAAGTATTAATACAATCTGGATAGTTAATTCCCTTCTCTGTGTAAATGCACGCTTTATGAATTTGGGTTAACACAAAGTTTTATGCCTAAAACTTTACACATAAACTTTTATACTCTTAAAAACTAAATTCAAACGATGTCATGGGCATCCTCCTATATCATCATCTATTTTTTTCCTCCATTTTTAATGAGATATAATTGACATACAGAACTGTGTAAGTTTAAGGGGTACAGCATAATGATCTGACTTACACACACCATGAAATGATTATCACAAGTTCAGTGAACATCCGTCATCTCATATAGATACAAACTTAAAGAAACAAAACAATACGTTTTTTCCTTGTGATAGTGAGCCTTAGGGTCTGCTCTCGTAAGAGCTTTCACATACAGCATACAGCAGTGTGAATTATATTCATCACGCTGTACCCTGCGTCCCTAGTGCTGATTTATCTTGTAACTGGACGTCATCACATATTTTGAGAAACACAGTTCGGTTGTACACACAGTATCTATTATATAAATATACACTATTTAATTAACGATGCCCATCTTTGCACATTTAAGTTGACTTCAATTTTTCACTTTTATAAGAATGTGTGTATGTGTGCCTATATGTGTAATTATAATTATATAGAACGATTGGATTTGGGGAAACTAGTAATTCCAACACTATTTTCTGTAAGCCTCATCATTGGGTGGTTTTATTGTTTTGGGGGTTTTTTTAATTTATTTATTTTTGGCTGCACTGGGTCTTCGTTGCTGCGCGCCGGCCTTCCTTAGTTGCTGCTAGCGGGGGCTACTCTTCATGGCGGTGCGCGGGCTTCTCATTGCAGTGGCTTCTCTTGCTGTGGAGCACGGGCTCTAGGCGTGTGGTCTTCAGTAGCTGTGGCTCGCGGGCTCTAGAGCACATGCTCGGCAGTTGTGGCACACAGGCTCAGTTGCTCCACGGCATGTGACCAGGGCCCAGACCGTGGCTCGAACCTGTATCCCTGGCCTTGGCAGGCAGATTCTTAACCACTGTACCACCAGGGAAGCCCCATCATTGTTCCTGATACACCTACAAATCACAGATCTACCTGCCACTCCCCTCCAAGTGTTTGGATTCATTAGGTCTGACGGGGGGCCAGATAATATGCATTTTTTGGTAAGTACCACAGACAATCCTTATGCAGCTAATGCATAACTTCTACTTGAGAAACTGGTATCAGCCTTTTGAAAATTCTCGCACATGCTGGCAAACTGTCAGAAAGATAATGTTTATTTCCTTAAGCAGTATATGATCACACCCATTAAGATTATCTTTTTAAAGTCCTGTGCTATTTAATAAGGAATAAATGGAATATCTTGCTCTTTAATTTAGAATGGGTTTTTTTGAATTTTTGAATTTTATTTATTTTTTATAAAGCAGGTTCTTATTATCTATTTTATACATATTAGTGTATATACGTCAATCCCAATCTCCCAGTTCATACCACCACCACCACCACCCCCACCCCCGCCACTTTCCCCCCTTGTTGTCCATACGTTTGTTCTCTACATCTGTGTCTCTGTTTCGGCCTTGCAAACCAGTTCATCTGTACCATTGTTCTAGTTTCCACATATATGCGTTAATATATATTTGTTTTTCTCTTTCTGACTTACTTCACTCTGTACGACAGTCTCTAGATCCATCCACGTCTCTACAAATGACCCAATTTTGTTCCTTTTTATGGCTGAGTAATATTCCATTGTATATATGTACCACATCTTCTTTATCCATTCATCTGTCAATGGGCATTTAGGTTGCTTCCATGACCTGGATATTGTAAATAGTGCTGCAGTGAACACTGGGGTGCATATGTCCTTTTGAATTATGGTTTTCTCTGGGTATATGTCCAGTAGTCGGATTGCTGGGTCATATGGTAGTTCTATTTTCAGTTCTTTAAGGAACCTCTATACTGTTCTCCATAGTGGCTGTATCAATTTACATCCCCACCAACAGTGCTAGAGGGTTCCCTTTTTTCCACACCCTCTCCAGCATTTGTTGTTTGTAGATTTTCTGATGATGCCCATTCTAACTGGTGTGAGGTGATACCTCATTGTAGTTTTGATTTGCATTTCTCTAGTAATTAGTGATGTTGAGCAGCTTTTCATGTGCTTCTTAGCCATCTGTATGTCTTCTTTGTAGAAATGTCTATTTAGGTCTTCTTCCCATTTTTGGATTGGGTTGTCTGGGTTTTTTTATTGAGCTGCATGAGCTGTTTATATATTTTGGACATTAATCCTTTGTCCGTAGATTCATTTGCAAATATTTTGTCGCATTCTGATGGTTCTCTTATCGTCTTGTTTGTAGTTTCCTTTGCTTTGCAAAAGCTTTTAAGTTTCATTAGATCCCATTTGTTTATTTTTCTTTTTATTTCCATTACTCTAGGAGGTGGATCAAAAAAAATCTTGCTGTTATTTATGTCAAAGAGTGCTCTTCCTATGCTTTCCTCTAAGAGTTTTATAGTGTCTGGCCTTACATTTAGGTCTCTAATCCATTTGGAGTTTATTTTTGTGTATGGTGTTAGGGAGTGTTCTAATTTCATTCTTTTACATGTAGCTGTCCAGTTTTCCCAGCTCCAGTTATTGAAGAGACTGTCTTTTCTCCATTGTATATCTTTGCCTCCTTTGTCATAGATTAGTTGACCATAGGTGCATGGGTTTATCTCTGGGCTTTCTATCCTATTCCATTGATCTATATTTCTGTACCATATTGTCTTGATTACAGTACCATATTGTCTTGATTACTGTAGCTTTGTAGTATAGTCTGAAGTCAGGGAGTCTGATTCCTCCAGCTCCGTTTTTTTCCCTCAAGACTGCTTTGGCTATTCTGGGTCTTTTGTGTCTCCATACAAATTTTAATATTTTTTGTTCTAGTTCTGTAAAAAATGCCACTGGTAATTTGATAGGGATTGCACTGAATCTGTAGATTGCTTTGGGTAGTATAATCATTTGCACAATATTGATTCTTCCAATCCAAGAACATAGTATATCTCTCCAACTGTTTGTGTCATCTTTGATTTCTTTCATCAGTGTTTTATAGTTTTCTGAGTACAGGTCTTTTACCTCCTTAGGTAGGTTTATTCCTAGGTATGTTATTCTTTTTGCTGCAATGGTGAATGGGAGTGTTTCCATAATTTCTCTTTCTGATCTTCCTTTATTAGTGTATAGGAATGCAAGAGATTTCTGTGCATTAATTTTGTATCCTGCAAATTTACCAAATTCATTGATTAGCTCTAGTAGTTTTCTTGTGGCATCTTTGGGATTTTCTATGTATAGTGTCATGTCATCTGCAAACAGTGACTGTTTTACTTTTTCTTTTCCAATTTGTATTCCTTTTATTTCTTTTTCTTCTCTGATTGCTGTGGCTAGGACTTCCAAAAGTATGTTGAATGATAGTGGTGAGAGTGAACATCCTTGTCTTGTTCCTGATCTTAGAGGAAATGGTTTCAGTTTTTCACCATTGAGAATGATGTTTGCTGTGGGCTTGTCATACATGGCCTTTATTATGTTGAGGTAGGTTCCCTCTATGCCCCCTTTCTGGAGAGATTTTATCATAAATGGGTGTTGAATTTTGTCAGAAGCTTCCTCTGCATCTATTGAGATGATCATATGGTTTTATCCTTCAATTTGTTAATATGGTGTATCACGTTGATTGATTTGCGTATATTGAGGAATCCTTGCATCCCTGGGATAAATCCCACTTGATCATGGTGTATGATCCTTTTAATGTGTTGTTGCGTTCTGTTTGCTAGTATTTTGTTGAGGATTTTTGCATCTATATCCATCAGTGATATTGGTCTGTAGTTTTCTTTTTTTGTAGTATCTTTGTCTGGTTTTGGTATCAGGGTGATGGTGGCCTCATAGAATGAGTTTGGGAGCGTTCCTTCCTCTGCAATTTTTTTGGAAGAGTTTGAGAAGGATGAGTGTTAGCTCTTCTCTAAATGTTTGATAGAATTCACCTGTGAAGCTATCTGGTCCTGGACTTTTGTTTGTTGGAAGATTTTTAATCACAGTTTCAATTTCACTACTTGTGATTGGTCTGTCCATATTTTCTATTTCTTCCTGGTTCAATCTTGGAAGATTATACCTTTCTAAGAATTTGTCCATTTCTTCCAGGTTGTCCACTTTACTGGCATAGAGTTGCTTGTAGTAGTCTCTTAGATTGCTTTGTATTTCTGCAGTATCTGTTGTAACTTCTCCTTTTTCATTTCTAATTTTATTTATTTGAGTCCTCTCCCTCTTTTTCTTGATGAGTCTGGCTAAAGGTTTCTCAATTTTGTTTATCTTCTCAAAGAACCAGCTTTTAGTTTTATTGATCCTTGCTATTGTTTTCTTTGTTTATATATCATTTATTTCTGCTCTGATCTTTCCTTCTACTAACTTTGGGTTTTGTTTGCTCTTTTTTTTCTAGTTCCTTTAGGTGTAAGGTTAAATTGTTTATTTGAGATTTTTCTTGTTTCTTGAGGTAGGCTTGTATTGCTATAAACTTCCCTCTTAGATATTCTTTTGCTGCATCCATAGATTTTGGATCATCACGTTTTCATTATAATTTGTCTCTAGGTATTTTTTGATTTCCTCTTTGATTTCTTCAGTGATCTCTTGGTTATTTAGTAACGTATTGTTTAGCCACCATGTGTTTTTTACATTTCTTTCCCTGTAATTGATTTCTAATCTCATAGTGTTGTGGTCAGAAAAGATGCTTGATATGATTTCAATTTTCTTAAATTTCCTGAGGCTTGATTTGTGACCCAGGATGTGATCTATCCTGGAAAATGTTCCATGTGCACCTGAGAAGAAAGTGTAACCTGCTGTTTTTGGATGGAATGTCCTATAAATATCACTTAAATCAATCTGGTCTATTGTGTCATTTAAAGCTTGTGTTTCCTTATTAATTTTCTGTCTGGATGATCTGCCCATTGGTGTAAGTGAGGTGTTAAAGTCCCCCACTATTATTGTGTTACTGTCAATTTCCTCTTTTATAGCTGTTAGCAGATGCCTTATGTATTGAGGTGCTCCTATGTTGGGTGCATATATATTTATAATTGTTATATCTTCTTCTTCGATTGATCCCTTGATCATTATGTAGTGTCCTTCCTTGTCTCTTGTAACATTCTTTATTTTAAAGTCTATTTTATCTGATATGAGTATTGCTACTCCAGCTTTCTTTTGATTTCCATTTGCATGGAATATCTTTTTCCATCCCCTCTTTCAGTCTGTATGTGTCCCTAGGTCTGAAGTGGGTCTCTTGTAGACTGCATATATATGGGTGTTGTTTCTGTATCCATTCAGTAAGCCTGTGTCTTTTGGTTGCAGCATTTAATCCATTCACGTTTAAGGTAATTATCAATATGTATGTTCCTATTGACATTTTCTTAATTGTTATGGGTTTGTTTTTGTAGGTCCTTTTCTTCTCTAGTGCTTCCCATTTAGACAAGTTCCTTTAGCATTTGTTGTAGAGCTGGTTTGGTGGTGCTGAATTCTCTTAGCTTTTGCTTATCTGTAAAGCTTTTGATTTCTCCATCCAATCTGAATGAGTCCTTGCCAGGTAGAGTAATCTTGGTTGTAGGTTCCTCCCTTTCATCACTTTCAGTATATCATGCGCCTCCCTTCTGGCTTGTAGAGTTTCTGCTGAGAAATCGGCTGTTAACCTTATGGGAGTTCCCTTGTATGTTGTCATTTCTCTTTTGTTGCTTTTAATAATTTTTCTTTGTCTTTAATTTTTGTCAGTTTGATTACTATGTGTCTCAGTGTGTTTCTCCTTGGGTTTATCCTGCCTGGAAGTCTCTGCGCTTCCTGGACTTGAGTGGCTCTTTCCTTTCCCACGTTAGGGAAGTTTCTGACTATAATCTCTTCAAATATTTTCTTGGGTCCTTTCTCTCTCTTCTTCTTCTTCTGGGACCCCTATAATTCAAATGTTGTTGTGTTTAATGTTGTCCCAGAGGTCTCTCAGGCTGTCTTCACTTCTTTTCATTCTTTTTTCTGTATTTTGTTCCGTGGCAGTGAATTCCACCATTCTGTCTTCCAGGTCATGTATCCATTCTCCTGCCTCAGTTATTCTGCTATTGATTCCTTCTAGGGTATTTTTCATTTCAGTTATTGTAATTGTTCATCTCTGTTTGTTTGTTCTTTAATTCTTCTAGATCTTTGTTAAACATTTCTTGCATCTTCTCGATCTTTCCCTCCATTCTTTTTCCGAGGTCCTGGATCATCTTCACTATCATTATTCTGAATTCTTTTTCTGGAAGGTTTCCTATCTCCACTTCATTTAGTTGTTTTTCTAGGGTTTTATCTTGTTCCTTCATATGGTACAATGTCCTTTGTCTTTTCAGTTTGTCTATCTTTCTGTGAATGTGGTTTTTGTTCCACAGGCTGCAGAATTGTAGTTCTTCTTGCTTCTGCCGTCTGCCCTCTGGTGGATGAGGCTATCTAAGAGGCTTGTGCAAGCTTCCTGATGGGAGGGACTGGTGGTGGGTAGAGCTGGGTGTTGCTCTGGTGGGCCTAGACTGTTTTTGATTGCCAGTGCAAGATGAAAGTTTTTATATATTTTTCTCATCGTTATGTATACTCTTTTGTAAGTTTCTATATTTTTCATAACCTTTGCTCAGTTTTTCATTAAGCTTTTATTTTCTTTACTCATTTATAAGGATTCTTTCTATGTAAAATTACTCCTTGGCTGAAAATATATTTCCCAGTTTATTGTTTGAGTTTAATTTTATGGTGTTTATTTCGTGTCCTACAGAAGTTCTGGGTGTTTATGTAGGCATACCCATATATCTTTTGCTAAGCATTCATCAAATCTTCCTTCTGGTTTTCTATGTCATTGTTTTCTGGATTTTTTATGCTTTTATTGTTAGTATTATTGTTTGTTTTTTGTTTTTACTTTAACACTTTAAACTATCTGGAACTTATTTTCATATATGAAACAGGAAATAAAGTCATTTTTCAAGAGTTTCTGGCATTGCTAGTTAAGTATTTTTCTTTTTTTTTTTTACTATTTCTTGCTATTATATGGCACAGCCTTCTCTAACATTATATCTTGTCACTTTCTCATAAGGGGTGATATTGGGAGGAGTTGTATAATATTCAGAGTTTACTGATTACTGATGCCAATTCCCTTACCCTTCTTTTCCTGAGGAACACTAGTGGGAGATAGACCTTAACCTGAGTTAGTGTCATGTCCCTTTAACATGCATTAAATACATGTCCAACTGAAAAGAACAACAGATTTTCTTTGGAAAAAAAATGTCTCCTTCCCAAATACATTTTTAGAGGTTGCCACTTGGAATTCGTTTTCACAACCTCCAAATATGTCAAATACTGAGAAAATGCCACATGCTCATGGTGCAGCTGCTATCAGGCTATTTCAAGATTTTCATTAGCACAGCAGGATTACTGGTATCTATGGGATCCATACATAAATGCATATGATCCGTATGTATTAGGGAAATGTTTTGAATCAGAAGTTGTTTATTTCCTCTTATTAATATTTTTTTAACCTGAAAGCCGTCCTACCATTAAAACTGGACCCAGTCTGGAGCAGATTTCCCCAAAAAAGGCAGGACATAAAAGAACCCAACAAAAACGAAGTCTGGGGACTTCCCTGGTGATGCAGTAGTTAAGAATCTGCCTGCCAATGCAGGGGACACAGGTTCAAGCCCCGGTCTGGAAAGATCCCACATGCCGCAGAGCAACTAAGCCCGTGTGCCACAACTACTGAGCCTGCACTCTAGAGCCCGCAAGCCACAACTACTGAGCCCGCGTGCCACAACTACTGAAGCCCGCACGCCTAGAGCCTGTGCTCCACAAGAGAAGCTACCACAGGGAGAAGCCCATGCACCACAACGAAGAGTAGGCCGTGCTCAACGCAACTAGAGAAAGCCCACGCACAGCAACGAAGACCCAATGAAGCCAAAAAAAATTAATTAATTAAAAAAAAAAAAAGAAGTCCAGAAAACCCTGTCCTTTGATTGCAAGAACTGAACAGTAGAAAAGATTTCTTTCTCTTTCTAAAAAAAATTTCAAAGGTTTAGTTGTATCTCAAAGTAGGGTTTATAACAGATAATAGAATTTTTCCACCGCACAGGGTGGAAATGACAACCCTCTCTGGGCATGGGTGGAGAATCGAGGGGAAAAGATAACTTTCAGGTGTATGTTGGGTCCCTACCACATGTACATACCCTGTATCCCAACCAAAGCCCAGCCTTGGCAGGGAGATGGCAGAAATCACAGAGAAGTTAAACAAAGTGGAGAGGTTTGACCTCTTTTCCCATATAGAGGCCAGGTAGCCTGAAGAACCCTTCATGAGTTCCCTGCTCTCATCCAGCCGCGCACCAAGTGGCAGAGCGGCAGTGGTTGTGTGAGAAGCTAATGGCAAACAGCCTGAGCCTGGTCCCACACAACACTGCAGGCCAAGGGTTGTCACAATTTTTCTGCAAAGGGTCAAACAGGAAATAGCTTAGACTTTGCAGGCCATACAGTGTGGGTAGTCAACGCTGCCCCTGTCACAGGAAAGTAGCCATGGACAACGTGTAAACCAATGTGTGTGGTTATGTTCCAATAACATTTTAGTATTTGAAATTTGAATTTCAAATGTATG
Source organism: Phocoena sinus (assembly GCF_008692025.1). Classification (NCBI taxonomy): domain Eukaryota; kingdom Metazoa; phylum Chordata; class Mammalia; order Artiodactyla; family Phocoenidae; genus Phocoena; species Phocoena sinus. The sequence goes on along the minus strand of NC_045777.1, from coordinate 6,758,411 downwards.
ACATTTGAATTTCATATGATATTTGTATATCATAAATACTATTCTTCTTTTAATCCTTTTTCAACTATTGACAAATATAGACTTCATTCCCAACTCACAAACCAGACAAAAACTATGGCCAGCGGGTCATGGTTTGCCGACCCCTGCTGTAGACCCCAGCGTGGCAGAGCAGAACATCTAAATGCTTCTAATGCCCAAGGATGGATGAAGAAAGGGATGAGGGAGTGGGGGAACTAGATGACTTTCAGTTATGACGAGTGGATGCTTCAAATGGTCCAGCATTGACTACAGAAGCAGAAAAGCATGAAAGGACTACAGGCACCAGTGGTGGGTCCAGTAGTGACAAGCCAAGACTTGGAAGCTGGGTGGGATGAGGAGAGAGTTGTGACAGGGACCATAAGCCTTTCCCCAGAGGCCAGGGTAGCACATACACCTGTATACTCACATCCCCTCCCACACACACCCTTGACGTCAGGTCAGCCCAGAGAGAAGGTAATAATCATATGTGTATGGATTCTGACTAAGTTTTACATGAGAAGAGACTGATTTCCTTTAATTTGTCAAGCTTAAGTTTTCTGCTATCAAAATAAATAAGGGCTTAAGGGTTGAATAAGTAACATTTACAAAGAAAAAAAGAAAGCAACATGTTTCAACACCTGAATTGTATGATACGTGAATATTCTTAAGTCCACAGGTGGGTCCAATCTGATGCTTAAGATAGATTGCTTTTCTACTGTCAAGAAAAAAAAATTTTTTTAATACAATTAAAAGAGCACAGCCAAAACCTTGTCCCCTGATTTGAAATGGTCCATTCATCACATATCTAGTATTTAGGTCTATTTCTCCAATTTTTTATCTTGTCCATTCATCTCTACAGAGCTCCTTGGTTCACAAGCATTATGTGCAAATTGCTATCACTTTCTAAGCATTTAAATAACTACTAACAAAGTCCCACCTAGCTATGCTTCTTTTTAAAAAAGCCTCATCAAGCTTCTTCATCATTTATTCTTTCAAATGAACGTGAGATTCTACTCTGTCAACTAAATTAGAAAAAAATGAATTCCTCTCGGATTTTGATTAAAATTGTTTAAGGCTGCAAATTAATCTAAGAAGATGCCATACCTTTAGAAAACTAACATTTACCATTCAGAAATATGGTTTGCTGTATCATAGGTAAGTATTTATGTCTCCATAAGTTTTTCCATTTTCTTTAAGTATACTTTTCTGGGAATTCCCTAGCGGTCCTGTAGTTAGGACGCCATGCTTCCATTGATCCCTGGTCTGGTCGGGAAACTAAGATCCCACAAGCCGCACAGCGCTGCCAAAAAAAAATACACCTTTCTTTTAGGCTTTTTTTTGGAAGGGAGCAGTTTATTGCTAATGCAAATTTAATGTTTTATTATATATGACTGTTATATATAAAGATACTGATGTATGTGTAATTACTTTACATATAATCCTTTTTATAAAACGCTCCTAATTCTTCCAATAATTTTCAGCTAATTTGAAGGTCTCCAGTTAGACAAACTTACTATCCGCAAACAATAATAACTTAGCTAATTTTTTTGAAGTTGTACAAGAGATAAAAGTACATAGTTCACTGAAAAGGACGCAAATGACCCTTGAAGGTCTGGGGAATAAAAGGTGAACTTTGGCCATGATAATGAGCTCGCTTGTTATGCTACCACTCACTCTTCACCTATCAGGCAAATATTCAAAAGTTGGCAACACGTTCTGTTGGTGAAACTGTGGGAAAGAGGCTCTTTCAAGTGTTGATGGTGAGAGTGTAAATGAGTCAATCCCTACAGAGAGGAATTTGGCAATATCCAGAAAGGATAATACAAATTTACCCTTTGACCCAGAAATCCCATTTCTTAGAATTGATCTCAGATATATTGCCAAAACTATGAAAAGGACATGCAAACATATATATATATACATGTATATATATATATACATATATATACATATAAACATATATATATACATGTATATATATATATATATATGCACGAGGCTCTACATTGCTTTTCTTCTTAGAAGTTTTTAAAAATATTACTTATCAATTAGTTCAACAATCTCTGGGACTTCCCTGGTGGCGCAGTGGTTAAGAATCCACCTGCCAATGCAGGGGACATGGGTTCGAGCCCTGGTCCGGCAAGACCTCACATGCCACGGAGCAGCTGAGCCTGTGTGCCACAACTACTGAGCCTGCGCTCTGGAGCCCATGAGCCACAACTGCTGAGCCCGTGTGCCATAGCTACTGAAACCCACACGCCTAGAGCCCATGCTCTGCCACAAGAGAAGCCACCACAATGAGAAGCCTGCACACTGCAACGAAGAGTAGCCCCTGTTCACCGCAACTAGAGAAAGCCTGCACGCAGCAACCATGACCCAATGCAGCCAAAAATAAATAAATATTAATAAAAATCTAATCTTCTTTCTTAATAATAAAAGCATTCAAAGAACTAAATCATTCTCTAAAAATAGCTTTAGCCATGCTCCCCTAAATTTTTAACTCTTGCTTTATTGTTCTTACTTTGTCCAAAGTCTTCAATTTCTTTAATAGGCTTTTCTTCGTTTTGGGTAACCTGTTTATTTGAAAGTCTTCGATCCTGAAAGATTATTTCTTTATCCTTGAAATTCAAATATTTTATTCATATTTGTCTAAATGCTCTCATTTATTTCAGCATAATAACTGTGGATCCTTTTCTTGAGTTGTAGATTTTGTGACTTTTTAGCTTAGTGAAGTTTCTTTCTTTTATGTCTGATACTTATGCCTGTGTTTTCTTTTCCCACAATTCCCGTTTTACAGATTTCCCGGAACCATCCTCTCATTTTGCCCACTCATCATTTTTAACTATTCCTTCTATTCAGAATTATGGGTGAATTTCTTGATTTTCCTTCTCTGAGACAAATTCTACTTTTTGCAGCGTCCATTCTGCAGTTCCTCACCTCCATCAAATTCAATCGTTACTTAAATTCCCATGCAGACATTCCCAGCGGAGATCATCCCTTCTCCCTGCTTATTCCAACTGTGTAAACACACTGTTCTAGTGAATCTTCTTGCTAACACAAACATTTTTTCCCAAATTTTCTTCTGTGTTTGTAGCCAATCTATGCCTTAAAGGGACTTTTCCTCTGATTCGGGATTGTTCATTAAACTGTAGAAGACCTCATGAATTCTTTTACAAAAAAAAAAAAATTCTCCTGTATCAGCACTTAGTCTTGCCTATCTGCAGGCCCTTTTCTTGTTTACTCACACTTTCCGAAAGCCTGTGCATTGTTGGGGAGGAAAACTTTTCCTTCTACCCTTCTAGGTTCTTTGGCTGGTCTAATAATCAAATTGACAAAAGACAGATTAATAGGAGAAACACAAATTTAATTATGTACCTAAGGGAACCCCATAAAATATGAGGCCCAAGGACGAGTCGGGCAATTGAGGTTTATATGCCATCCAGATCTAAGGAATGGGATGGGGCCTGGGGCTTCAAAGGGGAGGAGGGTAATTTGCAAGATAATAAGAAGAACAGATGTTTGGTAATTAGATGTTTGCCCTGCCATACAGATATGTCACTGGGATAGAGTTATCTCTGGTAACAGCTCTCTCTCACATTCAGGCCCCCTGTCTAAATTCTTTTAGGTCGTTAAGGAGGAGGTAAAAAGCTCTCCTTGAGTCTTTTGAACCTTGGTTGTCTTCAGCTCAAAACAATCCACATGCCAACATGGCATATTTTGGGGAGGTTCATCCTGAGCCCCTTCAGGTACTGTAGGACTCTTATCTACTTATTTCCTGAAAACTGTAATATAATTCTCTCACATATTTTAATTCATTTCGTTTGTACTCTATGCAGTTAAAAGTATTAAAACATCAGACATATTGATGTAGGGCCCCTGCCTGAGTTCCAACATTGTTCCTGTTTCTATCTTCAGTCAGTCAGATCCACAAGACTCTAGAAGGACTGGAATTAAATCTCTCTTGTCATATGTTGCCCAGAACATGACAGATGATGGATGTAATTTTATATTTAAGAAACAACCACTATATGTTTATCCAATAAGTGTATCAGCCATCACAAATTAAATCAGAAGCAAAATCTTTAGAGACGCAAGGATTAAGGGATATGCAGGTACCCGGGAAGTCCCAGGACACACATCGTCGTAAAATTGTGAGAGTGGTTTTAAAGGGACACCTGTATCCTTGAGGTGGACTTTTCCTAATGATAAACTTATTAAAATCTTTCATTGCTACAATCCACAAGAAAGGGAGAGATAGAAGAGAAAAGGAGAGGAGAGGAAAAGAAAAATGAGGAGAGAGTATTTTTCCTAAATCATGCACTAAAGCAAAGCACATCTCCTGGAGTGCTAAAATTGTATAGATCCTTACAGTAGTGTGTAATTACATTAAACAGTACAGTATAATAATGATATAGTTAACATTTCTGTGTTACCTTCCCCATGTGGCAACACCTGTTTTTAAATATCATAAAAAGTCTGTGAGAATGTGTGTTGTCAGTTCTTGAAAGTGTCAGCTGGTATCACTACCCTTCTCCACATTTCCTGTGTGCTTTATTTTCTAGGCTTCTTTAATCCTCATGTCTCTTAAACTCTCCTCCTCTTCCTGTTCCTCCTCCTAACAATGATTAGCAACATCGTCATCTGACCTGTCTTGAAAACATCTTCTTCCTTCCTTCATTTTTCTCTTAAATGTCTTTAAATACTTAAAATGTGGTTTTATCATCTTTTCGCGATAGTTCCACTATCTAAATGTATCGACGGTATGATTCTGCTGATTCTTGCTGATGATGGCTTGTTTCCTCATATATTTTATAATTTAGGATTGTGAGGTAATGTGCAGTAGGATTTATCTCGGGCAGTGGTGGTCAACTGGGACAATTCTGCCCCCTGGGCATTTGGCAATGTCTGGAGACATTGGGGCTTGTCACAACTGGGTGCTACTACCATCTAGTAGGCGTAGAGGCCAAGAGTTCTGCTAAACATACTACTTACCTAAAAGATGGAAGAAATGGTAAGACAAACAGTGGAAGCAATCTAGAGGTTTTCAACAGCAGGAAGTTACTTACACACAAAGGCCTGGATGGGCCATGGGAGGAGGTGGTGTTACCCTAACTTAGAAGCTCGAAGCATGGAGCAAAAATCAGAACCACAGCACGGACTGCCCTGTGATGCTGAGACCATGGAGAGACAGCTTTCCAGCCAGAAGCTGGAATTGTGAAAAACACAACCACTGTAGGGAAATGCTCCCTTGAGCAGGAGGAGAGGGAAGGAAACACTACTAAAAAACAAAATTCAGGGCTTCCCTGGTGGTGCAGTGGTTGAGAGTCCACCTGCCGATGCAGGGGACACGGGTTCATGCCCCGGTCCGGGAAGATCCCACATGCCGCAGAGCGGCTGGGCCCGTGAGCCATGGCCGCTGAGCCTGCGCATCCGGAGCCTGTGCTCCGCAACGGGAGAGGCCACATCAGTGAGAGGCCCGCGTACCGCAAAAAAAAAAAAAAAAATTCAACTGAGTAAATCTGAAGACCTAATTGGCTTTATTCAATGATTCATGAATCAGGCAGCATGCCATCTAGTAAACGTAAGGGCACTCTGAGGAGTGATACAAGATGGAAGCCTTTTACAGAGAGGAGGCTGAGGCAAGGACATCGTTAACAAAAGAAAAGAAAGGGTTATTTTAGTCCAGGACATCCTCTTTTTGTGGGAAAGGGACCACACAGGTTTCATCATGCAGATTGCCTCTTCTTTCTCTGGGGGAGGGAAGAGAGATAAAAGAGGGGTCACTGACAGATTGCCTTATTGGGGCTGACCAGAAAATCGCACAACTGGCCAATGAAGATTACACTCCCAGGTGTAAACTGGTGCAGCCACTACGGAAAACAGTATAGAGGTGCCTTAAAAAATTAAAAATAGGGGCTTCCCTGGTGGCACAGTGGTTGAGAATCTGCCTGCTAATGCAGGGGACATGAGTTCGAGCCCCAGTCTGGGAGGATCCCATGTGCCGCGGAGCGACTGGGCCCGTGAGCCACAACTACTGAGCCTGCACGTCTGGAGCCTGTGCTCCGCAACAGGAGAGGCCGCAACAGTGAGAGGCCCGCGCACTGCGATGAAGAGTGGCCCCCGCTTGCCACAACTAGAGAAAGCCCTCGCGCAGAAACGAAGACCCAACACAGCCAAAATAAATAAATTAATTAATGTCAGATGCAGGCTTGTGACATCCTCTGTCACATAGGGGAGGACGGAAGTCAGGCACCAGCAGATAAAGAAAGCTTTCACTTTGGCACTGGTGAGTGCAGTAGGTGCAATTCTAAGATGGCCTCTAGGATCGCCATCCCCTGCTGAATACACACCTTCCTCCAATGATCCAATCACACTAATTAAAAAAAAATTAAAAATAGAGTTACCACATGACCCAGCAATCCCACTCCTGGGCATCTCTCCGGAAAAGATGAAAACTAATTCAAAAAGATACATGCACCACAATGTTCACAACAGTACTATTTACAATAGCCAAGACATGGAAACAATCTAAATGCCCATCAACAGATGAATGGATAAAGAACATGTGAGATATATACAGACACAATGGAACATTGCTCAGCCATAAAAATGAATGAAATATTGCCATTTGCAGCAACATGGATGGACCTGGAGATTATCATACTGAGTGAAGTAAGCTAGACAGAGAAAGACAAACATTATATGATGTCACTCATATGTGGAATCTAAAAAGGTAATACAAATGAACTTATTTACAGGACAGAAAGACAGACAGAAAACAAACTTATGGTTACCAAAGGGGAAGTGGGGGGAGGGAGTATGGGATTAACAGATACATAACCACTATATATAAAATAAACAAGGATTTACTATATAGCGCAGGGAACTATATTCAATACCTTGTAATAACCTATAATAGAAAAGAATCGGAAAAAATATATGTATGTATATGTGTGTACATATATATATATATAACATGTATAAATATATGTATATATATGTATGACTGAATCATTTTGCTGTACACTTGAAACTAACACAACATTGTAAATAATCAACTATACTTCAATAAATAAACAAATGTATCCTTTAAAAAAAAAAGAAGATTGCATTTCCAGGGAAGGTTTAAACTGCAATTAGGTCAGGTATTAAATCCAGACTTAGTATCACGGGCTTTAGCACAAGCGATGCCATTTTGGACCTGTGGTCTTCTCTTTAACAACACACTGGCTTCTCCCTTCTGCCTTCCAATTTTCTGTGAGTGCATCTCATTGACCAACCTATCAGGAAACAAGTTTTCAAGGGATCCTAAGAAACAGTTTTAAAGAGAAGCTGGGAGGAAACAGATCTGAGAGAATAGGTCGTACCTTCACAGTGGCCATAGTCACAGTGCCAGCTCACATCTCTGTTGAGAAACGTGTCTCTGGTTTTCAGATCCCTCGTTAGGAATTTCCCTCTTTTTTCTTTTTTGCAAGTTCAGTCCTACATTAGTAAGATGTTTGTTGTAGTATATCTGTCCACCCTTTAAAATTGCCTCATCATGGGAGATTTTATAATATCTTCTCTACACTATTGTTGAAACTGAAATAATCTTTTTTTTAACCTTATGATTAAATTTGAAATTGAGTCCCCCTAAAACTGAGTTCCCCTGCTGAGTTTATGATTAACCTCTCTATCTAAAACTGTATTCCCTTTCTTGTCCTGTCCCTGTTCCCCTCAGGAATGAGAGGTAACAAAGAAAAGGGGGGGTTGAAACTGAGCAGGACCCTGCATGGCCCTCCCAGGTGCAAAAGCCCCTCCATGTTCCCCATTTCTTGTTTGCAGAGAAAGGCTTTAGTCTCCTAGGCCTTCCCTGAGTTCCAAAGAGCAGACTTAAGCAGTTACTAATTAAGGAAGTGATAAAATGCAGAAACAAAGAAAAAACGGTTAAGCAAAATTAAACAATAGTTCAGCAATAAAACAGAATCCTAGTTCCTCCTCAAGGGATACAAATAACAATCCGATGCATACCTTTGAGGTGTTCTGCAGAAACTAAGACCTCCACCCAGGTAGAGAATGATGACTACATGCTGACCACAAGCAAGTAGACCCTGGAATGACTGGAAACAGAAGGCTGATGAGTAAGGTTCCTGAAACATCACCCTGTTACCTCACCATCAACCAATCAGAGGGAAGTCCATGAGCTGCAACCCTCGCCCTAAGTGTTGCCTTTAAAAGCCCTTCCCTGAAAGTCATCAGGGAGTTCGGGTCTTTTGAGCACTAGCTGCCTATTCTCCTTGCTCGGCACCCTGCAAATAAATGCTGAACTTTCCTTCACCACAACCCGGTGTCAGTACATTGGCTTTGCTGCAAGGCAGGCCAGGCGAGTGGACCCAAGTTCAGTTCAGTAACAAAGTTTTGCTAACACCTTAATGAAAAACAGTTGATGTTTTATAACAAAACTATGCTGTAGTCATTCATTTATTTAATAAACAAGTATTTATGCTATACCTATTATGTACCAGGCACTTTTCTAAGTTCTACTGAAATAATGAGGAACAAGATCTAGTCTCTGACCTCAATTCAAATGATGCAGAGATAAATATATATATATATATATATATATATATATAGAGAGAGAGAGAGAGAGAGAGAGAGAGAGAGAGAGAGAGAGAGAGAGAGAGAGAGAGAGAGAGAGAGAGAGAGAGAGATCTCCTCAGTATAGATATACTTTTAGAATTGAATCAATGTGCATTATCTCTTTACTTAGATACAATTAGATATACAACATTCCTCAACATATAGGTATTCTAGACATTATAGGTTGAAAGGAATGTGTGAGTTTGGATGTGTGTCTACATATGTGTGTATGTGCACTTATAAGCGCAACTTTGTAGTAAATGGCATAGAGCTCATTGACTACACCAGCACATCCTTTGTATCTTCTCAACACATTCTTTTTATCCTTTTATAAAGTCCTAAGTTTAAAAAAATTAGACATAATTAAGGGGATGCAGCTGAATTTCAGGAGTCTAGCGCTGGTATATCAAACATCAGCTCTGGCAAGAAAACAGCATTTTGCATGTGGGTATCCCAGCTTGTGGAAAATGAAAAACAGCAACAACTACATCAGCAAACAGCAAGACTAGGTTCATCAGAGTCTTCCATGATTTCTGCCTGTTGACACCTTCTTGCCTTTCTAAAATGGGTAACATTTCAAGTGACAAAGGAAGCACCAAAGTGATTATTCCAGGCCCTAGAGAATTTTAGGTGAAAAGAAAAAGTCATAGGTGATTCGCATTTGTATCTGGTGTTTCTTGTTGGGTTTGTTTTTATCGTTCTAACAAATCTCTGAAGAAAGGAAAAACGATCAGAGAAGAGGCTTGCAGGAGTGAGAAAAGCAAAGCAAGAAAACACCAAGACAATGATTGGTTGTGATTAATTGATCGTGATTAGTTAAGTCCAACTCTAGAATCTTATTTCAAGTCATTTTTACTTTTAGTCATTACGGTGTGTTGTTGATACCCCAACAGACTTCAAACCTTTAGCTAAGATATACTAGAAGAACTCAGCTCAAAGGAAAGGTATGGACTCTCTCTTCATTGAAATGGGGAGGGGCATTTTAACTTTAGGCTTTTAATCAAGACCCATTATATTTGTATTGAGGTCAATATTTTCCCTAAAATTTCGATAAAATGCATGCATACAAATATGCATCCACTTTTCTCATTCTTACGAACTTGAACTGCATTAGTTTTGCCAATGGGAGTGTGCAACCTACTTTGAAATTCAATTATACCGGTTTTATTCTCTCATAAGGTCTGTAGTTTTTTGTCTCAATCCATGTAAAATGCAATAAACTCAATTGTAAAACACAGGTAAAAATACAGACAAAGCATTTTTAGATATTATTATAGATATTATACAAAATATCAAGTTAAAAGTGAAATTGTTTTTTTGTAGTCTTGGGATGAAGTCTTGACAAGTATTCAATAGTCCGGATGTAACTGCATCCTCAAGGTCTTCCTTACATACAAAACAAAATGTGAGGGACTTCCCTGGTGGCACAGCGGTTAAGAATTTGCCTGCCAATGCAGGGACACGGGTTCGAGCCCTGGTCCAGGAAGATCCCTCATGCTGCGGAGCAACTAAGCCCGTGCGCCACAACTACTGAGCCTGCGCTCTAGAGTCCACAAGCCACAACTACTGAGCCCACGTGCCACAACTACTGAAGCCCGCGCACCTAGAGCCCGTGCTCCACAACAAGAGAAGCCACTGCAATGAGAAGTCCACGCACCGCAACAAACAGAAGCCCCTGCTAGCCGCAACTGTAGAGAGCCTGCACACAGCAACAAAGACCAAACACAGCCAAAAATAAATAAATTTATTTTTAAAAAATGTGAAATCTTCGGTTGTTTAATAGGGAGAGCACATATCCCATGGGGATATTTTTCTTCTTCTGTTATTTACCAGGGCTGGGGGAGAGGGGACAATGACGGCAGAGATTTTGTTTTCATCTAAGACATTATCCATAAAACAATAGGCTTACATGTCCTCTGAGTAAAAACATGTAACTTCACACTGGCCCTGTATTTTAATAAGAAATGAACTGGCATTTTCTCCTGTCAGCTAATGAAGCAACTGGGAACTACTGTAGAATGAAAAATGGATGATTAACAGCTTTCTCTGGCATCAGAGAAGCTCTGCCCATCTCTTAGTGATGGGTTGGCGATTTCTTATTTGGGAAGCCTGTTTTGAATGCTCAGAGGCGGGGGGCATGGAGAATTACAAGTTATTGTGTTAAGGGTGTTATTATTGTTATTATTATTAATTTTACTCTACAGATGTAAAGGCGAATGCCAGCAGCATGGAAAAATCCTGTCTCAGCTCAAGGTAGCCATTCCCTTTCATATCGTGAGAATATTTCTATCAAATTCTTGGTGCAGCAAGAAACTTAGAAAGTTTAAAACTTGGCAACTGAGATGAAGCAGAGGAATTGGACTCCAAGGAACAGAACAGCCATTGTTCTAGATTGAATCTTGTCTCCAGAGTTAGGTAATTGAATGTGATAAAGATTTTACCAGCCATGCTAAATAAATTGTGAGATAACACAATGGATTGCAAGCCAGTCATTAAAAATCATCATGTAGACAATACAATGTAATGTTTAAGGTCATAGACACTGATACCAAATAGACCAGCGTTCAAGTCCCCATCCTACCATCTATTAGCTATATTACCTTGGGCAAGTTATTTCCTCTCTCCACAAGTGACTATCTCAGAGAGTCAGTGTTAAAGTTACATGAGATAAGGCACTTAAAATGCTCATTAGACCTGACAGTTGGGAAAAACAAACAAAACAAAACAAAAAAACCCCTTACTAAATGAATGAAAAAAGACTTAATAGATGTTTTTTCTTATCAAACTAAGTTTTGCGTTGGAAATATATACATGCTATTACTGAGTTTAAAAAAATCAGTTTGCAGAACCACGTATAAAGTATGATCTCATTTACATGAATCCCCCACATGCTTCTCTACGTGGCTTGTGCACACAAGCTATACAGAAGGGTGTTCTGAAAACGAAATCAAATGTTATTTCCATGCCATGGTATTTCCAGGGCTTATCACTCTTCGCTTTGTATTTTTCTTTGTATGTCAGCTTACAGAAACTATTAAGTTGTACGCAAAATCAATATTCACCAGATAGGTTTCAACATTTATCCAGATAGAGGAGGCTGACATCTTACTGGAGAAAAAGATTAGGAAGAAAAGGACATCAGGAACAACTTATCTTTAGAGGCCCTTTCCAAAGCTGAAAGGTACAAAGGAACGGTCTCTCTGCTCACCGGGGCACAAAGGAAACTGTCTCACTGTTCTCGTGCTGCCATACAACTGTCTGTCGAAGAGTGTCTTTAAGACTTCCCATGGGGGCTTCCCTGGTGGCGCACTGGTTGAGAGTCTGCCTGCCGATGCAGGGGACATGGGTTCGTGCCCCGGTCCGGGAAGATCCCACATGCCGCAGAGTGGCTGGGCCCGTGAGCCATGGCCGCTGAGCCTGTGCTCCGCAATGGGAGAGGCCACAACAGTGAGAGGCCCGTATACCGCCAAAAAAAAAAAAAAAAAAAAAAAAAAAATTTTAAAAAAAAAAAAAAAAAAACTTCCCATGAAATAAAGAAAAGTTTATTACCCATTTCAAATGACCTCTCAGAGAACCTCTGCTACGTCATAGCTGGAGAAATTTAAACAAGAGAAATGAGGGGAGATTGGTTCCTCTTTGGATTCTTGTCAAACTGCACTCTCACTAACTAACTTATTCACAAAGGGAATTCACAAGTGTGATCTCATGACACAGGAAAAATCTATCACCCCAACTGAGATCCACGGTGAAACTTCCTGCATTATATTCATGTCCATAAAGTAATTCATTATAATTCATGTGATGGTGAAACAGCCTCAGGAGTCTGGTTTTGGATTTGGTTTGGAAGCTTAGGATAGATCCAGGAAGGCATTAGGGGAAAACATTGGGAAAAAAAAATTTAGGGCTGGCATTTCCTGGTCTGTGACACGGAGGGAGTTGGCCACCACCCAAGGCTTCACGCCCCTTTACTCTGTCAGTCATCTTCCATGAGCAAAGGTTAAGTTAATGGGGACAATCAGAGGGGTAGCATCATCCCAGCTGACCCCTATGACTTGCTTTCCCTCTTCTGTTTTCCATTACACCGTGGAAAACAAAACAAACAAACCAAAATCCCTAGAAACAATAGCTTTTCATAAAAGTTAAATATGTGTACGTGTGTGCAAATGTACCAGTACCCAGCAAAGAATACATAAAGCCTGGAAACTCAAATAGTTTGGCAAATGAAAGGGCTTAGTAGCAAGAATCGTCTTGCCCAAAACTACAGCCATATTTAGTTGTAACTTAAACTTCATTAAAATTCTTTAGTTGTACTAACCACATTCTAAGAGTTCAGCTACTTCATGTGGCTAGTAGTTACTGTGTTGGACGGCACAAAAATAGAACACTTCCATTATTGTAGAAAGTTCTATGGAACAGTACTGGGTGAGAGGCTGTAATATACTCTTTTGACCTTTTAAGTTTTGTACTATGTGCATGTATTGCTTATTCAACAATTAAAATTATTACACATTTTTAATTTTTAAGGTAACAGTTTTTAACTGTTTTATGTAATTTGTACTGGAAAGTTCAAAAGGACTTTTCCATTTTTCATTACGGGCTGCTAGGATCACAAACTCATAACACCCTTCAAGGGCCAAATTCAGAAATCCTTCTATATAGGCTGTTCTCCCTAGAGCAGATATAACAATTAAAACACAATTTAAGGCACGTATTAATTATAACTGTGAAGTTTTCAAAGCCCTGGTTTTGCTTCAAAAGCTAATCATAAATTGCTCTTTTAAAATTGGTTTTCACTCCCAGCTACAGAATTCATATCACAGACAGAAGGTATAATGAGACAAGTGTCAGATGGTCCATACTGGACCTCCAAGTCCAGCTGTGCACAGCAGGGCTGGAGGAGTGACACGCACAGGTAGAAATGGCATTTGAAGTTTTGGTCTTTGTCAGCACTTACAGAAGCCCCAAAATCGGAACCTTGTGAGATTCTTTCATACTGTTTATCTTTGGGGGAAATGATATACTTAGGAATAATTTATTCAAAAAAATATATTGAATGCTTGCTATGTGTGAGTCTCTGTTCCAGGCCCTGGAAATGTAGCAGTTAAAGTCCCTGGCCTCAAGCTGCTTACTTTCTAAGCTACTTGACAGTCAATAAAACAATAAGTGAAATAATAATAATAGACACATAAGTAAAAGCGTGTCAGATGGAGGAGACTGAGTGTGTCGATGGAGGCGTGCTAATATACACAGAGTGACAGTTGCAGGCAGAATAACGGTCCCCCAAAGATGCCCAGGGCCTAATCCCAGAAAACTGCAAATATGTTACCTGATATGGCAAAAGAGACTTTGCAGATGTGATTAAATTAAGGATCTTATGATTGGGAGATTTCCCTGGAGTATCTGGACAGGCCTTCTGTAATCACAGGTGTCCTTCTAAGAGGCAGAGGAGATGTAGTGATGGAGGCAGATGTTGGACTGATGTGATCACTGGCTGCAAGGGGACCGTAAGCCAAGGAGTGGGCAGCCTCCCGGAAGCTGGAGAAGGCAGGCAAACGGATTTTCCCCTAGAGCCTCCAGAAGACAAATAACTGCCGACACCTTGATTTTATCCGAGTGAAAAGCATTTTGGACTCTGACCTCCAGAACTGTAAGATGGTAAATTTGTGTGTAAGATGGTAAATTTGTGTTGTTTAGGTCACTAGGTTTGTGGTGATTTGTCACAGCAGAAGAGGAAATAAATATGGTGGCCATGGACGTCCTCACTGACAATTTCAGAGATCTAGGGAGGGGAGGGGCAAGTCACGTGGGTCATCTGAGGGACACACATTCCAGGCAGGGAAGCAGCCATTGCAAATTCCCCGAGGCAGGGGCAGGGCTGCCACATGCAGCTGAGTAGAGTCATGGGGGAGGGGATGCAGTGGAAGGTGGAGCCGAGGTGGCTGGCAGAAGGGGGTGGTCGCAGGTCAGTCAGGCTGGGTGGGTGTGAGGGCTCTGATTTACACCCTGAGTGAGATGGGGAGTCATTGGAGGGTTTTCAAACAGAGAGATGACAGGATGGAGTTTGTACTTTATAGGGATTACCCTGGTGGCTGCTGAGCTTAGATTGCAGGGAGGCAAAGGCAGAAGCAGGGAGACCAGCTAGGAAGCTCTTCTAATAATTCAGGTGAAGGACTGGGGTTAGAACTCGACGCTCTCACTGCCGTGGCCCTGGGTTCAATCCCTGGTTGGGGAACTAAGATCCCGCCAAGCTGAGCAGCGCAGCCAAAAAAAAAATTAAAAAAAAAAAAAAATAATCCAGGTGAGAAGTAATGATGACTTGGACCAAGGCAGTGAGAAGCGTGGGTTTCCAGATGTGTTTTTACAAAGATCATTTTAGTTGTGAGGTTGGAGAGAGACTGTAGACAGGGCAAGTGAAAGAGCAGCGAGACAGCTGGGAAATTACTGCCGTAATTTAGGCAAGAAATTGCAGTCACTTGGACCTCCATCCAAGACGAGGTGGTTGACACTGAAATCTGTTTTCAGGGTAGGACGGAGAGAATCTTCTGACATCTGGTAAGAATGAAAGTTATCCAGGGAGAAAGCTGCCACCCACAGCGATGTCTTTTCCTTTCTCCCTTTCTGCCATCCTCAGCCCCAGGCAGCCTAACTATTCTCCCTGACAGGCTCACTTTCTGGATCCATCTGAACAATTTACAAGATTATTTATAACAAGGAAAGAAAAAGCATGGATAATTAAAATCAAGTCAGGTCCTCAAATGATCTCTTACACCGTGATCTTCAACCTCCTTTTCCCATCAACTTTTTCATCAATACTATGTAAGAACAAGGTTGGTTACAAGAGGCTGGGGGTGGAGCCAGCAGCTAGAAGAGAAGGTCTCCAAGGCGAATAAGTTATTTATTTGGCCCAGGCATTCCAAGCGTGGGTTCCTAGATGCCTAAGAGATCATGGGATTATGTGAACTACTTGCACTATTTCAAAAATCTTTTCAGAAACTTTACATAGAAGTAGAATGTTGCATCGGTGATGATATATTAACTGTCTAGTTTTGGTGACTTTATAGCCACCCTGTGGGGTCCAAATTATACTAGTCAGTAAGCAATGAACAAAAACAGGAAAATCAGTGACTACTTAAGAAATGCAATTTGTTTGAAAATAATCTTTAAAACCATAGGAACTGTAAGAAGATAATACAGAGGGTGTCTAGAGGAAAACTTCGGGATTGATGGAGTTAGTTCTTTTTGGCTCAGGTGATTAGCCCAAAGTCGATGCCTGTCTCCCACCCACTGATCCGTTGCAGTGGACAACTGTGATTTGCCTGACCAGCCTCACTCTCTCACCTCCTGATTACAACTTCCTAATGTTCCTTAAGGAATCACTTCTCTCTACTCTCTACCACAAGGTCCAGGTCGAGATGAGTTTTCTCCCCAGCCAGCCCCCAGGGTGCACATGTGATGCAGACCTGTCCAGTCAGAGCATCACATTCTCCCAGACACTATGACTGGCTCAGGGATGAGCATGTGATTCACTCAGAGATGAAGCTGGGACTTTTACTTGGAAGACCAAGGACAGAAGGACCTTTCTCCACCTCTAGGCTTGTTGAGAAGTTAGGATGCAAAAGCCTGGAGCTGTTGACTCCATCCTGGCCCCATGGGGGAGAGTCTGCTTGAAAAGGAACCAGCATAGAGGTGCTCAAAAATGAAAGACAGAGAAAACAGTCAGAGCCCTGAGCTTTCGCTCAATCACCAATAATTGAAAGAGGACTGACTAGTACTAAGAATTAAACGACCAGTTTGGGGTCCTATTTCTTTAACTTGCTATGGAGTAAACCACTTAGTCTTGGCAATCACATAAAAACTAATTTATGACCAAGGCTGTTGAGAGAAATAATGAAGAAAAGTCTCTGAGAGTAATTGGAAATGTATAAACACACTACCCAGAAACAAAAATGCAAACTGAAGTTATTACTGGGTGCTATTTTCCCTGCCCATTATCTAATGAAGGCAAGGAGCGAAATGACTGAATGGTAAGAGTCAGCAAAGCGAGGCCCATTAATAGTTGAGAATTGTTGACTGTAAATAATTATTCTGCTATTAAAACTTCAGAGGAGACTCTGTTTGATTCATGTTCTCTAAGAGGTGTGTGTCTTCCACCAACACCTTTTACCTCTGTGCACTCTATTCAGCCCAAAAGAAACTCTGGTTGTGTGTGTGTGTGTGTGTGTGTGTGTGTGCGTGTGTGTATTTCTCCCCCCTCCATTAAACCTGAATAGGACACAAGTCATTACGGACTCTCATCCATTATAGGAGTATGGAAGGGAACCTTTCGACATTTGCATATGAATAAGTAAAAGAGATTTATAATTCTATCTTTAAACATAAAAAAATTGTCGCATAAATTACACTAATATTTCTGAGCGCATTTGGTTTTCTCTGCTGCCTGTCCATCCAGATACGCCTGAGTTGTTCCTGTGCCCCACAGGGAAGGTGTTCAGTATGGCACATACATCCTGGGGTTTGGGAAGTGCTGTATCCCTCCAGTGGAGCTTTGCTGACACAATGTGAACGGGCAGAGCTCCCAAGGCAGCAGCAAGAGCCTTGCCAAGTTCAGTATCACTCGGTTCCTTAAAAGCTGTAACCCAAGCCAAGGATCTCTGACTGTGTAGACTGACTTCAAAGTAAAGTTAAACGACAAATATGTTTCCAGAGCAACATGGGAGATGATGTAACTCGAGAGCTAGAGTGAGATAATATACACACATCAGCAGTTATGATTATTACTTCCATTGTAAGAGTCACACCAAGCCCAAGAATCCAACCCAGTCGCGAGTACCTGCAAAACCCACGCGTTAAGCCACCGTGTTGTAAAATGCAAACTGCCCAAACTCTGAGACCTTACATTTGAAATAATTCTGTTCATAACTGCCTATCTTTCCCCTTTGTCATTCATTCATATCTATAGATGCAGTTCTTTAAATACATCTTGACATCTAGACCCTTGAAAGCTTTCCATTAGACCGTGATGATGATTGCACAACTCTGTGAATATAATAAAAACCACTGAACTGTCTATGTTAAAGGGTGAATTTCATGATATATGGATTATAGGTCAATAAAAAATAATAATAAAAATCGGTGGACAAAAGAATGATGAGCAGGATATTTACACAGTCTTAAAAGATCTCACAAGATCCCTGATCCCAAAAGAAAATTAGCGACTCAGTGGAGACACCTACAGGGCACCATCTTAACTATGTAATCAAAGTTAGTATCACCAGTAATGGAACAAATTGACACCATATTACTCCCGATTCAAAGCACTAGAGACACAAGATCACTAGCGTGGTATTTTTCCAAAAACGTGTAGCCCTGAATTTCATCATGAGGAAACATGAGAAGGTCCCAACACGAGGGACATTCTATAAATAGCCAGTCAGTATACTTCAAAAGCACCAAGGTCATGGTAGCGGGTTGAACTGTAGCCCCAAAAGGCTGCCCGTCCAGAACCTCAGATGTGACTTTATGTGGTATAACAGTGTTTGCAGATGTCCTTACGGTAAGAATCTCAAGATGAGATCATTCTGGATTAGGGTGGACCCAAAATTCAATAACAATTGTCATTATAGGAGACAAAAAAGAAGACACAGGCACACAGAGCAAAGCCCATCTAAAGATGGAGGCAGGGCCTGGAGTCCCAAACAGGATTGCCCACAGCCCCAAGAGCTGGGAGAGAGGCAAGGACCAGATGTTCCCTCAGAGCCTCCACAAGGAACTAATCCTGACAACACCTTAATGTTGGACTTCCAGGTTTCAGAACTGTGAGGAAATCAATTTCTGTTGTTTTAGACTACCAAACGTGTGACAATTTGTTACAGCAGCCCTAGGAAACTAATACAGTCCTGAAAAAGAAAGATAAGTTGAGGAACAGTCTAGATTAAAAGGCTCTAAGGAGAAGACAATGCCAGGTAAATCCAATAGGTAACCTGAATTGGATCTTGGACCAGGAAAAAGAACATTAGGACAATGTGTAAAAGTTGAATAAGATTTGTAGATTAGATAATAATATTCTATTGATATAAACTGCATGGTTTTTCATCATTTTGCTGAGGTTATGTAAGATGTAAACATTTAGAGAACTAGGTGAAGGATTTATGGTCATTCTTTGTATGACTTTTGCAACTTTTTTGTAACTGAAATTATTTCCAAATAAATAATTTTAAAAGTAATAATTTAAATTGTACAGCCAACCCCAAATGTAAGAACGACTCCTATCATTCAGTCCTAGAGGGTCATAGACACAGTGAATTTTTAAAGCAGATTCTAGACGATGAAATTTAGTCTTGATGATTCAAAGTATGAGGGCATAGGGTCACACGACTTCCCTATTTGCTGAGATATGTGTTCTCGAACATATTTCTTAAACTCTGTGGGCCTCCATTTCCTCATGTGCAAATTTGGGAATAAGCATAATATCTACCTCACAGGGTGTTTGAGGATAACTTAGACAATCTATATAAAGGGCTTAGCACAATGCCAGTTAGCTACTTTTATGATACAGATCTTCCTCCACTTAGGATGGGGTTATGTCCTGATAAACCCATCCTAAGTTGAAAATATTGTAAGTCGAAAATGCATTCAATACACCTGAATTACCAAACATCCCCTAGCTTAAACGTGCTCAGAACACTAACATTAGCCGACGGTTGGGCAGAATCATCTAAAACAAAGCCTATTTTATAACAGAGTGTTGAAGGTCTCATGTCATTGATTGAACTCTGTTCTGAAAGTGAAAAGCAGAATGGCTGTCTGGGTACAGAATGGTGGCAAATGTATCAGTTGTTTACCCTGCGACCCAGGGGCTGACTGGGAGCTGCTGCCACTGCCCGGCATCCTGAGAGAACATCAGACCGCACATCGCTAGCCCGGGAAAAGATGAAAATCCAAAACTGGAAGCACAATTTCTACTGAATGCATATTGCTTTCACACCATCTTAAAGTAAAAAAATCCTAAGTTGGGGACTGTCTGCATTCATTAGTGAAGACGCCCAGCCCTATACTAGTCACACAGATTTTTTTTAATGCAGCTTCCTCTTTTAAAAAACCACTCACGTACTGAGGCAATCATAAAACCTAGTAGAAGTGATGGGTAGCGGAGGATCCTAGGAGGGCCTGTGATCTCTCTTCCAGAAGACCACAGCCCTAACTGCAAGTCAGGGGAGCTCCCTACGTGGGAAAAGAATGTTTGCAAAGAGAAGCTCAACGAAAATTTGTTGACACAACTGCTGATTGGCTAACAGCTGGAGATGACCTTGCAAAGACTGTGCTTGCAATCACTACAAGTGCTCAAGCAAAGGCTACTGTGCTCCCAGGTTTATAAAATGGGAATTCCTGCATAAGTAGGAGACTGGAAAATAGGGCTGCAGAAGATCTGTGTCTTAATTCGTTCAGGATGCTACAATAAAATATCACAGATTGGGTGGCTTATAAACAACAGAAATCTATGTCTCACAGTTCTGGAGGCTGGAGTCCCAAAACAGGGTCCCAACAAGTTCCAACAAGCGTTCTCTTTCTGGTTCATTGCTGGCACCTGCTCGTTATGTCCTTAGGGCTTGGAGGAGGGAGGGAGCTCTGTGGGACCCTTTCATAAGAACATGAATCCCATTCATGAGGTCTCTACCCTTATCACCTAAGCACCTCCCAAAGGCTCCACCTTCAAATACCATCACATCGGGCATTAATATTTCAATGGACAAATTTTGGAAGAACCCAGACATTCAGGCCATAGTAGTCTGGAAATGTGCACCCTCTACTCTTCTTCCCTTCCTCCTGGCCCTTTCCCATGTCTTCTCACATCTTCCTCCATGTGGATAGGAAAGATATTTTCATCTCCAAGACTGAAGACTGATTAAATGTTTACTGGGAACATCCACTGAAACCAGTGTGGCCAAGACTGAGGCCCTGTGTCCTCTTTATCCTTCTGCCAACTTCATCTGGAGACCATCATTGTCTCTTTCAAGTGACTTTGGGCTCTGCGGGGGCTCAGTACATTACCCTATTCCCTGCCAGCTCCGCAGAGGGCCGGTGCTGTGCCTCCCTCCTGCCAATCATGCAGTTTGCCAGCAAAATCTCCAAGCTGGGAAAATGTACACACATCAAAAGATCCGCTAGGAGGTTTAGACGCCAGACACAGAACGGAGGCACAATTGTAATTCAGGACCACCAGCTCTGGGGCTTCCCTGGTGGCACAGTGGTTAAGAATCCGCTTGCCAATGCAGGGGACATGGGTTCGAGCCCTGGTCTGGGAAGATCCCACATGCTGCGGAGCAACTAAGCCCGTGCGCCACAACTACTGAGCCTGCGCTCTAGAGCCCGTGAGCCACAACTACTGAAGCCCGCGCACCTACAGCCCGTGCTCTGCGACAAGAGAAGCTACCGCAATGAGAAGCCCACGCACCACAAAGAAGAGTAGCCCCCGCTCACCGCAACTAGAGAAAGCCCATGCACAGAAACAAAGACCCAACGCAGCCAGAAATAATAAATTATTAACACATATATGTGGAATCTAGAAAAATGGTACAGATGAACCGGTTTGCAAGGCAGAAACAGAGACACAGATGTAGAGAACAAACGTATGGACACCAAGGGGGGAAAGTGGCAGGGGTGGGGGTGGTGGGATGAATGGGGAGATTGGGATTGACATATACACACTAATATGTATTAAATGGATAACTAATAAGAACCTGCTGTACAAAAAAATAAAATACAAAAATTCAAAAAAAAATAAACAATTAATTCAAAAAAAAAAAAAGACCACCAGCTCTATGAGAAGGCTTTGTGAGTAGCAGCTGGCACCCTCCTCAGGCACATTTTGGGGTCTCTCCAAATGACACCACTACAGGGAGGTACCAAGGGCACTTTGGGGGCTTTCCCTTCCTAGCAACCAGGAGGAGGGGACACATTTCACTTACCCCAACCCTAGAGAGGTCTCCCCTGCGCTACAGGTCCCTCAGGGTTCCCTCTACACTGAGAAGCAGGAGGTGAATCCTGACCGCTGGCATCTCCCCGAGGAGGGCACACGCAATTAATAGTCTTGAAAAAATATGCACTTCAAAGGCCTCATGCTCTAAAGGATCAGAGATGGAAATGCTTATTAGCAGAAGCTGGAACTGGGTGCCAGGGGCACCTGTGCCCTCAAATGGTTCCTTCTCCTGCAAGGCTGCCACCGGACTCAAAGGACCCCACGGAGAGGACAGGCGAAAAAGGAAACTAAGCCCTGAATACCAGGCTCGACACTGCGCTCCCACCACAAAGAGGCATGAAAAAGTGGACAAAGAGGAAACCATTTCAAACGCTATTCATCTGCTTTAAAGGTTTTGTTTGCTTCTTTGCTTTTTAATCAAGGAACTGGTTGGCCTACAATGGGTGGAGATTTTCCATTTGCCATTTTGGCCTGCGGTTTCCGATCAATACTCATCTTTCCTGTGTCCAGAAGGCGGGAATGGCTCAAGGCACTGGCTGACTGTTCTGCGTTATTCATTTACGAAAAGAAATTGCTTCCCTGAGATGTGGATGGTCCGCCAGCACAATACTGGGGCACCTGAGTTACAGCAGACACTGTTTTTTCTCATTTTATTTTTTTTAAATTAATTTATTATTATTATTATTTTTTAATTTATTATTTTTTGGCTGTGTTGGGTCTTCGTTTCTGTGCGAGGGCTTTCTCTAGTTGCGGCAAGCGGGGGCCACTCTTCATCACGGTGCACAGGCTTTTCACTATGGCAGCCTCTCCTGTTGCGAAGCACAGGCTCCAGACGCGCAGGCTCAGTAGTTGTGGCTCACGGGCCCAGGTGCTCCGCGGCATGTGGGATCTTCCCGGACCGGGGCACGAACCCGCGACCCCTGCATCGGCAGGCGGACTCCCAACCGCTGCGCCACCAGGGAAGCCCTCATTTTATTTTCGAGTAAGATGAGTTAGTGCTGGTGCACAGAAACCAGGCAGCCTCTCCTAATGTCCGAGAAGGAAGTCCTGAATGAAGTATCGTTACCCAAAGCAGTTGGGAAGATAGGAAAATACACGTTATAAGGCATCCATAATTCACCGAGTGCTTATTACATGATAGGCACCATGCCAAGTGCTGTCTAAACATCATCTCATTTAAACCTGCAGGAAACTCTATAAGGTGCGTATTATTATTCCCAAACGAGAGAAGGAAAGAATTCAGAGATATTCAGTAACCTCCTAGCCAAGGTGATGCTGAGAATCTGCTCGGAAAGCAGGTCACTGGATTCCTAAGCCAAAAAGAAAATGCTCAGACTAATATAGTCAAATGAGAACCATAAAGAAAAGGACCAAAAAAAAAAAAAATAAGACTTTCCTAAAGCTAGAAGAGACCATTTTAGCCACCGGGACGCAAGAGATTTGCTGTTCAACTTCAGCTCCATCCTCTGAACTCCCATTCTCAATGTCCTGGGCTTCACGGAACCCGGATGCTAATTCACATTTTCTTTTCAAACTCCAAAACCCTTGTTTTCCACGTTTAGACTGTGAGCCTCAGCCAAAAAGTTCATCACTCCTCACTGGACGTAATCAAAGTCCATATTGGGGAATGTGACAGTGACTGAAGTGGCTCTGTTGTCTCTTTAAATCAACTTCCTAGCTCTCCTAAAAATGAGAACTTATACAAATGCATAGCAAAATATATATATGTATGTATATATACATATATACCCACACATGCTCTACACATACCTACACATGCATACACACACACACACACATGTTATAACCTGGCAACAGTGATTATTTCTAGGAGGACAGTGTTATTTGGGGAAGATTAGAACACTAATCTTTCTTTTTCATAGCAAATATTCCTATGTTTTAAAGTCATTGTTAATAAAGTAGAATAATCACTGGTTATCAGTAGTATAGAGAATAAGGATTTGTTGGGAGGAATAGGTTGAATATGCTCCAAATTTTGTGCTAGGAAAAACTGTCTTCGGGAAGATAGTAAATCTAAGTAGCCCAGTTGTCAAAGAGCTTCTTCCCCCTACAGTGGATGCTGTTTGGTCCAGGACATCCATCCTCCAGAGAGTGGTTGAGAATGTTGGCTGCTAATAGCTCATAGTTGCTTCCTTTTCCTTTTCCAGAGAATTGTTCTCTGCCCATGGGAGGCTCCTGCCTCTCCAGGGAGGTTATACCTATCCTCGATTCCCTGAAGAGGTAGCAGCTACCTTGGGGAGCAGCTAGCAACCAATGCCTGACTACTGGGGGGCTTGGATGCCTAGCCTCCTGGTCTCGAGAAGGCTACCTCTGTGATGCTGTTCATGCTCCAGAGCTCCCCATGGGATCAGACCGAGGCGCCACTCCAGCTGAGACCACATCCTTGCTTAAATCCTTCCCTGCCCTGTCCTGCTGCCCTCTTCCCTTCTCCAGGGAGCACTCCCTCAAAACACCTCTTTCACAAGAATCCTTGTCTCAGGCTCTGCTTCTAGGAAATCCAACCCAAGATGTTTCCACTGCCCCCCACCAAATGGGCCATTAATGGCCTGAGAAGTTCACAAATGAATTCAATGAACCCTCAATAAACAGATAACTCCAAACCATTTCAACTGTTCCAGAACATACAGAAGGAAAAAAAAAAAAAAACAAAAATCATTTTGTGAAGGCCTGACACCACTGATACCAACCTTTGACAAAGCAAAGGAAAACAGCCAATTGATCTGACTTATAAATATTCATGCAAAAAGTTTTGAATAAAATATTAATAAGAACAATATTAACATATTAATAGATAGATTTTACCATGCCAAATAAGGTTCATAAGCTGTTGACATAATTTATCCTATTAGACGGTCAGTGGACACAAAACCTATGATGGGGCTTCCCTGGTGGCGCAGTGGTTGGGAATCCGCCTGCCAATGCAGGGGACACGGGTTCAAGCCCTGGTCCGGGAAGATCCCACATGCCTCGGAGCACTTAAGCCCGTGTGCCATAACTACTGAGTCTGTGCTCTAGAGCCCTCAAGCCACAACTACTGAAGCCCGTGCGCCTAGAGCCCAGGCTCCGCAACAAGAGAAGCCACCGCAATGGGAAGCCTGCGCACAGCAACGAAGACCCAATGTAGCCAAAAACAATAAATAAAAAAAAAAAAAAAAAAAAAAAAACCTATGATGTTCTAAAGATTATAAAAAAGATATTTGATTAAATTCTTTATTGTTTTAGGAATAGTGGATACTTTCATAACAATTTTGTAGAGAGATATATCATATATATATCAATAAAAACAGCTAGAAAGTATAAAGGAAGAATAGACTTTGTTTCAAAAGCAAGGAAAAAGATTTTCAAATACCAGCAAATAAATTTAATAAAAAATATATAGGCTCTTTAAAAACCTATAAAACGTAACTATTAGAATATGGAAGGTATTAATAAACTGATAAAAATGTATTAATAAATTAATAAGAAGATATCTACCACTCTTTTCTAAGATAGGTCAATCCAATTTCCCCTAACATATGAATGTAATGTGATCCCTATTAAAATCCCAAGAAGCATATTTCATTGACTGGTTGAGAATTTTTTTAGGAAGGAAACAAGTTAATTAAGGTCTCAGAGAAAAATAATGATACAAAAATAAGCAGAAAAACCCTGAAAAGGCAGAGTAAGTAGGGGTGGGATTAGCCTTGAAAGGTAAAACATTATAAAGTTAGAGTAATTTAATGAGATAATGAAGGTAAATTGCTTATCACAATGCCTGACACAGAAATGGAGGGAAAGATGAATGGGACAAAACTGAATGAAAAAACAGACACAAATACAGATGGAAATTTAATATTTGAGAAAGCTTCCATTTTGAATCAGTGGGAGAAAGATAAATTATTCAATGAATGGATTGGGGACTCCTGAGAAGTTTTCCAAGTATAAAATAAAATAAAATGGAAGCTCTACATCATTTCTTTCATCAAAAATCATCTCAAATGGGTCAGTGATATGAACAGTAAGAAATGAAACCTTAAAAGCACTAGAAGAAAACATGAAACTTTAAAAAATTAATCTTACTTTCTAAGCAAGAGTTTTCTAGTCTTGAAATAGGAACAATCTTTCTAAGAAATGGGTTATAGATCTCACTATTCAAATTTTTTTTTGCTTTTGTTATCAAAACACAAATGTCTAACAAAGTAAAAGTATTTAAAATGCATATGACAAAATACTAATTTCTCTACAGCAAAAAGAATACTTAATTTAAAAAAATTATCCCAATTTATAAAAGTGAGAAAAAGCTTTAATATGTTGTTTATAGAGGCAGACGATATGACTTTTGAACATAAATAAAGACATTCACCCACACTCGTAATTTTAAAGAAAATAGCAAAGATCAGTACATAGTGCTTGGTAAGCATATGAATAAATAAACATATATTTTCAAGTCCTATTGTGTAAATGAAGAATAGTGCCAGCTCTCCAGAGGGCATTATAGAGGCAACATCTATAGAAATGTAAAGTGCACTTCATGATGATTCCAGCAATTCTACTGCTAAGTATTCACCCTATAGACACAACCCCTTTTTTGCCAACAAACTTATGTACAAGGATATTCATTGCAGTATCTATTGTAAAAGACTGAAAACAATCTAAATGCCCCCAGTAAGAAAATAGTTAAACCAAAACCAATTCATACAAAGTTTAGTTATTTAATCCATTGAGTTTAATAAGTAATAATTTTAAATGTTATTAATTACTTAAAAATAAATAAACCTTACACAATACAGCCAAACTTTCACTGCAGAAGGCCAGAGAGTAAATATTATAGGCTTTTCATGCAATATGGACTCTGTCACAATTACTCAACTCTGTTGTTATATAAACAAATAGGTGTGCCCATGTTTCACTAAAACTCTATTCACAAAATCAGGTGGTTGGCTGGATGTGGCCTTTGGTCCATAGTTTTCCCATCCCTGATTTAATGGTTTTATTTATGGATAAATAAATCTATATT
The DNA here is from genome assembly GCF_008692025.1 of Phocoena sinus. Taxonomy (NCBI): domain Eukaryota; kingdom Metazoa; phylum Chordata; class Mammalia; order Artiodactyla; family Phocoenidae; genus Phocoena; species Phocoena sinus. The sequence continues at coordinate 6,731,781 of NC_045777.1, read as the reverse complement.
TATTTACACATTATGAGTACAGATATATAAATTGTGCATTTGTATATGAATAGATATTCTGGAATGATTTAAGTATATAATATATATTAAGTTGTAGCTATAATTATGTGTTACATAATATATTGATTATATAATATATATGATTAAATAAATAAATAGTCCTTGCAAGATAATCCCCTATAGCTATGAAGAAGAATGAAGTAATCCGTGTATTATGATACAGAAAACCTCCAAGTTATCTTAAGCAGAAAATGCTAGGAGCAGACCCGTGAGAAATGCACGCTCCCATTTGTATTTAACAGTTTATAGGTTTTATGCAGTGTTTTGTAAATGATACAGAAGAAGCTGTCATTGGCTCTAGGGAAGGGACTGAGGGACTGGCTTTCTGGGGAAAGAGAAAAGAATTCACTTCCTTTTTATATATTTTTTTGCACTGTTGATTTTTTTAACCATGTGTATAGGTAATTTTTTAACTATAAAAAGGTATTTTTAAAAAAGAAAATTAATAAGCTTTATGGAGCGAGGCATCAGGGGTTAATAACATACCTGGTTTGGAAGTTGGGTTGATGGTTAGGTATGATAACCAGTCATGCCAATTATTAAACTGTTGAAATATATCTAGACCAATTGATAAATAAACACTGTCGTCAGCGTGGCCATCCTGCTGCTTCTCAGGGACCATCCCTTCCCCACACTCTCAATGATTCAGTAACTATAAGCTCTTAGCAAAGCTCATGACTTCCCTGAGTTTCTCTTTATTTGTCAGTGAAATGTTGTCAGTAATACTCGGCCTACATACTTGGTCCTGGGTTTGTTGGAGTACGAAAGAAGGTGACACAGCTGATTCACTTTGTTATGCAGCAGAAACTAACACAACATTGTAAAGCAATTTTACTCCAATAAAGAGGTTTAAATAAATAAATAAATAATAAAAGCACTCTGAAAATTAGAAGGCTCTAGGCCAACATAAGATAACCTCATTTCTTTGTACTTAGAGTCTGTCAACAAAGACAATGTGAAGCATTTGTTCCAGGAACACAATCATTTTCTCCCATCCAGCCTCAAAACATCACCTTTCACTCATACAATCTATTACAGTGAGAATAATACCGTTGTCTAGTTTGTGGAATATGTGTCAATTTCCTTTGCTATCAGGATTCTTTGAGGATGGAAAATGTGACTTGTTTAATTGCATATACTCAGGACTCAGTATAATGGCTAATGTAGATTCAGTATATGTTTGATGAATAAATAAACAGGAAGGGAGCAAAAGAACAAAATGAGAGAGTTCTACAAAAAAGAAATCTAGTTGATGTGTTGAGAGGAAGATTCACAACTCCACTTGCCTCTGTCTCCTGAGTAGCTCAGTGACTTACTTAGTTTATAACAGCATTCCCAGGACAGGAATGTGGTCAATGAATTATTGCTTGACTCCACTGATGGGATTCTAATTATCTAAGATAATTTTTTACATTTGACAAATATTTGTTAAGTGACCACAGGAATTGTACTAGGAACTTGGGAATATGAGCAAAGCAGACACTTCCTTTTCTGTCTCGGAACTTGTGGTCTAATGAGTGAGTCAGACAATAATGAAACTATCACATAAATGAGGGCATTTTTTTTATGGAGAGAAGGAAATGAACATGGTTCTGTGAGCACATTTAACAAAGAAGAGTCTGGTTGATGGGAGCGTGTCCGAGAGAATTGTAGGGAGAGTATTCCCTGGGGAAGTGACACATGGGCTGGAGCTAAAGACAGTGAGAGTAAACTAGATCAGGAGAATGGATTGCTCTCTATGTCTGCAAGAAGTACATGCAAAGGCCCTGGGGAAAAATAAGGATGGTGCCTTTAGAGACAAGGTGGAACAGCATAGCTGCAGCACATGGAGAGAAGATAAAGTGATGATACACTGATTTAAAAAGGCACAGCAAAGCCCATACCCTCCTGTTCCCGAGGCAGATAGCCAGACCACATTCCCCAGCTGCCTTTGAAGGCGGGTGTGGCCACAGAACAGAGGTCCAGCCAGTGGGATGTGAAGGAAGTGAGGCGCACCTAACCCTAAAGAGGCAGCTGTTCTTCCTCCAATACTCTTTCCCAGCTGGCCTACGAGACAAAGATGGTCATGACGCCCCAGGGGCAGGGGGAGCCCAAGGATGGAAGGAGTCTGGGCCCCCCAGGAAAACCACCAGCCTACCTGTAATGTTTGTTTGGGCTGTTGTGTGAGTGAGAAATGAACTTCCACTGTGTTTGATTCATATATTTTTGAGTCTATATATTCCTTCAGCCTGGCCTACGCTAGCTAAGAGAGAGAAGGATGTGGACAAGATCACACAGGGCCCAGCGGGTCACATTCAAGATGCTGGAGTTTATCCTAAGAAATGGGGAGCCGCTGAAGGATTTCATGCAAAGAGTGAGACGTGATCAAAGGTATATTTTAAAAAGACAGTCCTGGTTGCTTTGTGGAGTGATCAGTCTCTCCAGTTCTCCATTGTGCTTCGCCTGGTTGACTCCGTACCGTATCAGGAGGCACCAAAATCATCAGATATGCTATGGAGTGACTGGCAGCAGGCTGGAAATCATGGAAGAAAAGACATGAATATCAGCAGATAGGCGACACTGAAAGGACGAGAGTCAAAGGTCGAGGCAAACAAAACAGTGTGGCATTTTCTAAAACTAAAAGTTGAAGCAAGTACAGTCACCATGGGCAAAGGAGAAAAGCACTGTGATTAGGACCACGGGATTTGGAGTCAGGACACAGCTAGACCGTTCGCTAGCCTTATGATCTGAGGCATGCTCCCTACTCTCTCTGGTCTTCTAGTTTCCCCATATGTGAAATGGGGATAACAGAATGTGTATTGCAGAATCGCCATGAGGACACAAGGAAGCAGAATATCCATCACATGGTACAGCTCTGTGGCTCATCCATGTTGCCTGTTAAGAGCCTCCAGAGCCAGACTGGGAATGAATGGGTCAAACGTTCTAGTAAGTGCACAGGAGCTAAGAAATCAGATGGATTTCAAAGACTGAAGTTGAGGCAGACGATTCAATAGTCTGAAAAACCATCAAGAACTTAGTATCTATGAAAACCAGAAGGACCATGACAGGGAACTAGGAAAAAAGAAGCCCATCTCACTTAGAAATAAAATGCTCAATTTAGGATCTCTCAACCTCAGCACTATTGATATTTTCAGCCAGATAATCCTTTGTTGTGTGTGTGTAGGTTTGGGGGATGGGAGGTTGCTGTCCTGTGCACTTGGACATCCCTGGTCTCTACCCACCAGCTGCCAGTAGCAACCCCTCTCAGACATGACAACCAAAAATGTCTCCAGACAGTGACAAATGTCTCCCTCTCTTTGTTCATTTATTCAGTGGACATTTTTCATTGGGGATGTAAAAAGAATTAGATGAACACATTCCTACCATCATAGAACTTGTATTCAAGAGTTTACATTTCCATTTTCCCATGACTCTGCTCTTAATCTTATGGATAGAGTATCACTAAAATATTTAGAGAGGTTATTTGAATACTATTGGATTTTCATTCTTTTATCTCCTCATTGAAAAAAATACATTTTACAAACTTGCTGAACAAGCACTGACACGCATGAAACATCAGTTTCATCCTGGTTTCATGTACCTTTAACAGCTCGGTCATATTGAGAGGCTCTTGGTGTCTAACTATTTCTATGCGACCTTATGTTTCTGCTTTTAAACTCCTGAATTAGTTTTCTATCCCGTGTAACAAATTGCCACAAACGTAGCTGCTGAAAACAACATCCACTTGTTATCCGCCAGTTCTGTAGGTCTGGAGGTCAGAAGTCTGGGCAGGCTCAGCTAGGTTCTCAGCCTAGGTAGGGTCTCATCAGGTAGAAGCCCAGGTGTTGGCTGGGCTGCATTCTCATCTGGAGATTTTAGGGCAGAATCAGCTTTCAGGCTCATTCAAATTGTTGGCAGAATTCAGTTCCTTGTGTTTTAAGGACTGAGGTCCCATTTCCTCGCTGACTGTCAGCCAGGAGCAGTTCTCAGCTTCCAGGCGGTGCTTTCTGGTCCTTGAATGTGTTCGCCCCCATCTTCAAAACAGGATTTCCCTGGTGCCGTGAATTCTTCTTGAAGATTCCTGAATGTCTCTGGCTCTTGGTTCTGACACAAACCAGTGAAAATAATTACAGAGTGCGCTCCATATCTTCAGGTCATCTGCCTCAGGGCCTTAATTACATCTGCAAAATCTCTTTAGAGAAGTACCTAGATTAGTGTTTGATGGAATAACCTGGACATGGGAATCTCGGCGGCATCTATAGAATTCTGCCTATCACAACCCTTGTGGCAAGTGGAGAGTAGGGGCCTGGAAAGAGGCCTAGGCTTTCATAGCTCCTTTTCATGTCCTCCTTTGCCTGAAGCTGGTCACTGTTTCACTTCAGTGGGGACCTGCAAGCCACAAGAAGGTAGTAAATGCTGTGCTAGGTAAGGACAATTTAATCCTTATACCCATTTGTCCTGGAACCCTGAAAAGACTAAAGATAAGGGTGTTGAAAGGGGGAGGAATTCATTTATGATCAAATTTCATCATCATTCCCGTGAAATGATTCAATATTTACTTTGTTTCCTCTGACTGGGGTTTTAATTTAGTTGCAAAAGACAGTGAAGGCTCCATGCTCTGCGTCTGATTGTGGTATCCCAGTCATCCCTAGGAGCTGGATTATAGGCTTCACAAAAGTGAGGGGGCAGAAATACTTTAATTTTGTTTTTAATTATACAATAACACAAACTATTATGAACCAAGAAAGAATACCTTAAAATTAATTATCAGCCAGAATAAGATCTTCAGAAAGGCTTTTCAAAGCTTAATCAGGATAAGATGAAAAGAACATAAAATTAAATTTTTTTTAAAAAAATCTGCTTAAAGATGAAAGAATTCAGAGAAGCACATGAAAAACATAACTTATGGGAGAATAAGGGCTCTAAATTAGATACCTCTCTTGAATCACTGTCAAGGACATACCTTACTTGAATTATGATCAAAAACCCATATCAATCTCCCCCTACTGAAAATTAGGAAAGAATGACTCAAGTTCTACTTCACCTTCCAGGTATGACTCAATTCCCAATTCTATGACAACGTTCATTCTGTTTTTATAAAAAACACCAGGGCTTCCCTGGTGGCGCAGTGGTTGAGGGTCCACCTGCCGATGCAGGGGACATGGGTTCGTGCCCCGGTCCGGGAGGATCCCACATGCCGCGGAGCAGCTGGGCCCGTGAGCCATGGTCGCTGAGCCTGCGCATCCAGACCCTATGCTCCGCAGTGGGAGAGGCCACAGCAGTGAGAGGCCCACGTACCGCAAAAAAAAAAAAAAAAAAAAAAAAAAAAAAAAAAAACCAGATGAACAAATTCGTGTCAACTTATGAAAAGAGAGCACAAATCTGAACCTAGTTTTTGACCTCAGTCTTAGGAACCTAAGTCAGACATTTGAAGATTCTCTAGCTTCTAGGAACCACCACCAATTTCAAGGATAAAATGAAGATGCGGTTGCACCACAAAGGAAAGTCACTTCATGGCTTTAAAATGAAATTTTTAAGATTAAGTATGTGCCCCAAGATGTTATCACAATTCATTTCTCTTGTATCAAGAGGGAATCTCTTAAAATAAAGGCACTCCCCCCAAGTTCACCAAATTACTCATTTTAGCATCATGTGATATAATAAAGTCTGGATTATTTGGTTGTTAATTCACCTTCCCAGTGTACATTTTCTCTTCTTCTCATAACAGCATTCTACTTTCTAATGGAGGAACTTCCCTCCCTTCTCTCAATCCATTTGGCTTGGGGGAGGGGACAATGACCCCATCCCCAGTTCCAAAGGGAAAAATATATGATCCAGGATCAGAGCATTAGATATCCTGGCCTCGGGGATCGGTTCAACGATGGACATGTGACGTCAGCTAGGCCAATAAGACAATATCTCCAACCTTTACTAAAACTGTTGGCAAGTGGAGGTTCTACCACCTGCGTTGTCAAGCTGGTAAGCAAGCCTAGATCAGCTCACATCATCTTTCCTCCAAGAAGAAGTCTTCCTATAAATGAAGCCAATACAGTAAAAAGCAAAGTCAAGAGATGAAGAAAGAAAAGGTGTTGGCACCACTATTTGAGCACCTGGATCCAGCTTTACCTGATGTCATTTACATATGTAATTTTCATTTGTTTCAGCAAATTTACTCTTTGCCTTGAACCAGTTTGAGCCAGTTTTCTGCCATGAAATCAAAAGTCATGACTAATCACTTCGTCTGGAAAGACTGTCACAGCTGCTCTGTGCCATCAGGCTCAGCATTTTTTTTCTTTTGCCTCCTCAGCTTCCTCTATACAAACTATGCAAATTGTTTTCTCTATGGCTTTCTTCACCTGCTCCTCCAACCCGAAGTGCCCTCTGAGTTCCTCCTTCCTTGTCTCTTTCATAGTCCATGTTAATTCCCAACCTCAAAAGGCCATTCTGCTCTGCTCTAACTCCTATTTCAAACGTCCACCACACCACTTGTTGTTACACCATCTTATGTTGTTTCCTTGCCACTTCATTTGTCTACAAGTTACATCCCCAGTTACCTTACTGGATCCTAGAATAAAATATTTCTCCATCAGTCCCCATGTTTTTAACACAATGTTCAACTCAAGCCTCCAGCATCTCTCATCTGGGCTGCTGATAAAGCCTTGTGACGGGTAAACTCTCCATCCCCACACTTGCCCTTTAACCTGTTCTTCCCTCATCTGACAGATGCCCCTGCTGAAAACCCTTTAGGGTATTTTCTATGCTCGAAGGATTGTATCTAAACTTCTTAAATGGCCTACAAAGCTCTCCAGGGTCTCTGCCCGGCTCTGACATGCCCTTCCTACCCGTCTCCTGCCTTCTCTCTGGTCCACTCAAGATTTTCAATCCCTCCTACCTACCATTGCTCCCCCATCACAGGACAGGACAGGACACACTCCCCCTTTTTCCTTAACATTTGCTCTTCCCTTCTTTTCTAATGAACTCTTATTTGTTCTTTAGACCTCAGCACAATCTTCATTCCCTTGGGAAAACTTCTATGCCCCCCGATGGATTAAGTTACATTTCCCCCCGATTACCATGATAAGCGCTCATGACTCTGTGGCCTTTCTTTCACTGCATTTATCAAATTTGCCATTATATACATTAATATTCATAAACATATATAGGCTATTTTGTTAATGCCTCTGTCCTTGAACATAAGCCCTATGAGATTAAGAACAATGACTGTCTTCTCTCACCATTAAATCACCAGCACTCAACAGAGTCAACATCCTAAACGTATAGAAGGCACTTAATAAAAATTGGCCGAATGAATGGAAGAATTGCATCGCTGGGGTACAATAAATATTGCTGGCACAGTAAATACTGCTGGCTGGATGGAAGGATAGACAGAAGAAAGGAAGATGGATAGAAGGAAGAATCGACGAATGAAATCATTGGTGAATGCATTTTTATCCTCCAACTGTGACTTTTGCTTATATTTGGAAAATTTAATAAAAATAATAAAGCTCTTAAGAAACGACTGCAGACTTGTCTGGAAATAGGAGCCCCTGGATGAAACACACTAGTCACAGAGACCTAAATTGTGGGCAGGACAACCTATGAGACACTAAAGAGGTTGAGAAACACAGAGAAGCTTTGAATAGTTGATTATTTTGCCCTGTGAGTGCCAGGCACCAAACATGTAATTTCGATGCCTAGCACCCCAATCCTGTAATTGAGCTCCATGTTTGCTTTTGGCCAAAAGTAGCAACTAGGCAGAGACAATGTATATAATCATAGAGGCTTTGTGTGTGCGTGCGTGTGTGTGTGTGTGTGTCTGTGTGTGTCTGTGTGTGTCTGTGTGTAGATTTCTAAGGCACTGGAGTAACATTTTACTAATGTAAGTTTTCTTTGTGTGAAAACTAGCAGACTTTCACAGATTCCAGATATTTTTAAACTATTTTATCATGTCTTGTCTCCAGCCAGGTGAGTCAAGCTACGGTAAATATAAAGTTTGGAAGTCTCCAAATTTACCACAGATTTAATTCTTAGAAGTCATATCACCTACTGTTTTACGTGCATTAAAACATGCATGGATGATAAAGGTTTTGATGATTTCAAATAAGTTTTCAGTTATCTAGACTGAACGGAATGTAAGAAGGATGATAAGGAACATAAATTAGCAGTTAAGGACAGTGGCAGGCACTTCCTGGGAAGCTTCAGACATATTAATACGTCATGGAATCTGCAAAACCGTCCTAGAGGCCAGATTCTATTTTCTCCATTTAAGAGATAAGGAAGCAAAGGTGTAGAGAGATTCAGGGGCCTGTTCACGGACACTGAATAAGCAAGAAACAAAACAGGGATTTGAACCCATGTCAGCCTGGTTGAATAAACCTCCAAGCATTTTACCCAAATACATTGCCTCTCAGTCAAAGAGAGAGTCCCTGAAGTAACCCCCTGCCACCTGCCCCATCTGGGAGTTGAGAACTTTATAGTTTCTGTAGAAATACTCATCAAAGTGAAGGAAACTATGAATTGCTATGTCCCTGAACTCACCTACTTATGTGATGTGTGCCTAGGTATTTAATTTATTTAGATAGACCCATGTCCCACAAATGGCAATCAAATCACATAAAATAAATGAAGGACATTTAATATTCCTACATTTTTGTTAAGGGGTCAGCAGAGGTTCTTTTTTAATGCCAATATTTTTTCCTCAAATGTAAAATTACTTAATAAAAAATGCAAATAATACCAAAAAATCCTAACACCACCCAAAACAAAGTTGACCTGACTTGAAATCCCACCATCCCAAGATAACTCCTGTTAACTTTTTGGTGACATCTTATTGGCTGTTTTTCTATAGATTTGTTGATGACCAACCGTCTATTCCCCTGGGACTGAGGGGTTTCCCTGGACATGGGACTTTTGGTAGTAAAACAGGAACTGTCCCAGGCAGACTAGAACAGCTCATCAGATGTGTGTATGGATGTATATTACCATCTCGATGCTGTCATAGTAAAAGTGTTTCATTGTATGGATTTGCCATAACTCATCTAAACTATCCATCACTAATGAAAACGTAGATTGCTTCTAATTATAAGCCATTGTTTCTATTACAAACCATCTGTGATGAACATCTTTGCACATGTATCTCTGAACACTTGACAATTACCTGCTTGGGATACATCTCTGGAAATGAAGTTGCTGAGTCGAAAAGTGCGTATATGTTACATTTTGGTCCATACTACCAAACTATCCTATTTAAACATTTTATTGATTTACACTTTTGACTATTTGAACATGTGACAGTTTCCCCATCTCCTTGTCAAATCTGAGTTTTGTCAACCTTAATAAATCTTTTCCAATTTGATGGGCAATTTAGTTTAAATTCTTAATGCATTTTATGGACAAGGTATTATTATCTTTCTAACCAAAAAATCAATGCTTTATTATGGAAATATAATTTCATAATCAGTTTTTAAACAGCTTTATGGAGATATGACTTACATATAAAATTCACCTGTTTTAAAAGCACAAGTTGGTGAATTTAGTATATTTATGGAGTTGTCAGTCATCACCACCATCTAATTTTAGAACATTTCCATCATCCTAGAAAGAAACCTTGTGCTCATTTACAACTACTCCCTATTCCCACCCCCAGCCCTATATAACCATGAACCTTCCTGCTGATGACTGCCTATCCCAAAATTTAAATTGCTGACATTAGTGTAGGATGACCAACCATGCTGGTTTTGCCAGGACTGAGGGATTTCCAGGGCATGGAATGTTCAGTGTTAAACCAGGACAGTCCCAGGGAAACCAGGACAAGTTGGTTCATAAACCAAACTTTTCCAGTCTCCCTTCCCCCTCTCACGTTTAATCTGACCTCTGCCTACCGGCATAGCCTGCTTTGGTGAGTCAGTGCAAAGGCATCTTGCAAAAGGAGACCACCCTAGTAGTCAAGGTCTGTAAATCATTCTGATTTGAAGAGAATACAACAATGAAGCAAGCAGCTCCTTTTGATTCTGAAGCAACTGGTGGCCCCCCGTTAAATCACTGGGACACAAAGATGACACTGATTATTTGATGTCCCTCACATACAATCCATCATTATGCAACCACAGTGTTGAGAAAGGGTCAATACCTCTACCACCCCGGGAAATGAGAAGAGGTGAGACAGATGTGGCAGTACCGTGGGAGAAATAACTGAGAGCATAAGATGTGTCACAGACTGCCCCGCATCCTCTCCTTTCATCCTTTCCACGCCTCAAGAGGTGAATACCATGAATCCCATTGTACAAACGAGGAAACTCAGACCCAGAGAAAGTAATTTGTCCAGAGCACACAGCTCTGACAGCTCCAGGTCAGAGGCAGGATTCAAACCCAAGTCTCACCCATCACCAAAGCCTGACTTCCTATAGGAACCCACGTGGCCTCCTGGGAACAGGGAGGGACTGAAAATGTAATTCAGAATGTAGGTAGAAATGCACTCTCTAAATTTACATCCCTCTCCCCACAAAAACAGAAACATAAAAACACTGTGGGGTTTTTTTTTTTCTCAAAATGTCTTCTCTCCAATGAAATAGCATTAAGTTGAAGTGGGGGAAGAGGAGGTTGGGGACTGAGGGATATGCAAGTAATCGTGAAGCCAATATAATTCAGAGTGAAATTGATTTAAAATTTTGCTAAAACTTTTTATGCTTGCGTATTTCACTCTAACAGCATAACTTTAGTCTTATTTACAGTTTTGATTAAATCTATACTTCAGTACTTTACATAGTGTATAAAAATACAGCTTTATGTAAATATTTCTCAGGGAGATCTGTAAAAGTGTCTCATATAATTGATATGAAATTTCAAAATACAGAGTCAGTGTTTCATAATCAGATACATGTCCTGGGGCTTAATGATAGAAAGCACCTCACATTTATATTTACTAGTTTTTAATTATCTCATTATCCTTAGTTGTGAGTATCTCTGATTTACTCAGACAGGAGATCTGGAGAGTAATATATTTGAAGTTACTGGATAATTTCCATTTATCTTTGCCTAAAACTCTTCTTCTTGGAATAATGAGAGGAGAGAGAGAGAAAATCTCAGCTTGTTCTCAGACCACCAATGGATACTGATCTTTCTATATGTCAATCTGCAGTGAAACCCTGCTTGGCCATCAAGCTGAAAAACGCAGCCAATGTCAGGACTTGCATATTTAAACCCACGCCACTGCAAATAAACACAAATAAGTTGGCTATATCAGACTTAATGTTTCTAGATTTCACTGTTAACTCTTACAGTTTACAAAGGTGGTGTGGGGACAGCCACTTGAACATGGCTTGTACCTACTTTGTCCATATGTGACAATGAGGAATTGAGTCTCCTGACCACTGACAATTTGCCTTTCCTTGAACTGTATGTTGTCATCTTTCAAATGCTCTATTATGTGGGTGGATAAATAGTAAATAACATCTTTTTGTTCTTTTTTTTTATTTGAGTAAAATTGCTTTACAGGGCTTCCCTGGTGGCGCAGTGGTTGGGAGCCCGCCTGCCGATGCAGGGGACGCGGGTTCGTGCCCCGGTCCGGGAGGGTCCCACATGCCGCGGAGCGGCTGGGCCCGTGAGCCATGGCCGCTGAGCCTGCGCGTCCGGAGCCTGTGCTCCGCAACGGGAGAGGCCACAGCAGTGAGAGGCCTGTGTACCGCAAAAAAAAAAAAAAAAAAAAAAAAAAAAAAAAAAAAAAATTGCTTTACAATGTTGTGTTAGTTTCTGCTGTACAATGAAGTGAATCAGCTATATGTATACTTACATCCCCCCCCTCTTGGACCTCCCTCCCACCCTCCCCATCCCACCCCTCTAGGTCGTCACAGAGCACCGAGCTGAGCTCCCTGTGCTACACAGCAGGTTCCCACTAGCTATCTATTCTACACGTGGTAGTGTATTTATGTCTTTCTGTTCTTTAACGACACCAAGTTTGTGGTAAGTCGTTACAGCAGCAATAGGAAACAATTACAGTGGCCAATGACAAATGATCAGATTTGTGTTTAGGGATTTCTCTAGCAATGATTTGAGTGAAAGCACAGAAATCTGTTGGGAAACTACTGAAATAACTCGGTTGAGAGATGATGGTAGTTGGGACCAGGAAGTTGGTAACGCGTTTACAGCAGGGTTTCTCAACCTTGGCACTACTGACATTAGGATCAGAATTTTATTCTTGTGGTTGTGGGGAGTTGTCCTGTACTTTGTGGGGTAAAGTCAGCAGCTTTCCTGGCCTCCACCTACTAGATGTTAGTAGCACCTCCCCCCAGGTATGACAACCAAAAATATCTCTAGAAACTGTCAAATATCAGCTAGGGGGCAAACCTGTCCTGGTTGAGGATTTATGAGTTGGAGAAAACTTGACAGAATGCAGTGGTATCTAAAGGTGGAATTAACTGGACTAAGTGCTTAACCCTATGTTTTCAAAAATAAATATCAACTTCATATCAAGTTCTATTTTTTTAAAAAAAAGTTCTAGAATCATTATCCAAGAGGTAATCAAGAGGTATTCTTCCTAAAATCCACAAAGACTGCCGCTATTGTTTCTTCACTGCAGGGTGGGATCACGCCAAAGGGTGTGCTTCTCCAGAGCAGCAGTATGGGTCTCTTAGGACCTCAAATGAAGAGTCCCGGAATATGGCTCCCAGGAAGAAGAATTTTGCAGGCTCAGATCAAGCATGATCTTCTCTTTGGTTCTTCTTTTTGTTTTTCTAATAATAGCTTTATTGAGATGTAATTCACATATCATAAAATTCATCCTTTTGAAGTATACAATTCAGTGGTTTTTAGTATATCCACAAGGCTGCACATCCACCACCACTATCTAATTCCAGAACATTTTTATCACCCCCAAAAGAAACCCTCATTCTTCTCTCTCCCCTCCCACCAGCCCCTGGAAACCACTAATCTCCTTTCTGTCTCTATAGGTTTGCCAATTCTGGACATTTTATATAAATGGAAACGTACAATAGATGGTCTTCTGTGCCTGGCTTCTTTCATTTAGCATGTTTTCAAGGTTCATTCATGTTGTAGCATCAATCAGTACTTCCTTCCTTTTTACAGCTGAATAATAATTCCACTGTATGGATGCTTATCCATTGGTCAGTTGATGGACATTTGGGTTGTTTCCACTTCCCTTTGGTTCTTGTTGGTGAGTCTGTCCCCTAAAGTGATTTATGGGGGCTGTGCCCCTTCATGGTATAAACAAACTAAAACTTTCCAGCCTGATCAATGTCTGAAGTACAAGAATAATTGATTCTTTCATTTATCACATATTTATTAAGACCCTAATGTATGTCAGTTTCAGGGCTCTGTGTTAGGCCCTGGGGATGCAATGGTAAACAAAACCAAGGCCCTATCTCAGGGATATTTCATTCTAGAGGGAGGACACGGGAGATGAACAAACCGGGCGAGATGGAAACGCATTTATTCAACCCTCTGCTGAATACCTGCACATGCAGGCACCTCACTAGGACTGGGTAGACACGAATGGAAAAGCAACAGAACATATCTTTCTTCCATTCATGTGTCCCCTGGGAAAGGTCAGACACACAATTATGATCGCACGTGCTATAATAAAGGTCTGAGCTGGAGTCTTTGGGAGAAGACAGTAGAGGAATAGGAAAGCGGAAAACTCTACGGGGGCGGGGGGGTGGGTAGGCACTTTGAACTGGACCCTGAAGGGTTCTAGTGTCTGGGGGTGGGGGTAGGGAAGGGGGACCACGTGGGAGAAAAGAGAGGAGGGAGCCCTCATGTTATGGAGCACACACCTCTCACCTCATCGCCACCGCTCTGTCTGGATGTGGGATTCCTTCCATCTGCCCCTAGTCTTGCTTTCGTCCCGTTCCACCTTTGGTACCCAGGCCCCTCCCATCCATCACCAGGTCTTCCAGCTCCCAAAGCTCACTTCCTCCTTGACATATCTGGGCTTCTAAGGCCACCCTTGCTCATCTACTATGTGTCCTGCTCTTAGTAACTATCCCAGAAACGAACAGCTTGGTGTGTCTTCTTGTTTGGTCTCAGCTTCACCTGGGTCCCTTGTGAACGAGAAGGGGGCAGCCCTGCGTGTCTCTGAGAAGAGGGGGACCCAAAGTGCCATCCTAACCCTGCCTGCACACCTGGAGAGTCACGATCCTCTACCTGAGTGTTGATTAGGAAGCACACTCAAATCAGACACCCTCACCTAGAGTCCCAGCTCCACCAACAAGTTGGGCAAGTTAGTTAAACCTCAGTGTTCTCACCTGCAAAATGGGAATACAAGTTAAGCCTTGGGTGTCTGTTCAAAACAAGCGCGTATTTGGCAAGCACCCATCATGCTGCCTAGCATACAGTAGGCACTTGATAAGTGTTAGGCTTATTTCCTATTCATCTTTCCATGGCCTTTCAATCCAGCACGGAGAAGCTGCGGAGATTACACAGGCCTAAATGTAACTGGAAGATGGCATCCCTTTCTTTTAGAACTCGAGATAGAATCATTATTTATAAGATAACGTTTAGATGTTATGGCAGCATTTAATTTTAATTGATCTACGGACGTGAATAAATGAAAGTTAACAATCAAAGCAGTCTGAACTTAACCGGGTGTTCCATCCCTGGGCATATTCTCAAATCCTGGGGATTTTGAAAAACGGAGCATGCAGATACGGGCAGCAGCACTGCTGACCCTGCATTCTCCTACAGAGCTAACGATCTGCAAAGCACATCCTACCTGCTGCCTGGTTGCCCCAGGAGAACAGGAGGAGGCCCATGAGGCCGAGGGCCCAGATGTTCTAACAAACAATCTCCTCCCTGGTTTGGCCCACAATTCCTTTTTGGAATACAGGTACTAGAAAGCCATTCACATGCCAAGTTGGAGTGCCGCTCCTCTCTTTGTGGTACTCAGGGCCTTCCGTTCTCTGCAGGAGCCTCTGTGGTGTTGCCAGAATCCTCCATCCCCCCCTGAGCCGGGGCACTATAGCTGTTAGGTATAGGGTCTCGGGAGTCACACTGTTTAGGTCTGGATCCTGATGTGGTGCCCCGGCCATACAACCCTGTGCAAGCTGCCAGCCTCTGTGCCTCAGTTTTCTGCTCTGTAACACGGGGCCGTATTAGAATATACCCTGTTACTGCATTCCTTCAGGTTGGCAGGTTGGAATGAGAAAAGATAAGTAGGAACAGTGCTCAAATGTCCTCATTTACTCTTGTCCCCACCCATATTCTACCGGGACCCAGAACAGGCCTTCTGAGGACACAGTAGACTCTTAATCAAAGATTCACTGACCTTTTCTCCCATGAGACTGAGGCTCTAGGGAGGTGTCTGAAGCAGGATTTTCATGTATTCTCTAGGAAGGTCCCAAGGGGAACAATGAAGAAAGAAGTAAATTCTTAGGGAGAAAGAAAGGGAGGGAGGGAGAATCTCCTGGGTTTCCAGAAATGATCTTCACCAGCGTTAGCACGACAAGCGACAGTTCACCTATACGCCAGTCTTGACGATGGTCAAGCTTGAAGCAGCTACGCAACATTGGGCAGCCGCTAACTAGCATTCAAATAATTTGTCTTATTTTATTTCAAGTCAACCTTGAAATAAAGCGAAGAATAAAGTGAAGTGAAGAAAGATTTTCACACAAAGCCCGGTAATTTATGCAGCAACCACTCCATGAGCTGGTTCAATAACAGATAATTATATGGAAAGCACTTAAATGCTAACTATGTACTTTTAAAATGTTGCAAAAGTAGGTTCATAATTAAATTATAATTACAAGTAAAAATTGAGACAATGATTATTCCCTGAGAAATCTGCACATTTTTATTTCCAGGGTTGCGCGCGGCTTCTCTCACACTCTGATTCATTTCTTTTGTTGGTAGCTCCACACTGATCCGACTCGTTTGGCATGACAGGTTTTAAATTTAAAATTAACTAAAATTATCTTGCAGATTACTAATTACCACATACAATGATTTCCATAGAATACATGGTTTGCCATTAAAAAGTGGTTTGTGAGCATATAAGTTTGAAACTCTGAAAGATTTATAGTGAGAAGGAGAACAACTGGCTGATAGCCGAATAGAAATTGAGCTATTAGTAGATATCGAAAAGGCTTTCAAACAAGCTCTGAACTGCTTATGGGGAGAGGTTACACCATTGTGAATGTGACAAAGCGACAAAACTTTCCAGAACTTTCTATCACTCAGAACTGGTCCATCTTCAAGTGAAAGAAACATATCCAAATTAGCCACAGGAAGCTGAGATTGATGTTGATTCGGAAAAAAAAAAGTTTAAGTATAGCTTCACTGCAGGCCTGGCTGGATACAGAGTCTGAAATACTATCCTTGGGGTTTAACTACTTGCTCTCTCTAGACCCCAACCCTGCTTTCCTCTGCGGTCACTTTGTTCTCAGCCAGGCACTCTCCACGTGGTGGACAGTGGCTGCCAGCAGCTCTAGACTCTGGTCCTCAGAGCCCAGTGGAAGATGAGGGCTTCTTTACCAAGAGCTTCAGCAAAAGTCCCAGGTTTGAATCTCACTGATTCAAAGGATACCAATCTCCACGGTACCCAGGGGAGGGCTGTACTCTGATTGACCAAATCTGAGTTACACGCCTTCCTAGGGAGGGAGGGTGGAGTCACACACGAATATACAGGGGATGAGATTCCCGAAGGAAAATCCTGCTCTTGCTTCCAGAAGAAACAGGCAGAGATGCCTGGATGCCAAAAGCTCTCTGGATGAACAACCAACTAATCAAACTTTGTCCCCATTCCTCTTCCCCTGCATCTTAATTAAATAAAAGAGTTTCCAGGGCTTCCCTGGTGGCGCAGTGGTTGAGAGTCCGCCTGCCGATGCAAGGGACGCAGGTTCGTGCCCCGGTCCAAGAGGACCCCACATGCCACGGAGCGGCTGGGCCCGTGAGCCATGGCCGCTAAGCCTGCGCGTCCGGAGCCTGTGCTCCGCAACGGGAGAGGCCACAACAGTGAGAGGCACGCGTACCGCAAAAAAAAAAATTTTTTTAAATAAAGAATTTCCATTTCTGCTCAGTTATTCCTTACGCTAGAATGAGTTTTTTTGTCATTCAGTCAAATCCATGCATTTTGGCCAACATACGCTTTACAAATTTGGCCAGAGAAATGTTTTTAAAAACACAGATCTGATCATGTTACCATCTCTCTATCACCATGTCTAAACCTAACTTTTCACTGTGGTAGCATTTAAACATACACAAAATAGAGGAAATAATATGATGAACCTCCACAAGTCTAAGCTTCAAAAATTATAACCATTTGCCAATTCTTATTTTATTTTATTTAGTTTATTTTATCTATACCCTCCATCTTCTGCACCTTTTTCTTTTGGCCAGAGAATATTAAAGCAAATCCCCAATGTCATTTTATTTCTCAGAATACTTCAGTATGAATCCCTAATAAGGAATTATAAGAGTATAATCACCATGTCATTTTCATACCTATCAATATTAACAATTTCTTTATATCATTGATGAGTCCATATTCATATGTCCTCTCGATTAACTCAAAGATGCCTTTCTACAGTTGGTTTGTTTGAATAGCAAAGTCCATGGATTGCATTTAGTTGTTATGACGCTTAAGCCTCTTTTATTCTATATTAATTTCCCCCCTCCTTTGTGGTTTGTGAGTCATGGATTTGTTAGGGAGCCAGACCAGGTCATTTGTCCTGCAGAATGCCCCACATTCGGGATTTGGCTAGCTGCCCCCTTGGGTGACATTTAGCCTTTTCCTCTCTCCCTCTTATTTCCTGAAGCCTGGTAGTTTGATCTAGAGGCTTGATTAGATTCAAGTTCAATTACTTTGTTTGTGTTTGTTTGTTTACCTCACTCTATTTAAATGCCTTCCTATTAATACAAACCCCACCTCCCCACGGTCTGGGAGGCCCACGTGGTCTGGCTCGGCCTCCAAGCAGCCTCACTTTTCCTCTCCTCTCTCTCCTGATACCTCTGGCATTCTTTTATTTCTTCTTTGATCAGGGTCCTGACAGCACACATACCTTTTTCCCTGCTGAGAAGGATCTTCCCTTCGCTTTGGGCCTCACTCCCCAGCTCCTTAGAGAAAGCACCTCTGATGTCCTCCTGACCAGGTCAAATCTTCCCACTAACAGTTCCCACAGCATCAGGCCATTCTCCTCTGCAGCCTTATCACTGTTGCCATTTTCCATCTATTTGTATGATTTTTTGATAGTATCTATCTTTACCTTCCTCAACAAACTATAAGCTTCACGAAGAAAACCACAGTGTTTGACACACAAATGTTTCTGGAAATTAATGAATTAATTAAAAACATATACGTGCAAATACCTATACACCCTCCCCAGTTCAATCTAATTTCCTTCCTTAGGGCTCACGATAAGTTTTTTTCATCTTTTATTGACAGCAAAGCAGCTACAGGTTCTTTTTGCTAGCTTTAGCTCACGTACCCTGAGAGCCCACTTCATATCCTGTTTGTAGGCCCTCCAATGGCGGCGCAAAGAAGACGTTAGCATCCCATTTTATAGGTGAGGCAACAAAAGCTCAGAGAGATTAAGTAACTCATCCGACATCACCAAGCTAGACCCTCATTGAGGACGATTATCCTCTATTCTTTTAACAATCCTTTGTGTTTGTAGCCTCGTTTTCAGATAGGGTGACCAACTGTCCTGGTTTGCCTGGGGCTGAGGTGGCACTTTCAGTGCTAAAACCAAGAGAGACCTGGGCAAACCAAGACAAGTTGGTCATCCTATTTACTTTTACTTACCTGAGGCCTAAGGTCACTCAGTCAATTAAGAGTGGTCTGAAAGTCCCACCCTGTATCTGTCAACTGTTACAGCCTCTACCATGCCACAGCATTACAGCTGGTTGTTAGTTTGTAATTATAAAAGTGGGGTCTCCAAAACTCTCAACCACCACCTTAATTTGACGTTGAATCTTTTGTTCCAGAGAAGAACTCCAACTGGGAAATTTTCCCAGGTTTTCACTTTGGAATTTAAAGGATTTCGACATTTCATCAGAAGGATTATACCCTTATGCGTGATTCTAAACCTCCCTTCTTCAGAGCCAATGGCATGACACTCGGCTGTATTCTCAAAAGATACCGAATATTGCAAATACAGATTTGTCACAATAAAGTATCAAACTCCAATGTAATTAGACTTAAGCATGGTACTCATCCTCAGCTGCTCCCCTACATCTTGACATGGTGTAAAAGGACTCAGGAGGAAATTTACTGATGACAATTAACCAACCTGTTCATTCGTTTCTGGTTTTATCCTAATTACAATGCATTCACTACATGCCTTAGCCCAAACAGCGAACAACAGTATTAATGAGAGGATAATTCCTACAGTTTGGGGAAAATTGTACCAACAAATCGGAATGCCTGCTAAATCTCTGCTAATGTTCAAGCACTCTTCATCAGACTTATCAAAACAGCAAATGAAGCTACTACTTAAAAAGTAGTTCAGGGGCTTCCCTGGTGGCGCAGTGGTTGAGAGTCCGCCTGCCGATGCAGGGGACACGGGTTCGTGCCCCGGTCCGGGAGGATCCCACGTGCCGCGGAGCGGCTGGACCCGTGAGCCATGGCCGCTGAGCCTGTGCGTCCGGAGCCTGTGCTCCGCGGCGGGAGAGGCCACGGCGGTGAGAGGCCCGCGTACCGAAAAAAAAAAAAAAAAAAAAAAAAAAAAAAAGTAGTTCAGGGCTTCCCTGGTGGCGCAGTGGTTGAGAGTCCGCCTGCCGATGCAGGGGACACGGGTTCGTGCCCCGGTCTGGGAGGATCCCACATGCCGCGGAGCGGCTGGGACCGTGAGCCATGGCCGCTGAGCCTGCGCGTCCGGAGCCTGTGCTCCGCAACAGGAGAGGCCACAACAGTGAGAGGCCCGCGTAACGCATAAAAAAAAAAAAAAAAAAAGTAGTTCAGTGCAAACAGCCGTAGTCATCAGAATATTCATTCACTTTGGAAAGTAACACTCAGTGAAACAGCTTTTAATCAGTTCTAGGACACTCGAACCTCAGGGGGTTCTGGGAAAGCGATGTCTTTATTGTGCTTTTATGAGACTACTGAGCTTCCCAATTGAGCTTGAAATCCATTTACTGCACAAGGCCTGTCTAAAGGTCAAATGCCAGGTAACATCTTCAGCCAAGAGCAATTAGCAACCTCAGTGCTTCTGTAAGGTTTGTTTTAAGCGATAGGTTCAGTCTTTATTAAAAGCACTTGGGCACCTCAGGGGGGATATTCTAGGTGCTGAGAATCCCATAGGAATGAGAGACCCACACGTAGAGAACATGACAAGGAGCCAGACCCAACCAACATTTTCATGAGCGGATACATTAAACAGGTTTATAAAAAATAATTACAGTGATCATAACAAAATTAATTTATATTAATTAAACATTTAATAAAGAAAATAGAAAAGAAAGTTATATGCCAAGCACTGAACCAATGAAAGTAGTGTCCATAAAAAAAAAAAAATAGTCAATCTAAGAAAGAGATGGAAAATTTTATTCGAGCCAACCTGAGGATTATAACCCAGGAGACAGTCTTTCAGAAAGCTCTGAGTTCCACCCATTAGAAGTCATAATTATATATAAGGTTTTTGTGTGTGTGTGTGTGTGAAATTAAGTTTTATTCAGGGTCTTACTGAGGACTATAGCCTGGGAGACAGCTCTGAGGAACTGCTCTGAAGAGGGAGAGGAGATGCTAGTTTTATATATTGGCTAGGAAATACATGCAGTCAAGCATACATCTTGGTAAAAAATTAGCACTAATCAGAAAGAACAAACATCTCAGTTTGATGATTTTAGTGCTTTTCTGTAGATGGGCAGATGCAAGAATCTGGGGGTCATTAAAATTCTTCTTGAGATACACATCTAACTATCTAAGGGCCTGTTTATCCAAAGCACAGAGTACCTCATCCTGAATTCCTCTCAGGGTGCACTGTTGGTGGGCGACTGCAGTGGGTTGTGACTTAATCCCTGTAGAACTGGGTGGTGAGCAATGCTCTTTTGTTCTTTATTTTTTTTTAACATCTTTATTGGAGTATAATTGTTTTAAAATGGTGTGTTAGTTTCTGCTTTATAACAAAGTGAATCAGTTATACATATACATATGTTCCCATATCTCATCCCTCTTACGTCTCCCTCCCTCCCACCCTCCCTATCCCACCCCTCCAGGCGGTCACAAAGCACCCAGCTGATCTCCCTGTGCTATGCGGCTGCTTCCCATTAGCTATCTATTTTACGTTTGGTAGTGTATATATGTCCATGCCACTCTCTCACTTTGTCCCAGCTTACCCTTCCCCCTCCTCGTGTCCTCAAGTCCATTCTCTAGCAGGTCTGTGTCTTTATTCCCATCTTGCCCCTAGGTTCTTCATGACCAGTTTTTTTTTTTTTTTTTTTTTTTTAGATTCCATATATATGTGTTAGCATACGGTATTTGTTTTTCTCTTTCTGACTTACTTCACTCTGTATGACAGACTCTAGGTCCATCCACCTCACTACAAATAACTCAATTTCGTCTCTTTTTATGGCTGAGTAATATTCCATAGTATATATGTGCCACATCTTCTTTATCCCTTCAACTGTTGATGGACACTTAGTTTGCTTCCATATCCTGGCTATTGTAAATAGAGCTGCCATGAACATTTTGGTACATGACTCTTATTGAATTATGGTTTTCTCAGGGTATATGCCCAGTAGTGGGGTTGCTGGGTCGTATGGTAGTTCTATTTTTAGTTTTTTAAGGAACCTCCATACTGTTCCCCATAGTGGCTGTATCCAATTTACATTCCCACCAACAGTGCAAGACTGTTCCCTTTTCTCCACAGCCTCTCCAGCATTTATTGTTTCTAGATTTTTTCATGATGGCCATTCTGACCGGTGTGAGATGATACCTCATTGTAGTTTTGATTTGCATTTCTCTAATGATTAATGATGTTGAGCATCCTTTCATGTGTTTGTTGGCAATCTGTATATCTTCTTTGGAGAAATGTCTATTTAGGTCTTCTGCCCTCTTTTGGATTGGGTTGTTTGTTTTTTTGATATTGAGCTGCATGAGCTGCCTATAAATTTTGGAGATTAATCCTTTGTCAGTTGCTTCATTTGCAAATATTTTCTCCCATTCTGAGGGTTGTCTTTTCGTCTTGTTTATGGTTTCCTTTGCATATATAGGTTTTGAGACAAAGGATACGTCAAGGGACGTACTGACAGTATACACAACCCAGATCTGCATTTACAACGTGAGTAGGGGGTCAAGCGTCTTCATGACCCCTTAAAAGACTGAGAAGGAAGGTTATCTCCTAATAAGTCATGACCCTTTATAAGATTAGGAAAGAATGTTATCTCCTAAGGAGGTCTGATTAATGCAGATACACAATATACACTTTTAAAGGGGAGGAAGGAGGTCCAAATGGGCAGAGAAAAATTTTATGTGTGAATTTTTCTTATCTTGCCATAAAATATGACTTTTATTTCATCAGTAGTTTACCTGCATGTTCTCACTCAATCCTCAAATCAACCGAGAAGATCAGTACTATTATTAGCCATATATAATGATGCAGATAAATGCAGAGGTCAGAAAGCCATAGCCCACTCTCTGAATCGGCCACCATCTAATTTTTAAATAAACTTTATTGTAACACAGCCATGCCCATTCACTTATGTATTGCCCATACCTGCTTTCCCAGGCTGATGGCAGAGTTGAGATAGAGACCATCTGGCTCAGAAAGCCTAAAATATTTACTGGCCCTTTACAGGAAGGTTCTCCAACCCCTAGACTAGACATATGAGGCTCAGAAGAGAAGATGTAAATGTGTAATTACAAATTTGTTCCAGTTCTATAAAGGGAATGAAAAGAGACATTATGGGAAATTATTAAGACATCAGTAATACCGTTTGTTTAATGCAGAGATCTGTGTTTTTAAGGCCAGTGAGGGCATCCCTCAGAAGGGAGACTTGAGACTGTCTTTCAAAAGATGTTTCCTCTCCCGCTCTCCTCTCCCCACTGCACCAAGGGGAGTTTCATTCGCACTAATCTGTCTGAATCCCCTGCACCTTTCCTAACTTCTCGCCATGCTTTCTCACTAGACTCTAGGGTTGATGATTTGGTGATTTGCTCTCAGACTTCTCTTTCCTCTCTTGGCTTCTCCAGTTTGGTATCTTCTCTGCTATTGACTCACTATCTCAATTCGGCAGGACCCTGACTCCAGTTTCAATCTATGCACCAGGGTTTGGTCTTAGCCTCAGAACTCACTCATTCCTGACTTGGCCTCTCCTTCCCCATCCTGGTGCTGATGTCTCAGATGGTCACCACTCCATGAGTGTCAACAGTGAACATCAATCGCATGGACATGTTTTTAAGTGGTTTTTTTTGTTTTTGGGGTTTTTTTTTTGCGGTACGCAGGCCTCTCACTGCTGTGGCCTCTCCCGTTGCGGAACACAGGTTCCGGACGCACAGGCCCAGCGGCCATGGATCACGGGCCCAGCCGCTCTGCGGCATGTGGGATCCTCCCGGACCAGGGCACGAACCCACGTCCCCTGCATCGGCAGGCGGACTCTCAACCACTGCACCACCAGGGAAGCCCTTAAGAGTATTTTTTAAAAGAAGTTTAAATTTCATAAGTAATGCATGAGTTCATTCTGCTTATAAAATTCAAACATTGTGGATGAAGCTAAACCACCTTAACAACCATTCCTTGATCCATCCCACAACAACAAGAGGGGAGTAACACCCAACAGAGTGGCAAGAGACATCAAAGTTTGAAATACAAAGCATTGGCAGACTATAGGCATGCACTTTCTTTCACAGACTGCTAAGACAGGAGGGCATCTTGACAGAATCTATTAAAATTTGAAATTTACAGATTCTATGTCCCAGCAAAACTGCTACTTGAGATTTAACGTAGAATAATATTCAAACATGTTGACAAAGGAGCATACTCTCAGAGGTGCACTGTGCAGTGTTTGTGGGAGTAAAAATAAACAACTTTCATATAATTTTTAAATGTGGCATAATTAACGGCACTGGCAAGATATAGTTACATAAGCCACATTACTATCGATTCTTATTTCCCAAACCTCTTCTTGATCTTCATTCTTTTAACCAAATCATTCATATTCAATGGTAAGGTAAATGCACTAAGTGAGGCAGGAGAAAGATTTAGAGGATTTCTTCTCTCTTCCCTTTGCCAAAAATAATGACTAGATAGGAAGTAAGTCTCAGAGAGAGTGGTTTTCAGAAAACTTATGGTGACATTAGTAATCTGAAGTCAAAGAGATGACTCACAGTGAAGATGAAACAGGTCAGAAAGCCCAGAACAGATGTGGTACATCATAGATAATCCAGAAATAGTTAACACGTTTGGACCTAATTCAGGTTTTCCAATATCCGCATTGTATCTTTGCTCTGATTATGGGAACTCCACCCAAATATCATCTTCTCCATGAGGTTTAAAACTTTTTACTGCTGGATTTAGCTGTGAAGGACAAGACTTGAGTTGCATCCAAATTAAAGGTAAGTGTGACCAACGTGCTCTCTCCTTTTCAGTGAGTTCACTGGTAGACCTTGGATTCCAGCTTTCCTGCTGTTTTGCTTTTGTGTGTTAAAACATTCAAATGGCTTAGGTTACGCTAGGATAACTAGGATAACAGGCAGGCCTGTCCTTCCTGGGGTGATTGGTGAGACATGTAAATGGAGATCCTACAGAAGGGCGTCAGGTCAGCTTTTGGTGCTCCCTGGCCTAGCGTGACTGAGGGTGCAGGCAAGTCACTCTGTACCAGCTCGCCAGCCTCTATGAGGCTGCGGAGGCCTGCGACAGCCAGAAGTGCCTTCCTTGGCTGGCCACGCCCCCATGGCAATCATGTCAACTTTACTCCATCTAGATGCTTGCACATATCATGACCCTTCTACTCAACCACGTCATATTCCAAGAGAAATGGGAGTGAGCTAAGAGAAAGTCTAGCCACGTGTGGTACCCTTGTGACTCATTGCTTGCACATGATTCAATGATAAATCATCCTGTTTGAGACCTGCTGTTGTTACCGTTCAACCTCCTTCAGCCTTCCACTGGAAACTCTCACAGCCTTTTGTCTGAGGATTATACACTCCCCTCTTGCCCAAACATTTCCCCCTTTTGGTTTTCTCTTTAAGTGCAAAGTACTGACCCCATAAATCGTTTATACTGAGAAGCCCTAACTTCTTCACTATACATCTTGAAACAAAAATATCTTTTCTTTTTAGCAATTGATATTTAAGGAAAGGAGAAAATAATTGAGTTAAAATCATTCTGGAATAAAAACCCAATTTTTACCTTCTTATTTTTACTTCAGTTTAATGAATTACAGGAATTCCAAAAAGTCAGAGAACATAAAAAATTGATATGGGAGAAAGCTGTATCTCTGGGTAACAGAAAATTAGCTTTTGCTATTGGGAACAACAAACAGTCTTAATTTTGAAAGCTTCACAGCCAAAAAAATACTAAAAATCTCTGTTTTCAAGAAGAAACAACACATGCAATCACTGGGTGCCGGTTCCAGTGACTAATGGAATAGTTCTCTGAGTTTCTGAACTTGTCATTGGCTCCTGTGAGCATTTTCTATAAAGTAGAATCATATAATATATGCAAACCTAAGCCATAAGTAATCTGAGAACCTGACAACCAACCACGCACCGTCTCTCACCTCAACACCTGCCAAGGCCTCATGATCTTTTACACACATGCACCTGAGTTAAAGTTATGGAGGCCTAGCACTTTAAAAAAGAAAACAGAGCCTGAAGGCAAGAGAAATATTTCAGAATTCTCCACTTAGCTCCCCCTTTATCATAGAGAACTGCATATAAGAACTCTGAACACTCTGCAAACAGTTCAAGGGTTTTCAAGAATAATTCTGATGCTACTTGCTTTTGGCCATCTGTACTTGCTGGCTTCAGAGCCTACCTGGTATAAAGGGTAACATCACAAAACCTGTCCTGAGAACACCCTTGTTCCCCAAATCTGTTGTTCGTGGGACTACAGAGTTGGTGATAGCAGGATGACATTATGTCCCTAACAGCTACTATAGTGTCTGGCACATAATAGGTATTCAATAAATACTTATTCAAGAAACAAACTAAATCAAATTTGAATCAAAATGGATGCTTTAGTTTAAGAGTAAAAATGCACAAAGAACACAGATCAACCCTAATTCCCATCGGTAAGGTAATGGCTGAATCAACTGTGACATGACCACAGTATATAATGCTGTGTTGCTATTTTTTAAGAAATGGGAGATATGTATATATGGGTGTATATATATATATTCCATATAATAGACCACAGGAAAGAAATAACACATATATGATTACTTCTCCTAGGTTTATTATTGAGTGGGAAAAAAATAAGTTCCAGGACAATACAAACAACTGTTTTTAATTCTATGGATATAAACATATACATAAACAAACTTTTTAAAAATAAATTTACTAACAGGACTAAGGTGACAAAATCAGTAACTAGTAAAGCTGGCTTTAAAATCCACGCAATCTCACCCTAGACTCTTTGCTCTTAACCATCACTGTTTTACATCTTCCGACCCCTAGGAAGGAGCATCAGCTCAGAATAAGAAAGCCCAGGAGGGGTGTGCAGGGCAGAGGTCAGATGCTCAAAGGCGTCACCCTGAGCTTTAACAGAAAAGGTGGTTTGAAAGCCAGATTGAGGAAGAATCAAAAATTTATACGAAGGTGTTTGTATGGAGCCACTAAAGACTTAGTGAATCAGGCTGTGCTATAAATCCTGTGCTTCAAGAAGATTAATCTGGTACAATTGGTCTGGAGAGGAGAGGAGAGGAGAGAGAGAAAGAAGTTCTCTATTAAAATAGCCCAAGCATGACGTGATAAGGGCTTAAACTTGCTGGCAGAAAAAAAGAAAATCTAAGTTGGAGATTGCTTAAAAAGAACACCTCTCCTCCCTACTTTGCGTTCCTGTTGCAAGTCTGTATTTTTCCTTCCACACTACACAAAGCTCTTCCCCTCCCTCTTTTGGAATGTATCCATCCTAAATCCCTTCCACTGTATTCAAACTTTGTTGCACTTAACATTAAGCCTTGGTGCAATCGTACACTGTGATTCCTGAGAAACAGTCTCAATGGCTCCAGAGCCAAAGTAAGTTGGTGATTCAGAGCAAGGAGCATTAAGGTTAATTACCTAATAATTTACTACAGCCAATGTATCTGTAGACATTTTGATTTTTACTAATTGTGGTGTTAAACAAAGTAAACAACACTTTGTTTCACATTCCAGCTGTGGAAATGCGTCAAGGGGAACCTTTCCTGTGATTTATAGCCCCTTGCTTTACCCCAGAGCACAGGCCACTCGATGTGAAGTTGGAAAGACCGATGGTTTTGCAGACCCCATGTATTGGTTTAGTAAAGATTTCTCTTAATATGACTGTGCACTGACCCACCTTTGCTGCAACGCTGACTGTGCTGTTCAGAGAAACCAGGCACCAGCGATGCTAATGGGAGTTGAGCAGCGCTGTTCGCAGGGATCGCCCTCCGCATTGGGGTGGCGGAAGAGGGGGGAGGAAAGGGGTGGGGTGGCAACGTTAGAACAGGGACAGAATGAAATGGCTAAGAATGCAGTCAAACCCAGACTCAAAACCCAGGTTCTCCAGCTGCTAGCTGAGTGGGCTTCAGCAAATGAGTTAACCACTCAAAGCATCTGCCTCTTCATCTAACCAAGGACTATCAGTGCTACTCTATGGAATTATTACGAGAACTAAATGTAACACTCACATGAGGCATCTGAGATTTTTGCAAACCCAACACCCATTCCCACTCCCCCGACCTTGTACAGCATTGGCTTTTCTCCTCTCAGTCCAAGTGATCTGAATGGCTACTGATTACCCCTCTCCAGCTTCAAGGACAGACACTCGACTGGGCCTGGACAATCGCAGTAACTCATCTCCTGATCACAGTCAATCAGTTAAGGATGCACACATTACCCAATCCGGAGCAATCAGGACAAATAAGGCCCAACTCAAGTTATTTTACTTTTCAGGGAAAGAGGGATGCTCAGTTTAAATTACTAAAAGAATAGGACATCAGCTCAGAACAGATGGCAGCCATGTTACTACCCCAAGAAGAGAACCTAGTGAAGAAGAAGGCAGACCAGAGGAACACAGACCAAAATCCTTAAGGGAGGAAGACTGGGTCCTTACAATACTGTTTAAGCTCCTAGATCCAACCATGACAGAAGATGGAATATACTGGAATGATTTGTTTCATAAATTACCTTTTGCTCAGCCTTTTTGCTTTTGTTTAGGTAAGCCTTTTGGATCTTGCAATCTAAAGAGTTCTAGTACTTTAAGTAAAGCTTTAACATACTTTGTGATACATAGAAGGCACTTACAAACTACTTATGATTTTTGAAGGCTCCAAACTCATCCTAATGCTCAAGCCATGTTTATTTTCCAAATTACCAAAAATCCATAAAAAGGGGATCCATTTCCTAGTTTCTGATGTGGTGCAAAATAAAACAAAAGTTCCTGATTTAGATCTCTTTGAACTAATAGAAAGGCCCAGAGATGTTTAAAGCAGTAGCAATTCTGAGGGAACGTGCAGGGAGAGGGATAAAAGGAAACAAAGGACTTTGGCCTTTTGGTCAGATGCCTGGTGACCTGGATGCCATTCTGTCCTGGTGACGTGCTTAACCATCCCTGGTACAGAATTTAATCTCCTTGAGGTCAGGGACTTTGTTCACTGACACCATCACAGGATAAAGCTTTGCATATTTGGTACTTCTTACGTTTCAAATCTCATTCATATTGTTGGATCCATGATAACCCACAGGTCACACACCATCTGATCAAGGTATTATTCATAGCTCCACTTTCCAGGTAAGGAAGCCAAAGCTGTAAGAGATTAAGTGACACAAAAAAGCGTCATGCCACGTTCTTCAGGAAAGAGCAAGGATCTGAATTGAGAACCTAGGGAGTATGACTCCCAAGTCCCTTCTTCTCCATAACTAAGTGGCTGTCACAGGACCATGCAGGGAGGTGACAGGGTGCAGTGGGTCAGTTCTGGCCCCCTGGCTTCAAGTACCACTCACCTCACTAATGGCTGAAGGTTTAGATAAGATGATGGATACACCTAACACATCTAACACCAAGCCCAGAACAAAGGAAGAGTCTGGCAAATGCTTGCTAAATTTGAATCTGTGGGCACAAATCACTCTTCTGAGAAAAAGTATTGACTGGAAAGTTCTTCCTGGAAGACTCGCATGGATATGTCAAGGATGCTCTCGGCAGCCTGTCTGTATGAACAAAGAGTCAGAAACAATCTAAAGATCTGCCAAGAGACAGCCATGCAAAAGAAAGTGCATCTCTACAATACGGAATTCTACCTAACAATTAAAAAATGTCATGCAACTCGGTACGCCCTGACACAGCAAGGTCTATAAGACATATTTTGGGCAGAAAAAAAGTGACAACTATATGTGTAAACGAATAAGCCAGGGCTTCCCTGGTGGCACGGTGGTTAAGAATCCGCCTGCCGGTACAGGGGACAGAGGTTCGATCCCTGGGCCAGGAAGATCCCACATGCTGTGGAGCAACTAAGCCTGTGCGCCACAACTACTGAGCCTGTGCTCTAGAGCCCATGAGCCACAACTACTGAGCCCTTGTGCCACAACTACAGAAGCCCGCACGCCTAGAGCCTGTGCTCTGCAACAAGAAGCCCGCGCACCACAACGAAGAGTAGCCCCAGTTCTCCGCCCAGGCGGCAACGAAGACCCAATGCAGCCAAAAATAAATTAGTTAATTAATGAAAAAAAAAGAAGAATAAACCAAAATATATTTCCAAAGAAAACACATGTCTCTTTCCAAAGAATACACATGGGAATGCACTTGAAAACACGGCTTAAGGACACACATAAAACCCACTGTTTAAGTACTGAATTGAGTGCAGGGGTCAAAAAAGAAACTAGGGACTTCCCTGGTGGCGCAATAGTTAAGACTCCGAGCTCCCAATGTAGGGCGCCTGGGTTCAATCCCTGGTCCAGGAACTAGATCCCACATGCATGCCACAACAAAGAGTCCGCATGCCACAGCTAAGGAACCAGTGAGCCGCAACTAAGGAGCCTGTGAGCCACAACTAAGGAGCCCACCTGCCAAAACTAAGACCCAATGCAACCAAATAAATAAATATTTTTAAATAAATAAATAAAACATATATCAAATAGTAAAAAAAAAAAAAAGAAACTAGCCATATTTACTACATTTTCATTTTTTACAATGAAAATTTGGTCATGAATTACTTATGCGATTATGAATTAACAATAAGGAAACACTTAAGGCAATTGAAAGTAACCAGAGATTGCTTTTAGCTAAAAGTAACCTGCTTGATCTACTGGGTGCTAAAATAAACAGGAATAAATAGGGAAAAGACACATTCAACCCCTTTCTGAGGTATAAACAAAAGGGTGAGAAACAAGCTGATCGATGGAATTTCTCCTTTATTTTCCCCTTTAAAATTTTTCCTTATTTATTTATTTATTTTGCTTTTAAGCGGCTGTGTCCCATATACACAGTGCAATTATCTTCCCTCAAAATATCATCACTCAGTTGAATGATCTTACGGCAGGAAAAACAGCTTTGGCACAATCGTTGCATATTGTTGGGAAAATTACCATCAACTTTCTCTTCTCTTCAAAAAAAACTCTTCGCAATGACACTGATGAGTTCTATTGTTTTTTATCTAATACCTTAACCCAGTTTAAATCCACAGTCTGCATAAAGTCCTTGAAGTGTGACACTAATTGTAGAAATATTCTTAGGAGATAGAGGGTTGCATCCAAAATGTGATTCTGCTGGACTCGCCCCATGTGGACAATTGCAGATTCCCCCCGATCACCCCAACCAACAGGCTTTCAGCTGCCTCTGCCTGCAGAGGTCTACCTCACAATCCCTGCTGCGTGCTACATGAGCCTCGACTCTCCTAGACCCTGCTTCTGTAGCCCTGAAGCACATGGAACAGTTTGCAGACATATAAGTGGCTGGCTTCACACCCACATGGCAGTTTATTCTATCCTCTTGGTTGACTTTTGCCCATTCTTGTGGCTTTCAGATACCATCTCTTGGCGACACAAATTCATTTTTTTCGTCCAGATCTCCTTTCCTGAGCTCTAGATTCAGGAGACCAATACCCCCTCGACATCTTTACTTTGTTGACACATCTGCATCTTCAACTTAACATGTCCAAAGTGAAAACTGATTTCTCTCTCCTAAATCTCTCCACTAGCTTCCTCCACCTTAGTAAGTGACCCCAACATTCAGAAGGCAGTAATATGGGAATCATTGCCTCCTACGCATTCTCCACATTCATCAGCCCTATTGGTTTGACCTCCAAAGTTTCTCCCAAATCCATCCACTTTCCTTTACCTGCACAGTCACCAGCTTGATAGGAGCCACCATCACCTCTCACCTGGTCTGTGGCAGTGCCTTCCTCACCTGTCCCCCCATGTCATCCTCGCTCCCCTATTTTTCACAATATTACTCCCCTGCTTTTAATCCTCCAATGGCTCTCCACTACACTTAGATCAAAACCCCAACTCCTCATGCATCAGCAGGACTAGAGCCCGAGTAACTCACAAACCTTACCATACATCCCTCCCCTACCATCAGCACATGGACCGTCTATAATGTCCTAGAAAACAATCTCTTTCCCGTCTCGTTTCCTTTCTTCCGGACTTTTGCATCCTTGACTCCTTTGTGCCCTTCACGTCTTGGCTTCAACATCACCTCCACACAGAGCCTTCTTTGACCAACTCTCTAGACTGTTGGAGCAAAGAATTTATTTCCTTCATAGCACCAATCCCAAACTTGAACTCTACCATCCACGTGTTTACTTGCCCATTATCCGGCTCTTCCATGAGAGCAGGAATCTACTCTATCTTGTGTATGGCTGTACACCCACTGCCAACCTCAAGGCCTGACACACAGTTGAGACACAAACAATTAGTTGCAGAATAAATAAATCAGAAACACGTTTGTAATGTATAACTGATTCACTTTGTTATAAAGCAGAAACACACCATTCTAAAGCAATTATACTCCAATAAAGATGTTAAAAAAAAAAAAAGAAACATACTTGTGGAGTTCTGTGCTATGTGTCCAACACTTTGAGTTCAGTGGCAGGAGGGCAGAGTGTTCAAAGTTCTTTATAAGAGACATGGAATTAAATGCCATAATCTTTGCCATTAAGGATGGTGTCCTCTATTTGAAGAGAGAGAATCTACACAGTGAAAAGATAAAACTAATGACATAAGCCAGTAGACACTTGAGTGTTCAATTTAAGTATTAAGTTTTATGCTTTTGGTCATGTTAAGTTGACCAGATGAACTTCTGGTGGGACAGGCCAAACAAATGGTTTACTTGTGGATGAAAGGGGTCAAGGTACAGAAGTTGGAGACGTGAGAACTGACAAGGTCTGGAACATTCAGAAACAGCTCTGTGGAGGAGAATGGATGTATACCAACCTAAGACAAGTCACAATTAGTTAAACCTACTCAAAACCACCTAGAACAACGGCCTTACGATCCTGAAGTAATGTAAAAAATAAAGAGCCCGTTTGCTTGCCAAATAGCAAGACATTTTATTATCTCTCTACTACCTCCCATACCGAGGAGTTCGGGTAATTTCCCAGGTCAACTCAGAACTGGAATGAGATGGGGAAGGGGGGTGGGGGAGGGAAGCTTTTTCTGAGAAACAGGCTGGTACCACCTCTGCCCTTTGCCCAAAGGGTACTCCTCTCCCACCTTGTCCTTGCCAGGTCTAGTCATTTGGGGATCATTAGCATCTTTCCATAATCAGTGACAAATCAGGACTCTGCAAGACAGCTGGTGTCCCACGCTAAACCTCAGAAATCTTACTAGCTAGGGGCAAACAGATGTTCCTCTCCATTCCTACCTTGCTTACCTAGGGCTATAACTGGTAAAAGGTCTTGGGCATGCTCGCTTAACAGATGTATCCTAATGCAAATTAACTTGGAAAGAATGGGGGAAAATAAATAAGAAATGCAAATGTTTAGCCACTCAAGTTTTTCTATCTTAATAACACACTCCAGGAACTCATGCGGGAAGGAGCAAAGTTTGAACATTGCCTATCAATTCTGAGTTCACGGCTAGTGTTCTTTTCATGCTAGACCTCCTGGTGATTAATAAGAGTATCGATCAAAAAATTGAGGGAATGAAGAGAGGGAGGAAATTTGAATTGAGGGCGAAAGCCCTAAGTTTTGTGTACTCAAAGGACAATAAGGGGCCAAGCTGGCTCCATACAGGTAAACTGGGAGGGCGGCAGTCTGTTTGGAAGGTTGTGTAAGAGAACTGGACTGAAGCTGTGTCTGCATGGCACACACAATGCTGTGACTCAGACTCTTCGCTTCCGTGGGCTTGTAGGACTGCTGGAAACTGCAGAAGGGGCTACATTTCACTCCAGCCACTTCTTGGCACTGCCGATGATGAAGAAACGAGATACAGCTGTAACTAAGCTGAAGATGTACTTTGGAGTTGTGGGAAGGGAGGGTTGGAGACCCCAGCTAGAGGACAAGAGCAGGTGAGAGCCTAGAAAATGATGGTAACAGTGGGTAGGAAAGAGAGATACGAGACACCCTCCGAGGGGGGAATTCACTAAAATGCAGTGACTGGATACATTTAGGAGGTGATGGAGATGAGCATGTCGGAAATCCTCCAAGGCTGCAGGAGCCGCAGGTGTACATCAGGGAAGTACACCTGGGAAGTCAAGAGGAGATACAGGCTGGGGCGGGGCAGGGGGGACGACATGATGATGAGTTCGTTTCTCTACCTGCTAAATTCAAGGTAACAGTGGGATATACAGTTGAAAATGCCCAGTAGGTTATTGGAGATATAGGAACCAGCTCCAAATACAGTGTACGTTAAAACAGCACAGGCTGGAAAACTCACCTAAAACACAGAGGAACTGCAGTGCTTTGCTAAAATCTCTGAAATTTATGAATTGTCTGTTCTCAGTTCTTTGTGATGCCCTGAATTATAGATATATAGTGCCCAAGGCTCATGACACCTAAGTCTTTCTAAACAAATAGCTATGAGTGCAAAGAATTGCAGGGTCTGGAAATACTCCAGTTCAGCGTGGATTTTGGACATCTGTCTCCTACATTTATGAGTCTTACCATAACTGGGTACCAGTACGTATCCATCCATAGCAATATAACACTTGTATACTGTCATTAATTTCTCATCCCTTTGTAAATCAATAGTGGTTTTTTTTTACCTAAATAAATTCAATTTACAAAGCCGTACTGCTTTAAGTGAAAAAATAGTATCACTTGTTATAAATAGAATACAACTGTAAAAAGAGAGTTAATGGGGAGAGAGGCATTGAATTTAGCTGTTTCGCAGTAGACATCTGTCATTTTTTTCATAATCTGAATGTATGAAGTTCAGAGCCTCTGAATGTCCTTCCTTTATGGGGAAGTCCAAACTGCAGGGTCTTGACTTCCGAGATGGATGCTGAAGAAGGATTCATAGCCCTCTCCTCATCTCCTGGCAAATCACTTAGACTTAGCCAATCAGATACTCTGGCTCATGACTTTGAAACTTAAAAGAAAAGAATCAAGGACAAAGGGCTAGTTGTAATGGATTCCTATGGAGGGGCCCACGCAGGGGTGGATGGTATACTGCAAAACACCATGCATAGTGCCCACGCAGCCAACTCCCATGACATTTTCTCATGTAATTTCTCAGATTTCGCAGATTTCCTTTGGTTGTTGATATACTGGGTTGAAAAGTATCTCCCCAAAATTCAGGTCCACTTGGAACCTCAGAATGTAACATTATTTGGGAATATGGCCTTGCAGATGTAATCCATTAAGGATCTCCAAGAAGAGATCCTGGATGTGGGGTGAGCTTTAAATCCAATGATGGGTGTCCTTATAAGAAGAGAGAACACAGAAACACACAGAGGAAAAGATGATGTGAAGGCGGAGACAGAGATTGAAGTGGTGCATTGACAAACCTAGGACTGTCAGGAACCACTAGAAGCTGGAAGAGGCAAGAAAGAATTCTTCCCTAGAGGCTTTGGAGGGAGTGTGACCCCGCTGGTGCCTTGTTTTCAGACTTCTGGCCTCCAACTATGAGAGAATAAATTTCTACTGTTTTAAGCCACCAGGTTTGTGGTTATTTGTTACGGCAGCCCTAGGAAACTAATACACTGGGCTTGGGGATGTCTCTTATGATGATATGAATTTCCCTATATCTGAGTTATACCTTGGATCCAAATACCTATTCATCCTGTTAGTAATTAACATTTTCTGGCCTTGTGCTCTCACCTTCTACTCAATTTATTTTCCTAAGTGGCTTCTGTTATTTGCAACCAAGAACCAGGTTGAAACACCTGCCAAAGTGTCTAAGAAGTGAGAGATCCACTTTTGGTTGCAATGAAAGTAGCAACAGTTAGGGAGGGGTTAACGGCATAATAGCACCAAATTGAGACTTTCTCTTTGGGGCAAAATTAGAAAGACTGAAAGCAACGGAAAAGTAAATAACCTTTTGTGATTTAATGTTAATTTGATGCGTTTCTGTCCTGCCTGAAGTCATCTAATGTAACACTGACGATGTGTCCCTTATCTTCAGAAATACTGATTTAGTAAAAGGTCCTGACTTTACAAATGGAGAGATTGAGTGTTGGTAAAGCAAAATAAAAGGACTTGCATACAGTCCTACAAATAAACTGGTAGAAGAGGCAAGTCCACGACCCTGTTCTTCTACGTTTTCTCATTCTACACCCACCCCACTCTTTTACCACACTACACATCTCTTCTTAAGGAATGTATTAACCATACTTCCGCCTCTTGTAAACTTGAGGCTTGAACATCTGCCCTACATGCAGATGTTGGACACACCTTGTTGTGGTCCTATAGTAGGCCTGAGTCACCTTGCCTTGGCCTCCTGCTTCCCTCACCATCACCCACCAGGGCATCTTTCAAATGCAATCCAACCAATCTGGAGTTTCTAACCCCCTCCCTTATCAGGCTCTCACATTCCAGGCCACTATCCCCCTGTCCTAATCACCCCAGGGCCAGGTACTAGACAACTAGGGAGAGGCCCTGTGCCTCCAAAGTCTGCTGAAATTACTCAAACTAGCCAGTCCTAACTTGTTTATCCTGCCTGGCCTGGTCTTCCCTTAGAGACCACAATAAAGGTCACAGTTTCCCTTTCTCTTTCTGCCTCTGATAAGCCCCAGTCTTCCCAGTGTGGTCCCCCAAGGCATGGTGTGGCCCTCCCCTTCCTGGGAACTGTAAGTAACGAACGGTCTTTTCAATGGCAATCATCTCCTGATCTGTTGACCTTTACTATGTCTCAAATTTTCTATATTTTAAAACAAGGCTCTCACGAAGGAAGTGTATGCCTTCAGCCACCATAACTGGGACAATTCCAATAACCCTGAAGACTGTTGGGATCTGTTAAGATAAAATCTACTTCTTTTACTATTGTTCCATTTTCAAGGGAGACATGGGATATCTGGTGCATCCTTTATACAGCATGTTTTAGCACTAAAGTAAAAACTTGAGTTCTAGGGAAGCAGGATAACTATGGAGGCAGCCTGTGTTGCTTAAATCCAGCCTTCACCACTAACTAGTTGTGGCAACCTGGTCAACGATTAACCCTGCTGACCCCAGTTTTCCATCTATAAAATATCCATACTGGTAGTACCACCCCCCTAGGGTTCTTGTGAGGATTTCAGGACCTCATACAATCAAGACACAGAGTGCACTGCCAGGACAAGAGTAAAAAGATCAACAGGGTCAACAGATCTAAACTCCTAATTAGTTGAACAGCTTCCATGAATGCACATCAGAAGTGATGCCCCCAAAACACCATGCTCCTGGTGGGCTGCACTTGGTAGGAACTTAATATATGTTTGTTAACTGCCAAACAAGAACCCACCTACTGTAGCAACCATTTATTGAGCACCTTCGATATACCAATAAATATACCTATGCCTGGCATACGCAATGAAGATATAAAAATCACTAAATTCATCGTGTACCTTCAAGTATCCAAACCTAGCTTATTTCCAACCCAGGAATCTGTTAAAATTTCAAGAGAGAACTCCCCTGACTTGAAGAGAATCTCACCTTCCCAAAAGAAAAGAAAAAAACTGATTTCATTTCATTTTCTCTTTTATACTCAAGGAGAAATCATGATTTGTTAATGGCTCTTGATAGAAGAGTACAGTCCATGTCACTAGAACTGCAGAGATCATGGTGACCACAAAACAGTCCGACAGTCTTATGTCCACTCAAAGGTCCCAAGAACTCATGATAACTCTGCAATGGTTTAACACCCAGTTCCGAAAAGAAAGGCTATTTTCCCAAAATATTTTACAGGAGCATTCTTCAAAAGTGATTCATTCTTGGTTGGAACTCTTTGGCATGTTTGGGGATCATTTATCAAGTGTGTTTACAACAAATGTCTCTCCCCAAACTTCGGATGTGTGAAAACAGCCCTTAACACGATAAAAATAATTCTAACCACCAAAGCTGGCAGACAGACCCTAGACAGTCAGCCAGAGGTCAGAGCAGACAAAGCAAAGGTGAAGGGGGCTCATGCCAGGGCTGCAGGGATCATCTTGTTCTTCAGAGGAACGCATCGCCTGCTGGTTCACTGCTGCTGAAAATACTATCGTTACAGCAGAGTTCTTTCCACTTTCTGTTGTGAACCTAATTAAAATGCAAAATATGAACCCTGCTGTCGGGAGACAATTATCCAGGAGTCTCTTGCATTTCTTCCTGGCTGTGAGCAGAGGCACTGCCTGCCTTTGCGACAGGCTATTCTTTCATGAATTTTGTGCGACAAACAGCCTTGGAAGATAGACAGGATGTCACCTTACGGAGCAATGGGAAGATCTGTTTACTGTCCATAATAAGAAAGAAAATGTTTCCCTCTAGGGAAGAGGGTAGATATTGCCCATTATAAAAGATTTGGGGTTCCCTAAATTTGGGATTCCTCTCTTGTAACACAACCCACAAGTGGATACGTGTGCAGACATCACCCAGCCCTTCTTGTCTTACCCTGTGGGAATCAGAGCTCCAGGAACCAGCACAAATGCTGGTACTCGGGCTATTGCCATGGCTGTGAGTAGTAAGCTGCCCTTTGTCTCTGACCCAAGAGTCTTGTGTCTTCAACAACATCCAAAAAACTGCGGCAGGCCCCTTGTTAGCCTGCACGAAGGGGGAAAGCTCTGCTCCCGCGTAGCCCTTGACATCTGCCATATCATTAATATTCCTTTATCAGTCAGAATCTTTATCAAAAGGCCCTCTGAAGTTTCCTCACGCTTATACTATAAATAAAATAACATGCTTGCTATGTGGAAATAACTTCAAGACAAGTCACCTCAAGCCCTTTTTGAGGTGACCTCGTCCTCCCCCCTCTCTCCTCTGTAGAAACTCAAGAGATCCACTGCCCTATGTAACTCAGCTACCCCAAACCGAGGGAAATTCCAGAGTGCCGAAGACCTAGAAATTGGGAGAGATGGTGCAGAAAAAGAAAAATGACAGGGGTTATTCCAACACCTTGGCAATTTTGTCAAGAGTCAGCCCTACCAAATATTATTATTTAATTCAGAGTTGTGAGATCCCAAGATTTACTTTATGAATGCATCTCTGCTGAGAGTAAAGAATAAAGGACAACTTTAAATCTTTTGTTTCCCTTTTTTATTTCAGAACAAACTAATTACCATAATTAATCATCATGCTTAAATATTCTATCGGAATACTAAGGGTTAGCAAACTATGGCTCACTGACCAAATCTAACCCACTGCCTGTTTCTGTAAATAAAGTTTTATTGGAACACCAGCAGGCCCATTCATTTATCATTGTCTGTGGTTGCTTTTGTGCTACAACAGCAGAAGTAAATAGTTGAGACATAGCCTGGATGGCCCACAAAGCTTAAAATGGTTACTGTCTGACCCTTTACAGAAAAAGTTTGCCGACCCCTGGTAAATCCTAGCTTTCTTTCAGGCACCCTTGCTGCCTGAGTTATTTTCCTGAATAACAAATCAGGATCCTTCCTTACTGAAGGTCTCTGATGCCTTACAGGATGAAACCATGTTCCTTGCCCCCCACCCACGACCCACCTTTCTTCTCAGACTTCACCTGCCATTACACACACTTTACTCCTGCATTCCCATCATCCTGACCTTCCCTCTCCTGGGAGATCTCCTAGGATAGCGCCCAGCTCTGTACCTTTGCAGACAATATTCCCATCAGTTTCATCATCCATAAAATGGGACAATAATAACTGTGCCTCCCTTGTGGGATTGATCTGAGAGTTAAAGAAATACTTATTTGTAAAATACACAGAATTGTGCCTGAGACACAGGATCCACCAAGCATGACTACCTGGGGATGGAACCTACATAGGTCACTGCTCCCCTTTGCCCTGACACCCTATAATAATAATAACTGGGACTTCCCTGGTGGTCCAGGGATTAAGACCCTGCACCCCCAATGCAGGGGGCACAGGTTCGATCCCTGGTTGGGGAACTAAGATCCCGCATGCCACAGAGTGTGGCCAAAAAATTAAATTAAATAAACAAAACTGCATCACTTTGCTGTGCACCTGAAACTAACACAATGTTGTTAATCAACTATACTCCAATATAACATAAAAAGTTTAGAAAAAAAGAATATGGCTTCTACATAAAAATGTAAGGACTAAGGTACTGACAAAGAAGACAAGATTTAATATTAAAAA
This sequence comes from Phocoena sinus, assembly GCF_008692025.1. Taxonomy (NCBI): domain Eukaryota; kingdom Metazoa; phylum Chordata; class Mammalia; order Artiodactyla; family Phocoenidae; genus Phocoena; species Phocoena sinus. The sequence goes on along the minus strand of NC_045777.1, from coordinate 6,691,987 downwards.
ATAAAAATAATAATAACTAATATTTAGTATGTCCTCCCTATTATGAGGCATCAGCCCAAGCTTTCATATGCATTCTTTTAATTAACCCTGGTAAAGCCCCAGGAGGTACTTAGTATTACTCCTGATTGATCCATGAGGAACACAGATAAGGAGACATGACCAAGGTCACACAGCTAACAAGCCAGTATTTAGCTCACTTGGTTCTGGTTTTAGGTCAATGAATCAGTAATTCAGTGAGTGAACAGACCCAAATAAAGCAACGCATGGGTAAACTATGAGGAAAAGCCCTGAGGTGGGAGGGAGCCTCTATCAATGAGCTAAAAACATTAATGGCCCCAGGGTACCCCTTCCCCTAAGACAGGTGGTTTTACATTATAAACTCATTACACCCTTTTAAAATGCTTTCCCAAAGAGTGTTCAGCCTATGTTTTCCCCTAAGAGTTTTATAGTGTCTGGCCTTACATCTAGGTCTTTAATCCATCTTGAGTTTATTTTTGTGTACGGTGTTAGGAAGTGATCTAATTTCATTCTTTTACATATAGCTGCCCAGTTTTCCCAGCTCCACTTATTGAAGAGGCTGCCTTTTCTCCATTGTATATTCTTGCTTCCTTTGTCAAAGATAAGGTGACCATATGTGCGTGGGCTTATCTCTGGGCTCTCTATCCTGTTCCATTGATCTATATTTCTGTTTTTGTGCCAGTACCATACTGTCTTGATTACTGTAGCTTTGTAGTATAGTCTGAAGTCAGGGAGCCTGATTCCTCCAGCCATGTTTTTCTTTCTCAAGATTGCTTTGGTTATTCAGGGTCTTTTGTGTTTCCATATGAATTGTAAAATTTTTTGTTCTAGTTCTGTGAAAAATGCCATCGGGGGGGGGGACCTTGAAGATGGCGGAAGAGTAAGACGCGGAGATCGCCTTCCTCCCCACGGATACACCAGAAATACATCCACACGTGGAACAACTCCTACAGAACTCCTACTGAAGGCTGGCAGAAGACCTCAGACCTCCCAAAAGGCAAGAAACTCCCCACGTAACTGGGTAGGGCAAAAGAAAAAACAGAGACAAAAGAATAAGGACGGCACCTGCACCAGTGGGAGGGAGCTGTGAAGGAGGAAAAGTTTCCACACACTAGGAAGCCCCTCCGCGGGCGGAGACTGCGGGAGGCAGAGGGGGTTGTTTCGGGACCGCGGAGTAGTGCACAGCGACGGGTGCGGAGGGCAAAGCGGGGAGATTCCTGCACAGACGATCGGTGCCGACCAGCACTCACCAACCCGAGAGGCTTGCTGCTCACCCACCGGGGCGGGCGGGGCTGCGAGCTGAGGCTCGGGTTTTGGTTTTGGACGGAGCTCAGGGAGAGGACTGGGGTTGGCGGCTTGAACATAGCCTGAAGGGGTTAGTGCACCACGACTAGCCGGGAGGGAGTTCGGGGAAAAGCCTGCACCGGCCGAAGAGGCAAGAGACTTTTTCTTCCCTCTTTGTCTCCTGGTGCGCGAGGAGAGGGGTTTAAGAGCGCTGCTTAAAGGAACTCCAGAGACGGGCGCGAGCCGCGGCTGAGGGCGCGAGCCCCCGAGACGGGCGCGAGCCGCGGCTGAAAGCGCAAACCCCAGAGACGGGCGCGAGCCGCGGCTGAGGGCGCAAACCCCAGAGACGGGCGCGAGCCGCGGCTAAAACCGCGGACCCCAGAGACGGGCGGGAGACGCTAAGGCTGCTGCTGCCGCCACCAAGGGGCCTGTGTGCGAGCACAGGTCACTCTCCACACCCCTCTTCCGCGGAGCCTGTGCAGCCCGCCACTGCCAGGTTCCCGGGATCCAGGGACAACTTCCCCGGGAGTACGCACGGCGGGTCTCAGGCTGGTGCAACGTCACGCCGGCCTCTGCCGCAACGTCACGCTGCCTCTGCAGCTGCAGGCCCGCCCCGCACGTAGTGCCCCTCCTACCCCCATCCCCCAACCCCCGGCCTGAGTGAGCCGGAGGCCCCGAATCAGCGGCTCCTTTAACCCCGTCCTGGCTGAGCGAAAAAACAGACGCCCTCCAGCGACCTACACGCAGAGGCAGGGCCAAATCCAAAGCTGAGCTCCTGTGAGCTGTGAAAACAAAGAAGAGAAAGGGAAATCTCTCCCAGCAGCCACAGAAGCAGCGGATTAAAGCTCCACAATCAACTTGATATACCCTGCATCTGTGGAATACCTGAATAGACAAGGAATGATCCCAAATTGAAGAGGTGGAATTTAGGAGCGAAATCTATGATTTTTTTCCCTTTTCCTCTTTTTGTGAAGGTGTACGTGTATGCTCCTGTGTGACATCTAGTCTGTATACTCTAGCTTCCACCATTTGTCCTAGGGCTCTATCCGTCCATGACTTTTTTTTAAAAATTCTTTTTCTTAATAATTAAGTTTAATTGTAATAACTTTATTATACTTTACCTTCGTTCTTTCTTTCTTTCCTTCCTTCCCTCCCTCCTTTAGACAACGAATCACCCCAAATTGAGGAGGTGGTCTCAGGGAGCAGGATTTATGATTTTTCCCCCTTTACCTCTTTTTGTGAAGGTGTATGTGTATGCTTCTGTGTAAGATTTTCTCTGTATAGCTTTGCTTCCAACATTTGTCCTAAGGTTCTATCCGTCCCTTTTTTTTTTTTCTAAATATTTTTTAATTCAATAACTATATTATACTTTATTTTATTTTTACTGTATCATCTTTCTTTCTGTCTTTTTTTCCTTCTTTCCCTCCTTCCTTCCTTCCTCCCTCCCTCCCTCCCTCCCTTTCTTTCCTTCTTTGCTTCTTTCTTCCTTCCTTCCTTTCCTCCTTTCCTTCTTTCTTTCCTCATACTTCTACTAATTCTCTCTACTTTTTCTCCCTTTTATTCTGAGCCGTGTGGATGAAAGGCTCTTGGTGCTCCAGCCAGGAGTCAGGGCTCTGCCTCTGAGGTAGGAGAGCCAACTTCAGGTCACTGGTCAACAAGAGACCTCCCAGCTCCACATAATATTAAACAGCGGAAATCTCCCAGAGACCTCCATCTTAACACCAGCACCCAGCTTCACTCAACGACCAGCAAGCCACAGTGCTGGACAACCTATGCCAAACAACTAGCAAAACAGGAACACAACCCCACCCATTAGCAGAGAGGCTGCCTAAAATCATAATAAGGCCACAGACACCCCAAAACACACCACCAGACGTGAACCTGCCCACTAGAGAGACAAGATCCAGCCTCATCCAGCACAACACAGGCACTAGTCCCCTCCACCAGGAAGCCTACACAACCCACTGAAACAACCTTAGCCACTGGAGACAGACATCAAAAACAACGGGAACTACGAAAGTGCAGCCTGCAAAAAGGAGACCCCAAACACAGTAAGATAAGCAAAATGAGAAGACAGAAAAACACACAGCAGATGAAGGAGCAAGATAAAAACCCACCAGACCTAACAAATGAAGAGGAAATAGGCAATCTACCTGAAAAAGAATTCAGAATAATGATAGTAAGGATGATCCGAAATCTTGGAAGTAGAATGGACAAAATGCAAGAAACAGTTAACAAGGACCTACAAGAACTAAAGATGAAACAAGCAACGATGAACAATGCAATAAATGAAATTAAAATCACTCTAGATAGGATCAATAGCAGAATAACTGAGGCAGAAGAACGGATAAGTGACCTGGAAGATAAAGTAGTGGAAATAACTACTGCAGAGCAGAATAAAGAAAAAAGAATGAAAAGAACTGAGGACAGTCTCAGAGACCTCTGGGACAACATGAAACGCACCAACATTCGAATTATAGGGGTTCCAGAAGAAGAAGAAAGAAAGAAAGGGACTGAGAAAATATTTGAAGAGATTATAGTTGAAAACTTCCCTAATATGGGAAAGGAAATAGTTAATCAAGTCCAGGAAGCACAGAGGGTCCCATACAGGATAAATACAAGGAGAAACACGCCAAGACACATATTAATCAAACTGTCAAAAATTAAATACAAAGAAAGCATATTAAAAGCAGCAAGGGAAAAACAACAAATAACACACAAGGGAATCCCCATAAGGTTAACAGCGGACCTCTCAGCAGAAACCCTACAAGCCAGAAGGGAGTGGCAGGACATACTGAAAGTGATGAAGGAGAATAGCCTGAAACCAAGACTACTCTACCCAGCAAGGATCTCATTCACATTTGATGGAGAAATTAAAACCTTTACAGACAAGCAAAAGCTGAGAGAGTTCAGCACCACCAAACCAGCTTTACAACAAATGCTAAAGGAACTTCTCTAGACACGAAACACAAGAGAAGGAAATGACCTATAGTAGCGAACCCAAAACAATATATAAAATGGAAATAGGAACATACATATCGATAATTACCTTAAATGTAAATGGACTAAATGCTCCCACCAAAAGACACAGATTGGCTGAATGGATACAAAAACAAGACCCTTATATATGCTGTCTACAAGAGACCCACTTCAGAACTAGAGACACATACAGACTGAAAGTAAGGGGATGGAAAAAGATATTCCATGCAAATGGAAACCAAAAGAAAGCTGGAGTAGCAATTCTCATATCAGACAAAATAGACTTTAAAATAAGGACTATTAAAAGGGACAAAGAAGGACACTACATAATGATCAAGGGATCGATCCAAGAAGAAGATATAACAATTGTAAATATTTATGCACCCAACATAGGAGCACCTCAATACATAAGGCAAATACTAACAACCATAAAAGGGGAGATCAACAGTAACACATTCATAGTAGGGGACTTTAACACCCCACTTTCACCCATGGACAGATCATCCAAAATGAAAATAAATAAGGAAACACAAGCTTTAAATGATACATTAAACAAGATGGACTTAATTGATATTTATAGGACACTCCATCCAAAAACAACAGAATACACATTTTTCTCAAGTGCTCATGGAACATTCTCCAGGATAGATCATATCTTGGGTCACAAATCAAGCCTTGGTAAATTTAAGAAAACTGAAATTGTATCAAGTATCTTTTCCGACCACAACGCCATGAGACTAGATATCAATTACAGGAAAAGATCTGTAAAAAATACAAACACATGGAGGCTAAACAATACACTACTTAATAATGAAGTGATCACTGAAGAAATCAAAGAGGAAATAAAAAAATACCTAGAAACAAATGACAATGGAGACACAACGACCCAAAACCTATGGGATGCAGCAAAAGCAGTTCTAAGGGGGAAGTTTATAGCAATACAAGCCCACCTTAAGAAGCAGGAAACATCTCGAATAAACAACCTAACCTTGCACCTCAAGCAATTAGAGAAAGAAGAACAAAAAAACCCCAAAGCTAGCAGAAGGAAAGAAATCATAAAAATCAGATCAGAAATAAATGAAAAAGAAATGAAGGAAACAATAGCAAAGATCAATAAAACTAAAAGCTGGTTCTTTGAGAAGATAAACAAAATAGATAAACCACTAGCCAGACTCATCAAGAAAAAAAGGGAGAAGACTCAAATCAATAGAATTAGAAATGAAAAAGGAGAAGTAACAACTGACACCGCAGAAATAAAAAAAATCATGAGAGATTACTACAAGCAACTCTATGCCAATAAAATGGACAATCTGGAAGAAATGGACAAATTTTTAGAAATGCACAACCTGCCAAGACTGAATCAGGAAGAAATAGAAAATATTAACAGACCAATCACAAGCACTGAAATTGAAACTGTGATTAAAAACCTTCCAACAAACAAAAGCCCAGGACCAGATGGCTTCACAGGTGAATTCTATCAAACGTTTAGAGAAGAGCTAACACCTATCCTTCTCAAACTCTTCCAAAATATAGCAGAGGGAGGAACACTCCCAAATTCCTTCTACGAAGCCACCATCACCTTGATACCAAAACCAGACAAGGATGTCACAAAGAAAGAAAACTACAGGCCAATATCACTGATGAACATAGATGCAAAAATCCTCAACAAAATACTAGCAAACAGAATCCAACAGCACATTAAAAGGGTCATACACCATGATCAAGTGGGGTTTATTCCAGGAATGCAAGGATTCTTCAATATACGCAAATCTATCAATGTGATAAACTATATTAACAAATTGAAGGAGAAAAACCATATGATCATCTCAATAGATGCAGAGAAAGCTTTCGACAAAATTCAACACCCATTTATGATAAAAACCCTCCAGAAAGTAGGCATAGAGGGAACTTTCCTAAACATAATAAAAGCCATATATGACAAGCCCACAGCAAACATCATCCTCAATGGTGAAAAACTGAAAGCATTTCCACTAAAATCAGGAACAAGACAAGGTTGCCCACTCTCACCACTCTTATTCAACATAGTTTTGGAAGTTTTAGCCACAGCAATCAGAGAAGAAAAGGAAATAAAAGGAATCCAAATTGGAAAAGAAGAAGTAAAGCTGTCACTGTTTGCAGATGACATGATACTATACATAGAGAATCCTAAAGATGCTACCAGAAAACTACTAGAGCTAATCAATGAATTTGGTAAAGTAGCAGGATACAAAATTAATGCACAGAAATCTCTGGCATTCCTATATACTAATGATGAAAAATCTGAAAGTGAAATCAAGAAAACACTCCCATTTACCATTGCAACAAAAAGAATAAAATATCTAGGAATAAACCTACCTAAGGATACGAAAGACCTGTATGCAGAAAATTATAAGACACTGATGAAAGAAATTAAAGATGATACAAATAGATGGAGAGATATACCATGTTCTTGGATGGGAAGAATCAACATTGTGAAAATGACTCTACTACCCAAAGCAATCTACAGATTCAATGCAATCCCTATCAAACTACCACTGGCATTTTTCACAGAACTAGAACAAAAAATTTTGCAATTTGTATGGAAACACAAAAGACCCCGAATAGCCAAAGCAATCTTTAGAACGAAAAAAGGAGCTGGAGGAATAAGGCTCCCTGACTTCAGACTATATTACAAAGCAACAGTAATCAAGACAGTATGGTACTGGCACAAAAACAGAAAGATAGATCAGTGGAACAGGATAGAAAGCCCAGAGATAAACCCACGCACATATGGACACCTTATCTTTGATAAAGGAGGCAGGAATGTACAGTGGAGAAAGGACAGCCTCTTCAATAAATGGTGCTGGGAAAACTGGACAGGTACATGTAAAAGTATGAGATTAGATCACTCCCTAACACCATACACAAAAATAAGCTCAAAATGGATTAAAGACCTAAATGTAAGGCCAGAAACTATCAAACTCTTAGAAGAAAACATAGGAAGAACACTCTATGACATAAATCACAGCAAGATCCTTTCTGACCCACCTCCTAGAGTAATGGAAATAAAAACAAAAATAAACAAATGGGACCTAATGAAACTTCAAAGCTTTTGCACAGCAAAGGAAACCATAACCAAGACCAAAAGACAACCCTCAGAATGGGAGAAAACATTTGCAAATGAAGCAACTGACAAAGGATTAATCTCCAAAATTTACAAGCAGCTCATGCAGCTCAATAACAAAAATACAAACAACCCCATCCAAAAATGGGCAGAAGACCTAAATAGACATTTCTCCAAAGAAGATATACAGAATGCCAACAAACACATGAAAGAATGCTCAACATCATTAATCATTAGAGAAATGCAAATCAAAACTACAATGAGATATCATCTCACACCAGTCAGAATGGCCATCATCAAAAAATCAAGAAACAATAAATGCTGGAGAGGGTGTGGAGAAAAGGGGACACTCTTGCACTGCTGGTGGGAATGTGAATTGGTTCAGCCACTGTGGAGAACAGTATGGAGGTTCCTTAAAAAACTACAAATAGAATTACCATATGACCCAGCAATCCCACTACTTGGCATATACCCTGAGAAAACCAAAATTCAAAGAGAGTCATGTACCAAAATGTTCATGGCAGCTCTATTTACAATAGCCAGGACATGGAAACAACCTAAGCGCCCATCATCGGATGAATGGATAAAGAAGATGTGGCACATATACACAATGGAATATTACTCAGCCTTAAAAAGAAATGAAATTGAGCTATTTGTAATGAGATGGATAGACCTAGAATCTGTCATACAGAGTGAAGTAAGTCAGAAAGAAAAAGACAAATACCGTATGCTAACACATATATATGGAATTTAAGGGAAAAAAATGTCATGAAGAACCTAGGGGTAAGATAGGAATAAAGACGCAGACCTACTGGAGAACGGACTTAAGGATATGGGGAGGGGGAAGGGTGAGTTTTGACAGGGCGAGAGAGAGTCATGGACATATACACACTAACAAACGTAGTAAGGTAGATAGCTGGGGGGAAGCAGCCGCAAGGCACAGGGATATTAGCTCGGTGCTTTGTGACAGCCTGGAAGGGTGGGAAGGGGAGAGTGGGAGGGAGGGAGACGCAAGAGGGAAGACATATGGGAACATATGTATATGTATAGCTGATTCACTTTGTTGTGAATCAGAAACTAACACACCATTGTAAAGCAATTATACCCCAATAAAGATGTTTAAAAAAAAAAAAAAAAAAAAAAATGCCATCGGTAATTTGATAGGGATTGCACTGAATCTGTAGATTGCTTTGGGTAGTATAGTCATTTTCACAATATTGATTCTTCCAATCCAAGAACATGGTATATCTTTCCATATGTTCGTATCATCTTTGGTTTCTTTCATCAGTGTCTTATAGTTTTCTGCATACAGGTCTTTTGCCTCCTTCACTCTTTGACATAAATCACAGCAAGATCTTTTTTGACACACCTCCAGAGTAATGGAAATAAAATCCGAAATAAACAAATGGGACCTAATGAAACTTAAAAGCTTTTGCACAGCAAAGGAAACCATAAACAAGACGAAAAGACAACCCTCAGAATGGGAGAAAATATTTGCAAACGAAGCAACTGACAAAGGATTAATCTCCAAAATATACAAGCAGCTCATGCAGCTCAATATCAAAAAAAAACCAAACAACCCAATCCAAAAATGGGCAGAAGACCTAAATAGACATTTCTCCAAAGAAGACATACACATTGCCAACAAACATGAAAAGATGTTCAACATCACTAATCATTAGAGAAATGCAAACCAAAGCCACAATGAGGTATCAACTCACACCGGTCAGCATGGCCATCATCAAAAAATCTACAAACAATAAATGCTGGAGAAAAGGGAACCCTCTTGCACTGTTGGTGGGAATGTAAATTGATACAGCCACTATGGAGAACAGTATGGAGGTTCCTTAAAATACTAAAAATAGAGCTACCATATGACCCAGCAATCCCACTACTGGGCATATACCCTGAGAAAACCGTAATTGAAAAAGATACATGTACCACAATGTTCATTGCAGCTCTATTTACAACTGCCAGGATATGGAAGCAACCTAAATGTCCATCAACAGATGAATGGACAAAGAAGATGTGGCACATATATACAATGGAATATTACTCAGCCATAAAAAGGAACGAAATTGAGTTATTTGTAGTGAGGTGGATGGACCTAGAGTCTGTCATACAGAGTGAAGTAAGTCAGAAAGAGAAAAACAAATACTGTATGCTAATGCACATATATGGATTCTAAAAAGACAGTACTGATGAACCTAGTGGCAAGGCAGGAATAAAGACACAGACATAAAGAACGGACTTGAGGACACAGCAGGGCAATGGGAAGCTGGGACAAAGTGAGAGAGTGGCATGGACATATATACACTACCAAATGTAAAATAGATAGCTAGTGGGAAGCAGCTGCATAGCACAGGGAGATCAGCTCAGTGCTTTATGACAACCTAGAGAGGTGGGATAGGGAGGGTGGGAGGGAGACGCAAGAGGGAGGGGATATGGGGATATATGTATACTTACAGCTGATTCACTTTGTTGTACAACAGAAACTAACACAACATTGTAAAGCAACTATACTCCAATAAAGACATAAAAAAAAAAAAAAAAAGATTCCCCAGGGCACTTTAGCTTAACCTTCGCTTTAACTCCTTTATTAAGACATAACGAAACACCTAACCCAGATATTAGAACCCTGCAAAAATGCTTCCCTCAGTCAGCCACTTGTGTGCACCTTCTCCCTTGCCTCCGTGTCTGACATTAAGGGGGAAACGGTAACCAAGGAAGGTCCAACCCAGCCAATGTTCATCAGTAAAAGGTGACCTATTAGGGGAAAAACAGAACTGCCTGGCTCCAAGAGACAGCCCTTGCAACCAGATCCACAATTAAAACTGAATTGTGCAATCTTTGCATTTAAAAGGAAATCGATGGCATTGATTGATCCAATAAAGGCAGCCACATATGAATGCGTTACAGATCTGACTGCTGCAAAACATGTTTTTGAAATAAAACATATAAAAATGACTGTGTTTTATGGCCAAACGTGATAACTGGGCTACCCAGTGGGGAAGCTAAAAAAGTACTCATTTTATCAAGGGAATGGGGTGCAACCACTTTGAATGAGGTCTTTGCTGGTGATGCTTCCTCTGCAAACCCCTCAGTTGCCAGTAATTTCCTCGAGGGTTTTATTTAACAGTGAGGATTTGAGTGGATTCGTATCCCCTTTCCTGGGGTTGTACACAGCAGTCAATTAAATTAGCGCCCAAACCTTAAAAGACACCAAGGTAATCAGTTTAGGGGGATTGGGGCCACATGGGCTCCAGATCTGGTTTTCCTAGGCAATCGTTAAGTCTCCAGTCGGCTGGGCTTCCGAGCTACACCTTTGTTCATTGGGAGGAAATTTAGTAGTGATGGTGAGGCTGACAGACTAGGGAATTATCTTTCAATTTTAGTAGCATCATTCCAGGCCGGCACTGAATTTCAGTCTTAATAGTTCTATCAGTCTCAGGTTGAATCTCAATAATTAAAGGGGCATCCCACTCTCCAACACTGGTGTACACTGGGATATTTAAACACTTGAGTTGCTATAAATTATGCCTAAACAAAAATGTTAATGTCAAGCTTAAAATGTTGCATAAAGACTTATTCAAATAATCTGTTTTTTTAACAGTAGTGCAGGGGCTTCCCTGGTGGCGTAGTGGTTGAGAATCTGCCTGCCAATGCAGGGGACACGGGTTCGAGACCTGGTCTGGGAGGATCCCACATGCCACGGAGCAACTAGGCCCGTGAGCCACAACTACTGAGCCTGCGCGGCTGGAGCCTGTGCTCCGCGACGAGAGAGGCTGCGACAGTGAGAGGCCCGCGCACCGCGATGAAGAGTGGCCCCCGCTTGCCACAACTAGAGAAAGCCCTCGCACAGAAACGAAGACCCAACACAGCCAAAAATAAATAAATAAATATTAAAGGCAAAGAAGAAAGGGGAAATTGTAGATAGAGTAAGGATCTAGTTTAAAAAAAAAAAAAGGGTAGTGCAGATTTGGAAAAGTCTACCAAAGCTGCTCGGGAAATATTTATTCTCAAGCCATGATGTTCCTGGCAAACTTATATTTAAGAGAGAGACCCCAGGAAGCCTCAGAGAAGAAATGGTTTTCCAGAGGAGCCATCAGGAGGGAATTTCAGGTTTATCTTAGTTTCATGGAAGTGTGAGGCTTTTTTGTTGCTTATGCCTTCATAATATAACCTGGCAGTATTTCATCCCACTATTAGGGGATGCATCTTTGCATCATGTAAAGGCACCCCCTTCTAGGTGGATCAATTAGAAAAAGAGGTCTCTTCCTCCTCCATCAGGAGTTCATGAAAGGTAGAGTGTGGGCTGAATTTCAACCTCCCTAAGTTTCCTCCCTCTTTTGTAGAGAGCACAGTTGGTACCTGGCAGGACAGAAGTTACAGGTGGTCAGGAAAAGCTTCAGGGATAAGATCTGACATGGATGAAGAATCAGGTCATCTTGATATTGAGGGAAGAGTGTTGTAGGCAGAAGGAACAGCAGGTGCAAAGGTCCTGAGGCAGCATGCCCCATGTGTTCATGGTCGGGCGAAGAGGCAGAGGGGCTGGAGTGAAAGGGCCATCTTTCCTTCATTTCTGATTTTAATTCTAAATAAAATACAGATACTTTACTTTTAGTAGGTATAAGACCTAGCTGGATGCTATAGACCTGCTCTGGGGAGAGATACTGTTCTTTAATAATCAAGTATGGAATAAAAACTTTTTGAAATTGTGTGGTCTTTTTTCTGCATGGCACACTGGCAATCCTGATGTGACTGAACGTTCATTCAGCAAAAACGTGGAATATTTACTATAAACAAAGCCCAGTGCTAGGCAAAGAGTGAAAAACTGACTGACACGAACGCTGCCCTCATGAAGTTTATAGTCCACAGCGTGGGGAAAAAACAAACAAGTGAAAAAATTAAATTACAAACATTGTGAAGGGCTAGAAGACAAGCAGCATATGTGGGTTACAGAAAGCCGTTGGGGCATGAAGGGGGGTCACCCACTTCAGACAGAAAGGCCATACAGATTTCTGAAGGATTAGCAGGCATCCGCCTGGAGACGATGAGGTGATGGCGGTCGTCCTGGGCACAGGAAAGTGCAAGGGGCCCTAACTAGGAAAAAGCTGATCTGCTGAAAGAACAAGAAGTCCAGCGTGGTCAGAGCAATGCACGAGAAGGAGATCCACCAGATCTTGGTGGATCTTGCCTCTGGCGGGAAGCGTGCATTACTTTGCTCCGTGCCGGGGGACACAAGGAACCATGGGGGGGTGGGTTGTATTAAGCAAGGGAGTGAGGCAGTCTGATCTTCTCATACTGCTGCATTTGACCCACACAGGACAGAGGCCCCTAGGTGTCTTAGTCCGTCCAGGCTGCTATAACAAAAATATAGCACAGACTGGGTAGCTTAAACAACAATCATTTACTTCCCACGGTTCTGGAGGCTGAGAAGTCCAAGATCAAGGTGCCAGTGGATTTGGTGAAGGTCCTCTTCCTGGTTTGCAGGCAGTCACCTTCCCATCAAATCCTCACATGGAGGAGAGCAGAGAGGAGCAGTCCCAGTCTGATTGGGGCAGTCCGACTTCATGCCTTTTGTCCCTACATAATTATTAAAAGTATCCTCTTCTATGGTCAAAAGTGTCTTGGTTGGGATGAAAAAAATCACATGATTGCCCACATGTCTCACCCAAGTTCAATGCAGATCTTCCCTCCAGAGCTGAAATAAGTTACTGCTTCTATAGCAGAGCTCCAGATAAAGTCAGTTTACATTTAGTGGGCATGCCGTATGAAATACGTAAATCGTCGTCATGTTCTGGAATGATTGTATGAGATCCTTGAAGATGATAAAATGGTCAAAGACTAAAGGAGGTGAACTTCCTCCATTCCTACATGCTTATTCCAGGCAGAGATGCATTCCTTAGAATCGCTGGCGGTATCAGCTGTACAATTTACATTGTTTCTACCCCATGGAGTGTTTGCAGTTGAATTCTGGTAGGTGAACTGTGAACACAACGCAGTGTAACACACTGCACCTGTCTCATGAGGTTGTGAGAATCTACATCAGAAACACTCGGTAGTTTCTGGCATATGGTAAGCATTCAGGGGGATCATCATTATATATTTTAACTAGATTCTTGGCTTCGGTACCTCTCTCTATTTAGATATTGTATATGTAATTTTTTTCAACAGGATTCTTTTGGAGAAAGACAAAGTAAAGATGGCATGGTTGAGGCTAATCTCAGATTTTAATAATAATAATAATTGACAAGGATAGGTTTTGTTCTTGCTGTTCGTTGGATTTTTTTTTTTTGGCTTGAAAATGGCATTCAGGCAAAAGAAACAGCCAGGCAAGGATATGGAAGAATGAAAGCTTGTGCATTTCAGGAGGTGACTAGTATTTCTAGCATGGTGAGAATCTATGAATCACGGGGAAGGACGGCTGTACCGGAAGGAGGGACTGGGGCCATTTTGCAAAGATAATTGAATGCCAGGCTATGGAGTTTGAATTTCAAACTGGGGAAACATTCAAGGTTTTTAATGCAATGCAGCAACATAATTAAAATATTTGATAAATAAATTTATTTATGATAGAAACCTAAAAGATGGAAATAAGGGGATACGTTTGGAGGCAGGGAGTCTGGTTAGGTGGCCACTGCCATAAACTGGGAGACAAGACAACTGGCCAAACCATGAAGGAAGAGAAATAGAAACAAAGAGATGAATTCACTCATTTCCCTATACAGATAATGTTCACTGTGGCTCCCAACCTGTCCATCCTCACTTTGACCCACTTTCCATCTATTCTTGCATTTGAAGAAGAGAGGACCAAGTCTGATCAAAAGTGGAAGGTGGAGAAGTCGAAACATTTTCCCTCTTCTCCTGTGCACTGATGTGATAATAATGGCCACCATGCATAATGTAATCTATGTGCTGAGAGCTATTATGAGTGCTTTATTTTTATTAATGTATTTAATCTTCATGATGAGTCCATAATATATGCACCATTATTATTCCCACTGTTCAGATGAGAAAACTGAGGCACGAGAGATTAAGTAGCTGGCCAAGGTCATACACTGAGTAAGAGGGAGGGCTGGATTCGACTTCAGCTCTAGAACCTGCCCTCTTAATGCACCCCTTACTACCTCTTGATGTAATCAAAGAATGCAGTCTGGGCAGTTAATTGTAAGTGACATGCACGATATTGTTGGGTAACATGCAGGATATGTTATTGCACGTCTTCAAGGGGAACAAAAGCTATTTTTAACAGAGAATATTCTTTTGGAAGAGTATAAGTCGTCTATATAATTTCTCTTTAGGGAATTATTTCTAGTAAATCCATTCAAAATATGGAACATGTGTTCTGCCCTAAGATTGGTTTAATTCTATCAGGAAAGTTACAGGAAGCAAAAGTGGGGAAATAACATCTGGTGCTCATTTTTTTTCCCTTTGGGGATGATCTGTCCGGGTACTCTAATTGTGAAGACACCCCTCCCCAACCATCCCCTGGACAAGACAGCTTGGATTTTCACAGACCAAAACCTTTCACCAGAATCACACACCCAAATCAATGTAGACTTTCCTCCAAGCCTCAGCTCTTCCCAGCACCCTTTCTTCTCCACGCCCTTGAAGATATCAGCTCCCTAGAATTCCATTGACAGCCCAGCTTTTACGCTGCTTACAACGGCTGCCACACTTCTTAAAATGTATAATATTAGCACATTAAGTGGACATAATAAAGAAGACTAGGCTGAAAAGAATAGATGAAAAATAAATTTAGTTATTTTCCCCCAAGTGGTTCTACAATACTCTCCACACCATTTGTGTGTTTCTGTGCATAGGTGTGCGTAAATGCATATACACACAAATCCCGGTTGTCTACAGAACATTAATACTGTGTATCCTACAAGCTGTGCTACCAAGATGAAGAGGGAGACATGGGGGAGGGGTGCCTTTTGTTTACTACTATACTTCTTGCCAAAGCTTTAGATTCTTAAATGGTCATATATAAATCTCATCCTAACACAGTGCTTTAACTACTATAAACAAAATTTTTCTGCATTTCTTGCCCTGCAAATCTGAGGTAACTCATTGAATTTGACCATGTTTTACCTTAATCTTTTCCCAACAGACTACAAACTTCATTTGCTCATTCAAGAATGTACAACATGATTAACGAAATTAACACTGCTGTATGGTATATACGAAAGCTGTTAAGAGAGCAGATCCTAAGAGTTCTCATCACAAGTGAAAAACATTTTTTTCTTTTTCTCTTATTTTGTATCTAAATGAGACAATGGGTGTCCACTAAACTCGTGGTCATCATTTCTTGATGTATGTGAGTCAAGTCATGCTGTCCACCTTAAACTTACACAGTGCTGTATGTCAATCATAATGCAATAAACCTGGGGAGAAAATAAAGGGAAGGTAGAGCATATCTAAAGAAAAATGTCTCTTTGAGAAAATAAAAATAATAAAGATTTTAAAAAGAGAAATATTCACTGATCTCCGAATATGTACCAGACTATATAGGAGACTGGAAATCTAGAGGTGAGAACAGATGCACATTTTGCCTTTCATGGAGCCTGCAGTCCAGTGGGAGAGGCTAAGATAATAAAGGGGAATACATAAAACATGACATAATGAAATTGCAATAATCTCCACCCTATTGGTTCTGCATCTCGAAGCCCCATTCTCTCCTTTACTAATAGAAGAAACTTCCTCTTCTTTTCCTACAATTTTGGAAACCCATCTCGCCCACTCTTAGGTATCCCGGGCTCTAGGGATACATGCATGCTCTAGGCATGGCCATCCACCTCTGTGATTTGTTCCAAGATGAGCAGGTGATAAGCGTCTATCCAGTGATGAGACCAGTGTGGAAGCTGCTGGTGCAGCGACCCTCAGCCGGAAGCTTATCTGAGATCTGAGCCAGGCTGAGGAGGAACGGCTGAGACAGAGACATGGATTGAGTCCTCACGACCCTGAATCCACCTGTGCCTTGAGCTATCGTCCCTGACCTTCTCAGTTACATGAGTCAATAAGTCCTTTTTCCTTTCTTGGTTCAAGTCAGTCTGAGTTGCTGTCACTTGCAATCAAAAACACCCGGAAGAAACACAGCCTCGAGGAGAGAGTGCAGGATGACATGAAACGATATAACACAAGACTTGTCCACAGTTGTGGGAAACTCTGACATTCGAGTGGCAGCGAGTGAGCTGAGGAGGGGCAGACCCGAGGTTAGGAATCACGTCTGGCTTATTCATCCACGGAGTAGGTGCTTAATCCTGTGAGTGGAACGAACTGAAGAATAAGCAGTGAACTCGTTTGTTTCTCATCACCACTTGGATTAGTTACGGCCACAGTAATTCTGCACTACAAGCCACTGACTGTTTATTCCCACAGTCATGTGGGTCGTGGCCCCGCTATGACTTTACTGACCTCAGCTGAGCTCAGTGAGTTGGCAGAACAAGACTGGAACGGAGGGGAGCAGTGTGTTCCACGTGTCTTTAGTTCACCCTCCTCCTGGACCAGCAAGGCAGCCAGATACGTTGTCTTCGTGGCAACAGCTGAGGTGCGAGAGGGCCAGTGAAAGCACAGAAGCATTTTCAGGACTTTGCACCACGGCCACTAACGCTTAGTTTGCCAAAGCAAATCACGCAGACAGACCCAAGGTCTGGGGCAGGGAAACATATTCTGCTTCTTTAGAGAAAATAACTTGCAAAGTGGCTGCAGAGGGCATGAATCCAGGGAGAAATGAAGCATTGGGGCCATTCATGCAATTGACTACATCCCCCTAAGCATCTGTGTTCTTTCCAACTGACTTCAAGCTCAGAAAAGTTAGACACATAATCCAGACACTAAGAATTTAGAGTTTAGTGTCAAGAAAATAGGTGTCTCATGAGAACAATCAGAGAAGTTCGTAGGTGGGAGAATGTCCAACAGGATCTTCCCCAAAAAACGAGGTCTGAGACTGACGTCGCTTCCAGCCAATGTGTTTTCTGGAATATCTTCAGCCTAATCATTTTGAGTAGCTTCCATATAACTCTATAGGAATTCACATGCCTAAAAAACCAACCACAGGAAACACGAAGTGTTTACATCATTCTGTTGTTGTCGAAAGTCAATGAGTTAGAGCTATTAGTCGGGATGCTAGTGAGAACAACCCATTCAAAGTGGTAACGGAAAAGAGATCACGGAAGAGGTTATTTACAAAGCTGTGGGCATAGTTTTCAGGGGCAACAGAGGATAGGGAGGCACCCAGGCACTAGGGTAGGACTGGGCCACCTTAAGAGGGAAATGGCAAATAAATGCAGCTGCTAGCAGAACCCACGGAAAGCTCTAGTTGTGTGTGGGGTGCTGTCTGACATGAGCTGTGGACAGAGACGAAGGAGAAAGGAAACCAGGAAAATAAATAACCCAAATACCTCTTTTTCATCCTCCAAACTCCTACAGGTCACTCTTCGGCTGAATCTAACCAGAAACCAGAGGTTAGAGGGAGTCCAGGTGATGCATTCTGGGAAGGTCATCATCCAGGGGCACAGGACCAAAGAAGAAGGGTGGAGAACTGATGTGGAATGTCAGACAGAGAAAGTCCAGGCCACTTATGCAAAGCTCTAAGTAGTCAGAAGCACTCTTCTCTGATTTCTCAGTTCATTATCCATCTGGGGTGGTCAATAGTGCCGGTCACCAACTACCCCTGACTCTCTGCCTCTTGAGTGCAAGATATGATTACACCACCTTGTTCCCTGGGGTGAGTGGGCCCATGGGATAGTACTTCTGGCCAGTGAGCTTGGATGGAAGTAATGTGAGGCACTTTGGAACGAATTACTTATCTACTAGGTTAAGACCCTTCAAAATTCCCCTTTTTCCTCTGCCATAGTTACTAGCAGTATTCCGGATAGTGGCTACTCCACCAGAAGGGGGTCCCTGAATGAAGACTATAAGTAAATCCCCCTGGTCACCCCTCAGTCGATATGCAGAATAAACAAGAAATAAACCACAATTGAGCCACTGAGATTTTGAAGTTGTTTTGTTACTACAGAATACCAAGCCTATACTGACTGACATGGCCCCATCTGGACTGCACAAGCCTACTTTTGGGGCAGGGAAAGCATTCTGGGAAATTCACAGTTTTGTCATTTATCCAAATAGTATTTAATGAAAATCCACCATACGAAAGGCGCTATGCTTTGGGATACAAAAATAGAAGGAGTGAACTCCTGTCCTCCTGATGCTTTCTGCTTGCCAAATTCATTTCCTACAGCAAGAATGTATCAGGTATGCATTATGTAGGTGGCTGCCACAACCCCAACCTTCTGAGGGCCACAACCCTGTGTAGTCCTTATCATAGTGTGCAGGCAAGATCTGTGAATTGATTTTAATCAACAGAAATGGGAAAGGGGACAGAATGATGTGATGGCACATATGCAATTACATTAAGTAAGAATTCAATGCCCACTTTGGAAGACACTATCTCCCTTGATAACTTTGGTGAAGCACGTTGTCATTTCAAGGGAGGTCCGTGTGTCCAGGCACTGAGGGTGGCCTCGGGCCAGCAATCAGCTAGGAGCTGAAGGTGGTCTCCAACCAACAGCCAGTGAGAAACTGATTCTGCCAACAATCATGTAAATGTGGAACTGTATCTTTCCCCAGTCAAGCCTTTGGATGAAAACCCAGCCCTTGCTGACACCTTGATGGCAACCTTGTGGAGAACCCAGTAGGCAGTATCTACAGAAACTGTGAGATGACACTGTGAGTTGTTCATTTTAAGTGGCAAAGTTTGTGGTCACCTGTCACACAGCAGCAGACAGCTAACAGACTCATCAGGGAGTATGACAGGTGCTTCACATGCCTCATCTCACTAAATCCTCACAACCAGTCTGTGAAGTAGGTGCTGTTATTACTGTATTCATCTTATAGAAAAGGAAAGAGCCTGAGGCTTAGAGAATTTACTCTGCCCATTCAAGGCCACACAGCCAGTGAGTGGTAAATCAGGGTTCAAGCACGGCTGACTCCAGAGCCCCACTCTTACTCTTCTGTGCTGCTTGCCCATCTGCACCTTCGATCTTGCCATCATTCCTCTCAACACCCTACAGCTGAGAGCCAATGGCATCCACCACCCGTGAGGCGTCGGTGACTTACAAACTGTAATACCTAACACTTTCAAAGCACTTAAGTCTATGTCAAGCATTTCACAGACGATACTTCATCCAATCCTCCCAACAACCCTGTGACGTAGGTAATATGTTTTCCACATTCAACAGACGAGGATATAAAGGCACAGAGGGATTAAGTATTACGCCCAAGGTCATCCCGGTAGTGAGATGAAGAGTCAGGAATCAAACCCAAGCAATCTAGCCCCTGAGATCATCTTCTCAACCATCATATAATCTACTACCTCTAAATTATAATTAGAACCCAAAGTCTGGGAAGGATTAATTTGTTCAAAATGAATCAGATGGGATCCATCCCTCTGAAAATGTCATTCTCACTCACTTGCCTTCTGATAGGTTCCCTTAAATAGAAGAGGAAGGAGTGGAATTACATTGGATTGTGCAAAGCCCTGGCTCTTCCCAGAGGGGAGAGTCACATATGTGAGTACCATCCATCAGGTATGTCAAGGCAGAAGAAGTTTATGAACCACTGGCCCAGAGATTAAATTCTCTCTCAGCCTTGCATTCAAGGCCCTCCATGACTCAGTCATGATCTGTAATTCCCACTTTAATTCTTACAATTCCCTGTTCGTGGAATCCACACTCTAGTGAAGCCAAACTCCTTACACACACCCCATAATATCTCTGCTCACACCGCACTGGTTTCTTCTACATTCCCCTCATTTTCACATGTCCAAACTTCCTGTCATCCAAGGGTCATTTGAAATCCCCTCCACCCCTTAGAATCATTGTTAATTTCCTTTTCTCAAGACCCCTGTCGTCCACTTTCAAGTTGGAAGCAAACCCTTTCTTCTCAAAACTCCCACCCGGTTCTCATTTGTATTTTCATAAGATCCTCAATGCTCTCTGCTTTGTGTCACAATTACCTGTGCACATATCATGATCACAGTGACGGTTATAACAACTACTCATTTTTCTGCATGAGTACTCTGCCTCAGTGCTAAGTGCTTTCACATACCTTTTCACGTAAAGACATGCTTCTAAAGGGGAGTAATGTTATTATCCCCCAATTGACAAGAAAAACCCATCCCTGGACACAAAAGGGATGATACTTGAAGAAAGGGAAACGATAAAGTTTTTCCTGAAGTTTACAGCTGAACAGAATTCCAGAAGTTTTAGCCCTTATAGCTTTTCTCATCCTTTGTACACCAAAGCCACAAAAAAACAAAGATCCTTGCATTTTACTGCGTGAGCTGACCTTTCCCCCCAAGGGAAAGGGGAGCTGATTAGAATGCTATGGGAGTTGGGCTGACCCTCTCTTCTCTCCTGTCACTACAAACTCAAGCACAGATTCCACTCAAGAGTGAATGCGCGTCCTTATTTTTCAATCTGACACTGCTATCTGTGGGAACTGAATCTCAGCATCTTTGGGGAACTTGATGCTCTTCCATCCCGAACTAGGGTGCAGCTACTTTTGTGATACAAAATTGCTATGGGTTAAGTATAAAGTAATAATTCTAGCTACCATATTTTGAGTTGAACACGTTATATGCACATTCGATCCCTTTTAAAACGTTACCCAGCTAAGAAATAGGGATGTGAGCTCCAGAATCCATACTTGCAACCAAACTATTACATGACAGCCAGTTATAAAACAAAGTAAGTCTTTTAGAGTGTGTATAATGTCTCACGACCATGCTAAAGGCTATCATCCTTTCTTGCAAAGTTTCATTTAATTCTCACAATGAGCCAGATACTCATTTTACTTACTTTACATGAGGAAAGGACAACTCAAAGAAGTTAAGGTCAGAGAGAGAACAAGTAGGAAAGGTAAGATTTGAACCTGGCTGATGCTAAAACGTCTGTTCTTAAATCACAGGGCTGACGTGTCAGTGGGATACACGAATCACTGCACTCAACCTCTTAGCAGAGATCACATTCAGAAAAAAGAACCAAAGAACCAAAAAGGATCCTGCCTCTCTTTTAAAACAATTAAATATAAAAAGAAAATTTTAATCAAAGAGTAAAACTAAATATATATAATAAAAGTAAAACTATTATTGTTAACACACTATTATCACACTTAATATATAATGTTTTAAAAACAAATCCTTACCTCTTAGACATACTAGAATATGTATTGAATATAAATAAAATGGGATTTGCTTCAAAATGATTTAGTGGGGACACAGATGAACCAAGATTGGCAACGAACAAATATTGCCTGAGCTGAGCAATTGCTACATCACGATTCATGGTACTCTGTTATTTGTGTGTGTGTGTTTATATTTGTCCATAATAAACAATTCTCTGAAAATAAAATAAAGAGACCCACAGAAATAAAAAGTAAATTTTCCTCCTCTGATCCCAGCTCAGATCCCTATCTCCCTTCCCCCAAAACAACCACTGTTGTTTCTGGTCTATTTGCCCAGAAATTTATCACTTGTATACAAATGAATGTTTACAAATGGAAACGTACTAACACCTATTTCTTCCCTTTGCTTTTCTCACATGACAGCATACCCTGTATGCCGAGCCGGCCACCCTCCCTATCTGTCTTACTATCACATCATCTTATTTATTTCCTTCAGAGCGCTTAAAATCTATACGTGTTGGCACAGTGATTTACTTAGATTTTTTTTAATAAAGGAAAAATTCACATAACATAAAATTAACCATTTTAAAGTGTTCAATTCGGTGGCATTTAGTACATTCGCAATATTCTGCAACCACCACCTCTGTCTAGTTCCAAAACATTTTCATCACCCCAAAAGGAAAGCCATTAGGCACTCACCCTTTTCCCCACTTCCCCCAGCCCCTGGCAACCACTAATCTGCTTTCTGTCTCTATGGATTTACTTATTTTAAATACTTCATATCCACGGAATCATACAATATGTGGCTTTTTGTGTCTGGCTTCTTTCACTTAGCGTAATGTTTTCAAGGTTCATCCACGTTGTTGCATAATATTCCATTGTATGTATATACCCCATTTTGTTTAGCTATTCATCACCTGATGGACAACTGGGTTGTTTCCACCCTTTTGGCTATTGTAAATAGTGTCGCTATGAACATTCATGTCCAAATTTTTATGTGAATACTTGTTTTCAATTATTTGGGGTACACACCTAGAAGTGGAATTATTTTGTTTGTTGGTTTTTCGTGCCTACTTATCTTTTTTTTTTTTTTTGATGTGGACCATTTTTAAAGTCTCTATTGTATTTGTTACAATATTGCTTCTCTTTTATGTTTTGGTTTTTTGGCCCCGAGGCATGTGGGATCTTAGCTCCCTGACCAGGGATCGAACCCGCACCCCCTGCATGGAAGGCAAAGTCTTAACCACTGGACCTGCAGGGAAGTCCCCATGCTTACTTATCTTTAATCCGGCTCTTCTTCTAGACTTTAAGCCCCATGAAATCAGGGCTGTCATGTGCTTCAATTACCATTTCATCCGCAGCCACTAGCACAAGGCTTACTCATAGTGGGCACACAAATATCTGTTCAAAAATGAATGAGCCAGTCAAGTAAGCAAACCGGCACACGACACCACACAGATCTACCACATTCATTCTAAAGCTGCATAATGAGCCCCGCTGCGTAGACTCACCATCATTTCTTTCACAGTGTACCTGATCAAATCTCTCCTCTGCCCCCCAATTCACCCCTAGCTCCCACCTGCCTCAGAGGAGGGGTCAAAATTGTGACAACGTCCGGCAAGGTGTCAGGTGGTCCGGTCCTCCACACCCACTGTGGTGCTTCTCATCTGCACCTCCTGCTATCCGCACCCCAGCCCTACTTTCTCCACTCCGCCCACACTGTCTCTTTGCTGGTCTTCGGTCTCTCCAACCCCACCTCAGGGTCTCCTCACTCGCCGTTCCCTCTGCCTGGGGAGCTCATCCACCAAATATCCAGGTGGTTCCCTCCCTGACCTCCTTCAAGCCTTTGCTCATGCCTTACCTTCTCAGAGAGGCCTTCCTTGATCACATGGATTAAAGCTGTACACACAGACACCCACCCAGACACTCAGCACAACCTACCCCTTCCCGCGCCCTCCCATTTCCATAGCACTTAGCCTCAGATAAACACATCAGCCCACTTGAATAGAAGCTTCATGAGGGCAGGGATTTTCATTTGTTTCTATCATTTCTGTAGCCCTCGTCCTGCATGTAGTAGGTCCTCAGTAAGTATCTGTTGTGTAAATGAAGGAACAAGTGAACTAAGATCCTTCTGACAGTCATGTCCCACTGCTGCTCAGCTAACTGACCCGGCATCAGACTTATGGACAGTTTGCTGGTGAATGCCAGGAAAGGCTGTCCACCAGCAGGGAACCCAAAAGACGAGCTTCCCCCACCCCTTGTCTCTGGGATGCTGAATTTAACTTGGGACCTTTTTTTTTTTTTTTTGCGGTACGCTGGCCTCTCACCGCTGTGGCCTCTCCCGTTGCGGAGCACAGGCTCCGGACGCGCAGGCTCAGCGGCCGTGGCTCACGGGCCCAGCCGCTCCGCGGCATGTGGGATCCTCCCGGACCGGGGCACGAACCCGTGTCCCCTGCATCGGCAGGCGGACTCGCAACCACTGCGCCACCAGGGAAGCCCAACTTGGGACCTTTGACAGGGCGCTGGCTTGTCTACACTGGCCTACGCAGCATCAGCCATGGTCAGTAGAGGCAATTTCCAAAACGCTCCTCCTGGGCAGGGTCCCAGGCAGGTCACCCGTGGGCCTGCAAGGAAGTCAGGAGCGGCTGCGGCTGGAGTGCTGCACTCACGCACACACATTCATAAATGTAGACAGCAGCATCATAAAATATGTAAGAAATGCCTTTATTACAACATTAACCACGCGGCTTTTTGTTAAGCGCCCTTCAGGCTCTGGAGTCAGAAGTGCATGGTTCAAATCCAGGGTCTACCAGTTTCCCACTGGGTGGCCATAAAAGCATCATTAACTTCACTAAGCCTCACCTCCCACATCTGCAATATGGGGATGATGACAATATCTATCCCACAGGGATGAAATGGGATTAAAATAATTTATGTAACGTATACAGCATTGCATCCAGCTCACAACAGGGGCCCATTCACTGTACTTGTACTAATTGAGCACCAAGCATGTACTAAGCACTGTGCCGCTGTATTTGCTCACTGTTATGGACCGTTCAGACTGTCCCAATCCTCCTGGAGCTCTCCCTTGTCAGAGAAGACACAGCTTAATTTTACAAGTTAGTTGTGTGACCATGAGATGAAAAACTCAAATAAATGCTTTGGAGGAAAACAATAGTGTTCTGATAGGCTGCATATTCCAATCTAGCCCAAGTAGTCAGGAAAGGCTTCCTGGAGGAAGTGACACTTGAGCTGGGAGCTCAAAGAAGAGCAGGAGTTAACTGGAGTGAAGAGAGATGGGAACACAGAAGAAAGAGTTCTCCTTGCGGGTAGGGAGGTCAACGTATCCTGCTTTGTCCAGACTTCCCTGGTTTTAGCACTGGAAATCCCACAGCATGGGAAGCCCTTCAGTCCTGGCAAGCTGAGACAGTTGGTCACCCTAAGTGAGGGGAATTGTATGTGCAAAGGCCCTGAGGCAGACGGGGGCATGTCCCATTTTAGGACCAAAAAGAGGGCAAGTGTGGCTAGGACACAGCGCTTAGTGTAAGATGACGCAGGAAAGCTGTCTTCAGGAGGCTGTTGTGCCATATTAAAGAATTTATTCTTGGCCCCAAGAGCAATAGGGCGCCATTGAAGAGTTTTAAGCGGGGAGATCATGGAAGTAAAGGTGGGTTGTTGTCAAGTTTACCCCATACTAAGTGGAGAATGGATTAGAAGAGACTGGAAGCAAAGAGCAGGTTATCGACTCAATAAATGCTAGTTTTTGTTAATACCATTATTGTTATTTCAAAGTGGGGAGAATCACCAATTACTAACTGACTATTCCAGTTTGGAGTTGGGGTGTTTGGGAGCTCATGGGGGCATATCTTTGGAGTATCTACAGAAGCTGCAGAAGCAGGCTCTGCATTTCTATCACATCAACTTGCAGAGAACAAGGGACCAAAGACTGAATTATGCTTTGACTCAGGTCAGCAATAATAGAGTTCCCCATTGTGAAGGACTGAATTCAGTCAAAAATTTAATTTTTTTTAAATAAATAGAAGAGAAAGGTCAAAATAATGCTAGGAGAAATGGGGATCTGAAATCGGAACTTGCTCAGTGATGCCTTTTACTTCCTCTCTGTTATATTAATGACTTTTCCAAACTCTCTCCCAAAGGAATTTCTCTCAGATATGCTAATGTCACTCCGTTTCTCTAAAACCTCACGTCAAATAGTGCCACTGAAAAGGCCCTAATAGAAGATACACTTGGAAATCACCTGTGATTAGCAGTTTTATTTAAAGTGAAACTAAAAAGAAACATCCCTACAGGTTCAAGTGGCAAAAACCAACAACGACTGTTTCATGGATTCTCATCACAGCCTCTCCCCTCTGCCTGGACCATTCCCTCCTCCCATCTTTCTCCCACCATCCCCCTTCTCCTGGCTGAGACCTTAAGAATCCGATTAAACATGAAACTGTCCCCAACTCCCCAGGCTTGATGGGAGATCCCACCTTATACCACCTGGACATTAGTATTTCCCCTTACAGGACACTTAATCACCTCTATTCTTGCTAGTTTAATCCCCCTTCTCCCCCCACCAGACGGTGGGCAGCTCCAGGGCGGGGACTGGATGTACACTTGCATCAATTGTGATTCTAGAGCGTAGAGCAAAGCCTGCCATGTGTGGATTCACAGCAAATACATGTTGCGTCGAAAGACTGTTTATTGGTACTTTGTGTTCAGGGGACTGTATTACCTGCCATGCTCTGTGAACGTCACCGAATTCAATTTGACCCCCTCGACAACTCTATGAAGTGAATATAGCCAGTCGGACCGAGAAACCGACAGTCAGGTGGTTCAATTAATTTGTCAAAGTCATGTTGCCAGTAACTGGCTGGGCTGGGATTCCAATCAAGCATGTGACTCCAAATCCTATGTCTTCGACCATTTCAACAGTGACTTGCAACGCAAGTACAGGAGGATATAAATGCACATGTTTTGATTTAAAGAAAATTTTTATGTTTTTAACCGCAGTAAAGAATTTTAGCCCACAGTGCTTTCCTTCTCCGGGACAGAATGAAAACTGAAGGGAAGAGACATATCAGACTAGGGTATTTTCTATTTATTGTTAATGATTAGAAGTCCAGGTTTAATGGGTAGTCAAAGCCCTTCCTGATGGGCTCTGCAGTGCCATTATGAGGGGAAAGAAAGACACAGGGTCTGGGAGCTGAGGCGAGAGAGGTGCGCAGGGTGCGAATTGAAAGAGGAGCTCCCTCTCGTGCCGTGCAAGCCCCGTGGCAGCTCTGGGAACGAGAGCCTCCTTACGCATGTGCCCTAAGCACCTGGCCACTTGCCTCTAGTCCTGAGAGGCGGGGCTCTTTCATGTGGAGGGATAAAGGGGGTGATACAAGCAGACAGAGGCCAAAAGAAGATGCCGAGGAAGCCAGAATGCCAGGTCCAAGGGTGGAGCCACCACCCAGGAAATGCTGAAGAAGCTGATGGAGAGAAGCTAAGGGATCTGGCCAGCCACCAGCCCACGAGAGGCGGCTCTCATCACACCGCCAGCGGGGACCAGCTGACTGTCCAATCAGGAGACACTGTGCCCTGGCTGCTGAAAACACTGTAGCCAGAGCACATGTCAAATGAGTGTCAGGACTCCACGGGGCCATGTCCCCCAAATGCCCTCAGGACAACTGTAAGAGCAAATAAATCCCTTGATATCTAGCAGGATGGGGGAATCATACTTGGGGAAGAGGAAGCCATGTTTGAATGGTGCCCTCTCTGGAGCCTGACATGGGGCCACCAACAGACACTGGTCCAGACAACACAAGTCCCTAGGATGCTGAAGAGGTGCAGTGAGGCCAGGGAGGCATCTGTGGTTTAGAATGTTTAAGCAATGCAAAGTTACATCAAATCGAAGCTGTGTTTATTCAGGACACCTCAAATCATTGCAGTTGCTAGTGCATTTTATAAACCTGCAAGGGTAGGTGCAGCACCTATGGTGTCCCTAATTTATGTGGTTACAGAACTCTATCTTTAAGAAGTTTCTGGTCCAGAAATCTCAAGATGGCAGCCTCACAGGTAGGTTTCATTTGTCCCACAAGAGTTTTGAAATTTTTTGAATTAGATACCAACATTTACAAATCAAGGGGTTTCATCAAAAAATAAATCCATATTTTTAATATTTCTCAAAAAAAAAATCAGATGCTCTGACAATAGAAATCTCACCTTCCTACACGGTAGCTGCTCCAATGAGACGGCATGAAGGCCAAGTTTGCCCCAGTCTACAGCACTCCTTAATATCTCTCCATCACTAGCCAAAGTTAAAGGTCCACTTCCATTTATCATGGTGCTTGTTCTGCTGTTTTTATTACAGTGAGAAATATTTCTCTGTGGCCATGCCTCTAGTGGTGGAGCGGGTGGGGGGAGAAAATGATAGAGGCTAAGAGATCCCTGCTTTTCTGGTGTCCAGCCTCTTCCTCCCATCTACATGTCACCTGCCTGGCCTATGCTGCCTTGGTCTTCTCTGTGGGGATCAGTGTCCCACACTTTGGAAGGGATGACATATCACTCAGTGCTGTAATATTGAGGCCACATAATGTGACCCCAACATAAAAATAGTACAGGGTGGTGGTTGGGGTAGTTGGAATCCCAGACTATTACTTACCAGCTGGGTAAATTTGTACAAGTAACTCACACTCTGTGTGCCTCAGCTTCCTCATCTGAGAAATGGGCACAGTAATAGTGCCCACTCCATAGGACTATGTGGTAATTAAAACTAATACACACCATGTGCTTAGCACAAGGTCTGATATGCAGCAGGCACATCAGTGTTCTTAACTGCATGACTATTGGGACTTCCCTGGAGGTCCAGTGGTTAAGACTCCACACTTCCAGCGCAGGGGACGCAGGTCCGATCCTTGGTCAGGAACTGAGATCTCGCATGCCACGCAGTACGGCCAGAAAAAAAATTACATGTTCATTATTTCCTTTCCAAGAGGCAAAGTTTAAGTCATTCTTTTCTCCCTTCCTCTCTTCCACCTGTGCCTAGTATTGGGCTCAGCCCAAAGGGGTGAAAGTGTGGGTATAACAAGTATTCACTAAACATGTATGCAGTTATAAAATCACTGAGGGAATGTCAGTTTCTGAAATAGTCTGTTGTATTTCTGGTACAAATATGGGAACTGATATATGGAAAGCCTTCAAATAGTTATTAAATAAACGAAGAAAGAGAAATAGCAAAGAAAAGGTGGAAAGTGGCAAAAGAAGGGGACAGATGAAGTTAAGTTCTCAGAACTCATCTCAGCCACCGAAGTTGATCTCTATTGCTTTCATCTCCTTTTTGGGGTAATCACACCCCATTTTCCTTGGGCAGCCCCCCTCCCTCACTCTCAGTCCATGAAGTTAGGCAGGGCTGACTCCCCCCCTATAACTGGGATGAGGGAAACTGTGCCAGCCAACATCATCCCATCCCACTAGCCATAACGATTTGTTCAAGCTGTGGTCATAAGCACAGCTAATCCAACTAAAGTGAATCCCTAAACTTTGTGGGTGCTCCTTAAAGGAAAAGCTCTCTTTCCCTGCAGGGGATGAACCAGTGAAGGTGCAAAAATGGATGCCCCCAAATTGAAATTTGGGGCCACCACAAGAGAGAGGCCTACTAGAATCAAGCTAATAATACTCAATTAGAGCCAAGAGATGGAGAAAGAATCCCATTACTACTATTTAAGAACCTGGATCCAGCCATACCTGATGCCATTACCCTACGAACTTTTCAGTTCTTGAGCCAACTTTTTTTTTTAATTAGACCAGTTTGATTTGGGGTTTCTATCATTTGCAGTTGAAATGATCCTGACCAACAGGGCAGAGACTTAAATTACCTTTGGTTCAAGGCAAGGCACAAAACAAAACAAAGTCAAAACCATGGATGCAAAAAAAAAAAAAAAAAAAACATGGATGCAAATCCTTAATTACACAAAAGCTACCATTTTGAACACCTACTATGTGACAGCCTCCAGCCAGACACTTGATATACATCGCAATGCCCAAACCATATACACTTCTGGTTCTCCAATAAACCCTATAATTCTTCTTTTTTAAAGAAAGAAAAATAAAACGTCCAAATGCCCAATACCCAACTCTTTCTCTTGGTCTTTTAAAATGAATCTTGTGTCTCGGTTACCATTCTTTGTGTCAGGGGAAAGAAAAACATACAAGAGAACCTCCACATAAATCAATCTTTATTCCATTTCAAAGCCTGCAAGATTTTCCAGATATTCCAAAGGTCTCCTTCCCTGAGTGAAATACTACATTTATTTAATAAAGCAGGTAGGATTTACTATCTGGACACGGGTAAGCACTTTTTACTTTTCACAAGATAGATGACAGCTGCTGGCAGGCTTTTTTCCTCCCTCCTTTTTGCTTTTTTTAAAAAATTCTCTCTCTTTTGCTATGACTGCACAACTTTACCTATCACAATTGAATTACCAAACTGAAGCAAATAAAGATTGTCCCTATGGGGGTATTGTAGAGGTTGCCAACTATGGTTTTAAATGACGCTTATTGCTTTGGGGGAGCCTTAACACTCCCCAACACACACACACACACATACACACACACACATACACACACACACAGAATAAGAACAACAGACTTTTAAGCTGAATTTGCCGGGAAAGGAGCTGGGAAGTAGGGGAGAGGAAAACAGGAAGTTCTACCCGCAGTCCCAGCCTAAATTGACAGAGAAAGACAAAGGCTATGCCAGACTATTCCTACCCCTTGTCTTCAAATCTGGGAAGGAGTCAGTGCTTTAAATAGAGTCGGCCCGTGGAGGAGAGAAAGCAGCTGAGAGAGGGAGAAAAGAGGTTTGTTTGCATTTGCTGCCAGCAGGACAGAAGGTGAAGGTTTCTCTCTCGACATCTTCACCCATAAGTTGGGCAGCAAGCCAGTTTGTTCTCTGGCTGAAAAACTCCAATTAAAAATGTATGACTTCGGTCTTCTGGAGAAGGGGGGCGAAAAGTCAATGCTGGGTTGTACAAACACTTGAGGCAGCAGCAGTGGACTGACGCATCTCATTACCTCACTTGCCAGCTGAGGTCCAGGAAACAACACCCACGAAGCCTGGGCAGAGGACGGAGTACATCCGAAGGCACCTTCCACAGCCCTCACCCATTTGTATGGGTTCATCTTGGGCCCCCAAACTACGGCTTCAGAATAGGCCATTCAGGTGCTTGATCAAGCATTTTCCAGCACAAATAACTCTTCCAGTTACTTATATGCACACAGGTATACACACAGATACACACACACATACACACACACACAGGGATCCTTAATGATATCTTCCCCAGTGATACGCATCTTCCTCTGCTCATGACTTATCAGAGAATCCGGAGACGTTTTCTTCATGTCCTTTAGTCTATTCGTACTTTTGTTAACTCAACGATATTGGTCTTGTCCATCTCTGCACCCACAGCACTCAGCGGGTTGGTGAATAACATTATATATTTGTTGAATGAAAGGGCAGATGAAAACATAGGAGGCAAAACACTCAATTTCCCCTACTTTCCATCTTATGAACATCCAACATTGCTCAGAAGCTTCCCTCTCATCCTCTTCTTTACATCCCCCATAGGATTCCTTTTCCACAAAGCACTGGTGAATAATTGAGAATTTTCCTGATGATTTTATAAAGCAGAGACATTTGGAATGACTCTTCTCCCCAATCCCCCTTCTCCACAGCAAAGCCCCTCTTCAGGTGGTTCTCCCTGCCAGCAAGCAACTGCACTCACTTCCCTCCACAGTGTGACACTGAGCAATTCCTCTCTGCACCCAAACCTGCATTCTAGCCTTCATCAAAACAAAATAACCTGCAGAAGCAAGGACCCAAGGGCAGGTTACAAGCCACTGACTACCCTGAGTTTAACCCCTGGTGCCAATGCCTTATCAAAATATTTCTTCCAAACATCCCGAGTTCCATCCTTGAGTGAGGTTCTGGTAAATTAAATGACATGTTATCAAAAGGAAACCTTTAAGTTTTAATGTTCAAACTCAGCATCCCCAAAGGGTAAGGATGCCTTTGTTGTTGACCTGGAGTCTCAGAACTGGTTAACCCTCAGGACCACTTTTATTATGTCAGTTACCAACATCCTTGAATTCATCAGAATTCTCTTTTGATGGTTCACCTTGAATGTAGACAGTTTCCTAAAATCTCTCCTTTTATTAGCTTCTTTTCTGCATGAATCAATTATCTTTTTCTTTGTTAATATCCTCCAATAATCCCCACCCACTGGTATTCTCTTGTGTAATCTCATCTGTTAAGGGCAGACTGGATCTACAGATCTTGCTTTTAATGAGCAGAATGTGTCGTTTCAGACTGTAACACACTGTCACTCTCATCTTGCTGGCCTGTCTCTCCACTGCC
Organism: Phocoena sinus; assembly: GCF_008692025.1. Taxonomy (NCBI): domain Eukaryota; kingdom Metazoa; phylum Chordata; class Mammalia; order Artiodactyla; family Phocoenidae; genus Phocoena; species Phocoena sinus. Next base: position 6,660,008 of record NC_045777.1, on the reverse strand, counting down.
ATCTCAGCCTGCACTTGGATGAAGCAAGCTTCCTTGTTGGCAAGGCCCACATGGCAGAGAACTAAAGCCAACTGCCAGTAATGAACCGAGGCTTTTAGTCCACCAGCCCGCAAGGAAATGAATCCTTCCAACAACCACATGAGTGAGCTTAGAAGCGGGTTCTTCTCTGGTGGAGTCTTCATATGAGACCTCGGACTTAGCTGACATATGATTGCGCCCTTGGGAGACTCCGAGCCAGGTGGGCTGCACTCAGATTCCTGACCTGCAGAAACCGTCAGATAAAAAAACATGTGTTGTTTTAAGCCACTAAATTTTGGGGTAATTTGTTATGTGGCAATAGGTGACTAATACACCTGGAAATTAAGATCCTTCTGAAGTGTTCATCACCCCCATGTCAGTTGATAAGTAGCCTAACGTGAGGTGCTTGACCTCCACTCTGTGGACAGCTCTATCAACCAGCATTAAAAGTCCAAAGGAGGGGGGCTTCCTGGTGGCGCAGTGGTTGACAGTCCGCCTGCCGATGCAGGGGACACGGGTTCGTGCCCCGGTCCGGGAAGATCCCACATGCCGCGGAGCGGCTGGGCCCATGAGCCATGGCCACTGAGGCTGCGCGTCCGGAGCCTGTGCTCTGCAACGGGAGAGACCACAACAGTGAGAGGCGCGCATACTGCAAAAAAAAAAAAGAAAGTCCAAAGGAGGGACTTCCCTGGCAATCCAGTGGTTAAGACTCCATGCTTCCAATGCAGGGGGCGTGGGTTCAATCCCTGGTTGGGGAACTGAGATCCCAAATGTCACACAGAACGGCCAAAAAAAAAAAACTTCCAAAGGAAACCCTTTCTCTTCTCATCTCACTGAGCAATTCTGAACAACAGACCCACGGAAGCTGAATCGCACAAAATGAATCACTGGTTACCACTAACTAGGTCTATGCTATCTGACTAAAGTTCTAAGAAACTCCAGAAAACCAAGATCAATAACTCTGAATTATCTTTCTGTGAAGACGTTATATACACCCTTATTTTTCTGGATTTTATTTAAGCCACTAGTCTTCCCTAGCTAAGATGCTACAGCCATAATGACGGCCGCTGCCTCTTCAGCCAGATTAATCCCCCAGAGGCGGAGGCCTCATTCTCCAAGTGGTCTGTCTGCCTGGGTCCCTCCTCTACTCACTACCAATAAATGGAAGCCTTCATCCCCCCCAAAGTCTACACGACTGAGGAGCCATGTCTTGTGGGAAAATCCCACTTTGGAAACTGATTTATCAATCCCTATATTCGTCAGCTGTAAGCAGCCACACAAGGCTACCCACCAGATATTTCGGTTTCTAATCACGGGGGAAGACTCCTGCCTGAACTCTTCCAGTTCTAACGTGGTGGATATAGAAATGCACCATGCAGACCCTCCCTTCAGGAAGTGTTTGCCGTTCAGCTGCAGGGATGTGTCAGCATCGGAGTCCAGCTGCCAATGCCTTCGGGGCCTGCCTGGCCTTGCTGGAGGCCACACCCTTCCTCGCAGCTGGGCAAGGTAGCATGAATGCGTAGAGGGCCTAGCCACTTGGTCCAGTGCTGGGCACTCTGAGGGTAATATTAGCTCCACAGCCCCTCACTGGGGTAACAACCCAAGCTTCAATGGCCCGCATCTCAGTTTCTTTTCCTTCAGCCCATTCCTGCTTCCCCTCCCTTCCTTTCTGTATGTTGATCTCTCATAAATACTTTATACCCCAAACTGTCCCAGCATCCGCTTCCTGAGAACCCAAGCTGGGATGTCACTGTTAGAGAAGCCCTACTTAAAATGTGATTCCTAGGAGAGTGTGTAAAAATGCCTAGAACAGCGTTTACTTCCATTTCTGTTTCCACGTATGCAGTTCTATTTCCAATCTTCTGGCTCTTCTTTGTCTCCTCTGCAAGATGGTGGCCTCCATCAGAGCAGGGACTATCTCCTCTGATTTCTTCTATACTCAAAGTGTGGTCCAAGAATCAGCAACATCTATATCAGTTAGTGGACCATATTAGTGATGTGGAATCTCAGGCCCAACCCTAGACCGAATGGGTAAGAGTCTGAATGTTAACAAGACCACATCAAAGTCGATAATCAGGCTTCTGCTATTTGGTGCCTACCCACAGCCCCTCATACATGCCTGAGCCTATGGGAAGGGTGAAGACCCAGCCCTGCTGACTGAGTTTACCTGAGATGTCGGATGGAAAAGCTTGAGGAAAATCATTGATTAGAAAATGGGAATCTTTCATTTTGGAGAAAAGGTATGATACTCAAAGACAGAACATTACGGCACTGTCCAGCTGCCCAGAGAGCAGTCCTGGGGCAGTTTCTCATCCAGCCACAACTTTCCTGCCCCACCCTTACTAAAGCAGGCATCCCTACCATCAGACAGGCCTGGTCGTGTCCACCTGTCCCCTACAGGTCCTTTAAATGTCTGGCACATAAAAAGTAAATACATTAAAGAACTCTGAGAAGATGAGATTCACAGCCAGAGGGCTGGCCAAATAAGCCCCCAGCGTGAGGTGTGATGGTTTGCCCTCTGAGCTAGGCCTTGTGAAGGATGATTTAGGCATTTATCACTCAGACACAGAGAGAGACACAGACATGTGAGGAGCTTTGTGTCAGCCTTCAAAGAGAGATTTTAATGAACTGGCCGTACTTCATCATTTTGATAATCACAGAAATTAGAGGAGGAAACGAGAGGCTTGGCAGGTCATTCAGTCCATTACCTGTCTTCACTGAGCAGGTCTCTAGTGTATATTTTGTAGGGTTTTATGACATCGCCTAGTTAAAATGACTTTCGTGCCTGGAGAAAATTGGGGGTCAGTTCACACTTGCTCTTTTGCTTCTCTCTCCTACAAAAGTCACAATCCAAATTCTGCTCTTCTTGTCTGCAAACTATTTCTTGCAAAAGCCGAAGTGAAGTGTTAATACGAAGTAAGATGTCATAATCTATTTTGTTCCATCTAAGCAATGTTTCGTCGGGATAGTCTGGGGCATGGAACAGTGACAACAAAACTTAATTTACAAGGTGTTTATTTTGTTCTCTCACTACATGCCCAGGTCAGCAGGGAGACTCTGTTTATCATGACTGAGATCTCAGAATAATGAAGGTATTTCAGTCTGTTCTTCCACGTTCACCAAAGGAAAGAGATGGGAAGAAAGCAGTTTGCACATGGGTTTTGAAAGTGTCTTCATGGAAGTGACACACATCACTTCTGCTCTCAGTTTACTGGCGTGTCATTTAGCCACAGACTTCTCATACGGCCCGCCCATGTGCCTGGAAGGGGGAAGAACCAGAAATATGTTGTGGGCAGCAAGAATGACTGCCACAAGAAAGAAATCTACGGCAAATGCTAAATGGTCAACCTCATGCTCAATGGCCACCTGATGACAGGAGCATGACTGTGGAGGCGGGCAAATGGCTTTCACGTATATCAATCAATGGATATTTCTTGAGTCCCTAGTTGCAGTGACAAGAGAAAGTCACTCAGTGATGGTAGTTACCTTCAAAAGAGAAAGGCAAGAGAAAATGTAAGTCAGTAGATAAATAAACCATGCGATGAAAAATGTTGTGAAGCATATATATAAGATAGATGTGTGTGTGTGTGTGTGTGTGTGTGTGTGTGTGTGTGTGTGTGTGTGTGTAATGGGCCAGTGCACTATTGATGCCCAAGCAGGGTGAGGAAGGCATCCATATGGGTGGGTAACCTGCCTTGAGTTGTTGAAGCCCAAGTGGGTGAGGAGAGAGTTCAAATGGGGAAGTGACCCCATGCCAGGTATGGCGTCCAGGTGGGGTGAGGAAGGCTTCCACAGTGGTGTGGGGAGGTGGGGAGGGAAGCACAGCATGAGATGTTGGATCCCCAGTGAGGTAAGGAGGGCATCCACGCAGGGGGAGAGGCAAAATGGTAGAAACCAAAATCAGTTCTGTACAGGGGGACTGATTGGTAAGTAAATTAAGAACGATGTGAGCCTGGTTTTTCACTTTCCGAGAAGTAAGGTACAAATATGGATATGTTGAAAATCAAAGTGAACTTGTGTTGTTGGACTGGAATTAGAGGTTATTGGAATAAACTCATAGATTTTGATAGATAAATGAATGGACAGATGGATAGATTCGTGTGTGTGTTGTACCTACATACATTCCCCAATTTGTCCACTGAGAATGTTTAGGAACAGAAACACCAGCAATGAGCAAACCTAGCTCCCAGATTTTGGCTTCTAAGTACCAATACCCACTAAAAGAAACCAGAGCTTTGGAGAAAGGGCTGTTTCCTGTGCTGGGGAAGAAAAAGTACAAGACGCTGAAACATCTTTTTATGTAAGCATGTGCTCAAAGAGTGACAGAAATATGTTTTTTAAAAAAATGAAGCCAAACAGAAAGGGCTCCCTCTGACCACACTGAGGACAGTTTGAGCATTTAAGTTAACAATGATAGTGGTGGATTATAACCCAATGACTAAAGTAGGAAACCAGGAGTCCATACAGGTACAAACAAACAGACAGGCAGACAAACAGTCCAGTGATAAATGGGATATTTACACAGTCTCAAAATTCCTCCCTATAAAACACCTCTCAATTCCAATGGGGAAAAGAGTAACTACAGTGGACAAACCTGGTAGACCCCACCATAATCTAACAATCAGAGGGAACATTATCAGTGATGGGACAAAGTTAAATCATGTGTTAACTGCTAGGATGCAAGGCAACTTCACTTCTGGGATATCGCTAGTGAAGATGCTTAACCTGATCCAATCATGACGAGACATCAGACAAAGCCAAAGTGAGGGACATGCTACAAAACAAAACACTGACTGTCGTTCTCAAAAGTGTGGAGGTCACGAGAGTCAGCCACAGACTGAGGCAATGTCCTGAACTAAAGGAGTCTGAAGGAACATGACAACAGAATGCAACATATAACTTTGACCTAGATACGTTCACTATAAGGGACACTGTTGGGGCAACTGGTGAAACTTCAACAGAATCTGAGAATTATTAGCTGATTTCCTGATTTTTATGGTTGTACCACAGCTATGTAGAAGAATTTCCTCTTTTGTAAGAAATATGTACTAAAGTATCTGTGGGTAAGGGGACACACTTACCCTCAAATAGTTCAGGAAAAAAGAATTCAGTCCTGTATGTGCAAATTTTGTAAGTTTTTATTGCCTCAAAATAACAAAAAAATGCAAAGTTACACTAAGAAGAATGGAAATATGTTAATACACTAAGAAAGAGAAAGTTACAGACCAAAAAGATACAGTTTTTAAATTTTTTAAAATGTATTCTTATTGAGTTTCCAACGTGGTTTGTAACATTACATAAGCTTCACATGTACATTATATTTCTACTTCTGTGAGCCCTATAGCAGGCTCACCACCAAAAATTTAGTTTCCATCACCATACAGTCGATCTCCTTTACCCATTTTACACAATCCCTCCCTTTGGTAACCACTACTCTGTTCTCTTTACCTACCCATTTGTTTCTGTTTGGTTTGGTATGTTCCTGTATTTGTTTGTTTGTTTTGTTTTTTTCTATTTCATACACGAGTGAAATCATATAGCATTTAGAAGATATTTGCAAATCACATATCCGATAAGGGTTAATGTCCAAAATACATAAAGAACTCGTACAACTCAACAACAAAAAAAACAAACACCCCAATTAAAAAATGGGCAGAGGAGATGAATAGATTTTCCCGAAGAAGACAATGACCAATTTTGTTTGTAAAAAAAAGGAATGCATTGTAAATCAACTATACTTCAATAAAAAAAAGTAAAATTTAAAAAGTAAAATTTTTAAAATGCACACACAGGGCTCCCCTGGTGGCGCAGTGGTTGAGAGTCTGCCTGCCGATGCAGGGGACACGGGTTCGTGCCCTGGTCCGGGAGGATCCCACGTGCCGCGGAGCGTCTGGGCCCATAAGCCATGGCCGCTGAGTCTGTGTGTCCAGAGCCCATGCTCCGCAACGGGAGAGGCCACAACAATGAGAGGCCCGTGTACCGCAAAAAAAAATGCACACACACACACACACACACACGTCTACAGTGTTAATGGTGACTATCTCTGGGTGGCAAGATTGGGTCTAGAATTTTTGTTGCTGTTGCTTCTCTGAATCCTCTAAACTTCACTACTAGGAGCGGGCATTCCTTTTGTGATGAGAAAGTGTTGCAAAAAGAGTCGATCGGCTTGGCTGTTCTCAATGCCTTTTTGGGTTCTCCGAGCATCTCGATTCTTCAGCCACAGCTTTGCAGAGCTCAAGGCTTCACACAGGCAGCAAAGTAGGACAGAGTAACCCGCAGGAGAGAGCAGGACTCTGCCTGTCAAGAGGTTTGCCTAATTTTGTCTGTTGCACAGAAGGTATCTCCAGAATCATGACAGGAGAAGCCCCTGTGACACTCACCCTCACAGTCAGCAGTGCTGTATCTTGCCAGCATTAACCACTGGCACCCCAGAGCAGCCTTCTTGGCTACCCTCAGAGCAGTTTAAGGCCTGTACGTATTCAACACGAGTTTCCACTGTGTAGGAAGCCGAGAGGTTGGGCGCTCTCTCTCAGGATCTCCATTCAGTCTGTTCTCCGGGGCTGAAGGCTGGGAACTGTTAACAAGATGCCCCTCTTTCCTGTCACTCACACCCAGAGAGGTGCTGGGGAGAAAGGCGTCTGGCTGCTCTCCCGAAGCTGCAGAAGCAAGCAGCCCTCCCGGGTCCCCGCACATCAGGAACTACATCAGCACCAAGAGGCTTCTGTTGACAGCACTGTGACGAGTTTTTAATGAATCCTATCTGGAATTGGGGGCAGATATTTTCATGAATTTTAAATAGAAAGATGGGTTAAAGTCAACTTCTTGTTTGGGACTGAATAATGGCAATATTTGAAAAGTCACTCCAGAGCATCTCTAATATCTAGCTGATTATTCGAGTCACCGGGAGAAACTGAAAAACAGAACAGATGTGTGGGCTCCAATGCCCATCATATGGGCCCCTGTAAGTCAGAGATGCTTGTGGAGTTGGCAGGGAGAATGAGAATGATCCTTCTTTCTTCACCCTACACACGGCAGCATCCTTTGCAATTTTTTTAGGCAAACGTGCGTTGATTTGATAATTCAGAAAACAGAAGGAGGAAAAAATAAACCATCAGGAAAATTATTCCAACAGATTTGACTTTTCAGGTGGGGAATTTAAAGAGCAACCTCACACTTTGAGACTCATCTATTTGGCTCAAACTTAGTGGCTGCATGGAAAAGACAACAGACAATGCAAGGATGGTCATTCCTAATCATAGTATCAGGAACAATCTTCTTCACATTAGCGCAGCACTTAATTGTTTGTAAAGCCTCAGGGTGCGTTTTTATTTAAATAATAAATAACAGGCAGTACAGAAACAACCAGCATCAGAATCCCCTGTGATGCTGGTCAACAATGCAGATTTCCTGGGTTCTCCGCAAGGCTTACAGCACCAGAAATCCTGGGGATGGGGGACGATATTATAACATCTTAAACACGTATCCCAGGGGGTTCTTGTGCACAGGGAAGTTCAAGAACAACTGAAGAGCGTGCTGAAACCCCCTTTGTAGGCAAGGCAGATAGGACCACCCACTTGCCCAAGGTCACATGGGGGTGAAGCGGGGGATCCTTCACTCCACCCCACTTTCCGAGAACCTTAAAGCCACAGGGCAGCACAACTGCTCATGAATATGCTGGAAGCAGGTCCTGGAAAGTCTCTCTAGCCCTCCCGGCAGCTTCATCCAAGTGACAGAGACCGAACATCCGCTAGGGAAGACAAAGCTAATTCTCCCCAGCCTAGCACGAGCCAGATTCTTCCAGAAATTAGGTTCCCTTTGGATTATGAGGAAGTCCTTTCGGATGCACCGTAGGAACTGGTTTTGGAAAGGCAGCTTCTCCAAGGTGACTTAACCCCTCATCAGGTCAGTTCTGGGAGCCCAGACTCAGCAGAAAGACTAGATGGGCGTGCACATGGCAGGAAGCATGGCCGTGAGTCTCAAAGCTTAGCAATGGGTCAGGAAGTCAGGGACACAGATGCACAGTCACCTGAAACACGGCTGGGACCGCCTGCACCGGCACGCAGCTGCTTGGGTGGTGATGAGCCCGTGAAGCGGGAGACTATTTGGACAAAGTGAAATGTTCCTGCTCAGCCCTTCCCCTCCCCCGCCTTTCAAGCAGGTAGCTTGCTTTGTACTCATTTCCTCGAGAGAAATGTGCGGCAGAAAGCAGATCGCCTGTAAGACTTTCAGCACCTCAGCCATAATCGACGTGAACCCGTGACCGAGGAGGCTATCACCACCTACAAGTCATCAGACCTCAGAACTACTATCCGGATCCGTGGCAGGGGGGCTGGCGAAAAGAAAAACCGAGGAGAAATTTCCTACCAGCCAGTCCAAATGTGTGTGTGTGTGTGTGTGTGTGTGTGTGTGTGTGTGTGTGTGTCGGGGGGGCGGGGGGGGTCTTAGAGGCAGAAATACAGTTGAGTTACAGAAGATTTTTAAAGAATTGTCTTCCTTGAAAACATAAATGTATAGATTTATGTTCAACCTGTGAAGCTTTTCAGGAAGCCGTATTTACTGGTTCACAAGAAGTGGGCTGACTCTTAGGGAGAAAGTTTCCTTCACCTTCCAGCTCCAGGGTCAGTGGGGACGTTTCACAGACTGAATCGGACCAGACACCTGAGCTCTAAACAGGTGAGTGTTGAAGGGCGCTGAACCATCTAACACAGACCCAGTAGTACGCAGGCCTCATGCCCCATCTTCTCATAACCAAAGATATTCTTTAGAAACAAGACATGATAGGCAGGACTTAGGAACGCAAGCCTCTCTCTTCTCTTCAGGCTACCACTAACCTTTGAGGCACTTTTGTGCAAAGCAGGAAAAGGAATTTTTTACTAAAGATACTTCCATCAGAAGGTTGTCATAATATGCTTGTCAGAATACTGTTTACTGCTTTCTGCTAGAAAATTACAGAAATAAACAAATAATTCTATGATGTCTGACAGACATGGCACACCCCTGGGATAGTGCAGTGTACAACCTTCACAACTGGACGTGGCAGCCCTGTATCATTCATCATTTTAACAAGGCTTGACCTTGAAAGAACATTATGGTGAAGGCAACGAGGAGGTCACTTACAGCAGGCTACCGTTTCAAAACTCCCAGACTGTTGGGCTCAGTAAACACTAACACCACACTCTGCTTTCCAGATTGCAGGATTTCCACCCAGAAAGTGAAGCAGCATTCACAAAGAGGTTTGCAATTTGTAGGAATGGTAAAGTTTACAGAACATGGGGCACGCAGTAGGTGCACAGTGTGTGATGGTTTATTCAGTAAAAAATGGATGTGCCCAAACCCCAAGAGAAGGCTCCTGACTTATTTCCTTCCTAACAAACTTGGCCTCTAACTCTCAGAAAATCATAGATGACTTGGTGATTCTTGCCAACCTCAACCATGGCATTGTGCCAACTTCTGGTAGTAAAGGAGGACTTGGTATTTTTTCTTTAGTTTTTAAACAACCAATTCAATCAGAGAAAAGGCAATCTTGCAAACTAGGACTTTTTAATGGCTCTTATAGATTCCATAGTCCCCTTTATGGATCCTTATAAAATATTGCAAAGTCCCAGCTCCCCAGAGACCAGCCCCAGGTGCTTCTGAAGTTGTTCCTAAATCTTGAAGCCTCCAGAGGCCTCCTGTCCTGAGGAGAGAGAGCTGGACGTGGCTTCCTTCCAAGCCTGGAAATGGCTTCCTTCCAGGCCCGGAAACAGCTTCCTTGAATTACTGAAACGTGGGCTGTTCCTCTCCCCCGAGAGAAGTTACCAGACTATTCCAGCAGCATTACTCCTCCAATCAGGCTAGCCAAGAAAAGGAAGGGCAGAACCTAGCACACTTTCCGACACTGCTCGTGGTTCAAAAAGTCACACTAATGAAGGGGAGTTGAAATCTTTGCTTATGAAACAGCATCATTTTACCTGCAGAGAACTGGGCTCAACACTGAGAGAGAGAGAGAGAGACAGAGAGGGAGACAGAGAGAGAGAGAGAGACAGAGAGAGAGAGAGAGACAGAGAGAGAGAGAGAGAGAGAGAGAGAGAGAAGGAAAAACACAACACTTGAAACAGAAACCAGGATCGATTTTACTCCTTTCCATTTGACTGTCATGTCAGAGAGCAGTGAAATTTTATCATTTGCTTTTTCTCAGGTTTTGGTTGAATTTGTTTTTATCCTTGTACATTACCTCTTTGACCAAATGCTTCTTATGCCTGGAGTTGCTCCGGTTTTTTTTATGTGGGGGGCAAAAAGCATGACACCTTTTCACTGAGTGTTAAAAAAATGTTCACACTCAAAGTGAATGCCAAGCTATTTTAAATGAAGTACTCATGAATGCGTATGTGTTTCCAAATAGCAAAGGAACTGAGAAGAAAACAGCCGTACACAACTGACAAAGGAAGCTGGGCCCATTTGTGTAAAACACGGAACATGATCCAATCCCCCTAACCCCATCCTAAGAGTGGAATCACGCGGATTGCTGTTGGCTAAACAGGATAACTGTCAGTCAAAACAGTGGGCTACAGAGTATAAAATACAGAAAAACTTTTGTTGTAGCACTTGGGGGGCTAGAGGTATTTTCTGACCTGAGTGTTCAGTGGAGACGCATTCCTTAAATTCCTTGGCCAATGGTAACAGCCCTCTTTCCTGGGTGGTGACGCCCTAACCAGGATGATAAAGCCTTATCCTCACTGGTGGGACAGCCATTTCCACACCCACCAGGACCTGTTTCCAACTTAATGATCTTCAGCCTCACTGAATGCTTGGTCAGTGTACTCCCCCGCCCCCCGGAAATGGGCCCCAGGCCTGCTCTTGCTTGTTTAACTCCCTTCTCTCTGGAAGGCTAGGAAAGAAAACCACTGAATGGACAGGTCATTTTAAACCATGTTTTCCTCCTGTCCTGAAGAAAAAAAAGTAAAAATGTGAAAATAGCGACTCAGCCTGTATTAATTTCCCTGCACCTTCTTCCCTTTATTGACTATACCTTGACATCCAAGCTGAAACACGCCAACACAACAAACCAAAACAAGCAAACAACAAAAAAACCCCACAACAACAGAAAAAAACCAACAGGAGAGACACAAAGTCCATTTCTCTACCCTTCACTCTCAGCCACAACAGTTATTTGTCAGACAGAGTTCCTCATCCTCCCAGGGAACTAGCAGACTGATGCCCTCTGAGGTTCTGTCAGAATTTCCAGTTCCTGGAAAGTCAGAGGGTCAAAATTTATGTTCTCAAGGTAACTCCATGGGAAATAAAGGCTTCCTTAGTTCAGTACCTATGACAATATATTTTCTCATTATAAATATCACCAATTGGACCTAAAAATTGTTGAGAAAGGCTTCTGCCCTTGAATGAATTTTAAACGTACTTTCTAGTTTACTGGAAATTGCTGGCATCATGGATCCTTCCAAATATATTCTCCCATTCTCATTCCCTCCCTCTCTCTCTCTCTCTCTCTCTCTCTCTCTCTCTCTCTCACACACACACACACACACACACACTTTATTAAGTTGAACAATGTCTTCTGAAGCCAAATGCCAAGTATACTTAGAGACCCTATAATCCCTGGAGAAGGATCACTTCAGTCACAAAGAAAAGCAAGATGTAACTACATCTTTATTTCAGAACAAATGCTGACAAAATAAGGACTGTCACTACGGGTTTTCTTTCTTCACAAGGCGCCGCTTTCTGCGGGTGACCTACCTTCGTCTTCACACCAGGTCTCTCACGTCTTTCCTGGAGGTGAGGTCTTCCTGTAGCCCTTCCTCTGCACAAAACGGCAACACTCCTTCCAGCCTTTTCTCATCACAGAGCGAGAGTCTCGTGCTTACCTGCATGAAGGCCTCGTGCTCACTGCCTTGGGCTCCCCCGAGTTTAAAATAGGGAGAATAATGAGAGTACTTGGACTCCGGGGTGACTGCAAAGAAAACGCCCTGCCCCGGGATGTACTGAGGTAGTAAGAATCACCTGGGGGATCCGTTACACCTGTCGGAAGCCTAGCAGGTGATTCTGATGCAGCTGGTCTGTGGGTTTTACTTGAAGACAGAGCTTCGTAAACTGTACCGTGCCTGAGAACCATGGGGACGGGAGGGGCAGAAGATCTTGTTAAAGATACAGATTCTGACTCGGCAGGTCTGGGGTGAGTCTAAACCCCACCTGGGTTTCTAACGAGCCCCCATGATATGGACGCTACTGGTCCACAGGCCACACTGTGTGATGGTAGGTCTCTCCACTCAAAGTGTGATACCCAGGCCAGCAACACTGACACCATCTGGGGACTTGTTAAAAATGCACATGGGGCTTCCCCGGTGGCTCAGTGGTTGAGAGTCCGCCTGCCGATGCAGGGGATGCGGGTTCGTGCCCCGGTCCAGGAAGATCCCACATGCCGCGGAGCGGCTGGGCCCATGAGCCATGGCCGCTGAGCCTGCGCGTCCGGAGCCTGTGCTCCGCAACGGGAGAGGCCACAACAGTGATTGGCCCGCGTACCACAAAAAAAAAAAAAAAAGTGCACACGCTCGGGTCCCATTCCAGACCTACTGCACCAGAATCTACATTTTATCAAGATTCCTCTGGTCATTCTTACACATCTTCTTAGTTTGAGAAGATGACACAGAACTTCAGGATCAAATTCACAGAGAATTTGTTTTCCGAGAAAGGTCAGAGAAGACCAAAAGCCACAAGAAAAGAATTTTTTTTTTTTGATTCTATGCCATTTGAAACCCAGATTAAAGGTAGGCCTGTATTAGAGGGGACGGAATAACCTATTTAGAAACCAACTTCTGAAACCCCACCTCCCTCCCTACCAAAGAAAACCACAAGAATTCAACTTGAGCTCCACAGCTCTGAATGTGAACAGCTATCACATGCTGTCACCTCTCCTTGTTTTCATTACTTCTCTCTGGCCATTAGGTCAACCAGTTGGGGGACCAATGGATTACCATCGTTCTGGAGACAGATGGTCTAGATGGTAAAGGTAGATTGGTAAAGCCCAGTACCCTTAGTCAGAAGGCGAAGTAGAACCATACTTTCCGACCTCTGTTGCTCCTTATGAAGATTCTGGCTGTGTTTGCTGTCTAGGGAGGTCTAAAAAGGGCAGATGTAACCACTTCTGTAAACTCATTACGTAGCAAAGCATGTAACACATTATAAGATAATTTAAGCAATGTTGGTTGAAGCTGTTTATTCTAAGAATCAAAACAGTAACTTGCTAAAAAAGTAAAAACCAAAAGAAGACATTCAGCTATCCAGGTTTCTAGAAACCAAAAAGAATGGGGAAAACAGCCTTAAGTCCAAAAAAAAAAACAAAGAAAAGAAAGAATTAAAACAAAATTTTAACTAGATAATCAGGCTGTTATAACAGAATCCGGGATCACCAGGAACCCCCAAAAGCACTTGGAATCGGGGAGGTCCTATGTTTAAGCTCCTTATTTCCTTCAGTTTCATTTTCTTGGAGCAGAGAGTTTTCCTGTGATGAATGAATGTTTCGACTTGGTGATTAATCACAGCTATACTGGAAGACCTGCCTGCATGTTTCCTCCCACAGAATCCTGCAACAGCTTCCTCGATGCCACAAACTGCAAAAGGGGGGCTCCCAAAATTGTTTTAACTGACAACCAACCAGGAAGTTGAGCATGGAAATCTCCACATGAGACATCTATAATTATAGTTCCTTCTAAAAAGAAATGGGCCATCTTCTGTTTGTCCTTTAATGTTGAGAAAAGGGCAGAACTTTTCCCCAAAGTCTTTAGTTTGAAAATTTTGGTCTTTATACGCATCACCACTCATTCTTTCCCTGAGTCCTTCATGATGCTTTAGGGGAGCTTTTAAAACTTAACTTCCTAACAGTAAGTCCTTCTGAAAGGAGAGTTTCCGAAATTCATTGATCCTCTTTTGCCAAGCTCACTGGATCTGGACAAATTTAAACATAGTAAAGATTTCCTATGCCAATTCAGAGTACATTCTCTAAAAATTCAGAAAGCTTTTCTTAAACTCCAAGACAAAAAAACGAGAGAAAGGTAGGAAGAACAGGAGCGAGGAAGGGTTGGTGAGAGAGAGAGAATAAATCATGTAAAACATATATTTCCAAATCCGAAAGGACAAAACAATTCAACTAACATATATTAACCTTTATTCTGTAACAGAGACATAAATAATTTTATGAATTCATATGACCTATACAAAAGACAAAATAAGATATTGCACTAAGTTTAGCTTGGGCTATTTGGATTTCGTATTAACTAAACAGATAAATCTATACAATTTAAGGAGTTAAGGCAAAACCAGATGATACTTCAAACACAACAGGAGGTTTGAAAAATAGGTATAATTAAAAACAAGGGCATCCCATCTCCAGTTAATAAAGTGGTCATGTCTAAGGGAAAAAAAATCCCTTAGGTTCTTAAAAAGGGGTTATTATCAATCACGTTAATTAAAGTGAGAAATAAAGTGTAAGATTTCCCGTGGAGGAGAGCTGTTTTGCGGAGGTTTGAGGATTGAGCACTTAGAATTCGGGTAAGCAACTTTTTCCTTGTTAGATTTATGATCTACTCTTCCTATTAGAAAATATAATTTGGAAAATATGACTCTTTCACATATAGAATTAAAATACAACTATGAAGTGTTTTTTTTTAAAGGGAAGTCCTGATGCTGGCCTCATAGAGTAAATTTGCAGACAAGCCATTACCCTATTTGTAGAGAAGACACAAAGCCAGCAGTTACCCTAAGAAAACCAAAAAAACTAATTCCAAAGCAATAAAAACAAGTGAAACCAGTATATCAACACAGCACACAATTCTTTGGCAGTATCACACAAATCGTTGATTGAAGTCAGAACTTTTATACAGTTCTCTAATTCTCAGACCCAGTTGCCGGTCTTTGAAAACTAACTAAATAAAATGCCACATCTGCAATGAATTCAGTAATTCCAGGAAATTAAATTCAGAATGAACCTTGCAGACAGCTTTGAACTGTTACGCTTAAGCATAGATGGGTATCAACTGCTGTGAGTCCCGATCCAAGTACACTGAAACACACACGCACAAAAATAACCTGTGGAGCTCAGTACTGCTTCAGACAGGCCTAGCATCCTTACAGGGAATCCATATTCACCCATGAGAAACCAAGGAAAGACATCAATCCAATGACGAGGAAATGATCTTCCAAGAAGTCAGGGGTGGGCCGCCCCTCACCCGGATGAACATCGCGAAGAAATCAAATTCTATAGGGGGAACACCAGAAAGCCAGAGAACGTGGAATACTGCCAGCCTCCAACCAAGTTACCTTTCTCCAGTTTTAGGTAAACCTTATCCTCTTTATCCAGGTAGAGCAGGACCCCATTCGTGGCAGCCTCACGTGTAACGTCTTTATCCCCAGCGAAGGCAGATATTACTGGTTTTCCATTTAACATCAGGTTAACCTACAAGGAAAAAAAAAAAAAAAAAAAAAAACCACTGAAAATCTCTCTCTAAAGTCAAAACAAATGAATGAATAAAACAAAACAGAAACAGACTCACAGTTACAGAGAACAAACTAGGGTTACCAGTGAGGGGAGGGCAGTGGGAGAGGAAGATAGGGGTAGGGAATTAAGAAGTAAAAACCACTACGTATCAAATAAATAGGCTACAAGGATACATTACACAGCACAGGGAAATACAGACATTATTTTATAACAGCTTTAAATGGAATATAATCTATAAAAATCTTGACTCACTATGTTGTACACCTGAAACTAATATTGTAGATGAAAGAAAAGAAAAAGAAAGAAAGAGAGAAAGAGAGAAAGAAAGAAAGAAAGAAAGAAAGAAAGAAAGAAAGAAAGAAAGAAAGAAAGAAAAGAAAAGAAAAGAAAAGAAAAGAAAGGAAGGAGAAAAGAAGGAAAGAGAGAAAGAAAAAAAAGAAAGGAAGTCAAAGCATCTATGAGGGGCAGGGGGTAAAAAATAATGTCTAAAATGACCAACTTGGTAAAATAACTGATGTTCAGTAAATATATCCCTTTCCTTTCAAATTAGCAGATAGTGGTGGCTAGGCTTAGTATGATCTTACCAAGCTGATCTTTCTTAATTAAAAAAAAATTTTTTTTATTTCTCCCATAGAAATTTCCTTAAATGCTCACAAAAGAATACCATCCAGGGAGAGCAACCTAGCCTTGTGAAAACTGGCTTCCCTTCAGCACACAACTTAAGCCTACTATTGAATACTTTATTTACCTCCCGTATTCAGTAGCAAGTTTTTGGCAATGACGCGAGCCTGTGGCTTCCCAGTACATTAGCAAAAAGAGCCCCAGTGCCCTTTGCTCTGAGAAACCCAGGTACCGCAAGGTTCTACTAACGTCCTTGCAGGTTTACTGTACCGCTGAGACATGCAGAGTGCTAAAAATCAGTTGAAATTATGGAATATGTGTGTTGTGATTTCTTCATTTTCCCTGATAAGAAATGTGTATTAAAAATAATAATCACCACTACCACTGAAGATTCTAATGATGGATAATTAGCAAAGAATAAAATCAAATTTATTCCCTTCTCTCCTTACTACAATTTTGATTATACTGTGTTAAACATTACAAAAATTTCTAAATGTTGGGGCTTGGGAAAAGCTTTTCCATGGAAGGAAATTTGTTTACTAGATATTCATTCCTTTTATGTTAAAAATAATATTGAATAAATTAAATGTGAGACCTATCAATTTATCCATTCACTAGGATATGTAAAAGTAGTAGATGAGTGTGTAATCTATCATTCACATGGACATAGTATACAATACAAACATTGAACATATGATAAAAAGTTATCCTAGAATTCCATAGACATGTATTGTTGTTACTGCGTGCTGGCATGTTAGATACTATAGGAACTAGCTTCATCATTGTCCGTGAGTGTAAATTCAAGCCCGTTCCTTAGAAAGCACAACACAAAATATATTAACTGTGAAACTGCAATTGGTAAGAATTCACCAACATCAGAGTAACTGAGGATAAACTACTTAGAGGATAAGCACAGCACATCGTTTCTTTAAAAGTATATTGAATAATTGTTCCTTCATAGATTTATTCTCAGTCATTAACTGTAGCTCATAATTTTAACGATGACAGCAAATTTGTTTTATCTGTTTAGTAGTTACTTGTAAAGTTCTGATAATCTTACTAGTTTTTTTCTTACAAATTCAGGTAATTTTTGCACATGCATTAAAAGCAATCAAGATCTTATAAAGAGATTTGTGTCACTGAATTTTCACTAAGCAATTTTTTTTTTTTTCGCGGTACGCGGGCCAATCACTGTTGTGGCCTCTCCCGTTGCGGAGCACAGGCTCCGGACGCGCAGGCTCAGCGGCCATGGCTCACGGGCCCAGCCGCTCCACGGCATGTGGGATCTTCCCACACCGGGGCACGAACCCGTGTCCCCTGCATCGGCAGGCAGACTCTCAACCACTGCGCCACCAGGGAAGCCCACGAAGCAATATTTTTTAAGTGACGTTGTTATTAAGGTAGTAAGTTCAATTGCTTATTCTTCTATATGCTTCTTGTCACATGCCTTAATAGATGTTATTGGAAATTAAGTGTTTTAAAAATAAACTGCTATAAAGATGGTTGTTTATTTTTACAATGAAACACATCTTTGGATAAATACTTAAAAATACATAACCCACTGCTGATAAACACTGTCACCTGAGAGTACAGAGGGAACAGGTCGAAAGACATACCTGGATTGTTTGGCTCTGGTAGACTTTAATTACGTGAAAACTGAAACTGTAAATTCCTTTCCTTGGTGCCACAAAGACAGACTCCAGGGTGAAAAAATTACCCACATTTACTAGGATCTACAAATAAAAAGAATAAACAGCAGTCAATTATTACAATATTCTCCTCTGTAAGTAAAATAAGTTTTCCTCCTTCCTTTTTCTTTTCCTTTCTTTTTTCTTTCTTTCTTAAGAAAGAAAACTAACTTTTAAAAACATAGAAAATAAAACATTGAGTTCTATCCCTTTTTCTTTAGTGACTTGGAAAACGGATTTGTATGTTGGAAGGTTCTTCTGTCTTTTAAATGGTATAAGAAAAAATAAAGTAACAGCTTTGTAGTCATGCCTCAATTCCAGCAAGGCCCAATGGCTCTGGAAACATCTAGAAACACGTGAAGGCTTATAAATATTAGCTTTACCTTGAGAGTCAAATAAAAGGCTTCTGCCACATATTTACGCACCCACCCTCTACGAGCCTTCACAGTGTCCAGAGGTGACGTGTCCAAGCCAGCCAACTGGCACCCGTGGGCTCTCTGCAGTCATTCCCGGACACTCCACACAGAGGTCTGGACACTCCCTCCACCGTGTGACATAATCCATGACACCGAACAGTTGGTACACAGAGTGAACTGAATGCCCAGCCCTCCTCTGAGGCTCCGCCAAACCTCTGCTAAGCCCCACGGCCGTTTGTTCCATTCCTATGCCATCCAGACCTTAATTATAATATTTTGGCAATGACTCAGCCTTTGCAGGCTGCCAAAGAGTAAAGACTGTGAAGCAGGTGGCCTTCTTGTGCTGCTCCCAGTGTTATCCGTCATCCATTCCCTTATCAATCACCTGCTCTTTATTTAAAGTTCAAGGGGCAAAAACGAAGAGTGAAATAAAGCACTGGTTCCCAAGAAAACAACAGTGCACTCTGTATTCCGAAATGTTCGGCCTGATTCTACTGGTTATGAAATTAGCTCTGAATTTCAATAAGTGACCTCATAAGCTAACTGTCACATAGGTATGACCCTTCCTATGAAAAACAGCAGGAGAATGTATGTGTGTGTGTGTATTGCAGGGGCGGAGGACAGAAGATAACTAGGGTTTCTTCCATTTCTCTCCAAGAAATAAATCTGTAAGTGGCATTCAAAATAATCAGATGTTCGTCTAAAGATACATTTCCCCTATATCAATGGCAATCTGCTACTATCTCTTTTAAACACTACATTCATGCTAATATTAAGCCCTTTGCATAATTCCCTAAAGACATACTATTGCCTGTGAGCAATGCACCAGAATTACAGTGACGGTCAGGTAGATGTATGTTGGTGTATCATTTTATTCTGAGATTACACCTTTCTCCAAGTAAGCATCAGCTTTCTTTCTCTGACCCGATGATCAATGGTCTTTCAACAACAAATCACAAGCTATGCAATAATTCCTAACAGAGATTTTACAAAGATTTGTTTAAGCACATTTAAAATAATTTGAGGTACTTAGCAGGGACTTCCTGAATCAGACACAAGTAGCATAATTCATTAGCAATAATGGAACTGGTTGATTGGTGTTGACTACACATAAGGCTGGAGGTTGACTCTACATTGTAATTAGAGCATCCAAGCGCATCGAGATTTATAACTAAATGTGTCTTGTTGTCTCTAAGATGCATGGGCACCCGGAACAGAAGAACAAACCCTTCTTCTCTTCTAACTGACAGAAAGGTCACTGAAAAGAATGCACTGTACAGACGATAGTGCAATGTCCACAGTATTTAATTAATGCATTGACACACAAACCAGGGGTCATGCTAGACTTCATTTACATCAAGACGGAAAATACTGCACCAAAACCCCCAAGGGGCTGCTTAATTCTTTTAAAATGATGGCTATTCAATAGGAAGCCCCAGAGAGGCATTCTCTGTCTTTGGCCCTCTGGAGAGTCTATTACTTAGGAACAATTAAGTAAGGAATAGAAATGTCACCTCATCCCTTCCCTGGCATGTCCTGCAGCACCACTTAACCTGTGCTCTTACCCATGCAGCACACAACTGTGAACTACACATACGACTCTGGAATTTAAAAGACTCTGGGTGCTGTTGACGTTGAAATGATACCCCTGGAGTCTGATTTCAGTTTTAAGACTCCTTGCTAAGCTGATATCCTGGGGTTTCTCATCAGCCAAACCCCAGAGCTCCAGATCGCTAAAAAAAACAAGCCACAGCTTTCATCAGTTCCTCCCCACCCCCTATCCTCAGCCCCCAAGTCTGTCTTTCCCCACTAATTTGAGTGTCTCTGGAAGGACCGGAGCAGGGGAAGGGAGAACGGCTCCCCAGCGCTTCCCTATGGGAGCTCAGTGCAGCTGCCCGATTCCTTTTCCTCTCCTTCTCTCAACTTTTCTCCAAGTAGCAGAGAAGGGCTTTCCGCTGCAGCGGTACCTGCAGTGTATATGGGGATCCTGGCGGGGGAAAGGTGGGCGAGATGAGACCGGGGCCACAGCTTCCCACACTCCCCAGCCACCCGCGAGATCTCTGCAGAGATCTCTTTGGGGAGACGCTTCTCCACCTGGGAGAAACAAATCATTTATCCAGCATCAGAGAGAGTACTGTGCCCGAGAATGGCCTCGGCAGCACCCGCAGAGGAGTCTGAGCCAGGGGCCCAAGCTCTGGCCAAGAGATTTCGAGGTCCAGGGACCAGGATCCTGCCAGGTCCTATGGACCTGTTGCTGTTAAACTTGTGCTGAGCTCTCGACGCCTGGCTCTACACCCCCGGCCTCTTTCCCACCACCCCAGCAGGTCTTCCGGAGGCCAAGAGGGAATGGGGGGCGGGGTGGTGGCGGGAGAGACATCAGAAGTTTCAGACCAAAACCTTTGCGGAGGCGAGGGCCGAAACGATCCCCCAAATCGCAATCAGAGCAGCTCAACCCGGGTCTGAGCTGCCTGGACATCGCCCCTCCCGCCGACCCGACTCCTGACACCCCGCATCCCTCGGGGTCTGACCTGATCGAAGTAAATGATGCGCGTCTTGTTGCTCATCTCTGACGGCTCGTGGTTGGTGCTCCGCACCGCCGAGAAGGCGACCTTGGAGTTAGCCGCCCGGACCGAGATCCCCAGAGGGGAGGAAGAGGAGCCCTTGGAGTCCGTGGCCGGGTTCGAGTCGCACACCACGAGGCACTTGCCTTCCAGCACGATGGGCTCCGTGTCATTCTGCGCCCAGACGGGCAGCCCGGGCAGAGTGAGGGCCAGCAGCACAGCCGGCACCACGGACAGCGCCCGGCCCCCAGCGCCCATGGTGAGCCTCGTGGGCAGTCGGCTGGCGCTTCTGCTCGCCCGCGTCGCCTCCTACCCCGGGACCCCGGAGCTCGGGAAGATGCCCGTGGCTAGATCGACAGCGCTGCGGGAACGGCGGCGGCGGCGCGCACACTTCCAATCCTATGGTTTGAAGTCAAAGTCTCCCCTCGCGCTCTCTCGCTGGTTCTGCTACCTTTGTCCTTTAAGGAGCTCATGCAGAACCCCCTATACTCCACCCTCCTCCGCCCAAGAATCAGCCCTGCCTGGGGCCCCTGCACCCACCCGTGTTCCTAGACATCTAAAAGTCACCAAACCCTCACCTTCACACCTCAAAGAGGAAAATGATAAATTCCCCAAACCCAGTCACCCCCGGGTGAACCACGAAGCAGGAAAAACGAAGGAGAGACTCAGAGAAGCCACGGGGACGGTGGATGCCGAGTGGTGCCCGTGTCGGTCCAGTACGTGTCTGGCTCGCGGCAGGGACGAATTACAGAAGCAGAAGGTGTTTCCCGGACTGGGAAGAACGCGAGGCTGTGTTCACGGCCAGGTCTCTAGCGACTCTCAATTTCGCTTAGCCAGAAATTCCCCAAAGCTTGGTGTCTCTCGGAAGTCGGCAGCTACGCGTTGGCTAGCCGGGTCCCCAGCACGGAAAGCACGAATTCGCGGGATCAGTTCTCAGGTGCGGGGCGGCTCGGCCGGTGGGGTCCTCTCCTGCCTCGGCCGCACGCCCGGAGTCCCTGCGCACAACTTTCTCTGTCCTCGCGCAGCCGGGAGAGCGCGAGGCGGGCACACGCGCGCTATTTATAGGAGCGCACGTCCGGCTGGGGTTGGCTTCTAGCTCAACCCGCCGGCTCCCGGGAAAGGGGAAGAAGGAGTCCGGTGACCCCCGCTGAGCAGCTCCTGCCTGGCGCTTAACGCACCCCGGGGCAAGCGGGGCGCACAGCACTGCTGGCTGCCAAGGTCTGCGGCCACCCAGCCCCGGGGAGCGCGCAGCAGGGATACTGTACGCAGGGAGAGGCGCCCACCGCCCTGCGCCTGGCCCAGCTCCGCGCCTGCTCGCTCCCTCCTCGGTCTGGGCAGGCGGAGGGGGCTGAGGCTCCCCTCGCCCCTCCCGAGCACCGGACTCCGCCGCCGAGCGCCCTCCGAGCGGAGCGCGGCGCTGCCAGCCCCGGCTGCGGAGCTGGATGGGCGGCAGCGGCCTCGCGCGGCGCGCTGCTTGGCACCTGGGGACCCACGCCACCGTCCCGACCGTGCCTTACCCAGAGACTGCCTCCCCAAGCCCTGGGGCCTGGCGAGCTCCGGGAAACCTTGGGACGGACCAAAGCCGCTGGGGGCCGCTGGGAGAAGGTACCTCAGGCCTTCCGCTCCGCTCCGGGAAGAGGAGCCTCAAAAGCTTCAGGGCGCGCCTTCCCACCCACACCGCGAATCCACCCAGGCAAAGCCAGAAAAAGAGAGAGGGAGTTAACGCAGCAAGAATCAGCCCTCCGGAACCTTCCCCCTAAAAAATGCCAACCCCCTCCTGAGAATACCGCACCTTTCTCCCTCTTGATGTACCCCGCCCTCCCCCCCGCCCCGTGCCACCCCATTGCCACCTTGGCCTCTGATTGGCAAGGTTTAGCTTCCTCTTCCGCAGCCATCACTGGGAGGAAAAGGCTTGTCTCTCTGATGGGCTGCATTAACTTGGCCAAGTCACTTACCCTTTCCGAGAGGGAGGGACTCCACTAATTAAGGTCCCATCAGCCCACTGGTTCTATGATGCTTTGGAGTCATGTCACTCCCTTCCCAAATTCCTTTTAGTGTCCCAGCTGCCAGAGGACAGGCCCCGCATCTTTAGTCAAAACAGCATCCGCATCAGCCATTCGGAGCTCCTAGAAATGTACTAATTATTCATTGAAGGGGTGTTTACTGAGAATTGTCTCCGGCATAGATGGCTTTCTAGTCCTTCCTGAAAGAAGAACAGCCTCCTTAGCATGGATTCAAGTCCCTCCACAACAGAAGCCAGACCAGCATCTCCAGGCTTGTCCCCTCATAAGGCCCTTCCAAAGGGCTGGGTGTTGAGCCATAAGCATTGCACTGCAGCTCCAATTGTTAAAATAGTAAATACTCCTACTGGCTGGTATTTCCCTAGCCCTTAGCTCCCTATAATCTTGCAACTAAAGAGTTGGTGCCTGGAGCCAAAGGGGCCTCCAGATTCTCCTCCAGTGGGGCCAGTATCAGTTCCGATTTCCAGGTGCTCCTGCTGTGCTATTTGTAACAATGTTGAATGTCACTAATCTAAGCTACAACCAAAAAGAGTGAACTGGTGCCTTCTGAAAACGGCCACCATTTCCCCCACCCCAAGCCTAGGGTAGCCTTTCATCTGAACCCTTGCTGCACTTTGTAACTCTCTCCCGGCTTCTACCACAGTCTGCCTGGACAGCAGCTGAGATTTCTTCTCGTTTGATGCTGCCGTTGGAGGACAGGGGCTGGGTCTAGTTTGGTTCCCGGTTTGCATAAGTAATTTGCCTTCCTTGTCCAAAACAGCTGTTTTAGTAACTAAGACCTGGGCTATTCAATTTCAGGCTGGAAGGAGTTTGAGAAAAAAGCTCTGTTGACTACAGAATTGTTAAATTGTCAGTAAGTTGTCTTCCCTACCAACCCCAATATATTCTCTCTGTGTCCTTTTCTTCTCTAGGCATTTTTCTTCCTGCAAGAACTCAGATTTAAAGAAACTTCTTCCCTCCCTCCTCTTTTCCTCTCCAAAAGTACTCATTTCCTAGCCCCCTAATCCAGCAGAGTGACCATATCAGGGACTCAATAATTGATTGTGAAATGACTGGCTCTCCAGATAGAATGTCAGTATCAGTCATTCACCTTATAGTATAAACTGGTTTAAATAAATCTCTCTCAGTAAAGTTTACATTCAGTCCTCCTGAGTAACTGGAGATGAAGGTCCTGGCTTCTTACTAAAAGATGTTCCCCTATTCAGGGTGTTCTAAAGATGTGGAACACCATTTTTTCTTTTGACTCCTACCGAGAGAACTTATCTGACATTGTAAAGCACAGGGTCCTGTCTCCCTTTCCCACCATGGGTGATTGAACAAGGATAGCCCCTGTATTCTAGGGCTGTCAATCCACTTGATGCCAGAGATCCGTGACTTATACGTCCTGACTCAGCCAGATAAGGTGGGGCTGCTAGATTTTCTCTCTCTAGGATCTGAATGGGACACTGATATGGCTTCCAGTAAGCACTGGGTCCTGCAGAGGAGAGGTCTATAGTCTCCTGAACTGGCCGTCTAAGGGCCATGTGCAAGTTTAAGCAGAGGAGCATGCCGGAAGAAATAGGAGGACTGACCACACTTGTAGACTGGGGCCGATTCTCTGCACTTCTGAGAAATGGAAGGGGTGAGGGAGTGAATAGTAAATCTCCAGCTTGTTAACTCCTACTCACAAGACATCCAGCAACCCTGAGTTTCTTGAGAGCCTCTTGCATCCTTGTAATAAAACTGATGTCACTTGAGCTAGCTTTAGGGACCTACTACTGTTCCTTGCCACCCAGAATCCTCATTAGAACAATGTCCCAGAAATCATACCACATAAGCCCATGCATCTCCTGCCAAAAGACATTAACAAATCCAATCCCCTGCCTGTGGGAAATGTTTTCCTAACATTTTGGGAACGGAAGCATCACCTGCTCCCCAGCCCCACTCCAGCCCCAGCATCCCCAGGAGGAAAGAAACAGGATCAAGTCTAAGTTTCATACCAGCCACAACACAGATCTCTCTCCCTTCCTCCCTTCCTTCCTTCCTCCTCCCTCCCTCTCTCTTTCTTTCTTTCCTTCTTCCTTTCTTTCTTTCTCTCTCTCTCTTTCTTTCTTTTTGAAGATGTACTATTTTAAAAACCTAGCTGTGATTGTGACCCAAATGTTTCACTTTCCTGAGATTCCCAGATTGCATTTGATGCTAGGAGTTTTGTTGCTAGACCTTTAGCAATTTCATTTCTCTGTGCTTGTGCTCAACATAAAGTAAATTAGAAGAAGTAAATTAAAATCTGAGCTGGTCTTGCATACGAAAGCCATACTCCTGTGGTCAGTAACATTCCATTGTATTTACACACCTCATCTTTACCCATTCAGCCATCCGTTCACGGACATTTAGGCTGCTTCCGTGTCTTGGCTATTGTAAACAGTAGCACTATGAACACTGGGGTGCATGTATCTTTTCGAATTAGAGTTTTCATCTTTTCCAGATATATGTCCAGAAGTGAGATTGCTGGATCATATGGTAACTTTATTTTTAGTTTTTTAAGGAACCTCCATACCGCTTCCCATAGTGGATGCACCAATTTACATTCCCACCAGCAGTGTAGGAGGGTTCCCTTTTCTCCATATCCTCGCCAGCATTTATTATTTGTAGACTTTTTGACGATGGCCTTTCTGACTGGTGTGCAGTGATACCTCACTGGAGTTTTGATTTGCTTTTCTCTAATGATTAGCAATGTGGAGCATCTATTCATGTGCCCATTGCCCATCTGCTTGTCTTCTTTGTAGAAATATCTATTTAGGTCTTCTGCCCATCTTTTGATTAAGTTGTTTGTTATTTTTGATAGGAGGCGTGAAATGTTTCATCCATGCTTAGGTCCAAGAAAGGGAGGCCAATGAGGCAATGGGGATTTACTGGAAGGACCGTATCTCACAGAGTCCAAGGGCAAAACTGACCCTTGGGAATGTAATGAAGCCTTGTGGATAACTCAAAATGTTGCCTTTCCTCTATCTATTTATCTATCTAGCTAGCTCCATCTCTCTATCTTTCTCTCTCTTTGGCATATCTGCATTATTCTTTTGCTCACTGCAATCTAGCCTTCTCTGAAGCCTACATGATAGACGGTGGCAACTGACACTCCCAAATTTTACACATAACAGATCCATCCACCCAGAGGATGCCCCCAAATCCCAGGGAAGAGACTCACTGCCCCATCTGGGATCACATGTCCGCCCCTTGCAGTGCACCCACAGTGATTCCCACAACTAGATATGTGGAAAATTGGAGCAGGGTCCAGAGGAGAGTACAATTCCTAAAAAATGCTACAAGTAACGTGTGGTGAAGTGAAAAGGAACAAGATACAGATTAATCTGTAATGTGTGATTCCGTGTTAACAGACTGTAATTGTATAGAGATATGGATATGTTTGAAAAAGCAAAGGAAAACTATGAAAAGCTAGACAGCAAATTGTTAAGAGTAGAGAAACAGAATAAAAGGAAAAGAAACTGTTAATTTTACTTCAGCTGTTTATGATTTGGATGGCCACAGTAATCATATATTACCTTGTGATTCACATTTAATACCGTTTTTTAAAGGAAGAGGGTGCCGGGAAGACCATCCAATAGAAATCTACTACATTGACTTTTTTTTCATAATGGTGCCGGGAAGACCATCCAATAGAAATCTACTACATTGACACTTTTTTCATAATTTAAACTTAAAGTTTGGAGAGAAAAGGAACTAACATTCCTTCTCACAAGCAGCACTGGTTGAAGAGCAATTTCCTTCCTTTTGTTACGTTGATCCAACTCTAAAAAATCACTCACTCAACGTCTAGGAAGAGGCTCAGACATATAAAGCCTCCCAGGCTACATTTAAGAAAAAAAATTACATTGCAACTGGTTAAGCTCACGAGTCATATCAAAATAGCGGATTACATTTTAGATTCAACTCAGCATGGTATGTGCCTGGCCATGTTAGTTTCAGTTGCACACATAAGGAGGATCTGAATGTAGAGTCCAAACCAATAGCTTCTACTCTTAAGAATCTGCTGGGAGGGCTTCCCTGGTGGCGCAGTGGTTGAGAATCCACCTGCCGATGCAGGGGACACGGGTTCGAGCCCTGGTCCGGGAAGATCCCACATGCCTCGGAGCAACTAACCTGTGCACCACAACTACTGAAGCCCGTACGCCTAGAGCCTGTGCTCCGCAACACGAGAAGCCACCGCAATGAGAGGCCCGCGCACCGCAATGAAGAGTAGCCCCTGCTCGCCGCCAACTAGAGAAAGCCCGCACGCAGCAACGAAGACCCAACGCAGCCAAAAATAAAATAAATAAATAAAATAATTTTTTTAAAAATCTGCCGGGAGGCTTATTATCAATGCAGATTCTCTGGTCCTCGTCTGAGAGGACGGCTCTGCCCACGAACTGGGAATCTGTTTCTTAACTAGCACCTGGGTGAATCTGAAGCAGACGGTGCTTTGACTTTGTAGATGCCACTGGTGGGGTGCATCCCCCAAGGGTCCATCTGCGGTCAGGTTCATTATCCCTTTGGCTGAAAATAGGGCATTTAGAATCAGCTTCACCTCCTACTAGCTTTACGACCATGGGAGAAGTTACAGACCTTCCTTCAGCGGGAAAATTGCAATCATAAAAATAATGCTCAGCCCAGAATCATGGTGGGGATTGAACAGGGAAACATAAACAGGGCGCTTAGCACAGTATCAGGTGCCCAGGAGGCGATTAATTAAAGGTAGCAACTATTATCATTAATTTTTGGAATCTGTCCATGACTAAAGGCGAGAGGGCACCACAGCACCCTAGACCAAGGCCCATCAATTGTTTGCGAGCACCAGCCACAACTTAACCTCACAGACGTCATAATGGGGGAGAAAGCAGCTTCCCCAAGTGTGGGAGAGACTGAAGGTCCAGAAACCCAGTGCAGAGATAATAACCAAGGCCAAGTTTGCGGGCAAGCCATCACCGTCAGGTGAGTGCCTGAGTTCTAGAGTGACGAGGCTGAAGTGAGCTAATGTGCTATCATTCTGCCTGGTTAAAGGCCCTTACACGAAGCTAGCGCACCAGGCAGGTTTGTGAGCTTCCTGCAAGAATGGACAGAGAGGCTGGTTTTCATTTTCTTTCTTTCTTCCCCATTCCCTTAATCACTGGATCTCATCACTGAGGATCTGAAAGACACATTTAGCAGAAATCAATTCTCCCAACTGAAGAGTAACAGAAAGTGAAGAACGGGTGGCCAGAAACAGTCATTACAGCAACAGAGCAACCAGAAAGCCCTGTGGGGATGGGGGGAAGACACTTGAGCCAGACAGAGGTATCTTGAGGAGCTGGTAGTCCAACTATTTATGTGGCAGTTGGCGGGCCCCAGACACTTTTAATTTCCCTGAGTTTAACCGTGCATTTGCAGGAGAGAGAGAGAAACAGCTTTAATCCACAAGGTAACCCTTCTCTCCACCACCCTCCACGGCACCTGCCCGGAGTGAGTGTGGGATGGGAGGCGTGAATCAGCTGAGGCAGCTGACAGTCTCGGCTCCCACTGTCTCTCTCAGATGAGCATGTTGCATGGCTGAGTGTGAGTCTAGTGTTTAAAGAGAAGTATTTTCCTACAACATGGCCACTAAAAGCAAGCCAACCACTTCATCTGGCTCTCAGCTGAAGAAAAGGCGATCTGTTTTGACTCTAAAGGAAAAGCTACCTATGGTGGCTCCCTGAAAGCTGCTGTGTCAGCCACCACGGTGAGAATTCCAAGAGGATTTTCAAGGGTATGTTTGACCCTAAGCAATGTTTCCCTTGTGCACTAACTTTAGAATCTAACCCTGGAATACAATGCAACTCCATTGGTTTTTTCCTTTGTTTAGGGAAAAACCTCAATTGCTGGTAACTTCTCCCATTTAATTGCCACCGCTCATCTGAGAGACGGATCTTAGTACCCCCATTTCACAGATGAGGAAAGAGAGGGTCTGAGAAGCTGCTGCCAAAGGGATGGATTTGATTGCAGGACACCTGTCTTCTCGTCCAAAGGTCTTTCCCCCCTAAGACCACACAAGAAGGTTGAAACAAAAACGTAAAGGGCTTCTGGTACGCTCAGAACTATTTTTTGTCAGTTGAACCAAATTCAGACGAGAAACTGACAGTATTCCTAGAATTATTAATATCAGTAGAGAGCCAGCAGGAGTGAAACTTATGGCATAAGAAGACAGATTTCAAATCACAGAATTTTTTATAAAAGCTATTGACCACAAACTCAAGGTAGAGTAATATATGTGGTATATATATACACACATATATACATATGTGTGATATATTAAAATATATAATAAATTAAATAATATATGTGGTTTATATATATGCAATTAGATAAGTGATTAGATCATCTTATGACCGTCTCATAGCTGTATGTGCTTTTCACTTACAGCGCTCACCAGAGTTGCAATTTTACATTCATTGTCTTGTCATGTGACTCAAACTGTCTTCCCTACTGTGCTGTAAGTTCCATGAGGGCAGAAGTGGGCTGCTAGTTGCGCATCATAACTGATTCCCCACAACAGTTCCCGGCACACAGTCCAGGAGCGTTGGATGTTTGCTGAAGTTAATGAATAAAGCGGTGTGGCATAAATTCTAACTCTGGCTACCTTCTCTGAGTGTACTTCCAACTACAACACTAGACAGTTTCAAAAATTAACTCACGTTTTCTCTAAGAAGCTCATGCATTCTTCGTGCTGTGTAATAAGCCATCCTTCTGTACCTGGGAATTTGATATGTTTCTGGGGAAAGTGTTGTTAAGTAGCTCTTCTGTTCCCTGGACACCCAACAGCTGTGCCTTGTTTTCTATTCCTCATGCTGGGTTGTATCTTCACTTTTGGCCATGCTACCAGCTCGGCCACTTTCTTATCCACCACTGGGGCTATGATGATGCCTCTTCTTTGCTAGGTTGTGGGCTCAGTGAAGCAAAATCTGCCCTTTGCCTGCTAATTGGGTACCTGCAGGATTCTAGGAACAAATCCAAAGTGAGAGGCTATGGCTTCTGAATCCGTTGGCTTCCGGCTATTTCGGCTGGCTGTGAGCATCCCGAATGACAAACAATACACCGACTAACTTGACTTTCTTGGCCATCTGTCTGTTGGCTAAATAACTACCTCTTGGATAGACCAACTCATCAATTAGGCAGCTGGTGTTTTGGCGATTGACTGAGCTGAACAACTTCTGGGCTGGGTCCAATATTTCCTGACCACACATAAAAAATGAATTTCACAGGGCTTCGAATGAGCTTTGGAGAGTCTTTATAAAGCAAAAGAGATAAGAACAGCAAAGTGAATGAGGAAATAGATGGGCTGTACTTTAGAGTACAGCTTTGTAAGGCATGAGTCACTCTGAATTTTCCCCTTGTGGCTATATCTCATTCTCTCTCCCTCTCGCCTTTCCATGCATCCTCTGCTTTTCTTCCTTTCTAACCCTCTTCCTATATTTTTTTGTCTCAAGTTCTTAGTCTTATACTCCCTTCAACCAATATATAATTAGCGCTTAGAGTGGACTAGGTGATGGTAGCAAACTCAAGTGCTTTTTGGGGGCTGGGGGGGTGACACTTGCTGTTCTCTCTGGTTACTCAACATCAGAAACCTCTTCCTCTGTCTGGGGACCCTTCCTCCTTATGAAGCAGAGCCCGTCTCCCACCACAGAAGCTGAAAGCACCAAATACTCATGTTCAGCTTCCCTTGCAGCTAGGGTGCAAGCATGTGACCCAAACTCTGCAAATCAGACACACCCACCCCAGACGCTGAATTTGAAGTCTGTGAGAGGGAGCAGGGAGCTGGCAGAACCCCTTCTGGGAAAGTGGCTGCTGGTGCCGCAGTTCTGGGACAGAGCCAGCATCACGTACCTAGAGCAGGGGATATGGGTGCAGCATGCCTCAGGGTCTGTGCTCAGGGGCCATGGCTATCCTGTCTCAGTGGCCTCAGTTCAGTAGCAGAAGTTATGAGCCAGGGTGTCACTCCTGGCTGCCTCAGATCCAACCCAGTTCTCCAATTCTCTAAGATATTCTGTGAACCACTGAATGCACTTTAATAAATTCCTTTTCTACTGAAATTAGCCAGTCAGCTTTGGTTGCTTGCAACCGTGAGTCCAGATGGACACCGGGGCTAATCAGGGACCATAAATGGGTGACATCAGCAGGAGGTAACTCTGAAAAGGTAGATCATCTACACCTCATCTCCAGCAGGCAGCTGCTAGTAAACCTGGTACAATGCCAGATATTTGATTTTTCAGTAGAAAGATAAATTCAGATTTTCTGGTGAAACTCCCACTTTTAGATATTAGCAACTAGTTCAAAAATGTTTGAACTGACTGTAAGCTACAAATAGCTCCAGAACTGCCAGCCTGCATCCTCTTTACTTTTTAATTTTTGTTGTTTGTGTGTGTGGTGTTTTTTTGTTTTTGTATTATGTCTGGTTTTGTTCTGTTTTTACTTTTAAGAAGCATTTCAGGATACCTGTGACAGAGAGGCTTCTTTATAGTAACGTTTTGTGTGTGTTTTTTTTTTGAAGTGTGGTGCTTTTCTTTTCTTAATTATTATTTTTGGCCACGCCACATGGCTTGCAGGATCTTAGTTCCCCGACCAGGGACTGAACCCGCGCCCTTGGCAGTGAAAGTGTGGAGTCCTAACCACTGGACCACCAGGGAAGTCCCATAACGTTTTTATTTCCCATTTGAACTCTACATTTTACAGGAAATCAGCTAACTCATAGATTTAGACAGAAAATTGTTGGGGACTAGGGTGGTCTGAATGGGAAATAACACATACTAATTCCAAACTACCACAGCTGCCCATACGGCCCTGATCAAACCCACCCAGCCAATCAAAATGTCTGAATCATGCAACATCTCCAGCCTCAGATATTGCCTCTGTCATGGAGAAGCATCCAATCATCTCCTGATGTTCCTGCACCAACTAGGATGCCTTGCTCTCACCTTGACCACAGGCCTTGCTGTTTATTGTCACAACCTCACAAGACAAAGTCTCAGGATGGCATAGCTCATTGGTAGGACCTACATCTAAGCTGCAAGGGAGGCTGGACAATATGCTCCTGGCATTTTTAGCTACTAAAGCACAAGGTAATCCTCTCACCAAGACTCAAAAGGATATAAAATTCCCCAGACACTGAAAGGGGTTTAGGTGCTGGTGGCCAAAAAGTATTGTCCATGTTCACTAACCCCCCATGCCTTGCACTTCTGGGCTCTTCCTCACAGTACCCTCCTTCAGCCAGGGTTCTGGTCTTCATCCTCAAGCCTGATTCCCCTCCTGCCTCCCCATCAGCGTAGAAAGAATCAGATGATGTCTACCAATATAGACTGTGATTTCTAGAGAATTTAAGTGCAATCAAATACGGCCTTCTGCAAGTACACTTGGTTCAATTTAACCTTTCATTGAAGCATCTACACTTTGTCATCTTACTACAGTTGTACTCACCAGTGTTTGCCAAAGCAGGATCTTTATCAGGATAACCAAGAAAGCATTAAAAATGTTATCAATTCAGAGGGCAAGCCCAGACCCATTGAATTAAATACCGTAAGGATGGGGTCCTGGGAATCTGTATTTTAATGCTTCCTCGGCGGTTTAATGTTCAGCCTGGTATGGATATCTTTTGATTTTGAAGGTGGCGGAATTAATCCTCACTCAGATTAAAGTGAGGTTGCCTAGCGTGGTGGGTATCTTGTTTTGACATGCAAGCACGTGCCTCTCCACTGGAAAGCTGCTACTCCTCCACTTCAGTGTCACGACTGACAGGGCGAATGCTGATCATAATACCATTCTCCTTCTCCAGGAATGGGCCTGGGACCCTGGCCCAGCGAATCATAATGCCCCATGCTCTTGGCCATGCTGGTTGATCCAGAGATGAGCACGTCACCCAAAGAGAACCAATCAGAGTTGTTCCATGAGGATTTTATATCTGGAAGCAGAAGAGAAAGGACCCTGCCCTTGCCTTCTGAGTCAGGAACCTGGGTGGGCAGGAATCAAGGCCAGCCGATGGCTGTTTTCTTTAACAGCAGTGTTAGAGAATGATGCCAAAATAAGGAAGCTTAGGCAAGAAGCAGAGATGATGGAGATGAAAATGTGCTTACAATGTCTGCCCACTCATACTTAAGCCTCCCCCTCGCCCATATCAGGACTTGGCCCAAGTGGAGTCCACTGGGAAAGGCAATCTCTTGTGCACAGCCTTTGAACCCTCTCTTGGCCACACGACGATGGGCCTGGAACACTTCCTTCCCAAGAGATAAGGAGTCCTCCCAGCCTGTGCTGGGCTTATCGTCTTGGGTGGGAATATCGTTTCCTGTTTCAGACTCATGTGCTCTTTTGTTCTGCTTTAAGGCTGTGGCATACGGCACCGGACCAACTCCACTGCTACCTCTGTTCCCTGCAGGGAGGGGACAGAGTCCTTCTGCTGCAGGACAACAAGGGTACATATAAGCCAATGACCCTGCATCCACTGCCGTGGGGGACCCAATGGTCATTACAGAAGCTGATCTTTCTCTGTCTCTCTCTCATGAAGAAAGTGTTGCTCCAGCCAGTACCAAGATGCAGCGGGCAGAAGTGCTCAGACTTCTGCTCCTGGTGACAGGCCACAGATGCCACTCACTCGACAGAGCTAATACATCCTTCTTATATTTAAAGTAGATGAGGGCGAACTTCTGCCTCTTCCAACCAAAACCTCCAAAGTAACACAGTTGTCTTTTGCTTTCAATAGAAAACAGTAAAAGGATACGGGGGCAAATGAATTTTCTACACTTTCTGGTAATCAACATGAAATGAACATTTCTCTGCTAACGTTTTACTATTCTCAGCTCTATGCAGGAAGATGCTTCACTTAAGTTTACAAGAAAAGTATTAACAGAGAAACCAATCTGACTCGGTGCAGTGACAAGAAAGAGCTGTGTGGGTCCAAGACCTTTTGAGGACAACCAAGTGAGGACCTTAGCCCATGGGAAAAAACCATCCTTAACAAAGACAATTAAAATGATGAGATGGAATCAACAGCAAGCCCTGAAAGAACCCTTATTTCCCAAATCTTTGACCAAAGGAGAAAATTCTTGCTTCCCAAACCTCCGGTTGTTCTGTGGCCAGCACGGGCAGCAGAGAGAGGAAGGTGAGCCACAGACAGTGAAGGGAAGGAAGAACGCTGTTTCCAGATGCACGTGAGACACAAAGATGTCAACCCAGCCTCCCAAGAGCTTCCTTTACAACAAGCAGATGCCAAAGAAGACAGACTCGTGTGCAATTAGTGATTTTACATGGCTTGCCGAAGCCCCATCAAATAGCCTCTCAAAAACTCAAGTTCTCATTGTTCACATTGCTATGGAAACACTCTCACGTCAAACAGAAAAAAAAAAAAACCCACAGGAGTTATTCTCAAGTTCTACACAAACTGTTGAATCTGTACTGTGTGAGCACATGTGCAAGCATGTGTGCAGGTGTGCATTTGTGTGCACACACACACACGCACACACAAACACACACACCACGTCCTGGAAGAAACCTGCATACGCTCATCCTCCGGACTGCAGAGTTACATGAAATAGCCTTTTCCAAAGGGAAATGGTTGAAAATATCTTCATAAAGAGGATCTACAGAAGTCAGTTGCTTTGGTCCAGGGGTAAGGGGTTCCTGTTTGATAGATGAAACACGGAGGAGAAAAGTGCCATAAAGCTTTCTTTGCTCTTTCAGGAAGGAACCCCCCCCCCCGTCCCCTTCCTGGGTTTTTAATACTCGTTTCCCTACCTTGAACACCACTCCCTCTCAAGCGCTTGAAGTCCCCTTTTCTTTTTTCTCTTTTCGTCAGAAAGTTCTGAAATTGTACCTTTGTTGGGATTAGACAAGGCATCCGTATTACAGTTCCACAACAGAGTATCTAATTCTATGATGAAAAGTGGGCAGAAATGGAATATTCACCTTTTCTAGAAGTGGGAGTGGGACCCTTCTAAGGGTCCCCTAGAATTTCTTCTAGAAAATAGGCCTCCACCTTTGCTCCATCTTCACCACCATCACTCTGGTTAAGCTACCAGCATCTCCCACCTCGGTATTGAAAGGCTTTCTGACTGGTGACCCTGAATCCAGGGTGTTCCTCCTCTTCCATTCCCCCCAAATGATACCAGAGAGATTTTAAAAACTGAAGTTTGACCATATCATTCCCCTGATGAAAATGTTTCATTTGCTTCCCATTACCTGTAAGATAAAACCCAATGTCCTCACCTTTGCTATGATGTCCACTCACCGCCCCGCCAGACTCTCTACTTTCCAAGTCCAGCCACAGAAGCTGAGTGTAACCCTTCACATCCAACCATGACCCTTCCCATCTCGGGCTTATGTGCACACAGATCCCTCTGCCCACCTAGACCCCTACACTGGGGTCACTGCTACATTTCCTCAAGACTGCTTAAATGCCACTTCCTATGGAGCCCCTCCCCTTGTCTGGTCCCGGAATGCCCTCACCTCCCAGACGTACTAGGTTTGGTTTTCTTGTTGATTGTCACAATTACCACTAATCATTTTACTTTCTGATAGTTTATAAACTCCCTAAGACCTATGATCAGATCTGTCTTGTTCAGAATGATAATTCCTATACCCTGCACAATGCCTAGCGCTCAGTAGGAATTCAATAATTTTGTGTTGAATGAATGAGTGAATTAACTAATAGAGTCTGGAAATTGACGCTCTAGCTGCAAACCCCTTAAGGGATAACTCCGTGGTGCTTCAGCCTGCTGTTGTTCAGTGTCCAAGTATAAATCTGCATGACAAAAAGTGGCCTGAGCCAGATCTCTGCTTCTCCAAAATGCAGGTGTCCATTAGGTCCCAACTTAATATTATCCAGACCTCTGCCCTCAAGATGGGGGCAGGGGAGAGCAGGGGCAGGGAATAAACAAGGAGGAAAAGTTTTCTTTGGAGATGGACTTAAGAACTGAGAGTGAAGTCAGACAGAGAAAGACAAATGTCATATGATATCACTTATATGTGGAATCTAAAAAAATGGTACAAATGAACTTATTTACAAAACAGAAATAGAGTCACAGATGTAGAAAACAATCTTATGGTTACCAAGGGGGAAAGGCAGGGGCAGGGATAAATTGTGAGATTGGGATTAACATATACACACTACTATCTATAAAATAGATAACTAATAAGAACCTACTGTATAGCACAAGGAACTCCACTCAATACTCTGTAATGACCTATATGGGAATAGAATCTTAAAAAGAGTGGATGTATGTATATGTATAACTGATTCACTTTGCAGTACAGCAGAAACTAATACAACATTGTCAAAAAGTCCAATACAATTTTTTTAAAAAAAAAAAAAGAACTGATAGTGTAAGGTTCCAGGGACCACCTCAGGACAGATGTGAGGCAAGTCAGCTCGAAGTAGACTCAACCTTGACAAAGGCAGTCAAGGTCACAGCAGAAGCATCCCAGGGCACAACCGCAATACAAGGTCAGGCATGATATGGGAAAAGGAGCAGCACATTTAGTCCCTCAGCAAGTGGAGAAGAGCTTTGTGACAAGAGGATCAGAACTAAATCCAGGAGCGGAAAATTCACACTGGGGCACAATATTCACTTACTTCCCAGAACATCCTTTAGGTGCCTGAGTGCTGGCTCAGAGGAGCCAAGTGGGGCTAGACTTTATTCCCTGTGGTTTCCTTGATTCCTTCGGCCAGAGCTCATCTCTCCTCCTCCAAAGACAGAGAGCAACCTGCATGCACCCCCCTTCACTGCACTCAGCACGTTCTGACTTGGGTTAGACTTGCCCTGGGGCTTCTTGGCTGGCCCAGGAATGCTTGAGGCTGTCTGATTCATGTCTGTATCCCCTCCCTGCCACAAGGAGAAGCACAGCGTTTGACACATGGAAAACAGAATCGTGATCTCTCCCACCTACTTCACTGAGTTGTTGTAAGGGCTGTATAAGATAAATTGTGTACAAATAATTTCGTAAACTGTATACGCATTACCTGTATGTCCCAAGGCTGCATATTATTTAATATTCAAACTCCCACATTCTGAGATGAGAAAGAAGTCTAGTCTTTCTCTCTCTCCCTTGGAAGCTCCTTGATGGTATGTTCAAGAATCCCAGGAGGACTTGTCCAGTTCAAAGGGGCCATCTTAATAGCCCTCACTATCTTCCAGGGCTGGACAGTCTGAATAGTTGAAAGCCCAAGGCTGTGGCCTCTGTAACTAGAACCACTTCTGTGATGAAACGCTGCTCCATCCCTTGCTGCTGGTGCCACTGTGGTCGATCCTCATGGTGATTTTTCAGGTGTGAAGGAAGGGGTTCCTTTCTTATAGTTCTTTGTGTGGCCATGGATAATCCTTGCCGAAAATGGTTTAAGCCCCCAAATTTAACTTTTATTCATCCATTCCTTCTGTTTGGATACAAAGAGCTATTTCCTCCAAGACACAGGGAGAAAAAGAATTTCAGCATCGTCCACATACTGTCTTCAAACACCGCCCTCCTCTCCAATAGCTCAGGCTTTGGTTTGGTCAAGGTCACTGTTTCAAACTCCCTCCTCCCTAATGATGAGTTTATGAGGCTTTTCTTCCTCATCTGACACCCAGGCTCAAGACCACACGATTTTATGGGAAATGTTTCAATAATGTTGAACCACAAGGAAAGGGGTCAAATTCTTTACCAGCATCCTCTTAAGATGCCCCTGTGGTCTTATGCCCATTGCTGTAACACCTCCCCCATAAACCTCCACACTGTGGTACAAACATAATCGAAATCCGTGTGTTTCACAAAACCCTCATCTCAGAACAATGGCTCAGTGCTTGCTTTTCATTTGTGTAATGAAAGAATCAATTCTACTGTTTCTCAAAATACAAAGGGTGACCCAAGGTGAAGTGAGGCCTCCACCACTAGGAAAAGAGTACACCTCCCTTTTTAATAACTGGTTCTCCAACTTCATAAAGAAGTAAAATCTCACCTCCACCAGGTACTTGATTAGATATGATATTAATGTTCTGGAGGTATTCTCATTACGGTGGGCACATAATAAACATTGATGCTTGAACGATGATCAAATTGTAATGCTGATTAAAGTGGTGTGAGTGGTTTAGGGCCCACATAATTCACTCTAGAGCACTGTGATGGTTAATTTTATGTACCAACTTGACTGGGCTAAGGGATGCCCAGATAGCTTATAAAACACTCTGGGTGTGTCTGTGAGGACGTTTCTGGCAGAGATTAGCATGTGAATTGGTGGACTGAGCAAAGAGAATCTCCCTCACCAATGCAGTGGGCATCGGCCAATCTACTGGGAGCCTGAATAGAACAAAAAGGCTGAGGAAAGATGAATTTTCTCTCTGCTTGAGCTGGAACGTGGATCTTCAACTGCTTCGGACATTGGTGCTCCTGACTGTCGGGCCTTTGGAATCAGACCAGGACTTACACCATCTGCCCCACTGGTTCTCAGGCATCTGGACTCAGACTGAATTACACCATCTGCTTTCCTGGGGCTCCAGGTGCACACGGCAGATCACGGGACTTCTCGGCCTCCATAACCACATGAGCCAATTCTTACAGTAAATCAATCTCTCTCTATAGATAAACAGATAGATAGATAGATAGATAGATATTTTTTTTCTGATTCTCAGGAGAACCCTGGCTACTAGTAGAGATTTTGATACCAGGAGTGGTTCTAGAGAAACAGAATTTTAAAGATGAGTTTTCTTATCTATTTATTTACTGACGTAGAGTTGATTTACAGTGTTAATTACTGCTGTACAGGAAAGTGATTCAGTTATACATATATATATATATATATATATATATATATATACATTCATTTTTTATATATATTCTTTTCCATTATGGTTTATCATAGGATATTGAATATATTCAATAGTTCTCTGTGCTATACAGTAGGACCTTGTTTATCCATTCCACGTTTAATAGCTTCCATCTGCTGACACCAACCTTCCACTCCATCCCTCACCCACTCCCCTCCACCTTGGCAACCACCAGTCTGTTCTCTATGTCTGTGATTCTGTTTCTGTTTCATAGACAGGTTCATTTGTGTCATATTTTAGATTCCACATATAAGTGATATCATATGGTATTTGTCTTTCTCTTTCTGACTTACCTCACTTAGTATAATAACCTCTAGTTGCATCCATGTTGTTGCAAAAATTACTTCATTCTTTTTTATGGCTGAGTAATATTCCATTGTATATATGTACCACATCTTCTTTATCCATTCATCTGTTGATGGACATTGAGGTTGTTTCCATGTCTTAGTTATTGTGAATAGTGCTGCTATGAACATAGGGGTGCATGTATAAAGATGAGTTTTCTGAGTTGGTTCTAGTGTTTCTAGAACTGGCTCTCTAATATGATTAAAGATTCTACTTCCACTAGTGAAAAGAGCACCTATTTTCCATGGTGTGAACTACTAATGGAGATATGCAAAATATCTGCTTTGGATAATCCTAATCAACCACTCATAAGAAGTAAGGAGCTAAGTGATTCTGTATGTGATACTTTCTAAAATTTTTGGAAAACTAAGGAAAATAATAACATTGGTTGGTTGCTCCTATGTTGCCGGACAATGTGGTGAATGAAAAGGATGAGCTCAGGGATTTGATAATTAAATCCAACTGATGATATTACTTATAATTAATACTGATCATAATTGAATCTGATTGATAATGCTGATTAAAACAGTGATGTGAATGGTTTGGAGCCCATATAATTCTTATCAGAGCATCTATTCCTTAAATGACATGTAGTCAACATCCATCCCATATTTATTAACAACTATCAGGTACCACATGTGCTCTGCACTCTTGCAGCCTCCAATCCATTCTCCTCACTACAAACAAAGTGATGTTTTATTGAGATATAGTTGATGTACAAAATTATATAAGTTACAGGTATAACAAAGTGATTGTTTTAAAAACCAAATACTCTCGTGCTTAGAACCATGCAACGGTTCCTATTGTTTGTAGAAGAAAGACTCCCCACCACTGAAAGGCTTTGCAGGTTCTGACACCCACCCCCTCCCCATCCTTGCACGGAAATACACAGCCTTCCCGCAGGTCCCCGAGTGGACCACACTCGTTCTCACCATAGGAACTTCCCAGAAAATAGTCTCTAATCCTAGAACGACCACCTCCCTCATCACTTGGTTAAATCACGTTCATTTTCCAAGCACCACTGTCCAAGAGGACTTTCTACCATGATGGGGATGTTCTAGGTCTGCACTGTCCTGTAGGCAGCAGTGGCTGCTGAGTACCTGAAATGTGACTAACGCAACTGAGGAACTGAATTTTAAATTTCATTCCACTTTAATTAATTTAAATGTAAATAGCCACATGTGGCTAGTGGCTACCATACTGGATAGTGCAGCTCTAGAATTCAGTTGGGGGAAATTCAAGTGAAAATGTCTTGCATTACCCTCCAACTTTAGGTAGATATATATGTTAACCTTGTACTTTTTAATCATGGAATTTCCCACAGAAATTCCATGTGTTATTAGTATGATTATTTGTTTATCTTCAGTTTCCCCCACTTGTCAGCAATTTCAATGAAGTCAAATATGTTGGGTCTGTTTTATTCCATATTGATCCCTACAGCCTAGTACAAGTGCCTGGCATAGAGCAGACAATAATATTTGTGAATCAATCAATCAATGCGATTCTGTGACTACATGATTACAGGAACTGACTGCATATTTCTAAGCCTCAATTTATCTACAAAGTCTATGGGTCCCTTCAGGCTTAAGCACTTTGTAGATCACATCTAAATAGGAAATTACAGAAACGTGGCACTAGGTGAAAAATTCTAGATTATTACTTGAGAACATTTTGTCTCCACAATGACTTTTCCTAAAGCATTTCAGAAAATGACAGTAATTTATACTTCAAAGACCAAATACGCTCTGAAATTTTATCAGAGCACATTTCTGCCACTTCATTAAGGCACACAAAATCTATACAATCCACATTTGACTACTGAAACAATTCACTGGGGTGACCACTTATATTTTGCCAGGCTTGGAAAGCTTTTCAGATTGAAAGTCAAAATCTGGGACCTCAAAACATGAGAAACACTCTTGGTAATCACTGCACCTCTGATTCATGCAACCTAGCAACTAATAAAATATGGATCAGAGAGATTTAATATAAAGTTATAATTATCTTTTACTTCTTATTACTTTGGGTAATAACTT
This sequence comes from Phocoena sinus, assembly GCF_008692025.1. NCBI lineage: Eukaryota > Metazoa > Chordata > Mammalia > Artiodactyla > Phocoenidae > Phocoena > Phocoena sinus. Next base: position 6,618,994 of record NC_045777.1, on the reverse strand, counting down.
TTGTGGCTTTCTCATCACACACTCTTCTTTCAGAACAAAGTAAACCACACCAAAAGTACAGAAAGGTTCATTTGGCCAAATTGTAAACTAAATTGCATAAAAAGTGGAATGATGGAGGGTTTACATTGAGATTGAAAGTTTATAATGAATGTAAACTTGGCAAAGGTCTTGTATACAATACTAGGTTAATTGCCTCCTGTCAAGATTCAGAATATAGATACATCATAGTCATCCTCTGGACCTAGTTTAAAATTATCCTTCTTTCTATATTGCCCTAGCCATGCAAAGGCCCTCCCCTCCTCTTTGCCTGGGGTAAATGCTTAATAAATGATCCACGGTGATGAGTTCACAATGGTGACAACACAGACAGCATAGCACAGTGGTTACACGCACAGGCACCGGAGGAAGACTGCTTAGGTTTTAGATGTGACCTCAGTTTCCTCATCTGTAAAATGGGGATAATCATTGTACCTACCTCCAGAGTCAGCATGAGGATTAAATGAGATAATTACGTGAGAAGTGCTTGACACACTTTATATGTGTCAAAGAATATCAGCTATCTTGATGACGATGACAGAGGAACAGAGGCAGACACACTACAGATCTGTGTGTGAAGCTCCTTTACTCAGCAACTTTGTAAAACACACAATATTGCCAATAAGTTTAATGTGCCACCCTCTCTAGTGGCATCTATGTTTAATTGATAACTACCACTTATCAAGCACCCACTGAGTACCAAGTACACATAATCTCATGAAATCCTCCTGGAAATAGAAGTAATTGTTGCAGTGGTAGAACAGTAACAATAAAAATAATTCCTGACAATGTCTGAGTACTTGTTTTGCCTGGCAATGTGATAAGTCCGTTACGTTTACTACCACACTGAACCTCCCTTAGCAAACCTGTGAGAGTAGCATGACAGCTATTTTCATTTTAGAGAAAATTAACTATGGTCTAGAGAGCTAAGTAACAAATCCAAGATCAGACAATCTGTACCTGGAAAAGCTCAGATGGGAACCCCGGTGTCTCACTCCTAACAGCTGCTACATTATACTCCCTCAATCCTACCACCTTGGGAATTTAGAATTGGAAAACAGAGTATGAATCAGTTGACAGTAAAAATATGAGCGGGGTGAATATGTGGAGGAGAGCTGGGGCTAGGATGGGGCAAATGAAGTGCCCAGGATGCCAAATTCAAGGAGGCACTCACTCTCAGGAAGAACCCAAAGTAGTTGGGATGGGGTGGGTCATTGGGAATGGTGGTAAGTGGGGCCACTCATCTTTCTACCCTTTGGTTCTAAAACCCATGTTTTCTACCTACTGGGAACACACATCATATAATGTACTTGACTTAGGGTATATGCCGAAACCTGGATGATGGCACCCCATCCTCTCAGGTTATCTCCAAGCTCAGTTGCTTCTTCAAAAGGCCATTCCTTACTCTATCAGGCAGCTCTGAGGGCTGCAGAAAGCAATGGGACCAGTGTGACCCTGGCCATGCCCTCCTTTACTGCAAAGTGGTCTACCATCATGTTATACAAGACTCTGTACTTGAATACAGTATTCAGATACTGTAAAACCTTGGGACGTGCTGCTGGCAGAGGCTCTGTGAGCAGGAGAGGAAAGGCCATACCTGGATTAGGTGTTGACACCAGTGAAAATGAAATGTTGTGCCTTCCATGAAGGAAAGGGACTGATGTAATCAGCTGACCAAATGGCTGGAGAGACTCGTCGTGGAAAGGCATTTTATCAGGGGCTCCCTCAGCACACACTTTGCTGCTGGCAGATTAGACACCCAGCAGCAGCGGCTGCTACTTCAGCCTTGATGATCCAAGCTTGCTGTTGGGCCCATGTATATTTTCCAACCCTGCCACCATAACCATCCCATCATGCACTGTGGCAGCACCGGGAGGTTGATGACAGATATTGGCTGACATCAACCAGCTGAGTTATTCTGTCTCCTTGATTATTCGGTGCTTCTTCTCTGGTGGTTGCTGTCTGGCGGACATTAACATGAAACGCAAGGGTCTTCACACTTTGCACCCACTCCAACGGTTCACCCACATGCCCTTTCCCCAAACCATATTGATCCCATTCTTCTAATCTTTCTGCTTCTGGGCTCCCAACCAACCATCTAAGCCATTATTCACCACCCAAGAGTCCATATTCTATCCTTAGGGCCCATCTCTTTCCCCACAGTGTACATCTGGATGCACTGTCCAAAGCTCTGCCATTGGGAGGATTTCACTGCTGTTTTCTGGGTTGTCCCTGAGTGTGCAACAGCCTACTCCGACATGCTGAGCTAACTCGTCCATGCAACAAATCTGGTCCCTTTTGTCCTTTATCAGCTAGTCACAGGAGAACCTTCATGTGGCCACAGGTCTGAACTGATGGATAACCAATGGTACAACGCTGGTGAATGATGTGGGGGACTGGGCCACCTGCTCATGGAGTTTACTCGTGTCCTTTGGCCCTGCTCCTTCCCGAGTCCAGATATGCCATGTGCACTGCACGATGCATTGCTGCTGGGCCTGACAGATCCTAGATCACCATGAGTAGCCTTGGCCACATGACCACCTGATATCCCATGGTCAGGGACTCTATCTCTACCGGGGGCAGTAGCATTCCAAGAGCTATATATTTTTAATTGTGTATAATTCTCTGCTGCAGATAGCATGGCTATGCTCCAGAAACCTAGGGCTCTGCATTATTATTTTCCTACTGGAGGTTACTATAAACTCCACTTTGCATCTTTCCCCACCACAGATGCTTCCAAAGCCATATGGGCTGTCAGGTCAAGTAGCCCAAGCAGCAGGAAAACTGTACTGCAGCCTGGACCTCTGCAGAGCCTTTTTCTGCTCTAGGCTTACTCACTGCTGGAAGCTGGGAAGTTATGATGCCCATTCAGTGTCCCACCTTGAGAAAAGGGAGCCAAATCTTTACACCTCGACAACAGGACAAACGAAAAACAAAAAGACAGGGCAAAGATGCTCTCTCTAGCTAAAGGAAACACAGAGAGCAACTCATCTGAGACCCATCAACCACAGACACTCCCAGTTGCTGGAGAAAGAATGCCTCAGTCCTGAAGCGGGGGTCTGGGTGATGCACCACCCTGTCCACAACAGGATCTGTTTAAAAGGCATAAGGGGAGTTTGCAGGCACAGAAGAATTAAGCAGATCATGGTAAAGGTAGGAGCCCATGTATCTCAAGTGAGAGAGAAAAGCAAAGACAGAGAGACAGACATACTGCCTGTTTTCCCTGCTCTTCCCTAAAATTGGTTTCTGTAAGTATCCTCTGTGTCTTTAAAATAACTCATCTTTCCATAAACTTATCTGATTGGGCTTCTGTTCCTTGCAACTAAACATTCTCTGAGTGTCTGTAGGATTTTCTACCTATTGGTTGTAAGTAATTTAGAAGAAATAGTGGAAATTAAAACTTCCATGGTTTGAGAATGCAATTCAAAGATTAGAAAGTACATTCACTGTTCATTTAAAGAGTGCTTTTAGTTTTATTTCAATTTAACAAGTAGAAACTGAAAAAGGTATATAAAACCTAAGGGTCTGATTAAAATGAAAACAACTCTTAAAATTAAGTCAATCAACTTAAGGGCTTTATTTTACCAAAAGCATGGCTCTAATAGCATTCACATAATTTATTTCCTAAAGACCATATAATGCAAGATTTAGGGATGGTAAAAAAATTTTAAAGCACAATCAGGGATATTGTCAATATAGAACCATCTATCTGTTGATGAGTTGTCAAAGTATCTTGAGAAATAAGATCTGTTTTACCTTTATTCCCCATTAATTAATAACATTATCTTAAGAAACCTGTTGTATCAGTTAGCTACTGCTGCATAACAAACCACCCCAAATCTCAGTGCCTTAAAATAAGCATTTACTATTGGTCAAAGTGTCAGCTGAGAAGTTTGTCTGGTCTCTGTCTGCCATGCTCACTCATACTTCTGAGATCAGCTGGACTTTAGGTAGATGGCACTGCTTTGCTGGGCTATCTCACCCATATCTAGTCTAGGATGACCTTAACTGGAACCACTGGACTCTTCTCCATATGGATATTTATCTTCCAGCAGGCTAACTTGGGCTTGTTCTCATGGCAGAGGCTGGGGTCCAAAAGCCTGAGTTGGAAGTATTTAATTCCTCTTGAGGCCTACGCTTAAACTGGCATGTAGCCAAATCCCTCACATTCTATTAGCCAAGGCAAGTCCCAGAGCAAACTCTGATTCAGAGAGCAGGGAGGAGCTTCCATGATGGGAGAAGCTTCAAAGTCACAACGCAAGGGTCATGGATACAGAAGGAGAATGTTTACAGTCATTTGTGTAATCTATCACAACTATGAAGACTAATAATCATTCTATTCAACAACTGGCTAGCTGTGTGACCATGACTAATTTAATTACCCTATCTGGTCCTCATTCTCTCAATTTATAAAATAGATAATAATATAAAACCTACCTCAACATTGTTGTAAGTATTAAATAAGGCAACATATAGTGCATGTCACAACACCTGAACATACTCAACAAGTACTATTATTTCTTATTGATATTATTTGTAAACTTCCTCATGTGTATATTAAAACTTTCTTTATAGATCCATGAGTGGGGTTGGGCATGGATGAACAGGAGATGACAGTGTACTCAGAAGTGAGGAACAGACGCCTTTATATTACATTTCACCAAGTCCAATTCTCTCTGGCCTAAGCTATCTTTTGATGAGTAGATAAGTTATTTTATGCCAAAATGAGAACTTCACAAATGGTTACCCAAGAAAGAAAAGACAAAAGTTCAAAGTGCAACTACAAAGATGTCAAAAACGAAAGCTAGATGATTTGAAAATAAAGGCACTGCTTTTACATTTGGCTTTATTTGCATTTTTCATTGGTATTCTGTATTAATACAGAACAGTAGCTAATCTAATCTATATTTACAGCTTGTCGAACAACTAGGTTATTAACAGAACACTTTTTCTATGGCCTTTTCTTTCAAAAATGTTCTAAATGAAGGGGAATTACTCTATCTTAACTGAGAACAACAAAGTCAGAGAAGATTATGGGCAAAAGCTAATTTCCAAATATAGGGTTTTATATTAATAGAGATTTTCTTTATCAAATTCATACCACTTTGGATTTTGAGTATCTTTGCTGCATAGTTTCTTCATCTTCTACTACTGTATCAGTGTTTATTCAAGTCATATTCTTTTTCAAGATGACTAGTTGAAGTAAAAATTCAAAAACAAAAGGTATGCATATAGACTAGAAAACACATTTGAACATTAACCTAAAATTAAATGTGGTAAAAATATGATTTCCTATTGTAAACAACTGTAAACTGCCCACAAATTTGCTAATTTAGATAAAATGGACCAAATCCTTAAAAGGTACAAGCTACCAATACTAACACAAGGAGAAATCAATAAACTGAATAACCCTACATCTATTAATTGAATAAAAAATTAATAACATTCTAAGAAAGAAAGCACCAGGCCCAGATGGTTTCACTGGTGAATTCTAGTAAACATTGAAGGGAGAAATGACACCAAGTCTTCACAATCTATCCAAGAAAACAGAAGCAGAGGGAACATTTCCTACCTCATTCTAGGAGAACAGAATTACCTAATACAAAAACTAGATGAATAAATTATAAGAAAGGAAAACTATAGACCAATACCTCTCGTGTACATAGACGCAATACCTCTCGTGTACATAGATGCAAAATCCTCAACAAATATTAGCAAATCATATTCAATGACGTATAAAAGGAATCCCACAACTGAGGTTTATTAAAGATATATAAGGCTGGTTAATATTTGAAAATCAATCAGTACAATCCACCACATCAATAGGCTAAAGAAGAAAACTCACAAAATCATATATATTGATACCATGAAAGCACTTGACAAAATCCAACAAACCACTCATGATAAAAACTCTCAGCAAACTAAGGATAGAGAAGAAATGTCTCAATTTCTCAATTCAAATTAAAGAACAGCTACAAAACACCTGATGCTAAAATCATACTTAATGGTGAAAAAGTGGACATGTCTCCTAAAATTGAGAACAAAGCAAATTTGGCCTCTCTTGCCACTTTTATTCAATATCATACTACAAGTCCTAGCTAGTGCAATAAGGCAAGAAAAGAAATAAAAGGTATACAGGTTGAAAATAAATAAATAAATTGTCTTTATTCATAAACTACACGTTTATCTATGTAGAAAATCTGAAAGGACTGACACACACACACAAAAATAAAACTGGAACTAATAAGCAAGTACAGAAATAGCAGGCTTCCTGTCACAAGGTTAATACACAGAGGTCAATTTCTTTTTTATGTATCAACAATTAACAACTGAAATTTAAAATTACAAAAACAATGCCATTTACGGTGGCACCCAAAATAAATGAAATACTTAGGGATACATGTAACCAAATATAAACAGGATCTAAATGTAAAACATTACAAAATTCTGGTGAAAAGTCAAAGAAAAATGAAACAAATGGAGATACATGCCATGCTCATGGATTAGAAGATTCAATATTGTTAAGATGTTACTTCTCCACAACCTGATCTACAGACTTAATGTAATTCCAATAAGAATCCCAGCCAGCTATTTTATAGATAATAAAAAAACTGATTCTAAGGTTTATATGGAAAGACAAAAGTTTAGCCAATACAATGCTGAAGATGAAAAACAAATTTGGAAGAATCATACTAACTGATTTCAAGACTTACTACAAAGCTACAGTAATCAAGAGAGTGTCTTATTGGTGAAAAAACAGACACATAGATCAATGAAGCAGAACAGAGTACCCAGTAACAGACCCACATTAATACGATCAGCCAATTATAAAGGAGCAAAGGCAATTCTTAAAATGACTAAGAAGGTACCAATCAAAGTTAGGTTGGATGGCCAGTCTTACTACAGAAGTTATGGTATGTACTTAGCACAACCAGCCCATGGCCTTAAACACAATCTTTAGCCATGACCCTCAATAAAACAAACACAGAGACAACACTCTTGACAGAACCTCTTGAGGTGTTAATTGAACTGACATGACTTTTCTATACGCCAGACTATCGGGTTGAGGCTTCCTTGACACCTACTACAGTTGAACAAAAATAAAAAATTCATCCTCTTTTGATAAGGGAGCTCTAACAATGGGAGTTCCAGAATAAAAAGGGATCTTTTGTTTTGTTGTCTTTTTTCTTGTTGCCATTTGAGTTTTTCAATTCAGAGAGCCAAATGAAAAATCAAGCTGTATCCAAATCACAAGGCTATCACTTATATAAAAAGAATCTTAGAAGAAACTCAAAATGCTTCAGAGCCCATGGACTTCTTGGATCAATGGCATGAATGCAGATGTGGCCACAGGGCGAATCTTAAGTTAAGATGACCCCTATTCCCTGACAAAGTTTATGAAGTTAATGTATACCTGGATATATCTGATTTAGTTTTAGCCTTTTGTGCTTTTTTTGGAAGCAATGACACAATCTGCTTATGTCATTACCATCACCATCAATGATGTGTCATTCCAAGAGCAGAAAAAAGAAAGTCTGAAAGAAAGAGAAAAATCAAAGAATGTTTATAACGAGAAAATTGTATGTTGAAGAGGAAGGCAGCAATTCTTGAAAATACTATAAGAAAATTCTTAAAATAGCAGCAATTTTTATTGTTAACCGCATTGGAAATAAGACAGCAGCAGTATTTTGGTGAGCATGATATTTTTATGTTAGTAATAAGTTGCCAAGAAGATAACTGGGAAATTGCAGACTTTAGAAATTAGGTTCATTGGCCACATGTTCCTATCCTCCCTGGGGAGAGAGATTTGTCTGAACTTCTCAAAAAATTGAAAGGAGCCAAAATAAACCATGCTTCTTATTTCTTGAGATTTTTTTAACTTAGCTGATGTAAATTTCTTTATAGGAAGTGAAGTATTTATGGGAAGTTACAGGTCAAATTCTGGCTCCATCTCTTACCAGGACCCATCATATCGTTAGCGTTCAAAAACACTACATATTATTCTTATTGCAACTGCAACTCAGCATGCCCCACAAACCCTCCCCTATTCCACCACACAGGCCCTGTCTCAGGTTTCTTGTTGTACATCCCTTTCCAAAACCCTTCAAATGATGAATGGTGTCATTGTGGAGACGTGAAACTGACTTTTAACCCACACCAAAACCTGCCTACCCATCAGCATGTGTGTTGGGTTATTTCTTCTTCCATTCAGTTACATGTAGAAGGCTGCACACTTCCTCCAAATGGTGGGACCATTTGTCAAATCATTCTTGAAAGTTCGTCCAGTTCAATTCAGTTCAACCATTCTCCCAGGAAAATCTCTCATTTTTTTGTAGGCATCCCTTGGTTTTGACCAATATGGCCTGTTAAATCCCTTTAGTCAACTCATATTTAATTGAACACTTACTATGTGTGAAGAGCTATGCTCAATTGAGAATGTGTTCAAAGAAAACAGATACAGTCCCTGACATTTTGACACTTACAACATAGTAGAGAGACAAACAGTAAATAAGTAATCAAGCAAAAAAATAGATAAATATAGAATTATACATTGTGAGAAATGCTACAAAGAAAATGAACCTGACACAGCAATGTTGAGAGTAAGTGTTGGGGATGCTCCTACTTAGACTGCAGTGAAAGAAGATCTCTTAAATGCACAGAGAAATGACTAGTTTTATGCTGAGGAGTGACAAACTTGGATTCACATTTTCAAACAGGCACTCTGGCTGCTCTGTAGAAAAATAACCAAAGCACAACCATGTGCGTGAGGAAACCAGCGAGGAGCCTTTGATGGATATCCAGGCAAGAGATGATCCTAGCTTGGATGAGAAGAACCTTACTAGTAGCTACAGAGAGAAGTGTATGCCTTTGAGGGATATTTGTGAAATAGGAATGGCAGAATTGGATGTTGAGGGTTAGGAATAGAAAAGAGAGTGTCCAGGGTCACGGCCAGGCAGAGGTGGACTTGTCATGAAGCCATGGAGATGAAGCCTCAGTTCCCTCCTTACAGAGAGACACATCCAAGGCTTTGGGGCGGGGAGGGGGGCGGGGGCGGGGAGGTCTTAGCAATAAGTGCATGTGATCATTTTGCTGTTAACATTCTCAAAAGTAAAACATATGTATACTTTTTTAAATGGAGTGTCCTCAGATTACACAAGCCTCAGACCCCCCCAAAACTCTATTTACCTGTTTTCAACTTTGAGCTTTAACCACTGGGCTAAAGATGGGGCTCCCCCTTTATGGAGATGAGGAACAAGTGAGGCTGGGAGGGTCAGAATTCCATTGGGATGTGGGAGTTTGGGATACCTGCCAGGCACTCAGGTCATCAGACAAGATCCTAAGTGGCTTCCAGATCATTTCAAACATCAAATCCACAGGAAAAAAAAAAATTCCACCATTGGCAATAGTCAGCTTCTAAGTTAGTGGTTCTTCATATTTAAAAATTATCCTTGATAGGGCTTCCCTGGTGGCGCAGTGGTTGAGAGTCCGCCTGCCAATGCAGGGGCACGGGTTCGTGCCCCGGTCCGGGAAGATCCCACATGCCACAGAGCGGCTGGGCCCGTGAGCCATGGCCGCTGAGCCTGCGCGTCTGCAGCCTGTGCTCCCCAACAGGAGAGGCCACAGCAGTGAGAGGCCCGCATACGCAAAAAAAAAAAAAAAAAAAAAAATTATCCTTGATAATTTAGAAAACTTACAGACTTTTCCTTCAGAAAATGCACTTAAAAGTAATAGTTTCATTCACCCTGAGCCAGGAGCTCATCTCTTCTCCAAATGCAGTCACTACCCTATGGGAGAGGCAAAGAGTAGATGTTCCATTTTCCCAAAGATTATCCTGGTAGACACAACATTTTGTTTTCCTGTATGAATGTTGGGATGTTTGTTTAAAATCAGCCATACTGCTTTGTGGTCTCATCTTATCCCCACAATGGCTACACATTCAAGAACACTGGAGACAACATGGTTTCTATGATTACACCTTCTGAGAATGTTTATTTTCAAAGCACATTTTCATCTCTTGTGTGTTCCCAGGCAATGCTATTTTAAAGAACTGAATGTATTTCCTAGCCTCAGTAACACGTGCTGGGTTTTTTTAAGAGCATCAACCAATCACTGGAGAAATTCATGAATACTAAATATTGCTTTGCAGAATGCCTTTTGCTCACTCCCTCCTCTGGTTTGAGGAGGGACACCTCCTCCGGTGTCACTCAAATGTCCTGTTTATTCACCGAGTTGTATTACAATGCCTCTCAATTTCCTACCTAATTCCATGATAGACCTGGGAAAAAGAAGTATGGGGAGATGCTCCTTCCCCACTTTGCTTGTAGGAAAATGAAAAGGTTATTTATCAAATCATCAAACAATCAATACAAATTGTATTCAGACCTGAATTCAGTTTCCTATGACAATGGCAACTTCTGCAAGACTGGCCTGTCCAGAAATTAAAGGGATCCCGTGAAACAAAGAGGACCCTCAGTAAGTTTGCAGTCCTCACATGGACCCCAAATCTTATTATCCCAGGCAAGCCCCTATCCATCTGTCACCTTCACTAGACAGAGAGCTCCTTGAGGACAAAGGCACTCATGAACTCACCTCTGTGACCACACACTGCACAGAGTAAATATGAAATACAAAGGAACTGAATGGTGAGACTGGTTTGGCTACTTGGCCTTGCTGAATCTGTGGCTTTTCAATTTTGTTTTGGTTTTCAGCTATAATTTTGGGGGTGCCTACTACCCTGCAGGAACTTTATCAGGCATGCTCCACAAACTGTCTCTTCATCACTCATAAGAATCATGCTAGTGACACTGCCCCCATTTTGCTAATGAAAAAGCAGCTTCCAAGAAAACTTGCCGGACTGTTCATGCTCTTTCCACTCTCCCACACTCACTCCATCACTCACTCTGTTGCTGCTACCCTGGCCTCCAGAATGTCCATCAGACACTTGAAGCATCAGCCTACCCCAGGACCTTTGTCCTTGCTCTTTTTTTTTTTTTCTTTTGGTCATGTCACAAGGCATGCGGGATCTTAGTTCCCCAACCAGGGATCGAAGCCGAGCTGCCTGCAGTGGAAGAGCCAAGTCTTAAGCACTGGACTGCCAAGGAAGTCCCTGCACTTGCTATTCCTTGTGCCTAGAAGGTCATCTTCCCCAGCTATCTATACCCTCACTTCTTCTTGTCATCTACCTTTCAATATCATTTTTTCAGAGAGGCTATTCCTGAGCACTCAATTCAAAACTCTTTCTTTCCCGACCACTTTCTATTCTTCTGCCCTGTTTTATGTTTTGTCATAGCACTTATCGCTACCTGTCAGTACACTACATTATGCAATACATCTTGAGTTCAACTGTTTTCTAAAATTTTAGAATTCCAGACATGATGTTGACTGGCTTCACATGACTTAATTTTGTAGCTATTGGGTTTCCCCCCCATCGTTTTGTGTTTCTATGTGACGTTTTTCCAGGTACCAGCTGATATGGTTTAGGCAGGTAACAGAAGACGCCAATTTGAAGGTGTTGTGAGCACCGTCACCATCACCACCTTGTGGAACGTTTCATTGCATTCTTTTTGATTGGTAGACATTTATTTATTATTTTCTGTTTCTTCTTTTATTGCTATCAGCACCATTTTCCACCCCAAAGTTAACTAAAAATTAATCCACAAAAATATTAAAATGTGGATATGTTCCCTAAGCCTTGTTTTTCATTTATCATCTTTATGTCTTTGCCAGTAAACTTTTTTTGGTGTTTGTTTTAACTTTGCATTCAGTGAGAATTGATGGAGTGTAGGGGTATGAGTCTGGCTGTGATCAAAATTTCACAAAAGGATGTAATTAATAACAAAACCGGCAATGAGGATGATAGCTGACATTTAACGAGTAAAGACTACATGCACGGCAGCGTTATACGTGCTTCAGATGTGTTTTCAGATCATCCTTATAGCAACCCTATCACACAGCACTATTATTCTCACGTACAGATGAAGAGAACAGGCACGAGAGGCTGGAAAACATGCTGATAAGTGGTAGAGATCGGATTTGAACCCAGGCAGTCTGACCTAAAGTGCTCCTATCTGCTCTGTAACGTTGCTGGCACATTTGGGAGCTGCTACCGGTTTTCAGTCCCTGAGATTCAATACAGTCATCTTTGTAATGTTGCTCTGTAATGTTGCTGGCACATTTGGGAGCTGCTACCGGTTTTCAGTCCCTGAGATTCAATACAGTCATCTTTCAGGAATTTGTAAGTGCAGGAAGAGAAAGCAGACAGATCCAGAAAGCTGATGCACAGTGAGTCGATGTGAGATGAGCCGTGAGGTTGACTCCTTACGTAGTGCTTCTCTAAGTGCTTACACGTGTCATAAAGTTTCTGGTCTCCCATCAACCCTAAGAGGCAGGAGATATTATTAGGCTCTTTTTACTTTTAGGGAGACAGAGGTGTGGAAAGGAGAAGTCATCTGTCTAAGTTCACAGAGCTGGTAAGAAGAACTGGGGGTCATGCCCCGGCAGCTTGATACAAAATTCAGCCCCTTTACCAAGACTGCTTTGACCTTAACAGACTGAAGCTTTTGTTAAATGCAATACTTCACGGTGACTTTTTATTTATCGTTTTTCCTTTTTTCACCTAAAAAGCTCGAGGGACAGACTGTGCAGTGCAAGGAGGCTTTAAGCCATGAATACTCTTTAAAACTTACAACAGTAAAAAATAATAGGAGAGTAGGAAGGAGCAACAGTTCCCATAAACCAAGGGGTTTCTTCCCCCGCTTCATCTGAGCATTTCCAATCGGCATGGAGTTTTCCAAACAACAAGCTTTTATGTATGTGGGGGATTTAAATTTCACATTATTAAAGTAATTCTGAACTTGTTAAGAATTCTCACCCATAAACCACGTGTCTATGTTGGAACTGGATCAGCCACGGAATGGGTCAAAAATCTCATTTTTCAATCCATTTCATCAACCAGACAGTACTTGACAAGTACCCCCCAGAGTAACTCAACTCATTTATGAAAACAATCAGAAGAGAAGCTTTGGGCGATCAAGAAATGTTGCCCACAGGAGATGAACCATCAAACCCATGCCTTTAAACACGTTTTTCAGCGTGGTCCCACTGCCATTTGAAAATAATCGGGAATTGTCAACAAACTCCCATGCCATGGTGAAAAGCAATACCGACATGCTCTACGTTTTGTTGGTATTTTGGCACAGGGTTGAAAGGTCGGGTAGCAAAGTGCTTCACAAAATTAGCATGCACAGGAATCCCCTGTGGGAAAGGGGAGGGAATTTGTTAAAATGCAAACTCTAATTCAGTAGGTCTGGGTTGGAGCCTAAAATTTTATTATCCATTCCTAACAATTTTGCAGGTGATGGGTTACATTTTGAATATAAAGTTTACATCGTGGAAAAGTCACAAGCTTTCAAATCAGACACACTTGGGATTGAACCCCACCTCTGCCACTGCTTGGCTGTACGACCTTGAGCAACCTTTAACTTCTCTGAGCCTCCGTTTTCTCAGTTGTCCAATTTGCCTGATAAGACAGAACCCATAAGATCGCCCTGCAGTGTCTGGCGAAGAGTAGGAACTCAATAAAGAGAAGCCATCCCCCAATCATAATGCATATTATGCTAATATTAATTATTATTATTATCTAAAAAGATTGAGACAAAATGGAAAAGATGCCAGAGGTGAAGTCAAAGATGTGGGTGAGATCCCAAAAGCCATCAAATAAGGTTCTTCTGTTCATTTACTGAGCATCCTCTGGGCAAGTCAGGGCTTGAGGACTTTACATGCATCACTCCTACAACTGAAGGAGTAAATCATCGCATTTAGTCATTGCCATGACCCAGGAAGAAGGTATTAATACCACCTGCATCTCACAGAGAAGGAAACTGAGGCTCCGATTTACTAACTTATCTAAGATTTCATGGCCCACAAGTGACAAAGGAGAGACTTGAACTCGGCTCTTATAGCTCTCAAGCTCTTGCTCTTAATCATTAGTAAATGGTCTTGAGAATACAGCTGGCAGGCAAAGTTGAGTGAGGTGTGGTCCCTACCTTAGACAAGCCCCCAGTCCCCTGGTGGAGGCTGTTTGAGGACAATTTGAGATATACCTCCAACAGACAAAATCACTCTAATTACTCTGAAAGAACTGGAAAGCCCCATCAATGAGGCATCCACTTACCTAGCTTTGCAATGAGAATCTGAGTGTTAGGGTGTCTTTGGGAAGAATCTGTGCATATGCGGAGGTCCGCAGTTATTCTTAGAATCCCAGCTGCTCTAGAAGCAAGCGATTCGAAGCACTCTGCCCGAATTGCCTTCCCTATTGAATGGAGCCACCTTCATGGAATTATCCCACCCCTGTTGTGTTAAATTGCTTTGCACATTTCCTCTAGTTCCTGCTATGTAATCCTGAGTAATTCATTTGCTGACTTACTGATGCTGGACACAGGTGAGAGACCCTAGCAAATACAGCTTGGTTCTCTGATTGCTTGTATAACTCAGGGCTCTTTTTGCCACAAGTGACAGAAATCCAATTCAGACTAGTTTAAGGGAAAAAATGTTATTTATTGACTCACCTACCTGAGAAATCTAGGGTGATGATCTGACTTCAGGAACAGCTAGACCCAGGGAACAATGCCAGTAGGACCTAGTCTCTCTATCTCTCAGTTCTGCTTCCCTTTGCACTGGCTTAATTCTCAGGTGTCTTCTGATGGTAGCAAGACAGCCCACAGGAACTCTACGCCTACATTGCTATCAAAATGTAAATTCCCTTTCCAATGGTTTCAAGAGACGTCCTGGATTTACCTCCAGTGGACTGATTCTGGACATGTATCTATCCTTAAAACAATCACCATGGCCAGGGGGATCAAATATGCTGATTGGCCAGGACTTGATCATGTGACCACCCCTAAGGCGTAGTGGGACAGGGTCATCCAGGGACCACGTGGATGGGGTGTGGGAAGAGTGGTCTACTGAGATGCTGTTGCCAAAACAAGTGCTGGGCTGATGAAAACATGAGAAAGTTGCCACAGTGCTGATGGACAAGGTCTCACAAGATACCAAGAAACGACAAAAGGATCGGAGGGAACAGAGTTAGGAGTGTGAGATGCGCTGAAGAGGATCTATCCCATCTTGCCTGATCATCATTTCCAACCGCATAATATGGAGACTTAAAATGGAGGAGGAATGCAGGCTTGTGCTGGGACACAGCGTTTCGTACAACTGCTATAACTCCTGGTCTAAAATGGTACCGCTTTTGAGGCAGACTTAAGGCATAGTCCTACCCACCTTCCTTGTGGCTCTCTAGGTACTGGAACATGATACAATTTCCCAAGTCAGTACAAAAGCAATTCATCTTTATCATCTATCTTTTAGGTTTTGCCAAGACCCCAAACGGCAAAGACGTCTGTAAATGAGGGACCCTTCTGAGCAAACTAATGGAATAGCAATGCCGACTCTGGTGCTGACGACTGTGGCAAAACACTTTCTGATTGCCCCCAAGTCAGTCTGGAAAGGAAAAAAGGGAAAACAAAATATGTGCATATCTGCATGCGCATACACACACAGTTTTACAGAAAGCATTTAGTTAAATGCAGTAGACCACCCAGTGCTAAAGAGTTAAGCCAAAGGTAGAAACAGAATAATTACTATGACCAGCACAAATTCTGCTCGAGGCCTCAGGGGCCTGGAGACCACAGAAATAGCAATTGTATTCAAGGCTATTTTACATGATCCACATATCAGTGAAGAAGTTTCATATTTGGGGAATTTAATGATCCACAGAGAACTGCCAGCAAGTTAAAAAACTATCGAGTGTTGATTTTACTGGATTGGATTTCTACATCTTTTTCAGTTTGACCTCCTGACAAGGGACACCACAGGGCTGATGAACTTAACGAAAATACCTGGAAACTCAGCAAAGAGTGCAAATCTAAGATGAAGTGATACTGGAATTACTTTCCAAGATATGACTTTTACAAAGCTGTCCCTCTTTGCTTAGAGAATTCAGCATTGCTATTAATTGTAAGTGACAGAAACCCCAGTTCAAACTGGCTTAAGCAGAAAAGACAATTTATTATGTAACTGAACAATCCTGTGGCAGCTGCAGGCATGGCTGTGTCAAGGACTCCAATGATGTCAGCAGGATTTGGTTTCTCTCTCCCTGTCAGCTCTGCCTTCCACTGCACTGCTTTCATCCTCAAGTTCATTCTGTGGTTCCCAGTGGCTCCAGACTTAAATCATCCCAGATTAAAGATGACAGGAAACAGACTCTCTTACTTGTATTTCCATCAAAAGTCCTCTGATACTCTCTGAAGAGGCCAGCATGGATCCTGTGTCTCTCCTGAACCAGTCACCATGGCCAGAGGAGTTTTATTTAGTCCCTGATTGGCCAGTTCTGGCTCACTGGATCCACCCAAGGAGCAAATAACAAAGCTCCTTTTAGTGGAGGAGGGGCTAGTTCCTCAAAGGAAACGCAGGATAGTATTACTAGGAGAAAAGAAAATGCCTTCTTCATAGACACAGGAAATATCTATTAAAAAATCTAAGTGTGAAATGTAAATCTATAAAAAAAATTTAATATAGAAAATCTTCATGAACTTTGAGCAAAAAAGTTCTTAGATATAACGAAAGCAGTCTGTAATAGAAAAAAAATTGATAAATTAGAATTCATGAAAATTAAGAATTTTTGCTCTACAAAAAATTGGTCGGAAATTAAGTCAAGCTAGTGAGTGCAATATTTGTAAATCATATATCTGACAAACTTGTATCCAGAATAAAGGACTCTCAAACCTCAAAAAAAAAAAAAAAAGAAAGGGTCTGGGGGAAATTAAAGCCTCCATCAAGGCTAAGAACAAATGGTTGTTCACAGGTGGACAAAGCAACTTTCTTAGTTTTCCTGACTCTCCCCTTTTCATGTCATTTTTCTGCTTGCAATACAATTCACTTCCAGCCTGTCTGAAAATCAAACCACAGACTCCACAATCCAGAGCCCACTGTTAGATGAACTTCTTTTCTTCAGAAAAAAAAAAATGATTCTGAATTTTGTAAATGATTTTTCCTCTCTGATCTAGGCAACTACACCAGCCCCTTGAGGGGGCTGGTTTAATATCAATTAACCAGAAATTATGCGGGTACTCAATGTCATGTCAAATAAGACGACTTTTGGAAGGCGCAGTGAAGAAAATATGAACGGAGAATCTCCAGCCACACAGAACTTTAGGTTCATGGGGAGTATAGGAAAGGGACATTGAAAGGATATGGTAAAACCCAAAGAAATAAGAGTTGCTGTCCCTTTAACGCACAAAATGGGGAAATTTATTTTTCTTCAGTAGGACATATGCTTCCATGTTTTTGTCATCAGACATTCCCTTTCCTTAATTAAACATTAATGAGTAAGTTCACCATTAGTAAAACTCACAGTAAAACTTCAAAGAGCTTTCGTTTCTTTTAGAAATCATGGCCCTCTCCCAACTTCTCACAGCACTCTTGCTGCTAAAAATAAATTAATTAAACAAAGAATACACAGTTGATTTTTAAATGAACAGAAAGTGTATTAAGGAAGTTCCTGTCTGTGGAATACAATCTTTCTCTAAAAAAGGATCATTTTGTAATGTGAATAACCACTCCCAAACCAGGGGTAAAGAATAGATATGTCCCAACTCTTCTTGATTCAGTGACCACCTAGAGCAAGGGCCAGCACACCTATCCTGTGAAAGGTTAGATAATAAATATTTTTGGCTTTGCAAGCCACACAGTCTCTGTCCCAACTATGCAACTCTAGCTTTGCAGTAGAAAAGCAGTCATAGACAATATGTAAACTAGTGAATGGGGCTATGTTCCAATAAAACTTCATTTATAAAAACATGCAGGGCTTCCCTGGTGGCGCAGTGGTTGAGAGTCCGCCTGCCGATGCAGGGGACACGGGTTCGTGCTCCGGTCCGGGAAGATTCCACATGCCGCGGAGCGGCTGGGCCCGTGAGCCATGGCCGCTGAGCCTGCGCGTCCGGAGCCTGTGCTCCGCAACGGGAGAGGCCACAGCAGTGAGAGGCCTGCGTACCGCAAAAAAAAAAAAAAAAAAAAAAAAACACGCAGGGGGCCAGATTTAGCCCCATAGCCATAATTTGATGATCCCCGATCTCGATCACTGTGTGAGAAGGATTCTGAGGTTCTGTCTGAGCTCAGCATTAAAGATCGTGCAGTCAATCAGTGAGGTCTGCCAAAGACTTAGGAAAGAAGGGTCACAGCGCATAAGCCACACATCTGCTACTCTTGCAAGCTGACCAGTTCGTCATTTCAGCCACACGCTCCCACATGTTCCCTGTGTCAGGAATTGTGACCTCGCTGCCTACGGTGGAAGGTGTAGCCTGCGTTTCCTTTTGAGGTTAACTGATTGCCCTAGACAGGGATCAAGCTCACGACCTTGGCCTCATTAGCACCAGCCTTAACCATGTAGCTGAGACATCTTGCTACAGATCTGGCTGCTGGAAAAGTAGGAAAAAAAAAAAAAAATGTCCTTGTTCTTTTGAAAATGGGAGCAACTCACACTGGGAAAATGATCATTAGAAGAACAAAGAGTTAGCGTCTGTCCCAATTTAACCTCTTTTCATTAGATATCCTTAGCTCCCCTACTTCAGGGCTTGTGGATTAACGAAACTTATAGTAGGCATGCTACACCTTGAATAAACACAGGCAAATGCTATCTCCTTTACAAGGCTGATAATGCACTATTTAGTAAGAAAACTGGAAATCATTTCCAAACTATGTAATATGGGAAAATGAAAAGAAAGTGTAGGTTGATATCACTTATATGTGGAATCTAAAAAAACGGTGCAAATGAACTTATCTACAAAACAGAAATAGAGTCACAGATGTAGAAAACAATCTTATGGGTACCAGGGGGGAAAGGAAGGGAGGGATAAACTGGGAGGTTGGGATTGGCATATACATGTTACCAAATATAAAACAGATAACTAATAAGGACCTACTGTATAGCACAGTGAACTCTACTCAATACTCTGTAATGACCTATATGGGAATAGAATCTAAAAGAGTGGATATACGTATATGTATAACTGATTCACTTGGGTGTACAGCAGAAAGTAACACATTGTAAATCAACTATACGCCAATAAAAATTTTTTAAAGAAAAAGAAAGCATAGGAATTCATAACACTGTGAATTCTTTTTCCCCTCCAACCACGTCATAAGTGTAGGTAAAAACAAACTGTTATTTTTCGAAAGAGATCTCCTAAAATGAAAGCAGAAAACCAGGTATTTCGAAGATTTTAATTACACCTGTTGTTTGGAGGTCTTTACACTGATTACAAAGGTGTTTAGGAAACACCTGTAAAGTGGATGTACCAATGAATGAAACTCCTTAACATATAAGCAGAGCTGGCTTCACTGGCATGTGACCCATACTGTCACCCATGACCCGGGGCTCAGAAGGGACCCCCACACGGAAGAGCCCTGCCCTGGGCTTAATGCTCAACTGTTGCCATCTTGAAATACTTAATAATTTTTTAACCTGGGGCTCCACATTTTCATTTGGTACTGGGCCCCCCAATTATGTAGCCAATCCTGAATGTACAAGTCACTGAATATAATTCATTTCTAGTATCCTCAATGCAATTTGGTGAAAGGTATCCAGGGACTGTTCCCTTCCTTCCTTCCTTTCTTTCTGCTTTCATCTTTTTCATTCATCCACTCAACAGTACATTTGTGAAGGCTTTCTCTGTGCCCCCCAGAGTTTTAAGTTCCTTCCAACTAATCTGATCATTACAACTACTCTGTACAAAGGAGAAACAAAGACTCAGGCCATGTACAAGGCCACGTGGCTGCAAATGTCAGATCCGACACATGGCCCTTGGCCTAGGGGATTCAGGAGTCTGATCTTTTCACCACTTCTCAAATCTTACTTTAGAAAAGTCTCAAATATAGTTATTTTTCTTCACATCCCATGTTACCCAGAACCCTCAAACAACTCCCCAAAGAGTAACCCTTGACCTCTGAGGGGCCGCCCCTCTGACTCAAGGCAGATGAGAGTGCTCATCTAGCACCACTTCAAAAGTTCACTTAAATAAAACGAGATTCCACAAACGTACAAGTGGACGGTAAGCTACAGCTAAATTACCAGGCAGCAATCTGCACTGCCAAGTTCCTGACTATGCCTACCTGTGCTTTCCTGAACTCACAGATAAAAGCTGAAACCCAGCCAAACAGCCCTTGGGAATCCTGGTCAGGCTGTTCCCCAAACTGTTCCTGACAATGGCAAAAAACAATAATAATAATAAAAATAAAAATCATTTTACAGTCTTACTTTGGCAGATATTTTCAAGCTTGTAGATTTTTTGAAATGCCAAGGGAAATTCAGCTCAGAGTTTGAGACCCTCATGTTATTACCACAAACAGCAGAGTAAAATGACTTCTTCGGAACTCTCCATTGAGAAATTTGAGATGCTGGGACCAATATGCCCGATGTCAGCACAACCATTAGACTTAGCAACCTTCTGGCCGGGGCCATGCATTTTAATGGGGCTGCGTTTCCAAGAACATTTCCTCTTACAGGTGAGAGAAATGTGAGTTTGGCTTTTCCACCCTAGCACACTGACAGCTTTGACCACCGAAGAGTTAATACTGAAAACATCTGTGCTGTAATTATGTCAGATTCATGCTTATTTGGTGGGAAAGGAGGTTTCATTAATCTGGTCAAAAGAAAACTTAAATGTCAATCGGAGATACTCTGAACATTCGGTAGCAAAGAACCTCAAGGCATTCCCCTCTCCCCAATTGGTCCCTGAGGTTAACTGCTAGCACTGTACAGAGTCACCAGACCCAACCCCCAGCAACACATCAAGATGCATTTAGCCAAATGACCCAGACAGGGAAGCTGTTCATAACACCTCTCCAAAACAGAGCACTCGACATTTGTGCAGGGACATGTCCCTTATCACTCACCCCAGGACATAGCAGCGTGTCCAGCTCACAAGATGCTCAATAATATGTAGTGAATCAATGATGGAACATATTAATTAAAGCTCTTTCTTCCTTTTTTTTTAGCTAAAAGTGATAATGTCCAAAACCCCTAGAAGATTTTCCTAGGAACCTGGCCAAGCTCAGCCGTGTGAGGAAGTTGTCTTACAACACTGAGCAAAGGACGAAAGTGACTGTTTCTCGAATGCCAAGTATCTTCCAAATGCTTCCCATGTACTTCATGTTCACAGCAACCTGTGAGGTAGGTCTTATTTTTGTCCCTATTTTACAGGTGAAGCAAATGAGACTGGTGATGCCAGTTAGGCACAACCAGACTCCAGGAGAGGATAGAAATTTTGTGGAAACCTGAAATGTATTCAATTGGGGACCTTTTCATGAAAAAGAAGACAACATTGCAAACACAAAATTGGTGACAAAAATAGCATTTACCTTGATTGAGCAAAGAAATAACAATTTACTGCAGACTTAGAGATTCATGACCCTTTCTTCTAAGCTCTCTTTAGCAATATCAGAAATGCCTCCTGGTTGCACCCCAACGTCCCGTTCTCCCTGGAACATTCTATAAACTCACAGCAACTCCCAGAATCACAGTGGCCCATGCACAAGATGAGCCTTGAGGCTTAAGCTTCATTAGTTTCACGGTAAAATTGCCTCGGCCTAGATCTAACCTCTCCGTACCTTTGTTTTCTCATCTTTAACATGGGGATTAAAACTGTACCCACCTTACAGGGTTGTTGTGAGGGATAAAGGATTTTAGTACAGGTAAAGTACTTAGAATAGTGTTTAACCAAAGAAAGCATTCAATAAAAAAGGAGAGAGAGAAGGAAGGAAGGGAGGGAGGGAGGGAGAGAGGAAAAAAGGAAGGAAGGAAGGAAGGAAGGGAATGAGAAAGAATAAAAGAAGGGAGGAAGGAAAGAAGGAAGTAAAGAAGAGAGGGAAAGAGGCAGAGATCAGTCTGGGCAAATGTGTTATCCCTTGATAACTCCATCAAATCTGTTCCCAAAGTATCTGGTTCACAATGTTCAGTGAAATGACCTAAGAAATGGAAATCTGGGTAGAAGAGCCTGAGCCTGAACCTTACAGCATGTCGATGATGATGATGGTGGTGGTGATGATGATGACGACAAATGAAATGTGTTTACAATGTCCATTCACAGATTAACTCCTATAACCTTTGCACGAGTTCAACCACAGAACACCTGAGCTGGTTAATATATAGTTAGAAAAAACTGTAAGATAGGAGATTGGTTCAAGATGGCGGAGTAGAAGGACGTGCTCTCACTCCCTCTTGCGAGAGCACTGGAACCACAACTAACTGCTGGACAACCATCGACAGGAAGACACTGGAACTCACCAAAAAAGATACCCCACATCCAAAGACAAAGGAGAAGCCGCAATGCGAAGGTAGGAGGGGCACAATCACAATAGAGTCAAATCCCATAACTGCTGGGTGGGTGGCTCACCAACTGGAGAACACTTATACTACAGAAGTCCACCCACTGGAGTGAAGGTCCTGAGCCCCACGTCAGGCTTCCAAACCTGGGGTCCAGCAACAGGAGGAGGAATTCCTAGAGAATCAGATTTTAAAGGCTAGCAGGATTTGATTACAGGACTTCGACAAGACTGGGGGAAACAGAGATTCCACTCTTGGAGGGCACACATAAAGTAGTGTGCACATCGGAACCCAGGGGAAGGAGCAGTGACCCCATAAGAGACTGAACCAGACCTACCTGCTAGTGTTGGAGGGTCTCCTGCAGAGGTGGGGGGTGGCTATGTCTCACCGTGAGGACAAGGACACTGTCAGCAGAAGCTCTGGGAAGTACTCCTTGGCGTGAGCCCTCCCAGAGTCCGCCATCAACCCCACCAAAGAGCCCAGGTAGGCTCCAGTATTGGGTTGCCTCAGGCCAAACAACCAACAGGGAGGGAACCCAGCCCCACGCATCAGCAGACAAGTGGATTAAAGTTTTACTGAGCTCTTCCCACAGAGCAACAGCCAGCTCTACCCACCACCAGTCCCTCCCATCAGGAAACTTGCACAAGCCTCTCAGATAGCCTCATCCACCAGAGGGCACACAGCAGAAGCAAGAACTACAATCCTGCAGCCCGTGGAACAAAAACCACATTCACAGAAAGATAGACAAGATGAAAAGGCAGAGGGCTATGTACCAGATGAAGGAACAAGACAAAACCCCAGAAAAACAACTAAATGAAGTGGAGATAGGCAATCTTCCAGAAAAAGAATTCAGAATAATGATAATGAAGATGATCCAGGACCTCAGAAAAAGAAATGGAGGCAAAGATCGAGAAGATGCAAGAAATGTTTAACAACGAACTAGAAGAATTAAAGAACAAACAAACAGAGATGAACAATACAATAACTGAAATGAAAAATACACTAGAAGGAATCAATAGCAGAATAACTGAGGCAGAAGAATGGATAAGTGACCCGGAACACAGAATGGTGGAATTCACTGCTGCAGAACAGAATACAGAAAAGAGAATGAAAAGAAATGAAGACAGCCTAAGGACCTCTGGGACAACATTAAATGCAACAACATTCACATCATAGGGGTCCCAGAAGGAAAAGAGAGAGAGAAAGGACTGAAGAAAATATTTGAAGAGATTAGAGTCAAAAACTTCCCTAACATGGGAAAGGAAATAGCCACCCAAGTCCCGGAAGCACAGAGAGTCCCATACAGGATAAACCCAAGGAGAAACATGCCAAGACACACAGTAATCAAATTGGCAAAAATCAAAGACAAAGAAAAATTATTGAAAGCAGCAACGGAAAAAAGACAAATAACATACAAGGGAACTCCCATAAGGTTAACAGCTGATTTCTCAGCAGAAACTCTACAAGCCAGAAGAGAGAGGCATGATATATTTAAAGTGATGAAAGAGAAGAACCTACAACCAAGATTACTCTACCCGGCAAGGATCTCATTCAGATTTGATGGAGAAATCGAAAGCTTTACAGACAAGTAAAAGCTAAGAGAACTCAGCACCACCAAACCAGCTCTACAACAAATGATAAAGGAACTTCTCTAAGCGGGAAACACAAGAGAAGAAAAGGACCTCCAAAAACAAACTCAAAACAATTCAGAAAATGGTAATAGGAACATACATAGCAATAATTACATTAAACGTGAATGGATTAAATGCTCCAACCGAATGACACAAGCTCACTGGATACAAAAACAAGACCCATATATATGCTGTCTACAAGAGACCCACTTCAGACCTAGGGACACATACAGACTGAAAGTGAGGGGATGGAAAAAGATATTCCATGCAAATGGAAATCAAAAGAAAGCTGCAGTAGCAATACTTATATCAGATAAAACGGACTTTAAAATAAAGAATGTTACAAGAGACAAGGAAGGATATTACATAATGATCAAGGGATCAATCCAACAAGAAGATATAACAATTATAAATATATATGCACCCAACATAGGAGCACCTCAATACATAAGGCAACTGCTAACAGCTATAGATGAGGAAATCGACAGTAACAAAATAATAGTGGGGGACTTTAACACCACACTTACACCAATGGACAGATCATCCAAACAGAAAATTAATAAGGAAACACAAGCTTTAAATGACACAATAGACCAGATAGATTTAATTGATATTTATAGGACATTCCATCCAAAACCAGCAGATTACACTTTCTTCTAAAGTGCACACGGAACATTCTCCAGGATAGATCACAACTGGGGTCAAAAATCAAGCATCAGTAAAGTTAAGAAAATTGAAATCATATCAAGCCTCTTTTATCACCACAACGCTATGAGATTAGAAATCAATTACAGAGAAAAAATGTAAAAAACACAAACACATGGAGGCTAAACAATACGTTACTAAATAACCAAGAGATCACTGAAGAAATCAAAGAGGAAATCAAAATATACCTAGAGACAATGAAAATACGACGATCCAAAACCTCTGGGATGCAGCAAAAGCAGTTCTAAGAGGGAAGTTTATAGCTAGACAAATCTATCTCAAGAAAGAAGAAAAATCTCAAATAAACAATCTAACGTTACACCTAAAGGAACTAGAGAAAGAAAAACAAACAAAACCCAAAGTTAGCAGAAGGAAAGAAATCATAAAGACCAGAAGAGAAACAAATAAAAAGAAACAAAGAAAACAACAGCAGAGAACAATAAAACTAAAAGCTGGTTCTTTGAGAAGATAAACAAAATTGATAAACCATTAGCCAGACTCATCAAGAAAAAGAGGGAGAGGACTCAAATCGTTAAAATTAGAAATGAAAAAGGAGAAGTTACAACAGATACTGCAGAAATACAAAGCATCCTGAGAGACTACTACAAGCAACTCTATGCCAATAAAATGGAAAACCTGGAAGAAATGGACAAATTCTTAGAAAAGTATAACTTTCCAAGACTGAACCAGGAAGCAATAGAAAATATGAACAGACCAATCACAAGCACTGAAATTGAAACTGTGATTAAAAACCTTCCAACAAACAAAAGCCCAGGACCAGATG
Organism: Phocoena sinus; assembly: GCF_008692025.1. Lineage (NCBI taxonomy): Eukaryota > Metazoa > Chordata > Mammalia > Artiodactyla > Phocoenidae > Phocoena > Phocoena sinus. Next base: position 6,593,460 of record NC_045777.1, on the reverse strand, counting down.
GCTTCACAGGTGAATTCTATCAAACGTTTAGAGAAGAGCTAACACCTATCCTTCTCAAACTCTTCCAAAATATAGCAGAGGGAGGAACACTCCCAAATTCCTTCTACGAAGCCACCATCACCTTGATACCAAAACCAGACAAGGATGTCACAAAGAAAGAAAACTACAGGCCAATATCACTGATGAACATAGATGCAAAAATCCTCAACAAAATACTAGCAAACAGAATCCAACAGCACATTAAAAGGATCATACACCATGATCAAGTGGGGTTTATTCCAGGAATGCAAGGATTCTTCAATATACGCAAATCTATCAATGTGATAAACCATATTAACAAATTGAAGGAGAAAAACCATATGATCATCTCAATAGATGCAGAGAAAGCTTTCGACAAAATTCAACACCCATTTATGATAAAAACCCTCCAGAAAGTAGGCATAGAGGGAACTTTCCTAAACATAATAAAAGCCATATATGACAAGCCCACAGCAAACATCATCCTCAATGGTGAAAAACTGAAAGCATTTCCACTAAGAACAGGAACAAGACAAGGTTGCCCACTCTCACCACTCTTATTCAACATAGTTTTGGAAGTTTTAGCCACAGCAATCAGAGAAGAAAAAGAAATAAAAGGAATCCAAATCGGAAAAGAAGAAGTAAAGCTGTCACTGTTTGCAGATGACATGATACTATACATAGAGAATCCTAAAGATGCTACCAGAAAACTACTAGAGCTAATCAATGAATTTGGTAAAGTAGCAGGATACAAAATTAATGCACAGAAATCTCTGGCATTCCTATATACTAATGATGAAAAATCTGAAAGTGAAATCAAGAAAACACTCCCATTTACCATTGCAACAAAAAGAATAAAATATCTAGGAATAAACCTACCTAAGGATACGAAAGACCTGTATGCAGAAAATTATAAGACACTGATGAAAGAAATTAAACATGATACAAATAGATGGAGAGATATACCATGTTCTTGGATGGGAAGAATCAACATTGTGAAAATGACTCTACTACCCAAAGCAATCTATAGATTCAATGCAATCCCTATCAAACTACCACTGGCATTTTTCACAGAACTAGAACAAAAAATTTTGCAATTTGTATGGAAACACAAAAGACCCCGAATAGCCAAAGCAATCTTGAGAACGAAAAAAGGAGCTGGAGGAATAAGGCTCCCTGACTTCAGACGATATTACAAAGCAACAGTAATCAAGACAGTATGGTACTGGCACAAAAACAGAAAGATAGATCAGTGGAACAGGATAGAAAGCCCAGAGATAAACCCATGCACCTATGGTCAACTAATCTATGACAAAGGAGGCAAGGATATACAATGGAGAAAAGACAGCCTCTTCAATAAGTGGTGCTGGGAAAACTGGACAGCTACATGTAAAAGAATGAACTTAGAACACTCCCTAACACTGTACTCAAAAATAAACTCAAAATGGATTAAAGACCTAAGTGTAAGACCGGACACTATAAAACTCTTAGAGGAAAACAGAGGAAGAACACTCTCTGAAATAAATCACAGCAAGATCTTTTTTGATCCACCTCCTAGAGTAATGGAAATAAAAACAAACAAAAAAAACAAATGGGATCTAATGAAACTTAAAAGCTTTTGCAAATAAAAGGAAACTACAAACAAGATGAAAAGACAACCCTCAGAATGGGAGAAAATATTTGCAAATGAATCAAAGGACAAAGGATTAATCTCCAAAATATATAAACAGCTTATGCAGCTCAATATTAAAAAAAAAAAAATCCAATCCAAAAATGAGCAAAAGTCCTAAATAGACATTTCTCCAAAGGAGACATACAGATGGCCAAGAAGCACATGAAAAGCTGCTCAACATCACTAATTATTAGAGAAATGCAAATCAAAACTACAATGAGGTATCACCTCACACCAGTTAGAATGGGCATCATCAGAAAATCTACAAACAACAAATGCCAGAGAGGGGGTGGAGAAAAGGGAACCCTCTTGCACTGTTGATGGGAATGTAAATTGATACAGCCACTACGGAGAACAGTATAGAGGTTCCTTAAAAAACTAAAAGTAGGGCTTCCCTGGTGGTGCAGTGGTTGAGAATCTGCCTGCTAATGCAGGGGACACGGGTTCGAGCCCTGGTCTGGGAGGATCCCACATGCCACAGAGCAACTAGGCCCGTGAGCCACAACTACTGAGCCTGCACGTCTGGAGCCTGTGCTCTGCAACAAAAGAGGCCACGATAGTGAGAGGGCCACGCACCGCGACGAAGAGTGGCCTCCGCTTGCCACAACTAGAGAAAGCCCTCGCATAGAAACAAAGACCCAACAGAGCAAAAATAAATAAATTAATTAAAAAAAAAAAAAACAACTAAAAATTGAATTACCATATGACCCAGCAATCCCACTACTGGGCATATACCCAAAGAAAACCATAATTCAAGAAACACATGCACCCCTATGTTCACTGCAGCACTATTTACAGTAGCCAGGACATGGAAGCAACCTAAATGCCCATCAACAGACAAGTGGATAAAGAAGATGTGGTACATATATACAATGGAATATTACTCAGCCATAAAAAGGAATGAAATTGGGTCATTTGTAGAGACGTGCATGGATCTAGAGACTGTCATACAGAGTGAAGTAAGTCAGAAAGAGAAAAACAAATATCGTATATTACCACATATATGTGGAGCCTAGAAACATGGTACAGATGAACCGGTTTGCAGGGCAGAAATAGAGACACAGATGCAGAGAACAAACGTATGGACACCAAGGGGGGAAAGTGGCGTTGTGGGTGGTGGTGGTGTAATGAATTGGGAGATTGGGATTGACATGTACACACTGATGTGTATAAAATTGATGACTAATAAGAACCTGCTGTATAAAAAAATAAATTTTTTAAAAAAACTATGAAGTAGATGTTCTTCCTTGCTTCTCAGCTTCAGAGTTCTGAAGAAGCTCTACCCTTGGCTCATGAAGAAAGATGAGTGAGTGGCTCTCAGAAGCAGACGTGGGTTGGATACTGTGTTAGTCACATTGACTTTAGCCTATGAACTCTGGTTTAGATTCCTCTTCCATCATGACTGTAGGATAACTATTTTCCATCTCTATGACTCACTTTCTTCCTGTATAAAATAAGAGTGATTTAACCTGCCTTTCAAGTTTGTTGTGAAAATTATATAACATGTGCAAAGTACCTGCTGGAGGTCTGCACATAGCAATGCTTAACTATTAACACTTCTGCAAAGCCACAGAAATGGACTTTCCCTCTTGCCCAGTAGTTGAACTCTAGGGACTATTTCCTAAGAAAAATTAACATAAGAATAAAACTATAGGCACAAACATAATCCTTTCAGGATCATCTGCATTTGTGTTATTTTCTTTTTAGAAAAGGATTAAAGATGCTTGTTATCTGTAATAGCAAATAACTGGAGACAACCTAATTGCTCAATAGTAATGTAATATGGAAGGTAATTATGGTACATCAATATGATAGAATATTATGAGGACACTAAAAATGAGCATTTTGAAAACCGCACAGTGACACGGAAATGGTTTTTTGTAAATGTTATGCAAGCGAAACAGAATACAAAATGTCATGCCTGCTCAATAATAACTAGACTAGATTGGTCTCATCCACAACAATCTAGCCGGCACCTAGTATGGAGTAAGCACCAGGTGAATATGTACTGAATGGACTATAAAAACATAGGGCCAGACTTGGAAAGGCAGGTGCAAAAAAATTAAAAGATACTGATAGTATTAAGAGGTTTTTTTCATTGTGCAGTTAAAAAGGAGGGAGTAAAGAAGAAAGGTAGGGAGGAAGCAAAGACAGTAAAAGAGGGAGGGAGGGAGAAAGAAAGGAAGGTAGGAAAGAAGGAAGGAAGGGAGGAAGGAAGGGAGGAAGAAAGGGAAAGGAAAGGAGGGAGGGAGGGAAGGGAGGGAGAGAGGAAGGAAGGAACGAACGAAGGAAAGTAGGAAAGAAGGAAGGAAGGGAGGGAGGGAGGGAAGGGAGGGAAGGGAGGGAGAGAGGGAAGAAGGAAGGAAGGAAAGGATGGAGGAAGGAGGGAGGGAGGGAGGAAGGGACTGACTGAAGGCTCTTCCGTTTGCAATACTGATAGCCACTAAGAGCCACTCAGCCACTTAAAATCTGAGACCTCGGGGTCACAGGAACTTATATTTGAATCTCAGCTCCCACCCCCAATGTTTGCTTGCCTGAACATTTTGACAAATTATGTAATTTCTCTTAAATCTAATACACAGAGATATAACATCAGGCAAACAACAGCACCAACCTCCTGGGAATATCATGATCACGAAATACAATAATTTACGCAAAGCAGCAAGGGTGACACATATTAGAGACCTAATAGTGATAACTGCATTTAATATTATCTCAGCATCATCTTATCATCATAAGAACAATTCTTCTGAGCCACTTACATATAGCAGAGAAAACAAATAAAGATAAAACTCTTCTGCCAGGTCCTTGGAAAGGGGCCATGCAGTAAGTACCCCTAGGGGACACAGGTGCTGACCACCTATCTGGAGCCCCTTGGGGGTTCAGCTCTTCCGGTTTAAGGGAGTTTGCTTCTCACGGTCTCACTGAACCAATTCATCTTCTCATCAAACTCTTTCCTGCACAGACCAACTGCAACGGCTCCATAGAAATAATTAACATGCCCCTGGCAGCCTTTACGGGTATTCGGTTTGTAAAGCAGTGACCTAGAGATGGGGCATCTCTTGCAGATTAATGGCTCACAAGGGTCATTACTGGTGCGAAGGCACTTCCAGGGGCTACTGATTCCTTTCGACCAGTTGTTAGCCCACAGTTTCAACTGCCAAATGCTTTGTGCACACGAGGGTCTCCATTAGCAGTTGGGATGTGCATGCAATACCAAGATTTGCCTTCATACGCTCCACTTTGCATTTTTCAAAGCAAGGAGAGAGGGATTTGGTATTGGAATCAAATATTTATTTATGCTGGAAAACATCACGCAAAACAACCCTATTCTGCTGACACCCAGGACAACGTCTGCCTCGCCACGGTTGAGATGGCTTACGGCCTGGCCCAAACCCATTTCCTTTTCTTCTTTGTAACGGAACACCAATTATATTCTGAGGGCAACTGTGCTCAGCCAAACGGCCACGTTTCACAACCCCCTCGTAGCCGGGGTAGCTACTGAGATATGAGCAGAAGTCACTTTGTAAGACATCTGGGAAAGCTCTGGTGCCATCTCTTCCAGCTTCCGACCTGGGCACCAGAAGGCAGCTCGTGGCCTTAGGAAATGTTAGAGATGGTGGAGGCAAACGCTAAAGGCGCTGGGGTGCCTCCTGGCTTCCTGCAGCTGCTACAGCAACTCTCTTCTGCCCACCTCCAGCCTCTTGCATATGTGAGAAAGAGAAAAAAAAACTGTTAAGAACTGGGAAAGTCCAATATTTCACCCTACTCACAAGATAACAAGTTAGCCTGCCACGGTTTCAAGGAGGCTGGCAGAAGAAACGAGACTCCTGGGTCAGAAACAAAGGATTCTATTCCTCCCAGCATAGCAGACAGCTCGAGCCTCATGGTCACAGCAGTTTCCTCTGCCCCACCCTGGCTACACCCCCAGCACCACGGAGGTAACCAGGGGCAGCCCACGTAGATTCTGTACACACACTGGCACAGCATCACAGCTGAGGAACCCCCAAATTAGGACACCCGATTTTTTGTAACTGGCTGTGAACAAACCTGTCCAAACCTTACGTTGTAAAGAGACTTTATCTTTATTAACCTGCCCAGCAAACAAATCTTCCCTCTGCCCCAGGGGTAGACACTATCTCTAGCTTCCAAAGGTGTTTGCAACAAATATCTTGCAGAAGGCTCTCCACGACAAAAGCTGCTGGTACCTCTGCTCACAAAACATGCAGAAATGAGGAAGAGCCACGCAAAACCACCACCCAACAACAACCATCTATTTTGTTTAAGCCACTGTTATTTCCAGTTTGTTACCAGCCACTGAGTGGAATGCCTTGGCAGTTCTTCCAGTGGCTGCATCATCGTTTCATTTCCCTTTACAAAGAATAGAACGCTGGTCACGTGACTCTCTTCCAGATTCAGAGGTCACTTCGGGTAGAAGAAAGCACATGGGCTTACTCTGGAACCAGACTGCCCAGGTTCTGATCCCAATCTCACTGTTCATTAGCTGTGTGACTTATGCAAGTTACTCAACCTCTCTGTGCTCGGTTTTCTTATCTAAAAAGTAGGAATGATAAGAGCAGCTACCTCACAGTCGTGGTGAGAATGACGAGTGTTAATACACACAAAGCATTAGGATAGTGCCTGGCGTAGTGAAATGTGAGCTGGGAGCGGAGGAGAGCATAGTGGTCACAAGCAAATCCCAGCTCCACCACTGATGAGCCGAGTTTTATGGGGTAAGCTCCTTAACCTCTTTAAAACGTCTTTATCTGCAAAGTAACATGCTCCCCTCAGAGAGCTGTGGGCATGAAAAGGGATAATGCATATAAAACGTATAACACAATGCCTGGCACTGGGGCAAACCCTTCACAAAATAGCGCCTATTGTTGCTATTGTTGTTCATTTTGTGTTGGACTTAAAGTCTGTTCTTTAATCATTTAGAGACATCAGAAGACTTTTGTAACTCCTTACTTTATCACATGAATATTTTTAGTCAAACATTATTAAATTTCTCTGATTGCAGACCCCTTTAATCTTCTGGTTTCGTTCTGACAGAGATCAACTGGGGTCGTCCCAACCTCATCAAATTCTCAGTCAATTCAATTGCACCATAGAAAGATACAGGTCCTCAGAGCTAACCATTTTTATGCTTCTGAATCAGCAAAAATGATTTCGTCTTTCTTCTTTTAAAAGGTCGCTGAACTCCATTTGTTCTAAATAATACTTTCTAAGAAGGATCCAACTGCTAACTGAAAGCATTTCATTCCCCATATATTACATAAAAATGAGATCTGGAATTCCTCATCTACATTAAAATCCTCCAATGCTATTCACATCTTTAATGTGACTCTAACATATTGAAACAATGTGAGAAATTTTTAAGTTAAAAGATTTTATACATTTTCTTAAAGTAAGATTGATCTGAAGTATTTTTTAAATACAACATTTACGAGAATGTCACTATAGAATTTCTTCACTTCATCACATCTTTTTGACAACTAAGAAAGGTCTCCTTCATACTTCTAAATCAAATCCTGTAATAAATGCACAATCTTGACTTGAGACAGGTTTATTACACAACCGAAACCCCCAGCAGTAAGCTTATAATTAAGTGGTAGTATTAATAGACAGTGAGCTTGGGCATGTGTTCCAATTATGTGCAAAGATTTGAAAAGAGCTGAATGTTGGGTGACAGAAGGATTTCCAATTTCTTTAAGTGTTTGGGAGGATACTTCATCCTAGCAAGCTCATACAGGTGCATCTCTATTCTTCACTGCTTTTTCTAACATCGCTGGGCTGAATCCTCAAACTCACCAAAATAAATCTTGGGTTCCTTCTGTTAATATATTTTTCAACTTCAGGACTGTAAAAAAAAAAAAATCTCTGAAAAACAGTCCCAGGAGTTTTGAGGGTTACTGAGGCAGGGAGTCCAAGTAACAAAAATTATACCAGAGTCAGGCACATTTCAACAAGCATTTACGGAGGATGGATAGTGAATCACATATGAGGAGTTCTTCCTTTATCATCTGGCAAACTCCTATTCATCCTCCTAGGAAGTCCAGGTGTCCTCCCTCTAGGGAGCCTTGATTTCCCTTAGCTCAGAGTGGAATAGGCATAGGCATCCGTTCTGTGTCATCTCAAAGTGCCCTGAGCACACCTCAATCATTGCATTTATCCCTTTTAACGTATTTTTTAATTTTTATATTATTCATTTGTATCCTTGGTACTTACCATCTGACTTAGAGCATAGCAGGTGCTCACATAGGTGCTATAACAGTACCTACCTGAAAAGTCTTTAAGAAGATTAATGTAAGAAGAGAAAACAAGTTTGAGGTAAGGCATTGGTGAAACTGCAGTGCTACAGGTATGGCAGAAGCAGGTAGTGAAGGTATTGTATGCCACGTTATGGGCCAGGATGTGAAGAACAGTCAAATATCTACAGGGCACAGAGGGGTCATTTGTAAAAGGAGAGTAGGCTAGGTAGCACTACTGGGAATAGTGGGGACTTTAGCAAAATGAACAATGAAAAAGCCCACAATGTGAAATTTCCTAATTTCTAAACAAGGCCCATCTTCAAGCATAGCAGGATATGGCCACCAGTTTGAAACCTCTGAGAAATTGTATTTCCCAGTCCAGGTTCCAAGAGTGGTCTTCTCTGCTTATGCACGAGCAAAAAAAAGGAAATGATCACTCATAAGCCTATAGGCCAAAAGAGCATTCGTTTCTTCCATTTAATTAAGAAAAAGCCAATAATAAGGATTTTTAGCTCCAGCTAAGATAGAGTTAACAGAATCAGATTTACACTCCAACATTAAAAACCTAGAAAGCCAGACAAAATACATGGAAAAAAAAAATGGTCTGCAAATAATGGCAGTGTAAGACTAAGAAGAGAAAGCCCTACAGTTGCACCCGCTGATTGCCCGAAAGCAATTTCCAGGCTGCAGTACTGGGCCAAGGAACCCAAACAGAGTCTGGTGATCGCACAGACATGAGGAAAGGAAACCCAAAGTTGCAGAAGTCAAGGTGGCTAGAATTCAGGTATCAAGCCATAAGAATGGAGGAAGCTGCACAGAAAGACAGCTCCAGAGATTTGCTGAAGGGTCTTCAACTGAATACTGATAGGCATGTGCAGAAGAAACTATCCAAGGCCAAAAAAGAACCACTGGAAAAATGAAGGAAGAACTATTTCCAAGCTTACACAGGGCTGGGAAGTGTATGTTCCCAACAGCCAGAGAGAAAAGATTTCATAGTACAGAGGGTGTTGGGTAGAATCCTCAGAAGGATATCATACTAGTAGTGAACCTAAATTAGCCCTAGACTAATGGATACTCCCGTTCTGACTAAGCAATACCTAAAAGCAAGTCTCAAAAGGATTCAAGCGATTCCAAATAACTTAACAGTGTTTTGGAACAAAAATCCAGTTCTATTTAAAGGAATATAATAAAATCAATTCCAGCAAACAGCAACAGAAAATTCACAATGTCCAGCAGGAATAAATAAACAGGTGGCATCTCTATAATACCTAACGAGATAATGGATAATAAGGGAATGTTATGAGCAAAACTATGCCATGAAATTTGACAACTTAAACAGAATGGACAAGTTCCTTCAAAGATACAAAACCAGATGTGACTCAAGAAGAAAGTGGTAACTTAAGTAGCCCTACATCTACTGAAGAAGTTGAATTCATAGTTTAAAAATCTTTCAACAAGGAAAACTCCAGGCCAGATGGCTTCACTGGTGAATTCTATACACTCTTCAAAAAAATACAAGAGAAGGTGATACATTCCAAGACATTTTAGAAAACCAGCATTACTCAGTTAACAAAACCAGCAAAGACACTATTTTAAAAAGAAAACTGCGCACTTCCCTGGTGGCGCAGTGGTTGAGAGTGTGCCTGCCGATGCAGGAGACACGGGTTCGTGCCCTGGTCCGGGAAGATCCCACATGCCGCGGAGTGGCTGAGCCCGTGAGCCATGGCCGCTGAGCCTGCGCGTCCAGAGCCTGTGCTCCGCAACGGGAGAGGCCACAACACTGAGAGGCCCATGTACCGCAAAAAAAAAAAAGAAAAAAGAAAACTGCAATGTACATACATATCTCATGTACATGACTACCAAAAATCCTTTAAAATCTTAGAAAATTGAATCCAACAACATGTAAATCAAGTGGGGTTCATCCCAATAATGTAAGGTTGATTTAATTTTTGAAAAGCAATCAATGCAAGTCAATATATCAGCAGACTAATGATGAAAAAACATGATCTTCTCAAAAGATGCAGTGAAACATTTGACAAAATCCCACGCCTGATATTCATGATAAAAAGTCTCTGCAAACTTGGAATAGAAGGGAATCTCTTTGACCTGATTAAAGGCACCTGTGGTAAACCTATAGCCAACAACATACCGAAATGCTGAAAGATTAAACCTTTAATCCTAACATCAAGAACAAGGCAAGGATGTCTACTCTCATTGCTCCTAGCCTACATCATACTGGAGGTTCTTGCCATTCTAATACAAAAAAAAAAAAAACAAAATGCATATGGATTGTAAAGGAAGAAGTAAAACTCTATTTATCATTAGACAACATGGCAGAAAATCCTAAGGAATCTACCAAAAATAACTACTAGAACTAATAACTGAGTTTAGAAAGGTTTCAAGATTCAAGGTCAATGTGCAATGACAACTCAAGGTCATTTAGATGTCCAGATACTAGCCCTGAACAAATGGAAATTGAAATCTTAAAAGTACTAATTAAAATAGCATCAAAATTATTAAATACTTTGGAATGAATTTAGGAATAAAACATTGCTAAGATAAATTAAAGAAGGCCTAAATAAACAGAAGGATATACCATGTTCATGGATTGAAAGACTCAATATTGTTAAGATGTCAATTATCACCCAGTTGATCTATACATTCAATGTATTCCCAATCACATTCCTTGCAGGAATTTTTTGTTTTGTTCTGTTTGTGTTTTGTTTGTGTTTTTGGTTTTTTTTGCGGTACGCAGGCCTCTCACTGTTGTGGCCTCTCCCGTTGCAGAGCACAGGCTCCGGACGCGCAGGCTCAGCAGCCACGGCGCACAGGCCCAGCCGCTCTGCGGCATGTGGGATCTTCCCGGACCGGGACACGAACCTGCGTCCCCTGCATCGGCAGGCAGACTCTCAACCACTGCGCCACCAGGGAAGCCCGGGAATTTTTATATAAATGAATAAGCCAATTCTAAAATTCACATGGAAATGCAGAGAACTAGAATAGCCAAAATAAGTTCTCAAAAGAACAATAGAGGATCTGCAGAATTTATTATAAATCTGCAGTAATCAAAACAGTATCATACTGGGCTCATAGTAGACATACAGGCCAATGAAGCAGAATAAGATATTCTCAGAATTAACTCACACATGTATAATCAATCGATTATCAGCAAATGTTTGATTCAATGGGGAAAATACAGTTTTTTCAACAAATGGTGCTAGAACAATCAGATGTCCACATTCAAAAAAAAAAGAACTTTGGGGAGACCTTCAAGATGGCGGAGGAGTAAGATGTGGAGATCACCTTCCTCCCTACATATACATCAGAAATACATCTACATGTGGAGCAACTCCTACAGAACACCTATTGAATGCCGGCATAAGTCCTCAGACTTTCCAAAAGGCAAGAAACCGCCCACATACCTGGGTAGAGCAAAAGAAAAAAGAAAAAATAGAGACAAAAGAATAGGGATGGGACCTGCACCTCTGGGAGGGAGCCGTGAAGGAGGAAAAGTTTCCACACACTAGGAACCCCTTCACTGGTGGAGAGAGAGGGTGGGTGGAGGGGAAGCTTCAGAGCCATGGAGGAGAGCACAGCAACAGCGGTGCAGAGGGCAATGCAGAGAGATTCACGCACAGAGGATCAGTGCCGACCAGCAATCACCAGCCCAAGAGGCTTGTCTGCACACCCGCTGGGGCGGGCGAGGGCTGGGAGCTGAGGCTCAGGCTTCGGTCGGATCAAAGGGAGAAGACCGGGGTTGGCTGCGCGAACACAGCCTGAAGGGGGCTAGTGCGCCACAGCTAGCCAGAAAGGAGTCCAAGAAAATGTCTGGAACTGCCTAAGACGCAAAAGACCATTGTTTCGGGGTGCGCGAGGAGAGGGGATTCAGAGCACCACCTAAATGAGCTCCAGAGACAGGCGCGAGCTGTGGCAAACAGCGCGGACCCCAGAGACAGGCATGAGATGCTAAGGCTGCTGATGCCGCCACCAAGAAGCCCATGGGCAAGCACAGGTCACTATCCACACCTCCCCTCCTGGGAGTCTCTGCAGCCCACCACTTGCCAGGGTCCCGTTACCCAGGGACAACTCCCCAGGGAGAACACATGGCACGCCTCAGGCTGTTGCAACGTCACGCTGGCCTCTGCCGCCACAGGCCCGCCCCACAACCGTACCCCTCCCTCACCCCCAGCCTGAGTGAGCCAGAGCCCCCGAAGCAGCGGCTCCTTTAACCCCATCCTGTCTGAGCAGGAACAGACGCCCTCAGGTGACCTACACTCAGAGGCAGGTCCAAATCCAATCCTGAACCCGCGGAGCTGTGCGAACACAGAAGAGAAAGAGAAATCTCTCCCAGCAGCCTCAGGAACAGCGGATTAAATCTCCACAGTCAACTTGATGTACCCTGCATCTGTGGAACACCTGAATAGACAACAAATCATCCAAAATTGAGGAGGTGGACTTTGGGAGCAATGATATATACTTTTTTTCCCCTTTTGCTCTTTTTGTGAGTGTGTATGTGTATGCTTCTATGTGTGATTCTGTCTGTATAGCTTTGCTTTTACCATTTGTCCTAGGGGTCTGTCTGTCCTATTTTTCGTTTTTGTTTTAGTTTTTTTTTTTTTTAGTATTCTTTTTAGCACTTGTAATCATTGGTGGATTTGTTTTTTGGTGTGGTCGCTCAATCTTTTTTTTATTACCTAAAAAAATATTTTTATAACTTTTTATTTTCATAACTTTATTTTATTTTATCTTCTTCTTTCTTTCTTTCATTCTTTTTTTTCTCCCTTTTATTCTGAGCTGTGTGGATGACAGGCTCTTGGTGCTCCAGCCACACGTCAGGGCTGTGCCTCTGAGGTGGGAGAGCCAAGTTCAGGACACTGGTCCACAAGAGACCTCCCAACTCCACATAATACCAAAGGGCAAAAATCTTCCACAGATCTCCATCTCAACGCCAAGACGCAGCTCCACTCAACGACCAGCAAGCTCCAGTGCTGGACACCCTATGCCAAACAACTAGCAAGACAGGAACACAACCCCACGCATTAGCAGAGAGGCTGCCTAAAATAACAATAAGGCCACAGACATGCCAAAACACACCACCAGACATGGACCTGCCCACCAGAAAGACAAGATCCAGCCTCATCCACCACAACACAGGCACTAGTCCCCTCCACCAGGAAGCCTACACAACCCACTGAACCAACTTTAGCCACTGGGGACAGACACCAAAAACAACGGGAACTACGAACATGCAGCCTGCAAAAAGGAGACCCCAAACACAGTAAGATAAGCAAAATGAGAAGACAGAAAAACACACAGCAGATGAAGGAGCAAGATAAAAACCCACCAGACCTAACAAATGAAGAGGACATAGGCAGTCTACCTGAAAAAGAATTCAGAATAATGATAGTAAAGATGACCCCAAATCTTGGAAATAGAATGGAGAAAATACAAGAAACGTTTAACAAGGACCTAGAACTAAAGAGCAAACAAACAGTGATGAGCAACATAATAAATGAAATTAAAAATTCTCTAGAAGAGATCAATAGCAGAATAACTGAGGCAGAAAAACGGATAAGTAACCTGGAAGATAAAATAGTGGAAATAACTACTGCACAGCAGAATAAAGAAAAAAGAATGAAAAATATTGCAGACAGTCTCAGAGACCTCTGGGACAACATTAAATGCACCAACATTAGAATTATAGGGGTCCCAGAAGAAGAAGAGAAAAAGAAAGGGACTGAGAAAATATTTGAAGAGATTATAGTTGAAAACTTCCCTAATATGGGAAAGGAAATAGTTAATCAAGTCCAGGAAGCACAGAGAGTCCCATACAGGACAAATGCAAGGAAAAACACACCAAGACACACATTAATCAAACTATCAAAAATTAAATACAAAGAAAAAATATGAAAAGCAGCAAGGGAAAAGCAGCAAATAACGTACAAGGGAATCCCCATAAGGTTAACAGCTGATCTTTCAGCAGAAACTCTGAAAGCCACAAGGGAGTAGCAGGACATATTTAAAGTGCTGAAAGGGAAAAACCTACAACTAAAATTACTCTACCCAGCAAGGATCTCATTCAGATTCGACGGAGAAATTAAAACCTTTACAGACAAGGAAAACCTAAGAGAATTCAGCACCACCAAACCAGGTTTACAACAAATGCTAAAGGAACTTCTCTAGGCAGGAAACACAAGAAGAGGAAAAGATGTACAATAACAAACCCAAAACAATTAAGAAAATGGTAATAGGAATATACATATCGATAACTACCTTAAATGTAAATGCATTAAATGCAAAAACCAAAAGACATAGACTGGCTAAATGGATACAAAAGCAAGACCCGTATATATCCTGTCTACAAGAGACCCACTTCAGACCTAAGGACACATACAGACTGAAAGTGAGGGGATGGAAAAAGATATTCCATGCAAATGGAAATCAAAAGAAAGCTGGAGTAGCAATTCTCATATCAAACAAAATAGACTTTAAAACAAAGACTATTACAAGAGACAAGGACACTACATAATGATCAAGGGATCAATCCAAGAGGAAGATATAACAATTGTAAATATTTATGCACCCAACATAGGAGCACCTCAATACATAAGGCAAATACTAACAGCCATAAAAGGGGAAATCGACAGTAACACATTCATAGGAGGGGACTTTAACACCCCACTTTCACCAATGGGCAGATCATCCAAAATGAAAATAAATAAGGAAACACAAGCTTTAAATGATACATTAAACAAGATGGACTTAATTGATATTTATAGGACATTCCATCCAAAAGCAACAGAATACACATTCTTCTCAAGTGTTCATGGAACATTCTCCAGGATAGATCATATCTTGGGTCACAAATCAAGCCTTGGTAAATTTAAGGAAATTGAAATCGTATCAAGTACCTTTTCTGACCACAATGCTATGAGACTAGATATCAATTACAGGGGAAAATCTCTAAAAAATATAAAAACATGGAGACTAAAAAATACACTACTTAATAACCAAGAGACCACTGAAGAAATCAAAGAGGAAATCAAAAAATACCTAGAAACAAATGACGATGAAAACACAACGACCCAAAACCTAGGGGATGTAGCAAAAGCAGTTCTAAGAGGGAAGTTTATAGCAATACAATCCTACCTTAAGAAACAAGAAACATCTCATATAAACAACCTAACCTTACACCTAAAGCAGTTAGAGAAAGAAGAACAAAAATACCCAAAAGTTAGCGGAAGGAAAGAAATCATAAAGATCAGATGAGAAATAAATGAAAACGAAATGAAGAAAATGATAGCAAAGATCAATAAAACTAAAAGCTGGTTCTTTGAGAAGATAAACAAAATTGATAAACCATTAGCCAGACTCATCAAGAAAAAAAGGGAGATGACTCAAATCAATAGAAATAGATATGAAAAAGGAGAAGTAACAACTGACACTGCAGAAATACAAAGGATCATGAGAGATTACTACAAGCAACTATATGCCAATAAAATGGACAATCTTGAAGAAATGGACAAATTCTTAGAAATGCACAACCTTCCGAGACTGAACCAGGAAGAAATAGAAAATATGAACAGACCAATCACAAGCACTGAAACTGAAACTGTGATTAAAATCTTCCAACAGACAAAAGCCCAGGACCAGATGGCTTCACAGGCAAATTCTATCAAATATTTAGAGAAGAGCTAACACCTATCCTTCTCAAACTCTTCCAAAATATAGCAGTGGGAGGAACACTCCCAAACTCATTCTACGAGGCCACCATCACCCTGATACCAAAACCAGACAAAGATGTCACAAAGAAAGAAAACTACAAGCCAATATCACTGACGAACACAGATGCAAAAATCCTCAACAAAATACTAGCAAACAGAATCCAACGGCACATTAAAAGGATCATACACCATGATCAAGCGTGGTTTATCACAAGAATGCAAGGATTCTTCAATATACGCAAATCAATCAATGTGATACACCATATTAACAAACTGAAGAATAAAAACCATATGATCATCTCAATAGATGCAGAAAAATCTTTCGACAAAATTCAACACCCATTTATGATAAAAACCCTCCAGAAAGTAGGCATAAAGGGAACTTTCCTCAACATAATAAAGGCCACATATGACAAACCCACAGCCAACGTCGTCCTCAGTGGTGAAAAACTGAAACCATTTCCACTAAGATCAGGAACAAGACAAGGCTGCCCACTCTCACCACTATTATTCAACATAGTTTTGTAAGTATTAGCCACAGCAATCAGAGAAGAAAAAGAAATACAAGGAATCCAAATCATAAAAGAAGAAGCAAAGCTGTCACTGTTTGCAGATGACATGATACTATACATAGAGAATCCTAAAGATGCCACCAGAAAACTACTAGAGCTAACCAATGCATTTGGTAAAGCAGAAGGATACAAAATTAATGCACTGAAATCTCTTGCATTCCCATACACTAATGATGAAAAATCTGAAAGAGAAATTAACGAAACACTCCCATTTACCATTCTAACAAAAAGAATAACATACCTAGGAAAAAACCTACCTAAGGAGACAAAAAACCTGTATGCAGAAAACTATAAGACACTGATGAAAGAAATTAAAGATGATACAAATAGATGGAGAGATATAACATGTTCTTGGATTGGAAGATCAACATTGTGAAAATGACTATACTCCCCAAAGCAATCTACAGATTCAATGCAATCCCTATCAAACTATCACTGGCATTTTTCACAAAACTAGAACAAAAAATTTCACAATTTGTAAGGAGACACAAAAGACCCCGAATAGCCAAAGCAATCTTGAGAAAGAAAAACGGAGCTGGAGGAATCAGGCTCCCTGACTTCAGACTATACTACAAAGCTACAGTAATCAAGACAGTATGGTACTGGCATAAAAACAGAAATACAGATCAATGGAACAGGATAGAAAGCTCAGAGATAAACTCACACACATATGGTCCCCTTATCTTTGACCAAGGAGGTAAGAATATACCGTGGAGAAAAGACAGCCTCTTCAATAAGTGGTGCTGGGAAAACTGGACAGCTACATGTAAAAGTATGAGATTAGGTCACTCCCTAACACCATACACAAAAATAAACTCAAAATGAATTAAAGACCTAAATGTAAGGCCAGACACTGTCAAACTCTTAGAGGAAAACACAGGCAGAACACTCTATGACATAAATCACAGCAAGATCCTTTTTGACCCACCTCCTAGAAAAATGGAAATAAATATAAAAATAAACAAATGGGACCTAATGAAACTTCAAAGCTTTTTCACAGCAAAGGAAACCATAAACAAGACCAAAAGACAACCCTCAGAATGGGA
Source organism: Phocoena sinus (assembly GCF_008692025.1). Classification (NCBI taxonomy): domain Eukaryota; kingdom Metazoa; phylum Chordata; class Mammalia; order Artiodactyla; family Phocoenidae; genus Phocoena; species Phocoena sinus. The sequence continues at coordinate 6,576,177 of NC_045777.1, read as the reverse complement.
GAAAATATTTGCAAATGAAGCAACTGACAAAGGATTAATCTCCAAAATGTACAAGCAGCTCATGCAGCTCAATATCAAACAAACAAACACCCCGATCCAAAAATGATCAGGAGACCTAAATAGACAATTCTCCAAAGAAGATATACAGATTGCCAACAAACACATGAAAGAATGCTCAACATCATTAATCATTAGAGAAATGCAAATCAAAACTACAATGAGATATCATCTCACACTGGTCAGAATGGCCATCATCAAAAAATCTACAAACAACAAATGCCAGAGAGGGTGTGGAGAAAAGGGAACCCTCTTGCACTGTTGGTGGGAATGTAAATTGATACAGCCACTACAGAGAACAATATGGAGGTTCCTTAAAAAACTAAAAATAGAACTACCATACGACCCAGCAATCCCACTACTGGGCATATACCCTGAGAAAACCATAATGCAAAAAGAGTCATGTACCAAAATGTTCATTGCAGCTCTATTACAATAGCCAGGACATGGAAGCAGCCTAAATGTCCATCAACAGATGAATGGATAAAGAAGGTATGGCACATATATACAATGGAATATTACTCAGCCATAAAAAGAAACGAAATTGAGTTATTTGTAGTGAGGTGGATGGACCTAGAGTCTTTCATACAGAGTGAAATAAGTCAGAAAGAGAAAGACAAATACCATATGTTAACACATATATATGGAATCTAAAAACAAAGGTCATGAAGAACCTAGGGGCAAGATAGCAATAAAGACGCAGACCTACTAGAGAATGGACTTGAGGACACGGGGAGGGGGAGGGGTAAGCTGGGACAAAGTGAGAGAGTGGCATGGACACTACCAAATGTAAATAGATAGCTAGTGGGAAGGAGCCGCATAGCACAGGGAGATCAGCTTGGTGCTTTGTGACTACCTAGAGGGGTGGGATACGGAGGGTGGGAGGGAGGGAGATGCAAGAGGGAAGAGATATGGGGACATATGTATAACTGATTCACTTTGTTATAAAACAGAAAGTAACATACCATTGTAAAGCAATTATACTCCAATAAAGATGTTAAAAAAAAAAATGGGGGCTTCCCTGGTGGCGCAGTGGTTGAGAGTCTGCCTGCTGACGCAGGGGACACGGGTTCGTGCCCCAGTCCGGGAGGATCCCACATGCCACGGAGCAGCTGGGCCTGTGAGCTATGGCCGCTGAGCCTGAGCGTCTGGGGCCTGTGCTCCGCAGCGGGCGAGGCCACAGCAGTGAGAGGCCCGCGTACCGAAAAAAAAAAAAAAATGTAATTCACACCCACCAGAACTACTGAATCAGAATCGTCACTTTTACAATCTCCCCACTGTACTTGTGTACCCATGAATGGTTGAAAGGTACATTTCTACCTGGACATGTCTTTTCTGTCTGAGAAATACACACATTGTATCCAGTTTGATATAAATAAAACACTCAAAAATGAAAAAAATAAAAGGGGGTAAACAAGGGAGTAGACCGTGCAGCCCCAGAGAGTAGTCAAGAGGATTGTAACCACAACCAAAGAGGTGAACAGACTGATTATAGGACCCCTATCCCAAAATGTAACCCTAACAGGGCTGGTAAATAGAAAGACCACTGAGCATGAAGCCAGACAGACCTAAATTTAATTTCCAGCTAAGCGACAAGTTTAATTTCACTGAACCCCAATTTCATCCATTGTTGAATGGGGATGGTAAGACCTCCCAGCGTTGTAATGAGGTATAAATGAGATCCAAAGGGTGCATCCCTGACACTTACTAGGGACTAATACATGCTCACTCTCCCTCTCGATACTGACTTTGAGTTCCCAAAACTTCTCTAATTAATGACACTCAGTGACAACCCTTAACACACACAGGCATAGGATTGGGGACAGAGAGAGAGGGAGATACATGCCTCCAAATATCCAGACCAAAAAAAAAAAAATCTGAATCTGTTAGAAACAGCGAGAACTTCCAAACTTTCATAGCTAAGATGCACACAATTGTGAAAAATGTCATGATCCTATTTGCCCCAAATCAGAACTAATCAAAAAAAAAAAAAAAACTTTATGGTAACTTTCTCCAGGGATAATGGTTTCTAGTGTCTAACACTTGGAGAGCAGCTTCTAATTGAGGAAACAGAGCCAACTCTGGCTGGTGCAAAAGATTCTGTTGAACAAGGGTGCAAATCAAGGTGAAACTTCTCCCCTTTCCTCGAAGCAGAGATAACTACACATAGAATACAGTGATAACAGGCAGGTGGGACTATTATATTCTTTTAAAAACAGGGAACAGCAGGAGGTTGATAGCTCCTAGGTGAATGTGACAAGAACAGAAAGCACAATAGGATCTGAATCCATCCAACTGTCAAACTTGGTAATATTCTGATGAAAGAAGTTTTTTTTAACAGAAGAACACATTTTCTCACCATCCCCGCTACCCACCTAATTTTCTCCTCTGTATATCCTCACCAACCACATCCTAATTGATTGCAACTGATCGGGATTTCAGTCCCTCCAAGGGCTACACTCCGGCCCAGCTCCCCGTATTTCAGGAATATGTGGTGTTCATGTAGATAGCACGTTCTTAATAGAATCTGGGAAGATGTTCTTTGGCAGAAAATGATTTCACAGACATTTTTCATTATGATAGATGTGGTATTACAGCCGTTATAAAAAATTTCAAGCTGTGTAGCAGCTTTGTCACTAGTGTTATAAATCACTCACTCGTATATTAAAGTCTGTGGAAAGAAACTGAAGGAAAGGGGGGAAAAAAACCCTCATCTCCTATTTACAGACGAGGTATAATTTGGTATTACCCTTAAAGGTTCAAGGCAGCTTAGAGGATCTGTATTCACTGCTTCCATGAGGATCAGGGGATCACATTCCATGACTGCTGAGCTGGGGAAGGCACAGGCCATGCAGAGAGCAGTGAGCCAACATTTTCTGCTGTAAATACTGATGGCAAAGAGAAAGCCTGTGCTTCCAAGAGACGGAGGGCAGAGAAACCAACCGCCATGTGCAAGATAAGCCGGTAGGGAAATTAATTAAGGATTAATAAATTACGTACGTTAGAAGCAACTCCATGCCACTAATGCAATTTATTTCATCCACATGGAAGTCTGTGTGTAGGATGGTCTATCTCTGTCTGCCTTTATAGGCAACTGCAGTATCTAACTCTGTGCTATGATTTCCGTTGGGCTGAGAAGGTCCTAGTTTGGGGTATTCCAAATTTAAGGATGCCCTCTCTCTCTAAACCATATTGGATGTTTGACATTTTTTTTTTTTTTTTTTTTTTTGCGGTATGCGGGCCTCTCACTGCTGTGGCCTCTCCCATTGCGGAGCACAGGCTCCGGACGCGCAGGCCCAGCGGCCATGGTTCACGGGCCCAGCCACTCCGTGGCATGCGGGATCCTCCCGGACCGGGGCACGAACCGGTATCCCCTGCATCGGCAGGCGGACTCTCAACCACCGCGCCACCAGGGAAGCCCTGACATTTTTAACACAATAGTATAGCCATGGCAGGGAGAGGCAAAGACCAGGGATGGAGTTACACCCACCCTTTTTCTCTATCCAAAGCACATACCTGAATTCAATGCACACTGCTTTTAGCCCCCCTCACAAAGGTGGGATTCTTCATGATCACAATGGGCTGACACCTAATTTGGCTCCCTGGGGCAGGGTGGAGGGAATGACTGAGGGAATGTCCCCACAATCTGCAGCTAAGCCTCGAACCAGTGATTCTCAACCCAGAGGGGTTCTTCTCTCCAGGGGACACGTGACAATGTTTGGAGACATTTTTGATTGTCACAACTGCTTTCTCATACGTAGAGACCAGGGATGCCGCTATACATCCTACAATACACAAATTTCTCCTCATGAGAGATGCCTTCTCCAAGCACCAATAGAAAAGAGCGACCCATCACCCCATCCCTTTATCATGCTTTTTCAGCAACCTCTTCACTCTTCACGGTACCTAACATTCTGCCATGTATTAATTTGTTTGCTTGTTATCTGATCCGTGACTCCACTGTCACCTTCACAAGGGCAGACTTTTTAGTCACTAACTGCATCCCCAGGGCTTAAAGAGTTCCCAGCACATAGTAGTGGCTTAATGAATATGTATGGAATGAATGAAAGCTGGAGGAGAGGAAGGAGATGGGAAGAGGATGCAAAGGGAGCGAGGATCAAGAAAAGGGAAGAGGGCTTCCCTGGTGGCACAGAGGTTGAGAGTCCGCCTGCGGATGCAGGGGACACGGGTTCATGCCCCGGTCCAGGAAGATCCCACATGCTGCAGAGCGGCTGGGCCCGTGAGCCGTGGCCGCTGAGCCTGCGCGTCCGGAGCCTGTGCTCCGCAACGGGAGACCCCACAGCAGCCCAGTGCAAAGGAAGGAAATTTCACCTCACTCTGCAAAGGGATGATGATCAAGATGCTTTGGTGTTCTCTTTCCCAGCTTCTCATTTAAGTAGTTACTGGTGGCTACAAGATATTCTAATACCACCACAAATGCCTGGCTGGGTTTTAGCTGTTTGCACAGTTGCATTTTCTGCTTTAATAGCTGGAACACAGAAATCGCAGTTAAGTTCAGTCATAAGCCTTGAAGAAACTGAATCCTTTAATCATGAAGAAAATTCCCCAGCTGAAGTAAACAAGCAGGTTTGAAACAGTTCTATACATCTAGGGTTTCACAATATTCTCAAAGGAGACATTTACAGAAATTATAAATATCTAAAACAATCCTTTGCTTTGGGGGCTTAGAGAGCCTCAACTCTAGTGAATGGAAGTAAAGCATAAAAATATATAAGACTTAATTGCAATAGGACACCTGCATAATCAATCATTTCAACATGATGGTGGTCTAAAATCATGATGTCTGAGGCTGTCAAACTGCACTGTGGAAAACAAATGGTAAAGCCTGTTTGGGTCAGACCCAGCCCCTCAAATATTTCTGCTGATTTTCCTGTTTGATTGGCTTTTGGTTGGTTGGTGGCCATGTCTGTCGTTGGTTTTCTGCCTCTTTTCTGTGGCTGAGACTTTTACAAAGAATCTGCGTTTAGTAGAGCTTCAAGGCAGATTGGGGGTACCAGATGCTTCTGTTCGGTGGTAATAGGAGGGGAGTGAATATAACACACGCAGAGGCTCATAACTGAGGTCCTATGTGATAAGAATAAACAGCTCTACCCCAGGGCAAATTCTGAATCCAGGAGCAGACAGAGGGACAGTTTCAAATCAGCCCACCTCTAAGTTAGTTTCATGCTACTGAGGATTTCCTTGGCTTTAAGAACTGTAAGCCAGAGATCAAAACCCTTTTGCCTCTGCCTCTGAATAACGCAACAAATGGCATCTTGAAGCCAAAGCTGGATCATTACAGTCTGAAGAAGCAATATTAAAGTTGTAGACTTCACCCCACCCCCACCCCCCACCCCCCAGGAAAGGCTCATTTCCTATTGAGAATTTTTACAGTTTCCATCGGACTCCTTAATAGTATCTAATTGATGGATTTCAATTACAAAGGAACAAAGAGTAAGCCAGGCTGCTCTTTAGGGGCTGGAGATCATTCATATATCCTGGAAATCTTCTTATCATTAGAGGAGGTTCAACCTTTGGCCCAAGTGAGGAATTTTACTCATCTACTCAGAATATGATTAAAAAGAAACCCAGAACAGAATGAGACAATTACTGCCGGGGCCAGCATGCACAGAATGGTTTTAAATAAAGCATGAATTGTTCTCAGCTATAGAGACCCTATTCAGGGGAAGCGGAGAGCCAGGGGGACAGTACAAAAAATAAAATAAAAACCTCTGCCCAGAGACCCCACGTTCAGTGCTCATCAATATTTAATTTCCTTGCTTCTCTTATCTTTCCATTCCTGCAGCCCTGTGTTCTCTTCAACTGAATGGCACTGGTGTCATATTTTAGACACCAACAAAAACTGCTAGGCTCACACTAACGGTGACCTATGACGCCGGTCAGTTCAGTAAGCAGTCATTGAGAGCCTACTATGTGCTGGGCTCTGAGAATATGAAGATGGGGAAGACCCAAGTGCCAGCAATGGTCAGGAATCCAACTCTGGAGCCAGGTCAAGGTCTTGCCCACTTTCTTACTCTGTGACATTGATATTATAAGAGCTAATACACGTAAAATACTTAGAATAGTGGCCAACTACGTAGTCAACTCTCTATAATGTGAGCTTAACTATTATCTTTCTAAGAGGCCTCAGACTATGAAAAGAAGCAAGAAGCCTTGAAATCAAGTAATATTAGACCGCCAACATTTTCTTTTTCAGAGTTGTTTTAGATATTCTAGGTCCTTTGCACTTCCATATGAATTTTAGAATGAGCTTATTGATTTCTACAAAAATTCTGGCTGAGATTTTGATTTGGAATTAGATTGAATACACAGATAAATTTTGGGAGAATTCATATCTTAACAAAATTGAGTCTTCCAACAATGAACATGGTATATCTCTCCATTCATTTAGATGCTTAATTTAATCAGGAATGTTTTATAGTTTTCATGTATAAGCCTTTCATGCATGTAGCTTCATAGGACTTTCACATTTATCAAATTTATCCCTAAGGGGGCTTCCCTGGTGGCGCAGTGGTTGAGAGTCCGCCTGCCGATGCAGGGGACACGGATTCGTGCCCCGGTCCAGGAAGACCCCAAATGCCACGGAGCAGCTGGGCCTGTGAGCCATGGCCGCTGAGCCTGCGCGTCCAGAGCCTGTGCTCCGCAACGAGAGAGGCCACAACAGTGAGAGGCCCGCGTACCACAGAAAAAAAAAAAAAAATTTATCCCTAAGTGTTACACATTTGTGATACTATGGTAAATTGTATTGCTTTTTAAATTGCAATTTCCAATTATATGCAGCAAGGATATAAAAATACAACTGATTTTTGTATACTGATCTCAAGCCTGCAAACTTGCTAAATTTATGTGTCAATTACCTTTTTGAAGATTTTGTTAAGATTCTACATAGAAGATCATGTTACCTGCAAACAAAGGCAGTTTTACACCTTCCTATCCAATCTGGATGCATTTTGTTTCTTTTTCTTGCCTTATTCCCCGGCTAGACGCTTTAGTACAATGTTGGATGAAAGAGGTGAGAGCACACATCTTTGTCTTATTTCTGATCTTGAGGAAAATCATTCAGTCTTTCACCCTAAGTATGCTGTTAACTGTAGATTTTTGGTAGGTGTCCCATATTAGACTGAGGAAGTTCCTTCTATTCTGAACTTGCATCTGTTAAACAGCATTCAGCTGAATATTCATGGGGACCTTTGGCAGATCTCTGTAGTTCTCACTCCCCTCTGGCATTCCATCCTGCAACTTCTACCCACCCTCACTTCCCTGAACTCTCCCCAACTCAGGGAATCTGCTGGGCTCCACCTGGGTTCCCTCTCTCTGTGTATCTGGAAACCCTCTCCAGGCAGTAAACTGAGGCAAATGTGGGGCTCACCTTTTTTGTTTCCCGCCTCTCAGGGAACGCTATCCTGCACTGCCTGAAGTCCAGTGTCTTGAAAGCCATTTTTTAAAAATACATTTTGTCTCCTTTTTGATTACTTCAGGAAGGAGGTTAAACCTTCCATCTTAGTTCGAAGTCGAGTCTTTATCTCAACTTTTATGCTTTTACTCTGGTTTCTAACGAGAGCCACTCCTGTTTTCCCCACCAACCGAGCTCTATGCCTTGGCACTCAATTGCTATCACCTTTTGTCTCTCTAGATTGGCTCAAAGAAAAACTATGGCCTTGGGATCAGGAATATCTAGGTTCAAGTGCTGGCTGTGGCACTGACGAAACATAGTAGTTAATTTGCCCATCTATAAATTGAACTAACAAAATCTACTTTACAGGATTGTTGGAAAGATTAGATGCCATCACAAGTGAGGCAACTTCTCCTTTGACTGGTAAATTACAGGGACTCAGTAAATGATGGGTGTCATTACTGTTACTAGACTTCTTGTTCCAGCTTATACTCTCTCCCTCCTCTTCTTCCCTACCTCCACCTTCCTTTCTCCGAATCTCTTCAGCCCTAATATTTGATGACTGTGGGCTGTGGTGACAAATTACACTTTAAGTCTCGAGCCCCATGACAGCTGAGTCATGCCATCAAGAGTCTGTAGAGTGGGAATGAGTCCCAGCCCTGAGATATAAGGGTGTGTGGGTGGCTTCTGCAGGAATCACTGACAAACACCTGATAAATATTTTACTTTTCTGAGACAATCCTCAGTCACTCACTTTTAAGGTTTAAAATAGAGTCTCTCTGGACTTCCCTGGTGGTGCAGTGGTTAAGAATCCGCCCGCCAATGCAGGTGTCACGGGTTTGAGCCCTGGTCCGGGAAGATCCCACATGCTGTGGAGCAACTAAGCCCGTGCGCCACAACTACTGAGCCTGTGCTCTAGAGCCCGCGAGCCACAACTACTGAAGCCCTACGCATGCCTAAAGCCCGTGAGAAGCCCGCGCACCGCAACGAAGAGTAGCCCCCGCTCGCCACAACTAGAGAAAGCCTGCGCGCAGCAACGAAGACCCAACACAGCCAAAAATAAATAAGTAAATTTAAAGAAAATAAAATAGAGTCTCCCTACACTTGACAAAAGACCAAATACACCTGGGCCACCATCTATGATTGTTCTGATGGCTTTTTGCACAACTCCATGGGGAACCTATCACCCTATAAACACGGCACATTTATCAAGTGTGACAAGTGCCCAACAAATAGCAAAGCATATTGAGAAGAGACACCTTTTGCTGCTTTTCCTAAGCAGACCTTTGGCTACAGGGAAGTTAAAACTGGCTGAAATAATAGTTCAACTGAGTATCCCACTAGTTTCATAATGGAATAAAGATTCACCTCCTCACTGGAAGCCAGCTTGGCTCCCCTTCTGGGAATTTTTTTCAGGCCTGGGAAACAGTCCATGGACTGAGAAGCAGTATAATTTAGTGGCTAAGAACACGGGCATTCATATAAGCCAAGATTGTTTTCCAATCCCAGTTCCACCATTTATTTACTAGTAACGCTATCTTGGATAACTTGTTTGACCCCCTCTGTGGATTTTCATTTGTAAAATGAAAGTGAACACATGTGATTTAGGTAAGATTTTATGTGAGGTTGGCATGAGATAATACATGTAAAGTGCTCTGTATATAGTACATGCCCAGTAAACGGTAAATTATATCATTACTATCATCACCATCAGTGTGGTTGTTGTTGGCAACAGTAAATCTAACCAGGATGACACTGTCCAACAGAATTTTCCATGATGACAGGAAAGTTCTGCATCTTTGTCGTCCAATATGGTAGCCACAAAACACAGATGGATAGTAAGCGACTGCAATGGAGAGCAGAGCTCTAAGGAATCCAACTGTCTTAGTCTCTTCAGGCTGCTATAACAGAATATCATAGATTGGGTGACTTAGAAACAACAGAAATTATTTCTCACAGTCCTAGAAGCTACAAAGTCCAGAACTGAGGCACCAGCAGATTGGTGAGGGCTTTCTTCTTGCTGTGTCCTCGCATGGCAGAAGCGGTAAGGGAGCTCTCTGGGGCTTCTTTTTTTTTTGCGGTACGCAGGCCTCTCACTGTTGCGGCCTCTCCCGTTGCGGAGCACAGGCTCCGGACGCGCAGGCTCAGCAGCCATGGCTCACGGGTCCAGCCGCTCCGCAGTATGTGGGATCCTCTCAGACCGGGGCACGAACCCGCGTCCCCTGCATCGGCAGGCGGACTCCCAACCACTGCGCCACCAGGGAAGCTCTCTGGGGCTTCTTTTATAAGGGCCCTAATTCCACTCACGAGGGTGGAGTTTAATGATCACTTCCTAAGGTCCCACCTCCACATACCATCACACTGGGAATTAGGCCTCAACCTAGGAATTGGTGGTGGTCAGGGGTGGGTGAGACACAAACATTCACTCTGTAGCACCAACGATGGGAATCACTGATTGGGAAACAGAGCAGGACCCTGTGGTCCTTCCCCGCCATGTCCTCTGCCTGCCTTTTGTCTGTAGAAAAACTTTAGTCAAAGAATAAATTTAATCAGAAAAGTGAGAAAATGCAGAAGCAAAGGAAAACAGTCCAAGAAGACCAAATAATAATAGTTTAGTCATTAAACAAAGTCAAGGACCTTTAGTTCCTCCTCAAGGGCTAGAGATCATATTCTGAGCCATATCCTGTGAACTGTGTTGTAGATACTGAAACCCACACCAGGTGGAAGAAGTTAACTACATGATGGCCAGACTGTAGCCATAACATAAGCTGCCACAGTTCCGAGAACTGGTCTCAAAGAAATGGGAACGCACTGACCCTGGAAATCAAGAGTAACCATACTCAAAAGAATCAAGACGACACGGATCAGACCACCGCATGAGCAATTTCAAGATGACCATCAGAGCTGACTGTGTTGTTTCTGCGTGTAGCCCCCTCCCTCCGCCTATATACTCCTGGAACTCCCCTTTAAAAGCCCTTGTCCACTGATTGTCAGTGGGGAGTCAGCCTTTTGGACATGAGTCTGCCCTCTCCCCTGGTTGCCGGCCTCCGAAATAAAGGAAACTTTCCTTTCCACCAAGCTGGCCCCTGGAGTATTGACTTTCAAGCGTGAGCTGCTGAACCAAACTTTCAGTAACAATTGGGAAATCTTACAAAAATTTTGCACCCCGACAAAGGGAAGACATGTCCAAGGATCGAGGCTGTGGTGACAGCACCTCCACCGGGAAAGCTAACAGCTTGCACCTTGGGCTTAAAGGGCTGATCTGCCCCAAGACACCTGACTGGCCCCCTCCTCTCCTCACTTAAGTCCTTACTCAACAGCCCCTCTGCAGAAGAACTTTCTCTGACCACTCACCGTTCCACCCCTCTCTACTGCTCTCCTCTATCAGCTTTATTTCTTGGCGGAGCAATTATCATTGACTTTATTTGTTGCTTTGGGGACAGTCTTGCCTCCTACCCGTAGAAGGTAAGCTGCATGAAGGCAAATTCTCTTTCTGCTTGAATAAGTGCATGACCTCAGTACCAAGAAGGTGCCTGGCACGTTGTAGGGTTTCAGTACCCACGTGTTGAATTTAATACAACCAGGTTACCTAAAGAAGGCCGGAGCCAGAGGTTTATACGCAGCAGAATACTTTTGTAAAATTAAAAACACTCCCTTCCCTTCAGCCTCCACCCTCACCCCTGCATGTTCAGACAAGCGTCTGGGGATTCTCTGGCAACCACCAACAAGAGCTCTGGAACTCTCAACCCCCAGCTCGCAGGCAAGGCTTCGTTTCCAGGCTGGGGAAAGCGTTCTGAATTCCAAACAAGACCCGACATTTAACATCCTCTCGTTTTTTTCTCTCAACAGCTTACTCTCCTCACAGCTAATGTGATTAAGTATTCACAGCAACGGGTGTACATTTTTATTAGGGCTACGACAAGTGACTGGGAGGTAATTAAGCAAAGGAATGTTTCACACAATGCCTACTCCACTTAGGGAAGAAACTCTAGGTTTTGCTGGATTCACAGGCAAAAGGGCGGAAAAAAAACATTCGGAGAGGGTCACCTTTTGTAACAAACAACCATCGGAACTATTGCTGGGCCCTGGATAATCGTAAGAAAGTGAAAATTCTCATTTATACAGAAAGATGAGACAGATACAAAAAATCAGTATAAAGCTGTATATCACAGAGCCAGTTGTTACAGTCCTGTTCTTTTTTTAAAAGAGGCAGCATCTTAACTGTACATCAATAGAGGGATGAGTACATAAATTGGAATTTTATGTAGCATTTAAAAGAATGAGGTAGAATGATAGACACTTAATGGAAAGATGGCTGTGCTATGTTATAAGGAAAAGACTATCGTAGGTTAGTTCTCATTTTAAAAAGAAATTTAATCAATACGTGTATGTCTATTTGTATATTGAAAAGTGATTCAAGGACACGTGTTAAACTTTTACAAGTGGTAACTTCTAGGAAGTGAACTTGAGCCTGAAATTACAATAGGCATGTATTACTTTGCAATTATAAAAGATATTAAAACATTTAAATTTTTAAAAAATTAAGCTGAAGTAAAAAAACAAAACAAAACCAGGAGCCAAAGAATTACAGGAATAACATGACTGTCACCATTTCTACCCCCCGTCCCCAATCCCTGCCACACACATACACACACACATACACACTTACTTTTGTTTTCCCGGTAAATAGCATTTATGTTTCAATATTAATGAAACAATTTATATTAATTGGATTGCAGGAGAAAATCTGTCTAAATTAGGAAGAAAGTAAGTTATACAATATAATAAAGCCACAAAGCGTGCTGATCTTATAAGATTCTAAAGCCCTGTTAGTCCTTGTTTGCATGTATCCACGCAAGAAAACAATTATGTGCAGAATCGCATAAGTAGTCTTTCAACCTCTTTATCACATTCTTACCCAGTCGCCCTTTCAAACAAGAGAAGGTTTAATATCATTCTTCTCATTCTTAGAATACAAAATACCAGAGAGTGGAGTAAAATATCCCAGTAACTTCATGCAAATGACACACATCCAAATATACTCTCCCAAGGTAGGGGAAGAGAAAGAAATAACACTGCAAACCCTCCAGGTGATTCCACCTGCCACCCTAGTCAATGAACATAGTATGGTCTGAGTGACAGTGGGACGCCCATCGTGACCAGGGCCACAGCATGACTGTCAGGGCTCTGGGCACTTCAGCTTTTGTGGGCCCTTTACTCCATCAAAACATTAAAAATTATGTTTCCTTATTCATTGCTTTAAAGACAAAAAAAAAATCTAGGCTAGATTCATTATCAAAAACGCGTTATCATTTTGCTCATTTTTTCTTCTGATTTTAACAGAAATTAACATTAAAACATTTTCACAAGCTTCTAGAAGTGTCATGTGCCGTAGGCGCTGTGTTTCCTGCACCAAACGCAGAAGTCGGCCCTGGTTCAGAGGCCAGTCTCTACAATGCCCTGTGTCCCTCACTTCACTAAAAATAATTCCAGCGTTTGCACGTTCCTATTTTTTTTTCCTAAAAACAGCTGAACACAAGTCAGCTAACTTGTCTGGTACTCAAAGAAACAGTGATCTGTGCAAACGCAAGAGGAAAACTGGCCGTGACGGACAGACTAAGGAACAATCTGTTGTCTCCCACAAATCCTAAGGTGCTGTTGTTAAGGGTAGTTGCTACTCTCTGCTAATTTTACCTTCTGCTTTGGCATTAGACTCTAGCTCCACATAAGATCCAACTCCACTATGGTCTGAACTAATGCACTGTCAAGGGCTCTTTACATATAATCAATATTAGTAATAATAACCTCTATGCTTCACGTGTCTACAACGTGGGAGCCATGTGCCAAAGCGCTATGAGGTTTATGTCACTTAATCCTCACGATAATCCTACTCATAGGTGTTATCATCTGTGTTACATAAAAGAGAATAAGAATTTAGGTGGCTTGTCCAAAGTCACACAACCAGTAAATGATGAAGCTGAGGAATGAAGAAAGAGAAAACTGAAGTCCTGTTCCAGAGACATGGACTTGCCTTGTGTCCACCCAATCTCCTGGTACCTGCTACATAATTCTCAGGGTCCAGAGCAAAATAAAAATGTGAGGCCTCTAGTTGAAAAATTATTAAGTATTTCAAGATGGGGACAGCAGAGCACTGAAACACGGGCAAGAGCCTCTGGGCTTCAAGGGCGACTGTATGCCCACGCAGCTGGCCCTGCGTCTTGCCCTCTGAGTCTGCAGACCCAGCATGGCAGTCCCATTCTGGAGTCCTTGCAAAGCTGCTGCAAGACTCTGCTCTGGAGGGTGGACAGGCGACACCTTCTGGCTCCTTACATCAGCCAGCCTGGGGCTTCAAGGAAAGGAAGCTCTCACACCCCAACAGGCACTGGGATGTGTCCCAAACTCCACCCCATGACACACCACCTTTGAGCGGGCTGCACCCTCTTCTCCGTCTCTGACATCAAAAGCAAACCCCAGGGCTTCCCTGGTGGCGCAGTGGTTGAGAGTCTGCCTGCCGATGCAGGGGACACGGGTTCGTGCCCCGGTCCGGGAAGATCCCACATGCCACGGAGCGGCTGGGCCCGTGAGCCATGGCCACTTAGCCTGCGCGTCCGGAGCCTGTGCTCCACAACGGGAGAGGCCACAACAGTGAGAGGCCCGCGCACCACAAAAAGAAAAAGAAAAAAAAAAAAGCAAACCCCAGCCTCCCTCCTTCCTCCCCAAGTACCTCTCCAGCCCCTGCATCCTCACATCCCTGCCACACAAGGCAAACTGGAGGATGCTTTTTCCATAGGTGGGTGTAAGTCAGTTACCCCCACACACAGCCCCACCGCCACTGCTCTGAGGTCTTCACAGTGCCTTTGGGGGAGTAAACCATGATTTGGCCACTCCACCCCCTGCAGAAATTAATGCTGTTTTTAAGAGGAAACCAACTTCACCCCATATACTGAATTAAGTTTCAAAACTATTAAGGAATGAAGTGCAAACCAAGAAAGAATTCGAGTAACACTGATATACTTGAATTAAGCGTTTGCTATGAGCTAGATACTGAGTTAAGTGCTTAGCATTTTCTCATCTAATCTTCACAGCAACTCTTTGAGGTTAAGTACAATTTCGATCACATTTTACTCATAAGAAAGCGGAGATTCAGGAAGGTTTACATAACTTGCTCAAGGTCCTATGGCTAGTGGGTGTGGACAACAGTAGCTGGAAAGGAAACCGAAAGCTATGCCCAAACACTACATCATGGTCAATATTTGCTGTAACCTGGAGTAGGGAAGGACTTTACGTATGACATCAAGCATGACAGCATAAGGGAAATCTGATAAATGTGACTACGTAAGAATTGTGAAGAAAACACATGTCAGAAAACACAATGAACAAGACTGAAAGGCAAACCATTATCTATGAAAGCATATATTCTGGAGCACTAATCCCTTACAACGTATAAAACACAAATCAGTAAGAAAAAGGCAAACACTCCATTGGAAAAAAACAGACAAGGGACGTGAAAAGGCATTTCACAACAAAGAGTAAAGGACATGTAACAAAGCACTCAGCCACACCAGTCATCCAGGAGATGCAAAGGACAACATTATGTCATTTTTCACCAGTGTCAATGAGATTTATTTTCTTTTTTAATGATGTAAAGGAGATAGTTTTTGTTTTGAAGTATATTAATGAGATGTCCTCCTACTGCTTTTCCCAACCTCAGCCCCTCCCACAACCATTCTGCTAAAGTCATTCATTTGCTCCACAGGAGATTAGGAATCTTACAAATGAATGGAAGGAAGGAAGGAAGGGAAGGAGGGAGGGAGGAAGAGAGAGAGAGAGAGAGAGAGAGAGAGAGAGAGAGAGAGAGAGAGAGAGAGAAAGAGAGAGAGAAAGAAAGGAAGGAAGGGAGAAAGAAGAAAGGAAGGAAAGAAAGAAGGGAAGGAAGGAAGGAAGGAAGGAAGGAAGGAAGGAGGAAAGAAAGAAAGAAAAGAGTCCATGTTTAGCTTTTGACTACCAGAAGAGGTTTTTTGAGCCTCTAGCCTCAAGAATATGGTGTCAACATTTTTGTGATTGTCCCAAACTAAAGAAAGGTAAGAATGGTAGAAAATGCTGGTTTGATACGGCTCCCAAATTTATAGAGAGGTCAAAGATGGTTTCTCTGACGAGGTGACATTTCATCAATGACCCAAAGGAAGAGAGAAAGTCAGACATGCAGAGGGATGGACAGAGAGTGAGCCAGGCAGAGCCCACAGTAGGCACCAAGGCCCTGCGGTGGGAGTGGACTTGTCTCATCCAAAGAGAAGCACGAAGCCTGCACAAAGAGTGATCCAAGAGGAGAGTGGGAGGAGAGGAGACTGGAAAGTGAGCACAGCCCTGCCCTGTGGAACTTTACCGCCTTGGTAACGACTTGGGATGCTCTTGGGCGTGCGATGGGAAGTTGCAGGATTTGCAGGGGGATGACGTGACCTTGTGACTAGTCCTAGCCCCAGAAGCGTGAGCGGAAGCGATAAATACTTCACCTCCCAGCTGAGACATTTAGGAGCCAATGTGCCAACACTCAGAGCCACTCTTTTCTGGAAGTTCGTACGTTGAGACGGTGGAATCACAAGGCAGAGGGATCCAGGGCCCCTTCAACTCTTTTTTATATGTATCTCCACACATTGACCAAGGAGACACTTATCTATTTACGTAAAATGGAAGGTTCATTGGAATTTTTTTGGATGTTGATGAAAATAAGCTTTACTGCATCCTTTAACAAATGCATACAAGATGCCAACAGTTTTAAACATTTTTCGGATTTGGGGTCCACTAATAATACCGTAAGAACTGAAATACACAGCAGTAGTATGAAAATTTTCTGGAGTTCTTGTTGAGCTACTAGATTGCTCTTTTTTATGCATTATAAGTTGTGAATTTTTAATTGACGTCAAAGCACTAATAGTTTTGCAAAAAGAGAAGTTATTTTAAGCAAGGTCTGCTTTGTATGGCAAATTGCAAAATTGCGCTGTCAGCGCGGACTCATTAGAAACAAAATCTTTAGTTGTAATTTGTGAACAAGGAGCACAGAACAATAATTTAGGTAATAAAAATGTATTCAAGAAAAAACGATTACCGTGAGACGAAAGCGAAGCATAGTTTCCCGTGACGTCGATACCTCTCTTATCCATTATTTTCATTAATACTTTAAAACATTAAGCTGGTTTAGTTCCTAACAACTTAAAAATGAAATGCTAACCAACTTCAGGTTTCTTTTCTCATATTTCTTAGAGCTGTAGGTTCAGAGCCTTGTGAACCACGGAAGGAAAAGGGGAGAAAGAACCAAACTGTCTGAACTGTGGAAATAAGACTTTCATCCAAGTTGGACACGTTCGTTTAACGTTTCATTTCTGTCAAAAGAAGAAGAACCTTGAAGGTTCACAGGATGCACAGGATCTGACTTTCTTGCCAACGTTCCCGAATGCGTGCTCTAGCAAGAATGATGCCTTCTTCTCATCTCTCCATCACGCTGTGGCTCCCACATAGGCAGCCAGATCTGATTCCATCATAACCAGCGTCCGACACCATCCGCTTAGGGACCAGGCGCCTGGCAGAACTCTGTGGACACTGGCTGTGGGAGAGCAGACGCTCCCTGTCGCATCCAGGGAGGCTGCCGGCACATGTACATCCGGGTTAGTTTGTAAGACCAACCTCCCCCTCACCAGGCAGACGGTACTGGGTGCAGCTGGGGTCAGAGCCTAGAGGGTGGTATCAAGGCCAGGGTGGCAGCCAAGGGGGCAGCAGTGGTTTTGAGTACACAAGTCCTGTAGCACAGCCCTAATAGCATCGGCCCAGCTCCTGCCCAGTCTGCGTTGGGGGCTCAAGAGCCATCAGCAAACAAGCCATTGTTTTGATGGATTTTCCTGGGTCCCACCTGCCCCAGGGAAAGTAACCTAAGTCTCCCTTTTCCATTTGCTGGAAAGAGCCTACAAAGAATGGGACAGAAGACCACCAGCAAACTCTCCGTGGTAGAACTCAGTCAACCAGGGAGCACAGGACTTTTGAGACTATTCCAGATGGACGGCTTGAAGGTGCGGAGGGCCGCGTCTGACTACAGCTCAGGCACTCATTCTGGAAGGATTGAAAAGATGCAAGAAACCCTCTGCACCCTTCCTGTCCCATGTGGTTTTGAAACTGCCATCTCATTGGTAGTTCCCTTTGAATTAAAAAAAAAAATCAAAATATGGTCTAGCCCAGAAGAGAGAAATACCCTCAAGTTGGGAAGACTCCACTGCTGTACTGCAGGGACAAAAAGCAGGTGGAATGACTTCAGGGGGAGAAAACTGCAAAATTATAAGAAAAGTCAGATCAGAAGTTAGGAGGAATGAGACAAAATAAGGAGAGAGATTTTTTTCTCCTTCCCCCAAATTTCCAGAGTAAATCTTGGGAAAAATTTACACACACACACACACACACACACACACACACACACACACGATTCCAAATGCCATTCCAGAGCACAGAGCTCAGTGGAAAGAGGAATTCCCCAGCAGTTCTGTAACAACAGTTCTGGTTGCTCCTCAAACTTACCACAATGTTCTCCAGCCATGAACTTGACTCTCCAACTTTTGTCACCTTGCAAACACCTGACACATGACTGAAAACCCTGCTTTGAACTCACAACAGCTTCTGAAATTCTTGGTCTCTCTTTCACCTTCTCCCCAATAGCCCAATTCCATGCTTGGCTCCAGTTTTGGTTTGTTTGAAGCAATTTATTCCTTATAAAAAGTCTTGGCTAATGGTGTGGCTTTGATTTTTGTAAATAATTTTCATTCCCTTCGTGTTCATTTCTTGCATTTATTTTCCTTTTTAGTGTGGAAACACCAGAGAACTTCAGGATTACATAACTGTCCTGGATTCTTTTAGGAATCATTTTCTTTGCTATGAAAATTTTACTCTCATCTACACTCACTTTATTTTGAGAAGGTGTGTCTCCTTTTCACAAAATTACAAAGTAAAAAAAAATATTTGCTAAACAAGGCATTCCAGTTAAAAGATACATCCTTTCCTTAAAAATAGCTGTGACACGAATAGCACCAATTTTCTTTCCAAAGTAAAATTAGTTCCTCACAACAATCTTTATTCTGGAAGAAAAGATAGGTGTGGCTGTGTGACCCTGGCAAGGAAAGCTGGGTCTCAGTTTCCTCATCTATAAAATGGGGATAATACTAGAAATGAAGGACTCATATTCAAGATGACACTTCTCTTCTCTGAGAAGTCCCCCTCCCACAGAGTCCTCTTCCCGACTAGGGTGGACACTTTCTCCAATCAGATTCTTTCTCTCAGGGGTCTGGAATTAGCATTCAGACATAGCCGGTCATATCACATGAAGGGGGGTAAACTTGCCAAATTTAGGAACAGCCTTCTCATGCCATGTTCACGGAGTAAAACCAAGAAAGCTGGTCAGGAGACATAAAAGAGATAAAGATGCAGAGAAATCAGAGGGAGGTGAACAGATCAGAGGAACCTCCAGAGTTCCTGATAATATTCCACCTCTGAAATCCGGTTCCTATGAGATCTGACGGAATTCAGACATTTAACTGCCTTAAGACATTATTGGGCGGGGGGGTGGGCAGGGATAAATTAGGAGTTTGGGATTAACAGATACATACTACTATGTATAAAATAGATAAACAACAGGCTCCTACTGTATAGCACAGGGAACTATACTCAATATCTTGTAATAACCTATAGTGAAAAAAAAATCTGAAAAAGGGTATATATATGTATAACTGAATCACTTTGTTATACAGCAGAAATTAACACAACATTGTAAATCAACTATACTTCAATTTAAAAAATAAAAATAACAATTAGTTCCAAAAAGAGAGACATTATTATGGCCTCATTTTAAAAAAGAATTCTCTCCATTTTTTATTTTTTACTTTTATTTTTTTGCTAAATGCACCATCACTTGTTTCTCTTGCTGACAACTGGAAGGATCTTAACTAAAACACAGAAGGTAAAAAGAATGCCAACGATATCTTCCTTTATCCACACTGGCCCTTGAAGAGAACTCTCTGCTCGCAGATAGAGCTCCCGAGGGCCCCTCCCAGGGAGGATTCCAATTAAAGTGAAACAAAGTCTTTATAGCACGAGATCATCAATATGCAAAAGGTGACACCAGACCAACATCACATCCAGTTACCCAAATGTCTTGCTCAGCTAACACCCTTTAAATAGTCAAAGGCTCTTTGACAAATCATCTCCTTTAGAGAAATTAAAGCTAACATTTTATGCAGATGATTTCACATCCTCTTAACAGCTACTCTCCGAATAATGGAAAGAGCTTGCCACCATCGACACCAGGTCAACAGGGCCCTGCAGAGCCATGTAATTTAGCTGGGGGAGTTCATTCCAGCTCAAGACCCCACTTGGGCTTCCATGTGACTCCCAAGCAGTCTGTCACTCAAGAGAGGCCTCAAGGTGAGACCTCTTCCAATTTGCTATTTGAAAGGAGTCAGACCTGGGTGGTCCCCGATGCTCACAGCCTGAGGGCCAGATGTGTTATAACAGTGTCAGTGGACAAGGTCAGGCTCATTTGGGAGCTGGATGAGGGGCAGGGGAAGATCTGAGAGTTCCCGACCCTACGATGTGTTGACGTGGGGTCTCTGAGAGACTGTTCAGAGAAATTCAGGAATGGTTTCCAGGAACGTGGAGGAGGCCAGCGTGGAGCCGACTGGTGAATCATTTGCCTGCGCACAGACGTCAGCACGATGAACCCTCTTTGCTCTCTGCACCCAAAGTGTCCTGCTCCACGCGTCCAAGTGGACCCATTTAGCAATGAACTAGCTCTTCGTTTAGAGAGTAGAAATTCATACTCACTCTGCAGCCGAAGGGCTGGGCAAATTTAAGGTCTAATTTTGATGCAAACCGACTCACTCTGCTATATTTCTAGCTGCTAGTTTCTCTGGGCCCCTGTTACCAAGGGAAACGTAGTTCGGTGCAGACCCCCCCATCTCCCAAACAGTGGCACAAAACCTAAAGAGTTCGGCAGAGACTGCTTAAGCCCAGGGCTCCAAGTGTGAGATGACACTTGAGAAGACAAGCTTCTTCAACCTGGTCAACGTCCCCACATTTCTAGGGACATCAAGGAATTCCTAGGAACCATGAGGGCTACTCAGTGGTGGAGGAGAAACAAAGTCATACTGGGGCTTTATTTGTTTAGATGCGTATTGACGTCTGGTTTCAGGCCCCCACGTAAAGAGTTTGCAAGTTGTCACTGCCGTCCTTATGACAAGAAAAAGCTCGACAAACTGGTAATCAGTGTTTGGTATGGGAGCCTTCAGAGAACTGAGGTTGCAGGGCAAACTGCCATCCTGAAATCTGAAGAGACAGGAGAATTCAGAGTCACGGCCAAGATGTACTCACCGGGAGCAGAAGCCACTGGAACTATAACTGGTAGGAATCTTGGATGGTTAATTTTGGTGAACTGCTGGAGGCTGAGTATGGACCCAGCATGTGGGCTGCAATTTAGGGGGACCCTACCAATTTCATGGCCTTTACTTCCAGAAACTCACCAGGTTCTCATGGTGAAGATTCAAGTAGGATCCCCTTGTGGCTCTGACTGGGGGAGAAGTGTCGTCCTTGTGAAACATACAGAGCCTTCCTCAGAGCACAAGTGTCATTCATCTCGGAGTCCCTAGTGCCCTACAGCGTAGGTTTCGTGATATTTTTGTTGAGTGGAATGATGGGTGGTTGGATGGATGGACATTTGGGTGGATGCATGAATGAATGGATGATATGGGATCCACGCCCTCAAGGAAATTATGATACAGAAATTCCTAACTTTATCTCTCACAAAACACTAACACCATATGATGTTATGCTTGGTTTGTTTTTGTTTTTTTGGCCATGCCACGTGGCTTGTGGGATTTTAGCTCCCCAGCCAGGGGACTGAACCCAGGCCACAGCAGTGACAGCACAGAGTCCTAACCAATGGACTGCCACGTAATTCCCTAACGCCATATAATGTCAATAGCTATGCCACTGTGCTAAAAAGTTCTTCTATGCTCAAAAATATTGGAGGAAATGCTCAATTTAGCAACTTAAACAGATTTCTTTACTACTAGAGACTGGATACCATGCACCTTTCTTGTCCTAGAACTTAGCACAGCTGTTGTTAGACACTCAGTAAGATAATCAAAAGAAGGAAAACATCATAGAATAATCCACTCACGTTCCTTCATCCCACAAATATTCACTGAGCACCTTCTGTACTGCAGGCACTAAGCCAGGGTCTAGGAGTATAATGAGAGCAAAAATGGGCACGTTCTGCCATCATGGAGGGTGTAGTGTAGTCGAGGAGACAGACATTAAACAAATAATGCCACGGATTTAAGTGCAAATTTGCAACGACGCAACATTCACTGCAATGGAGAAGTATATGGAAAAAATACAATAAAGCAAACAGCCTGGTCAGGGAGGTTAGGAAAAGCAAACAGAGGAATTGAGAATGAAAACATTGGGAAGAATTAATATGGCAAAATGGCCTGGGGGGAGCGGTACTGCTGGGAACCCAGCAGAGGAAACAACACGTGTTACCAAATGCCCCTTTGAAGTCCTATAGCAGGAGGGAGCATGGCTCGTACAAAGAATGGAAATGAGGCCAGCATGGCTGGGAGTAGGGGATTCCACACTGTCAGTTACTGTTTAAGCTTCTAGGTGCCGTGGTGACTTGTTACACAGCAACAAATGACAAATACAGGTCACTAACTCAAAGTGGGTTCAGGTTTCCGTGCTGGATATGCTCCCTTGATCCTTCCAGATTCAATCCTCACCACTCTCTACCCTACTTTTTGTCTTGGAAGTGATTCTATGGGTTGTATCACCCAGGCTCCCTTTCCCTCTGACTTTCACTTAGCTTTGGCCAATGGGCAGCCCCAGGAGAAAGTCGGGGGGGCGGGGGGCAGGAGAGGTCAGCCCTTGCTCTCTCGGCTCAGCTGGGATGCAGTCTGACACTGACTGCATCCGTCTACCCAGGGCCACAGCTCCGAGTGAGTGGCCCCCTCCTGAGGTCTCAGGTCTCTCTGGGTTCCAGGGCCTCCTGCTGTCACTTGCCCCAGGGCCCCTTTCACCAACCCTTGCTGGTTTCCTTGCCTCCTCTTGCCCACACCTTTGTAAGCAATCTTTTCCAGTGACCCTCTTTATGCATCCCCTCTGAGTGTTGCATCTAATTCTGGGGGACATATACAACTCCTCATCTAGAGAGTGATGAAGCTGAGACATGGAGTTTCAGAACCTTAAAGTTATTCTTTTAAAAACTAGAGTAACTATACCTCTCCCCAGGTAGCCTAAGTACAGAGACTGGAGATGCTCTTCAACTTCAGACCTAAATGGATCCGGAGCCCAAACTGTGGAAAGTGACTGAACACCTTTGAGCTTCAGTTTCTTCACAAGCAAATCTGAAACAATACCTCCCAGTCGCTACATAAAACTGCCGTTAGCATTAAATGCGGGCACGTATGTAAAACGCACGGCACCACAGTAAGGGACGAGGAAACATCACCACTGGGACTCCACCAGCAAAAGATCTCATTTTGCTAAACCAACCTGACCCCAAAGGCCATTTTGTACTGTCAACGGCCCCGAAGGTTATGGTGATCATCAGTTCAGAGGCAGACCCCACACCCCCAGGATACCGGAAACATCTACAGAGATACCATACCCATCTAACCCTCTTTTTTAATGCACCTTAGCCCAGCAGAGCAGCTGCAGCGAGCATCACTTACCAAGGTCGTGTGCAACTTCTTAGTTCAAAGGAAGGGCTTGGCCTCTTCAAGTGCCGCCATTGTTCAGCATCGCAGCGGTATTCAGAGGATGGCGCTGGTCGTGGAGTCCTGTCACATCAAATTTTCTCCTCCTGGGGTCACACGTTGCCTGGGCAGGCTTCTGAATGTGCAAGAGCATGAGGGAGGGAAAGAAGAAGATGGGAATCTGCACCTGGTGACACTCCCAGAAACACGTTCTGACTTCAGGTTACGGTTCTCAGAAAGGTCAGTGCTGTGTGCTGCGTTTACAGCCGTTCCAACAGTGGTTTAATGAGTCCCTGAATGCTGACAAGAGGGCCACTTGGACGTGAGTAATTGGGTCACTGCGGTTTCCCAAGGACACAGGGCAGGCTGTGCGGTCTGAATCACCGGCAGAGAAGTGGCTGGTGGACCCAATT
This sequence comes from Phocoena sinus, assembly GCF_008692025.1. Taxonomy (NCBI): domain Eukaryota; kingdom Metazoa; phylum Chordata; class Mammalia; order Artiodactyla; family Phocoenidae; genus Phocoena; species Phocoena sinus. The sequence goes on along the minus strand of NC_045777.1, from coordinate 6,552,511 downwards.
CAAAGTCACTGGAAAGTGACAGTGGGCTGGAAACAGGGCCAGGAACTAGAGGGTCCCCAGACAGATGGCACAACCCAACCAGGAGTGCAGCTCTCCTGGCCTGGCGGTCTCCACCATCCCTGCAATCAGACCTGCTGGATCAAGGCTTCTCCAGCATCTGTCCTTTGTGCCCCATCAGCATGATTTTTGCATGCTCACATCCACTCTTCTATTAGTTCCTTAGTTTTCTTTTTCCTTTTTTTTTTTCCCCCGACCAGAGATCAAACCCAGGCCCTTGGCAATGAGAGCATGGAGTCCTAACCACTGGACCGCCAGGGAATTCCCAGCTCCTTAATTTTCTTCAAGTCAACTCAAAATCTACTTAATTTATTTTAATTGGAATTTTATATCACGACCCACCATGGAAGCCAGCATCACTTGCCATAGAGAGAAAGCAAACAATAAAATAAATACAATGAAACTGGCATCATTACTAGATTCCAGCTAGAAACTGTTTCCAGTGGAATGGTTGGAGTCTGCCTCTTGCCTCTCCTGATACAAAAGGGATTAGCAAGTGTTCCAGCAACAAGTGGGCTTTTTTTTTCTCCTATAATCAGAAACATTAAAAGAGAATGGAAAAGAGAATAACTTTCTGACTATGTTATTCCATTGTATTTTATGCTAAAATCACCAAGTAACACACCCACAATCATCCTGTTACGTAACCCAGGGTCACCCATCTGGGATAGGTGCGTTCCTCTGTCCTCCTGAAGCCTGGCCCAAAGCAATAACGCCATAAATCATGGTTTGTGGGGCTCATGCACATTAAAAGAAACAACTATTGCAATTAATCTCTTCCAAGTGCCACCTAAAAACATGTTGTCTACTCCCCAGGGTACAGACGCCATCCTTTGGGAAATGCCAAGATACACTGAACTTCAAGTTCTTTGGTTAAGGAGCACGTGGAAATCCCAGTGAAAGAGTTCCACGCTTTCTGTTGCTAGAAAGGTCTTCATGGCTGGGACAATGTCAGGGAGACGTCACGCTGCAAAGATTGTGGAGGGAGGAAGCTGGAGAACAACAGAGCTCTCATCCTGGGGAGGACCCCCCCCGCCAGGGCTTGGGGACACAGTGAAAAATGGAAACCACACTCAAAGGGTCCTCAGAGGACCTGCAGCCAACAGGCCAGCACCATCTCTGCCCTGTGCTGATAAAGCTGAAAAGCTGGGATGTGAACTTAGGTGCCAGTTGTTTCCAAAGTCCATGTCTTGCCGTATGACCTGCTGTCTCTCCTGCCTACTAACGGTGACAGAGTTTTAATGTTAACAGAATTTTTTTTACTGTTCCACCCACAAAAGAGTTTTCCATTCCTCCTCCCTCAACTCTCTCAAGCTCTTTGGAGTGTCTCTTTGGCCCTGACTGGCCTATATTGGGACTGCTTTTTCCCAAAGCCATAAATGTGCAGGAAATTCAGGGACAAGGATTAAGGTAAGAAGACTGGGGTCAGGAGGAGGCTGAGAAAAGTGCTGGCCATTCACACATGGTTTGTGTTTTTAATCTACACGTTTCTCATCTTCTCCTCACAGCCCATGCTCTCCCTGCGGACCACATGGAGTCTCTGAAATTAAAGAGTCACTGCCTGTCCAGCAACCAAGCAAGGAAGTGAGGGGCTGACGTGATAGTGAGATGACAAAATGGTCCAGTTGTCCCTCTGGCACCCAAGGTCCATTTCCCTCATCCCAGAATTTGAGAGATTACAGATAGAGGAAGCAGACTTTCCGGGTTTTATCGGGGCAAGACACCATCGCTCACTGTGTGACTTTGGTTAACTGGCTTAACCTCTCTGAGCTTCAGTTTCATCTGCCTGAAATAAGAGTATCAGTGACATTAACTTCACAGGTGATGCAAAGTTTGGAAGAAATATATTAAAAGGGATTTACAGCATCTGGCTCAGAAAATACACTCAAAAAAAAAAAAAGCATCTGCTTTTACTGATAGGTTCTTTGGTAGGTGATGGCAAGATTCGCATGCCACACTCAGAACGGCAAAAGAAAACCCTAGCTGCTCCCCCCAGAGCAGCGGGGAATCCCGACAGCTACACCTCCCCTTCAGTCCGACAGTATAGACAAGGTTGTGATAACTTACCAGAGATATTTCTAATTTAAACTGAGTTCTGTTGGACAGCTCATCTTGTCAGAGGAGAGGAACACAACCACCGATGACCTTTTCAAACAAAGCTAATTGCTCGGGTTTTAAGGTTACAGAGCTGAAGTTTTGCTGTATATTGATCCAGGGGTGAAAATTTCCCTCCTAATTTCTAATTTCCTCTGGAGGAGAAAGTAGGAATTTGCCTCGATAGCACCCATCTTCTCCGGGAGGAACACAGCTACTCAGAAACTTGCCATTTCCAAATCCACTTGGCCAATGATGCAGTGTCATTTCTCAAGTGAAGGATCTTACTTAACTACTTAGGTTTTCATTTAGTCAATAAACACATGTTACCGTACGGCCTGGTGGGCCAGGCAATGCACTGGGTCCGGCAAACACGACGGTGAACAAGTCTTACAGTCGGAGGGGAGAGACGGCTATGAATCAGATGATTACACAGATCGAGGTAAACTGTGTTGCTACTGGGTAACAACCATGGCGGGCCGAGTGCTCCTTCAGGTGCAGGAAGAAGCAGGGGCTTTGTCTCTGGGGGATTTAAAAGTAACTCAGTCTGGGCTTCCCTGGTGGCGCAGTGGTTGAGAGTCCGCCTGCCGATGTAGGGGACATGGGTTCGCGCCCCAGTCCGGGAGGATCCCACATGCCACGGAGCGGCTGGGCCCGTGAGCCATGGCCGCTGAGCCTGCGCGTCCAGAGCCTGTGCTCCGCGACGGGAGAGGCCAGAACAGTGATAGGCCCGCGTACCGCAAAAAAAAATAATAATAATAACAATAATAAAACAGCAACAACCGCTGCCACCATTTACTGAGCCAGACACGCAACTATGACTTTTTCTATGAACCCACTTAATCCTCACAAGAACTCTGTGATGGGGCTTCTGTTGTCATCCTCTTTTGTTCACATAAGGAAACGGAGGCTCTGAGAGATTAAGCAATGAGTACACCGCCACATGGCACATCAAGGATTCAAACGCAAGTCTATGCCGAACCATCCAGCCACCACCCGTAGATATTTTTAAGGATATACCTGGAAGAATGGGTGCTGATGTACACCATCATCACCACCACCATCATCAACGTTATCATGACTACACGAATAAAATGTCAATGGAAACACAAATCATTAGGAGGCTCCACAAATACAAACGCACACGCTACAAGAACATCAGATGTATCAACTAGGTCCCACGTGAAAGCTTGAGCTGTCAGGTAGAGTTCGTAGGAGCTAAACAACCCATTCTTTGCCCATTTTCTCCAATAATCTCAGGAAATCATCATATCTATAAATTTAAAATCTTTTATATTGTAGAGTCATGACATTTTTAAGTGGAAAAACACTTAAAAAGAAGGTCATCCAGTCTAACCCAGGCCCAGAAATGTCAATGGCTTTCCCATCATTGAATGGACACTGCAGACCACAACAGCGGAAACTGGATTCTAAAAAGAATACCCCATAGGGAACTTCCAGGGGAAAAGAGCATCAACCCACACGATCTTCTGGACAGTGTCCTGCTCCAGTTCCAACAAGTCTTCAAACATCCCTCTGTCATTGGGAGCTTGAAATGAGACTTTGTCAGGTTTCTCCCCCTCCCCCTTTATTCAGAAAGTAAGTTCTCTGTAGAACAGCAGAGTTCAGACGGGGAATGTGAAAGGTCTGGGTATCACTGGAGGTTACATAATTGATGATCCTATTTTTAAAACTACACACGTAAGAACACAAGACGTTTAAATATTACACACAGCAGAAACAGAAAACAGCTAAATAAACCAAAAAGATGAATGAATGAATGAATATCTGAACATAACTAGAGGCCCAAGTGGTTCTGTCCGACACGCTGTATCCCTCTTCAAACTAAATAACAGTACAACAAAACATACAGCCAATAGGAATCCAAATCTTTACCCATTCTCATGAATCTTGATAAAAGAGAATATTGCTCATATACATCAAACATCTTCAAAAATACTTTGTACCCAGTTCTGCCACTCACATCCTCCACATGAAAAATAATTTTTCCCCAAACTCTCACTTCTGAAATCTCGCCTGGAAACCCAGCCTGTATGGTTCTTCTGATGACTCTTCCCCCACTCTCCTCCTTGCCCCATTTTTTTGTTTGTTTATTTGTTCATTTGTCTCATTATGTAGTTTCCTTGGGCCTGACTTCTTTCATTTTTATTCTCTCATCCCATTACACAGATTCTGCTTCATCAAGGAAAGCTGAGGCCTGGTGCCCCCAGCTGTCACTTTTTTTAGACAGCAAGAAGACAAGGGAAAGACAGAAAAAACTACAAACTAATATTTTTCATCCCATTTATTCACAAATATATTTTCAAGATGTATTTCCGTATGCAGGCTTAAAAAACGTGTTGTCTTTTGATCACAGCCGCCGTGGCAAAGCTGTCTGTTTATACTTAACATAATGTCAAGAGCTGGTGGAGAAGTTCACAGCAGCAGAGAACTCTATCATTTGAAAGTTTTGAGGAGGAAGTTACTGCAATCAAGTGAGAAGCCTCAGATCAGCCTCTTAGAGTTCAGCGGCTAAAAAGACAAAAACAAACAAAACGTAAAGTGGGCCGCTTAGTTGATCCTCAGAAAGCCCAGCTAAGGGATAGGGACAGAGCACAGCTGAATCCTTCCAAGTCCCTAAAAAAGTGTTGTTTTTTAAAAAATGACTGTTGGATCGGTTAATTTAATTACGAGAGGAGAAGGGTTCAATTTCATTTTTCATTATTAAAGCTAATTTTTACTTCCTCTAATTAAACTGTGCATAAAATACCCTTTCCTCTGCCTCTGTTTAAATAAGACTAAGCAGGGCTTCCCTGGTGGCACAGTGGTTAAGAATCTCCTGCCAATGCAGGGGACACGGGTTCAAGCCCTGGTCCAGGAAGATCCCACATGCTGCGGAGCAACTAAGCCCGTGCGCCACAACTACTGAGCCTGCACTCTAGAGCCTGCGAGCCACAACTACTGAAGCCCATGCGCTGCAACTACTGAGCCTAGAGCCTAGAGCCCGTGACCCGCAACAAGAGAAACCACCACAATGAGAAGCCCACGCACCACAGCGAAGAGTAGCCCCCATTCGCCGCAACTAGAGAAAGCCCGCAAAGACGCAACGCAGCCAAAAATAAAATAAATAAAAACAAATAAATTTATAAAATAAATAAATACGGCTAAGCAGAAGCATATGCTTCATCTCGGCACCCCCAACATTCTCTTGCTCTGTGCTACCATCTGCTGATGGAGTTTCATGGATTGGGATCTGTTTGCCTCACACTGAGGTCCTGAACACACAAGGTGGGAAGGCCTGTTCGGAGGAAATGAGGACAGAAAAGAAGAATAAATTACTCAGTTTGTCCATCTGATACCCAGATGAGTCAAAAAGGAAAACAACCGTCACCACAGACTTCTCAAACATACTTTTATTACCCAGGGATGTTTACCTTTATTTCATAATCCTAGTGCCCACAAAACCCAGTATTGCATCATGCCCCATCTCCACTATCACAAGATTTAATTTGGAAAAAAATGCAAACTTCTTTTTGATGATCCCTCTCTCGGTGTTCAGAATGGCTTTACGTTCAGATCGATCCAGAAGAAATTATTTTAAAAGCCTGTCATTGCACATTGCAAATGGCTGCTAGGACACCCTAGTGTATTTCACCATTATTAAAACACCTACCAAAAATAAATAAAGGAAATAAAACAAAGAGGAAGCCCATGCGGGGCCTAAGTAATGCAATGATTAGGAAATCGTCTCTGCTTTGGTAGATTAGAATCAAGGAATGCAACCATTTTCATCATTGGTATAACTCTTTGTAACTGATTTCAGCGATGGCCCCGAAAGGATAGTGCCTGTTCTTTTGTTACCCACAGTTGATAAATGTGAATCAATTTTTCACTTTGAAGTGTTATTTCCTTTTGCAATTTGCCAAGTGCCTTTTCATGCCCCATTTGAAGACTGTCTCATGAACAAAGCTCCTTCAGGGAAGACAAGTTAATTATCTGACTGCCATTCTGATTGTTGGCTGCTGGAAAGAAAAGTCTTTGCCAGCTCCGATGGTGAGGCTCCAACACTGCCATTTGACAATGGCGTCAAATTCCTACAGGACCAGTCATGGGCAAGTAGGACAGCAGCGATGGTTAAGAACCCAGACTTGGAATCAGGCAGACCTGTACACAAACCCTGCACTTACTTTGCGCGAGTTATTTAGCCTCTATGAGCCTCTGTTTCCCCATCTGTAAAGTGGAGATAACATTAGTTCCTACATTGTAAGATTATTACAAAGATCAGATAGCACAGTATGTACTTAGCTCTTGGCACACAGTAAGCATTAAACAGCTACTTCTGTTCCGATAAACCATAACAACTGCACGATTCCCTTCCACTCACCAGATGATAGCGTGGAAGGTTATTTCATGTTTCCCTAAATATTATTGCAGAAATGTTTCCATACCAGGCATATTTCTTCACTTAGCATATGTTTAAGGATGCATATGAGTAAACTCCATGAAGGATGTTGAAAAGTGTTTTTTCTGGATGTGGCTCTTCCAGATTCCTGGAGTGGATCTATGAAACATCACTGCTTGCTTGGGATACTTTTCTAAATGCAAATTAATATTTGTAGGCACTTCCTCTTTCTTCCTTAAGCATATAATTGTGGTTTGTTTACTAACCACTCACTTCTACAAATACATTCTTTTTAGTCATCTAATTATTAAGGATCTAAATGGAAGGGATCTGGGACAGTGCCATTCCCCTAGTTAAAACCATTAGTTTAATATAAGACAAGAGAAGGAAGGGGTAGAAAAGTCCCTTTGGTTTAGCATTTAAACATTCATGCTGTGGGATGCATATTCTCATCCGAGTTTCAGAAGAAGAAAATGAACAGTACAAGAGCCAAATATGTATTAATTATGGCTTATTTATTTAGTGCCACTGATGTGTGTCAAACTATGCAAAAGGTAAATTGAAGGGGGAAAATAAGGTCCCAGCTCGAGAGAAAAAACCATCTCAGAATTCGTTACCTACGCATCCAGACATTCTATGTAGGGGCTGGTGACTGATGATGATAGGAAGGTGGAATTAAATCCATGGTGAGGGGTAGGTGGGGATAAGGTGGAAGGATAAAAGAAGGGGGTTAAAAGACAGAACAAGGCCAACACTGCTTAAGGTATTGGCCAGGCTGGGTCATGTCAAGGGAAAAGTCCCCCTGCCCACTCTCAGCTCTTCAGAATCCTTCATGAACCAGGAAAGACAAGATTCCAAATCAGAGACAGTGGTTTAGACCTCCCGACTGTAGAGCTCACCACTAATTCTAGTCATGCAGACAGAAGGCCCAGGAGGCCCCTGGCAAGACATTTCCCCCTGATGAGTTAACAGAAAGAGAATCACCAGTCCTGACAGCGATATGTAACTCTGGACTTTTATGGATGCCATTATTAAAGTGTTGCAGCTTAAAAGAAATGCCTGCTGGATGATTCTAGAATCCTGAACCTGCGGGCTGGTGCAAATCATTTTACCAGAGCAGGAACCATGGCACATTCCTCTATCTGATTTCCCAAAATGACCTTTTTTTAAAAATCTCCCCTTCTGAGGTATAATTTATATACAATACAATTTACTCACCTTAGATATGCAATCTGATGAATTTTGACAAATGTGTACAGTCATAAAAGCACTACCAGAATAATGATATAGAAAATTTTCATCACCCAGAAAGATCCCTCACGGCCCTTTGCAGTCAATACCCACACCCAAACCAGACCCTCGCAACCACCAAGCTACTTCCTGTTAATATAATCCTTGCCTCTTCTAGAATTTCATATGAGGTCTCTTGTCTCAAGTGTGTATTTGTTATTCAGCACTTTTTATTGCTGAAGAGTATTCTATTCTGTGAGTATACCACAATTTGTTTATCCATGGACATCTGGCTTCTTTCCAACCTTCTGCTAGTATGGATAAAGCTGCTATGAATATTCAAGTACAAGTCTTTGGGTGAACATACATTTGTACTTCTTTGGGAAGAATACCTAGGAGATTGCTTGGCCGCACAATGAGTGTTGTTCAAATTTATAAGAACTTCCCACATGTTTTCTAAAGAGGCTGTATCGTTTTGCATTCCCATCCCTGCCAACACTTACTACTGTCGGTCTTTCATTTTAGCTATTCTAGAAGATGTAAAATGGTATCCAGTGTGATTTTAATTTGTACTTCCCTATGGACCAATAATTAAGCAACTGTTAATGTACTTATTGGCCATTCATATATATTCTTTGGTGAAATATCTATTCAAATCTTTTGCCAATATTTTTAGTAGGTTGTCTTCTTTTATTGAGTTCTGCATATACTTGGGATACAAGTTCAAATAAATTCGATACTTTTTTTTAAACATTTTTCTCTATGTGGCTAAACTTTCCATTTTCTAATGGTATCTTTTGAGGAGGAAAAGTTTTTCATTTTGACAAGGTCAAATTTAATAATTGTTTCTATTATGGTTATCATTTTTGTATCCTAACAACTTCTTGCCTAACCCAAGACCAAAAAGATTTCCTCCTGTTTTTCTACAAATTTTATATTGTCAGATCTTATGTTTAGGTCTATGATCTATTTAACTTTAATTTTTGTGTATGAAATGAGTTGAGGGTTGAAGTTCATTTTTTGCATATAAATACCCAGTTGTTCCAGCAGCATTTATTGAAAGACAATCTAGTTCTTTTCTTTGAGTCAGCTAGTATGAATTTTGACAAATGTGTACAGTCATAAAAGCACTACCAGAATAATGATATAGAAAATTTTCATCACCCAAAAAGATCCCTCACGGCCCTTTACAGTCAATACCCACACCCACCCCAGACCCTGGGCTATTGGGCTATTGAATCACCACTGCAGAAAGCTGGTCAAAGCTTCCAGGTAAATGGTCTCCACAGAAGTCACTGTAGTGAGAGGCAGTGATGAGATGATTTTGAAATAATGATAAATAGAAGTGTTTCATATATATGGAATCTAAAAAATAAAAAAATTAAAAAGAAATTTAAAAGAAATTAAGGTGCTGAAGAGCCTAGGGGTAGGACAGGAATAAAGATGCAGATGTAGAGAATGGACTTGAGGACACGAGGAGGGGGAAGAGGAAGCTGGGACGAAGTGAGAGAGTGGCATGGACATATGTACACTACCAAATGTAAAATAGCTAGTGGGAAGCAGCTGCACAGCACAGAGAGATCAGTTTGGTGCTTTGTGACCACCTAGAGGGGTAGGATAGGGAGGGTGGGAGGGAGGGAGACGCAAGAGGGAAGAGATATGGGAACATATGTATATGTATATGTATAACTGATTCACTTTGTTATAAAGCAGAAACTAACACACCATTGTAAAGCAATTATACTCCAATAAAGATGTTTAAAAAAAAGAGGAAAAAAAAAGGCAGTCTGAATAATCATGGAATTCAGTTCATAATACTTTTAAAATATGGCATGTGGGATCTTCCCGGACCAGGGCTCGAACCCGTGTCCCCTGCAGAGGCAGGCGGACTCCCAACCGCTGCACCACCAGGGAAGGCCAAGGATGTGTTTTCTTAATAACATTCTTCCATTTATTCACTGTGGCTCAGGCCATGGCCAAGGTGCTGAAGTTTTCCAGTGATGACCACTGAGGGCCTCAGATTTTAAGGGGGCCACGTGAGGACAGTTACTTGGATTACTAAAAAATAATTGAGCTTTAGGAATCTGGCTCCAAAATTTTGACCAAATATCTGTGATCAAAATCGTCATTGACTCCATCGATTAATACTTCCTGAAAATCAAACACAAGTTGGCCATTGCCCATTCTCCCCGATCTCTTATTTATTTCCTAAGCACTGTGTAGAATATGTCAGAATACACAGCTCTCACAACAAGTGGGACATTCCCTTTAGACTGCTTTCAGCGTGAGCAATAGGAGCCCCGCCTCCATAGCTCTGACAGTCACAGAAACCCCGACGCCCTGGTCAGCACTGTCTTTTCCTCCAGGTGCTGGGGTGGCTGAGCACCGGGGTGCTAGGAAGAGAAGGAAGGAGAAGACACGGTGGCTTTGGTAACTGGGAGGAGAGGAGAGCAAGTCCTGCAGGCTTGGCTCTGCAGGAGGAATGATTTTTAAAAACCATTTGCAAATGTGATTTAAGAAAATAATTTCACAATAATTTCACACCAAGTCAGGGTTCTCAAGAGGAAAACTTCCTCTTCTCCCACTCTCAGATCTTGCCTGCCTTGAGGCTTCATAAATGAGGGCTTTTGGGTCACACACCTCTGCCTTCAGAAACTGTCAAGGAATAAAAACTGAGTGATCATAATCATTAGAGAAATGCAAATCAAAACTACAGTGAGGGCTTCCCTGGTGGCACAGTGGTTGAGAGTCCGCCTGCCAATACAGGGGACACGGGTTCGTGCCCCGGTCCGGGAAGATCCCACATGCCGAGGAGCGGCTGGGCCCGTGAGCCATGGCCGCTGAGCCTGCGCGTCTGGAGCCTGTGCTCTGCAACGGGAGAGGCCACAACAGTGAGAGGCCTGCGTACTGCAAAAAAAAAAAAAAAAAAAAAACCTACAATGAGGTATCACCTCACACCAGTCAGAATGGCCATCATCAAAAAGTCTACAAACAATCAGTGCTGGAGAGGGTGGGGAGAAAAGGGAACTAACTCTCTTGCACTGTTGGTGGGAATGTAAACTGATACGGCCACTATGGAGAACAGTATGGAGGTTCCTTAAAAAACTAAAAAGAGAACTACCATATGACCCAGCAATCCCACTACTGGGCATATACCCTGAGAAAACCATAATTCAAAGAGTCATGTACTAAAATGTTCATTGCAGCTCTATTTACAATAGCCAGGACATGGAAGCAAACTAAGTGTCCGTCGACAGATGAATGGATAAAGAAGATGTGGCACATATATACAATGGAATATTACTCAGCCATAAAAAGAAACGAAATTGAGTTATTTGTAGTGAGGTGGATGGACCTAGAGTCTGTCATACAGAGTGAAGTAAGTCAGAAAGAGAAAAACAAATACTGTATGCTAACACATATATATGGAACCTAAAAAAAAAAAAATGGTTCTGAAGAACCTAGGGGCAGGACAGGAATAAAGACGCAGACGTAGAGAATGGACTTGAGGACACAGGGAAGGGGAAGGGGAAGCTGGGACAAAGTGAGAGAGTGGCATGGACTTATATATACTACCAAATATAAAATAGATAGCTAGTGGGAAGCAGCCACATAGCACAAGGAGATCAGCTCAGTGCTTTGTGACTACCTAGAGGGGTGGGATAGGGAGGGTGGGAGGGAGACGCAAGAAGGAGGGGATATGGGGATATATGTATGCATATAGCTGATTCACTTTTTTATACAGCAGCAACTAACACACCATTGTAAAGCAATTATACTCCAATAAAGATGTTAAAAAAAAATGAGTGATTCATTAAACTGCTTTACTCCACTTATCTAGTTAACACTGCAAACAAGTTCACCTGTATAAATGTCTTGAGTTGGTATGCAAAGAGGAAAAAATAATGTTGTCAACCCATCACAACAATTACAGCTAATAATTATTGAACATTCCCTATGGACTGATAGTAAGCCAAATACTTTACATAGATCATCTCATTTTATCCTCACCCTAACCTATGAAGTAGCTGTTATTATCACCTCTCTTTTATGGTTAGGGAACTGGAACTCAGAGAGGTTAAGTAAACTGTTCAAGGTAACACAGCAGTGGAGTCAGGATCTGAACTCTCACCAGACTACCCCTAGTCTGGGCTTTAAGTCACCCACTGTCTGTGGGCTTTACATTGGAGAGAAGCAGACTGAACTCTCGGAGCACGTACTGGCCTAATCTCAATATGCTATTTAAGGTTTTATGTTTTCTTTTTGCTTCTAAGTCAGAGCTTTGCCAAAACAGAGCTCTTCATAAGACCGTGTTTGATGAGGATCGAGAAGCACACAGTGAAGCCATTCAGCCAAAGCCTGGTGCAGCCTCGTAGCAGCACAATTACCTCCCTCTCCCTCTCCTTAGCTGCTTCCCCCTTCCCTACCAACACCTTCCTTTATTTGGAAGGTTTTCAGATTTTTCTGCTAACACACTGTGGGGGTTTGACATGGCCACTCTGAGAGCTGAGAGGAGACTTTTTCTGTCTTGTGTTTCAATAAAAGAGGAAAAGGAAGAGAGAAGGAAAAAAACGAACAAAACAAGGGAGGAGGCTGGTGATCTTTTTAGCGCTCGTTCAAACAAGCAACTCAGAGTTGCAGTTGACATAGTTTCCTAAATCGTCAAGCAATTATTTTCTAAATCAAGAAAAAACTGCCAGTCAGACAAGAAACCAATTAAATAACGCCTCCAGAATGTGGGGGTTCAGCACTGTAACCTCCGCTGACAAATGGGTGTATTAATAATTAGCATAATAACTAAAAGTCTTTTGCTGTTGTGCCAAGCCTTGTGCAAAATCATTTATATGCACATCATATTTTTTAATTTTTTAAATTAATTTATTTTATTTATTCTTTTTTTTTTGGCTGCATTGGGTCTTCGCTGCTGCATGCGGGCTTTCTCTAGTTGCAGCAAGCGGGGGCTGCTCTTCATTGCGTGGGCTTCTCAGAGCGGTGGCTTCTCCTCTTGTAGAGCACAGGCTCTAGGTGCACAGCCTCAGTAGTTGTGGCGTGCGGGCTCAGTAGTTGTGGTGTGCGGCCTCAGTAGTTGTGGCACGTGGGCTGAGTAGTTGTGGCATGTGGGCCCAGTAGTTGTGGCACATGGGCTGAGTAGTTGTGGCTCATGGCCTCAGTAGTTGTGGCACGTGGCCACAGTAGTTGTGGCACATGGGCTCGGTAGTTGTGGCTCATGGCCTCAGTGGTTGTGGCACGTGGGCTCAGTAGTTGTGGCATGTGGGCTCAGCTGTGGCTCATGGCCTCAGTAGTTGTGGCACTTGGGCTCAGTAGTAGTGGCTCGCAGGCTCTAGAGCACAGGCTCAGTAGTTGTGGTGCATGGGCTTAGCTGCTCCGCAGCATGTGGGATCTTCCCGGACCAGGGCTCGAACCTGTGTCCCCTGCCTTGGCAGGCAGATTCTTTTTTTTTTTTAACATCTTTATTGGAGTATAATTGCTTTACAATGGTGTGTTAGTTTCTGCTGTATAACAAAGTGAATCAGCTATACATATACATATATCCTCATATCCCCTCCCTCTTGCATCTCCCTCCCACCCTCCCTTTCCCACCCTTCTAGGTGGTCACAAAGCACCGAGCTGATCTCCCTGTGCTACGTGGCTGCTTCCCACTAGCTCTCTATTTTACATTCGGTAGTGTATATATGTCCATGCCAGTCTCTCACTTCGTCCCAGCTTCCCCTTCCCCCTCCCCGTGTCCTCAAGTCCATTCTCTACGTCTGTGTCTTTATTCCTGGCAGGCAGATTCTTAATCACTGAATCCCCAGGGAAGCCCTGCACATAATATTTGATTCTCATAATCCCTTGAAATAGGAACTTTTATTATCCCCAGTTTACAGATGAGGAACATGAGGTTCAGAGGGATTAAGTGATTTACCCAAATTGTTAGTAACAAAATAGAGACTTGAATCCAAGCCTGTTTGAATCCACCGCCCAGGCTGCCAACCACTCTTCTGAACCAAAGGCCAGCACACATTTGCTTTAAAATGCTAGAGAGACAATATTTTCAGCTTTGTGGGCCATATGCTCTCTGCTGGAACTACCCAACTCTGCTTTTATAGCACAAAACCTGCCAAATAAGTGAACGAACAGGAAGGCTGTGTGCCAATAAAACTTTATTACAAAAGCAGGTCACGAGGACTTCCCTGGTGGCGCAGTGGTTAAGAATCCGCCTGCCAATGCAGGGGACACGGGTTCGAGCCCTGGTCCGGGAAGATCCCACATGACGCGGAGCAACTAAGCCCGTGCACCACAACTACTGAGCCCACTCACAGCAACAAAGAGTAGCCCCTGCTCACGGCAACTAGAGAAGGCCCTCGCACAGCAACGAAGACCCAACGCAGCCAAAAATAATAAATAAATAACAATAATGATAATAATAAACAAAGATAAGCTGTAGCTTCTAGCATTTGCAAAAGCTGTTTATAAAAAAAAAACAGGTCACCAGCCAGATCTGGCCCCCACTGTTTGACAAGCCTGTTCTATTCCTTCATAGAGGAGAAAAGATTTGAACTGAATCTTTGAAGGACTGGATATTAGTCAGCTAGGGCTACCATAACAAAGCACCACAGACTGGGTGGCTTAAATAACAGAAATTTATTTTCTCACAGTTTTGGGGGCCAAAAGTCTGAGATCAAGGTGTCAGCAGGGTTGGTTCTTTCCAAGGCCTCTCTCCTTGGCTGCCTGTAGATGGTCATCTTTTCCCTGTGTCTTCACATTGTCTTCTCTGTCTGTGTGTGTGTGTCCTAATCCCCTTTTTTTATATGAGGACATCAGTCATTTTGGATTACAGTCCACTCTAATGACCTCATTTTAACTTGATTACCTCTTTAAAGACCCTGTCTCCAAATAGTCACATTCTAAGATACTGAAGTTAGAACTTCAATATATGAATCTGGGGGTACACAATTCAGCCCCTAACAAATAGAGTAGATGTCAACAGGTGAAGAGAGGAAGGAAAGAAAAGTAAGGAAAGTACAGGGGGTTCTGAGTGGCTATATAAGTGGGCCAGACTTTATCCTGGATGGTTAGGAACCTTTCTCTGAAGAAGTGATATTTCCATTGAAGTTGCTTAAGAAAGCCATCAAGCAATCAAACAAACAAAACAACGAGTATATATTGGCTCATGGAACTGAGAAGTCCAGACGTAGGTCTAGCTTCACGTGTGGCTTGATTAGGGGCTCAACCAATGTCACCCACAGAAGGTGGTGTGAGTAGAAAAGTGCCTTCATGTGTTCAACAAACATTTATTCAATTTTCTTTTCACACCGGCCTTCTCTTAGCACTAAGGGTTCTCCAATGAATAAGGTTCTGTTCTTGCCCTCAAGAAGGTGCCAATTAAGTGGATGCCACCATAGGGGAGAGCCTGCCTGAGAGTGACACCCACACAGAAGAAAACAGTGCTGAGAAATGGAAAAGAGAGATCTGACGTCATTGATGAAGCACCTGGATCAAGCCACACCTGAAGCTGCTGACTCCTGAATTTCCCAAATCCATGAGCCAATAATTTCTTCTGATTTTGTTTGCTTGCTTCTTTCTGGTTTACTGAAACAACTTCAACTCAAATATCCCATCTTCAGAGAAACTGATGTTGACCATCCACAAGGCTAGATCTTCCTCATTATACCCACTCATAATCCCCAGTGCTTTTCCTTCACTTTAATTACAACTGCAGTTAAATTATGCAATTAATTTTTTTAACAGCTGCCTCCCCTGGGAACTCTACATTGGCGCATAGTGGGTGCTCAATAAATTTTTTAATATACTTTGTCAGAGCAGTTTTAGGTTCACAGCAAAATTGAGTGGAAAGTGCAGAGAGTTCTCATGTACCCCCTTCCCCACACAAGCACAGCCTCCCTCGCTATGAATATCCCCCACCAGATGGTGCATTTGGTGCACCATCTACACTGACTCATCATCATCACCCAGAGTCCACAGTTTACATTACGGTTCACTCTTGGTGTTGTACACCCCATGGGTTCAGGCAAATGTATGGCAACATGTACCCACCATTGCAGTATCATACAGAATAGTTTCACTGCCCTAAACATCCTCGGTGCTCCACCTATTCAACCTTCCCCCTCTTCCCAAACCCTGGTAAATTTACTTTTTAAATAAACTACAAAACTGTATTTTTTATGCCTCCACTCGTCTGAGACTCTGGTTTCTGTTCTGGCCTTTTCGTCAAGCCTCCAGGATGGATCCAACCAAGTGATCGGTCCATGCTTAGGTTAGGATCGCCCCCCAGCTCAGCAGGCAGGAGCACAGGACGCTCAACAGGGGTCCCAGGAAGGTGGCCTCAAAGTTTCCAGGCTTATGCTGTCTACAGCCTTAATTCTATTTTTTAAACCAGCGCCCATCTGCTTTTTGTCCCGAGTGCCAAAATGCATCTGGAATGAGGCATAATCCTCCCACTTCCAACAGATCCACTTACTGTAATGTCACAGGTAAATGTATCAAAACCCAGGAGATGTTCTATTTATGGTAATTGCTCTGAAATGTTACCCACGCGTCTCAAAATATAGGTGTTGTCTTGGAGCATGTGATGAGAGGGTGAGGCATGCCTCTTTTCCCTCTCTTCGCCTTGGGCCCCCTCAAGAAACAAAAGGCTCCCAACAGATAACAACTCCCTGTTTTCTCGGTTTATTTCAAGCGAAAGGTACTCAGAGCCTCCCAGGTTCAGGTCTGATCTCACTAATGCAACTTATGTAATACTTAGCATTGCCAATGTTAAAGAGAGCAGTACCAGTTGCCCCCTCCCTGACCCAGCCTCTGAAAAACACTCGCTCTTTCATATTCTCATCTGTCTGCTAGGCTTTCTGACAAAGACAGACTGGGAGAGTGGGTGGTGATACACTGCAGAGTATATGCTTCCTGTCTGAAGGTGATGAGTATATATCAACACCAACTGATTCAGGAATCAGAGATTGCAGTGCTGATTTTCCAACACCTACCTCCTGGAAAAGTCATAAAGCCCCACCCACGGCTTTGCCCGGCTTTCCCCTCATGCTTGGTCCTTGCCTTATCTTCTGCCTCAAGCCACCCCCGCTCTGTCCCATGATGCAAAAGCACCAGCCACAGGAGGATAGGATGCTCAGAGTGGGGGCTGCCACCTTGAGCTCTGCAGCCTTACACAACAGGTCCTCCAAGGATCAAGGAGAGAGAACTGACAGGATGTGGGACTCCCCTGATAGGACCCATTGTTCACTCCACAGATATTTATTGTGTGTCTTCTGTCTGCCTGACAGAGTGCTGGGAAGAAAAGAGCGGAAAAAGATGACAGTTTATGCCCTCGTGGAGCTAAAAATCTATTCAAAAGACAAATGTTGATCACAAAATGCAAAAATATGTGTAGAATGTCCAACTGTGATTAATAATACAAAGAAATATGGTCCTGCATGTGGGTGACAACAGGCATGGACCCAATCAAAGGCGGCTTCCCTCGGGACTTACAGATCCCAGCTCATTCATCTTACATGACTGTCATCTCCTCCGAAAACTTGTCCTTGACCCCAAAAGTATCCCCCCCAACCCACCTCTTCTTACTCCCTGCCTCTCACTCTGCCTCAGTTTCCTCACCTCAGTTTCCTTACCACCACTTGGAATTACACGACGTTCTCATCTGCCTCCCTTTGCTAAGAAAACACAAGCTCCATGAAGGAAGGGATTTTGTCTTCTTTTTGTCCTACTATCAGCACCTAGAACAGTGCCCAGCATGTAGTTGGTATTCAGTAGATATTTGTTGAATGAATGGACCAACTGGGCTGATTTCTGAAGAACCATTAGGCGGTACCCAGGAAAAATGAAGAGGAAGTGAGATCCGAGGCAGTGCAACCAATGGCACAACCGCTAGGTGGCAGGTGGGGCCACAGGAGGGAGGAGCGAAATGGCCCGCTAAGAGTGAGAAGCATGAAGGGGGGAGGACAGCCTGGAGGAGGAGGTGGGATGATGTCTGGGATTGCTCCAGATAAACCTGGGACCATTAAGAGCGTTGACCCTCACCTTAGAAGCACCAGGGAGCTAATGAAACAGGCGAAGCCGGGAGGAAGGAAGGTGGTGGTGAACATATGATCAGATTGGCCTTGTGAAGAGACCAGTCTGGCTGCAGGTCAGAGTGGACCAGAGTGGGCACGGGAGTCCAGTAGGGAGGCTACTACGGAGTGGACAGGAGAGGGAGCAGCTTGGTCTGAAGTCGCATTGATGGACAGACGTCAAGAGGGTCAAGGTATTTTTAAGAGGTGAAATCCACAGGCAAGGAGAAGGATTGTTTACAAAAATGAAGTGGAGGGGAAGGTTGGGAGGGTTTCCCACGTGACACTCAATGAACCACCAGACCCAGTGTCAAGGCCAAGTTCCTCAACTCCCAACAGCAAAGGGGAGGCTGAGGCTTCCTGGAAGGCCCAGCTTACACTAATCCCAAATGCACAGCCTTATGAAGAGGTGTTTCCATTCCATCCCATGCAACTCTCTGCATCGTTCTCTTTCCACCAAATCTAAGGTCTCTTGGATTCTCAGATTTTTATTTTTAGCATATTCACAGTTCTCCTGCTTTTCCTCTAGCTGATCTGAAACAGCCAGAAAAAACATGAGGAAGGGCCCATTCCTCCACCTGCCCAGGGAAAGGAAGGCTGCCTACAATAGTTACATCTTCAAGACTCATCACAAAATTACAATCTCATTCATATTTTACGTTCTACCGACAACCCAGCTGGTGAATTTAATCCACCTTTGAAAGCCACCAAGCACCTTCACTATATCAAATACAGAGGGCTTTCGAACAATTTCAAAATACAAGGTGCCTCTGGTTAGAAGTAAAATTGCCAGGAGAAAATCTTTGTTCGTTACCCAGCTTAGCATGAGGGGAGAGTGTCAACCAGTAGTGTGTGTGTGTGTGTGTGTGTGTGTGTGTGTGTGTGTGTGAGAGAGACACAATGGGAGAAGACAGAAAATACCGATCAAGTGGGGAAGGCACTCTCTCTCTAACACACACACACACACACACACACACACACACACTCCTGAATGTGAAACGGAGCAGCTTGATCCCGTGGTGGGTTGCCATCATCACTTGTCAACGTGTACTAATGACAGCACACAGCATCACACTTCTCTCTGATACACATAAACAAAGCCCAGAGCTGTTAATAGGTTTGCAACAATATTATGGACTGCTCAAAACACAACTGTGACTGCTTCAGAGACAGAATACAAGCAGAAGGAAACATAGAGTAGGTAAGTCCACCCAGACACTCTCTGACATGCAACTATTACAGCAGTCACAAATTTTTATTCCAGACCAAGGCCAAGGGACACTGACAGGAAATCTGCTCAGTTTAAAGAGGTTGCTGTCCCACCACTGCAGCTCGAAACCAGCTGCCATGGTACCCTTCTTGCTCAGAAGTTGCTGGAGTCAACGCCTGAGAAGGAAATTCCAGATCCACTTCTGGCCACCAATCTAAAGCATCCTGTCAGTGCCACTCTGCAGACAGGAAGCCTCATTTCCAACAACTGCAGGGAGGTGGCCACTTCCTGATCTGGAGACAGGCCCATCGAGAACTGTTCCAGCTCCCCCAGCATCAACCAGATGTTCAGTAATGTTACTGTATCTCTGATTTCAGATTGGGTTCTATTTTCAGCTCTGCCAGTTACTGTGTGATATCAGGCAAGTTACCTACCCTCTCTAAGCCTTGATGTTTTCCTCTGCAAAACGGGACTAAAATATCATTACCTCCCACTCTGATTCTAGAATCATCTGTATGGATTAAATGTGATAATACATGTGAAAGGATGGGCAGAGTAGAGGCTCACATTTTGTTTCTTTACCACATATTTAGTGTATCTTATGTCAGATATTTTTCTAAGCTGTTGACAAACATGAACACATTTAATCTTCAAAACAACCCTATGAGGTTGATACTTCTATTGTCTCTGTTTTACAGATAAGGAAACTGAGGCTTAGAGACAACAAGGGATGTACCCACAATCGCAGCTAGTCTGAGCAGGACTCAGACCCACACCTGGCTCTGGAATCCACTTACCCACTGGACCCACTGCACTTAGTCAGCAATCTAGAAATGTTCACTCTTCTCATTATTTTAATCCCCTATTCCAAGCAATCTCCAAATCCAGCTGATTCTTCCTTCCTTTGATGCGTTTCACTCAACTCTACCTTTCCAAGCAACCGTCATCACCTTAGAAACTTCTGGCCTCCCCTGGCTCTGATCCACCCTGTACATCACCAGAAAGTCAACTCTCCTAAAACGCTGGTTTCAGCCTAACCAAGCTGCTCAGACCCCTTCAATAGCTCCCTTTCACTTGCAGGGTGAACCCCAAACTCCTGTAGACCCACTGTCACCTGGACCACTCCAAGCTACCTCCGCGTGAACCCACACCTCCGCCACCCTGGTCCCACCCGGACCACCATACGGGCCGTCTTCACTCTTCCCTTCTCACGTGTGCTCACACCGGCACATCCCCAGAAATGCTTTCCCTGCTCCTTTCAAGCCTCTGCACAGCCTTTATCCATCTTTTAATACTTTTATCCATCCTTTAATGCCCACTGCTCACATCTATGGGTGAATCTTCAACTGAGAGGCCAGTGACAGCAAGCTAGAGCAAAGAATGCAGTGGAAGAGAGATCCTCAGAAAGAGAGATCTGGAAGCAAAATCTGGGAGCAAATTTCTGAGTAGACTAAGACAGAGAGAGAGAGACAGAGAGAGACAGAGAGAGAGACAGAGAGAGACAGAGACAGGGGGCAGGGCGGGAGAGAGAATAGGGAAGCCAGTGAGCCCAACGCTGAAGTTATGTAACAACATGTCTTTCTTTGCTTTAAAGAGAAAAACCAGAAGTCTCAAGCTGGTGTTCAACAAATCAAATATAATCCACAGATATGTTTTCTTTGCTTTAGCCACCCTGTACTCACATATCCCCCCTGGCAACATTTGCCTGATCTGAACAGCAGCTGTTCCCCTTAACCAGGGCATCTCCTCCCCAGTCTGCCACAGTCCCTGCTGAACCTTATTACTCAACACTGAAGTCAACTTGCCATTTGTCCTTATACATGCACTCCTTCTTTTCTTGGAGTAGAAACCTGCTTCTTGTAACTTAGCATCTGTCAAAAGAAGAAAACTCATACACAGACCAAAAGAGACACAAATTTCAAGGCAAAAGAAGGAAAATACTTTGTGTGCAAATGAAGAATATCTTACATCTTTAATATGCAAACGCCTGCCTGATTCACGCACTCTCTGTACTTACCTGGCACTGTGGGTATTTGAGACTGTGACCCCAGGTTTACAACGTTCCTGGGACTCGGATCTCCTTGCCAAGCCTTCCTCTGATTGACCTGCTCCTTGGCAATCACGAACTAGGTCTGCCCCCAAAGGCTGGGTCCCATGCCCTGAAGCTTTTCCTAACTTGTTTCTGCTTCCAAAATTTATCCTCTCCTCTGGATGTCTGATTGCTCACTAGGCAGGTAATCACATAAATTCATTCTACATAAGGCATGATGCCTGATGCCATCATCTCTCACATACTCTACCTCTCGGGGTACAATTTAACAGGTGTCTACGGTGCTTTCAGCTAATGGTTATAAGTGGGTTCCTGAAGTTCAAAGTTCCTAATAAGTTCCTCTTAGGTGCTGGGGTGGGAAATCAGCAATGGGGAATGAAGTGGAGGGAAGACCAGATAACTCACCGGACCAGCTCCAATTCCCCTGCATTATGAAATGAAGTTCTGTGTAAGATTCTACTTGGCAGGTTGCAGGGAGTGGTGGGGTGTATAACTTTTTTTTTTTTTTTTTTATGCGTTACGCGGGCCTCTCACTGTTGTGGCCTCTCCCGTTGCGGAGGACAGGCTCCGGACGCGCAGGCTCAGCGGCCATGGCTCACGGGCCCAGCCGCTCCGCGGCATGTGGGATCCTCCCGGACCGGGGCACGAACCCGTGTCCCCTGCATCGGCAGGCGGACTCTCAACCACTGCGCCACCAGGGAAGCCCAGGGTGTATAACTTTTAAGAAAAAAATGTTTAGGTTTTAAAAGCAATTATGTAGCAGTTATGGTTTTTCTTGCAAACAAAGGAAACCAACTCCTACGGACTGAGTTTACAAGAAGCATCAGGGCAGAAGGAAAGAGGCACTTAACGGAATCTTCGGGAGCCCAGACGGGCCAGGCTTAAGAGAACCTTCTCAGGACCTGAGAAGCTGGAAGTAAAGCAACCATCTCTAGCCAAGCAGCTTGGGTGCTATCCTATAGCCACTGCTGTTGCCACGGCTAGAATGAATGGCTTCCCATGGTGGCCCTCTCCTTACTTGACTTAAGAGTTCTAAGTCCCAGGAAAACATGTCCAGTCAGCCTAGGACTTCTAGATTGCAACACTGCTGACATTTGGGGCTGGGTAGCTCTCTGTTGTGATGGGCTGTCCTGCACGTGGTAGGAGGTTTAGCAGCATCCCTGGCTTCTACCCACTAGATGACAACCAAAAATGTCTCTAGACATTTTTGTCCCCTGAGAGCAAAACTGCCCCCAGTTGAGAACCACTGAGTTAACCCAACTTCAGACATACCCTGGCCATCTCAGGGTGGGTGGGGGCAGGGTTGGGCCCTCAGCGTCCACAGCAGAAGGCAGGTGCCTACAACTGCCCTCGATGCTCAATACCATAATTCCCTCCAAATGAAATCAAGGGCCACCGGGGTACTGAACAACAGAAAGCTAAAATTCCACATATGACTAGCTCCATCACCTTAAGCTTCAAGCGGCCAAGGTTCTCAGCCATGGTGAACCAGCCAGTGGAAGTAACAGCGATGTTCTAGGAGCCCTCCTGTCAGCTATCAGCTACCTCTGCAACCCGCTCATCTGAAGCTACCCATCAACTAAGCTCTCCAGATCCAGTGCAGAGAGAAACGGCGGGTCCAGGGAGGGACTTTCCAGGCTGCATCGCCACCCCGCCTCCCCGGACTCCTCTAGGTTGCCTGACAGCGTTTAGGAAATCCCTTTCATCAGGGTGGAGTGGGACCACATGTTAGTTCTTTATCGACCACCACAGCAGATCTGTTCTCCTGGCTCCATACTCTGGACATGCTAAATCTGTACCGTGTGGCTGTCACAGGTTCAGGATTCCATGAATTTATGGCAGCAAATCCATCTCTGCCACCAGGTGCTTGGAATTTTTCTTTCCCACCTGGACACAGAAGCTTAACCACAAGCCTCAAATTCTGGAAGCTCTTCAAAACTTTCAAACCTGGTCCCACCCAAACAAATGGGTTTAAGATCATCAAACAACAAGGAAAGAAGAGGGAAAAGCAAATATAAATACAAAATAAAATAAATCTCTAAAGAGCTTAAATGGCCTCTACATGTTATGTCTGATTTTAAAGTTTGTTCTGTAATTGTGATTCATTCTTTTTTTTTTTGGCTGTGTTGGGTCTTCGTTGCTGCACGCGGGCTTTCTCTAGTTGCAGTGAGCAGGGGGCTACTCTTTGTTGCGGCGCGCAGGCTCTAGGCGCACGGGCTTCAGTAGCTGCAGCACACAGGCTCAGCAGTTGTGGCTTGCGGGCTCTAGAGCGCAGGCTCAGTAGTTGTGGCACATGGGCTTAGTTGCTCCGCGCCATGTGGGATCTTCCCAGACCAGGGATCAACCCTGTGTCCCCTGCACTGGCAGGTGGATTCTTAACCACTGCGCCACCAGGGAAGCCCTGTGATTCATTCTTAGTACACAATTACATCTTAAGTAGATAATCCTCTATAGAACAGTTCTTATGTAAACAGCCAGTAATTTTGATATATTAGAATTAAAAGAAATTTCCTAAGGCCAAATTCTGGCATGTTTTAAGAAATATGCCTTGGTTATTCCAAGAATAATTTTGCTTCAGGGACCCAATTAAAGTTATCAAAACTGTAGTTTCTTCTGCATGCTAAAGATGCAATATATTTCACACATCTCTACAGGTTATTATTTTTCAGTATATTTTATTTTATAGATTTTTTAAAAAATCATCAACTGTGGCGGGGGACCTCGATGATCACATAATTCTAAATTGCAAACAAAAAGCACAAAGCTGTATAATCATGAAGGCTTGTAGTGAAAGAATGAACAGGTTTGTTCACGGACAGTTGGAAATAACCTGCTTCAAATAGATTTGTTTGTGAGATGTTGCAGTTTTCAAAGCTCTGAAGTTGAAGAAGCGGTAAGCACAGTTCACGTGAGGTGTAAACCAGAAGTGGTTGTTTGTTTCTGTAGCTGCAAAATTATGGGGTGTCCCATATGGGCTAGCATCTTGTATGTCTGCAGATAAGGTAATTACCCTGTGAGGATCCCGACATTCGGTGCTTCCCGGGGGAAGAAAGGGAAACGACCATAAGGACAGTTGATGACAGCCTTTCAAGTGTCTCAATCCTCGTGGCTGCAACAGTTTAAGGTCTGAGCCACTGGAGCAGCCACACAGCCAGAGAGACAAATGGAGAAGGTGTTACACATGAAACAGATCAGGTAAATAGACACGGTCCTGTTCACGAGCTCTGTCGCGTTGTCAGCCTCATAACTGGCTGAAGTTTCTGACATACTTCAGTTAGCCGGGTATTTTACTTGCATAGAAAATCTGAGCATTTTGACCTTTATCATTTCATAAAGAGTAAAGAACTTGCCTGTCACACCATCATTTCTGTTATATAGCTTCAGAAAGTGAAAGAGAAAAAAAAAAAAAAAAAGGAGTAAAACCACATTCTTCCATTTCCCCGTTGAAACATCACCAAGACAGTCTGTGTTTCAGGGTCCTATAGACGGGACCCCAAACTGGCCCCAGAACTAACGGCTGACTAGGAGGCTTTGTGGGCAGAAGAGAGGCCTCCTGGATCTACGATGACAGAGCTGAAATTTCCAGATTTTTTCTTTTCAAAAATAAGTTGGATTTGATTTTTTTTTTTCCATAGTCTAGTGCAGTGGCCAGCGAACGTTCTTCATAAAAGGCCGGACAGTAAGCTTTGCAGCCGTGCAGTTTCTACTGCAACTATGCAACTCTGCCCTTGTAGCCTGAGAGCAGCCGAGGCGTTTACAATGAACAAGTGAGGCTGAGTTCCAATAAGACTTTGTTTCACGAAACAGGCGGCAGGCCAGACATGGTCCGTGGGCCGAGGTTTGCTGACCCCGGGCCTAGTGGTTGGGCGGACTCCATATACCCTCAGAGCTTCAGGGATGCTACCAGCCATCTGAGGTTTGGGGAAAATCTCTCGACGTGACAACTGTGAAATTCTGCTTCAAACAGTCAGAAAAACAACAACAACAACAACAACAACAACAGCAACAGAGCTTCATTCACTTATTTTTACCTCGGGGATTCCACCTCCCTCATACAAATCCATGACAGATACTTTCCGGTACCTTTCACAGCAGAGCTGTCTAAAATGACCCCAAATAAGAGGACTGTAGTCCTCGCTCTCTGCTGCCGCTTTGGCAGGTCTGATTAGAGATCAAGGGAATTTGGAGCCGCTTCTCATCCCCTCAATCCCTTTCCAATCCCAGGAAATACCCCCATATCTGCCTCTGGACAGACTGACCCCAAACAGCATGAGGTCTAAGGCCTCGCACCCACCACACCCCCCATGAGACCACCCAAGTAGAAGCACCCAAGGAGAATCAGGGATTCCATTTCACAGGCTGAGAACGCCTTTTGTGTGTGTGTTCCAGGGATTGGGATTTTTCTAAAGCATCACTTTTCTCTAAAACTAAATCCCTCCCCCACCACACACAAACTTCTGATGCTTTCTACAGGAGCTGGCTCTTTTTGTCTGTTACCAAAAGTCACCTTCCCTCCACCCACATTGATTACAACATAGTTGTTAGTTGCACATTTAATTCGTTTGTTTTCCAAAGTCCTTGAGTAATGGGAATTAATGCTCAGCATGACTCTTCCCAATGCTATGCTTTTTTTTTTTTTTTTTGCGTTATGCAAAAAGCCCCTCAATGCTATGCTTTAAATCAATGTGTTAATGTAACCTCTAATTAATACCAATTTGTAAAATTCGAATATTAAAAAAATATCCCAATTATGAAATTGGCATACAGGTAACCCCCTTGATCTTTCTTTTGATCCTTCAGCATTCTTTCCCTTTATCCCTCCTGGCCATTAATAAGCTATCCACACACTTGGATACTTGATTTCAGCTCCTTGGGGCTTCTTCCTCCCCGTTTCTGAGACCCTTACTGGAAAAACCCAGAGCCTCCAACTTTCAGGGTGAATGAGCTATGGCCTGGCCTTATTTAAGACACAAGACTTGGGCTTCCTTGGTGGTGCAGTGGTTGAGAGTCCACCTGCCGATGTAGGGTACACGGGTTCGTGCCCCCGTCCGGGAAGATCCCACATGCTGCGGAGCGGCTGGGCCCATGAAAGGGCTTTGCTCCTCCAACCAACCAGGTGAGCGAGGGTTTTTAAGAGGCTGAAGGCGGCTTTTCTAGCCGTGGTGGAGCAATTTAAATAACAAGGGTCAGGATTAGCCCTTTATAGAATTGAGGTGGAAAAAAAATCCGCGGAGGCAGTGAAATGAGAAAGGTAGCCGAGGATTCATCCTCTTACAATAGATCTGTTTCCCATCTTGCTAAGCACACACAGCCATAATTATATTGCCTCCCGCCGACTGTATATACACTTCCTCCCCGACATAAACACACACGCGCCTCTACAGATGAAAACTGATTTTAACATAGAAACCCCGGTATCTATAATTCATGCTCTTTAGCCTTTACATATTTATTCTGCATTTTAATTAAGGCCAAAATCTGGATACTTTAGATGGATGGTTTCTTTTTTCTTCTATGCATAGCTTATAGGCAAATTACCTGGCAGAAACCCAGATGTTAAGCAAACACAAAAGAGCTTGCGACTAGTAAGCTATTGTCTGGACACAACTGGCTCCGGAGAGCTTGGAAAGCTCTCTCCTTTCAAAGGTACCCATCTCAAGACTGGCAGGACTCATCCCCCCTGCAGTCGTTACAAAACGAGAAGATAAAACACCAAAGTTTGGGGATTACCAGCACAGCACAGCTCTGCACAGGAAAGGAGCAGTGGGTCATATCTGCTGACATCTGAGTGGGGAGGGTATGAGGGGTCAGGGAGATGAAAGTGGGCTTGGGAAGACCCTGAAATGGGCCAGGAATTCTTCGTCAGAGCCTAGAACTGAAGTTCCTCAAATGGTTGCTGGAACGATCCAGCCAACACAAAGACTAGATCTAAAATTAGAACAGCCAGAAGGTCACACTTGACGTTTGGTTGGAAAAGCCAGACTTTTTGATGAAATGTTGATGCTCTGAAACCCTAGGAAGTCTTCTCATGAATAATATATCAAGGAAGGTGATCTTTAAAATGTGAAATTCTACCTAAGCCTTGTCCAAGTAGGCATGTCTGGGTGTTCTTTTTTAATTTCTAAAGCAGGCCAAATCT
Source organism: Phocoena sinus (assembly GCF_008692025.1). Lineage (NCBI taxonomy): Eukaryota > Metazoa > Chordata > Mammalia > Artiodactyla > Phocoenidae > Phocoena > Phocoena sinus. The sequence continues at coordinate 6,525,250 of NC_045777.1, read as the reverse complement.
GGACTGATGCCTGTCTTATAAATAAAGTTTTATTGGAACACAGCTATGCTCCCCTGTTTACACATTCTCTGTGGCTGCGTTCACTTTGGGACATCAGATTGGAACACTGGGGACACAGACCACCTGACCCCCCCAAAAAAAAGCCTAAAATATTTACTCTCTGACCCTTCATGGGAAACATTTGCTGACCCCTGCTTCCAAGAGATGCTCCTATCTCATCTGCCTTCTATTTTCTCCCCTCAGGAAAAGAAGGGAGAAACGAATCTGAGACATTTGAAATTCCCAAATTCTCACTGTTGTACTGTTTCTTCTAGTCTTTACAGAAGCAATGAAAAAACTGCAGAAAATTCTCCCCAAGCATCTTCTCTTCAGGTAAAACAGCCCATATTAATTTGTCAGGCTTCCTAATAATATCCTGCTAAACACTTCTAGACTGGCTAACAGTGATGAAAACAACGCGGTCAGCACCACGGACAGGGTCTACCATCCAAGGAGCACCTAAGGGCCAAGCACTGGGCTACAGCTTCAGCCCCGTTTTCTCAGTTTTAATATTCACCCCACTACGGAGTAGATTCTGCTAGAATACCAATTTGACACTGTTGATAAGGGACAGCGGAGGTTCTGAAAACCAAATCTGTCTGGTTCCAAATCCTGTCTTCTTAACTACTCTACCTCCTAGGATGTCTGTGCTCTGGGCCCACGTTTGCTGCTGATGGTAACACCTGACACATCCACATATCCACCAGGCACTGTTCTTTTAACCCTGAAAACAGACCCATAATGAACAAGGTAATACGATCACACCCATTTTGCAGACCAGGAAACCAAGGCTTAGGAAGGTGAAACGATGTGTCTGAGGTTATCCAGCTCGTGAGAGGTGGTGCTGGGGAGCTGGTTCCAGAGCAGACTGCTAGATGCTTTGTCTCCCAAGGTCTTGGCTTTCCACATACGGGCTGTAACTTTCCAGAGCTTGATGAGCTAAGATGAGTAAACAGTAACTCTGGAGATGTAGCAAAAGACTGATTTGCTCAACAAGTAATGTTTGTGGGCCACAAAGCACAGACAGAGCTTCCCAGCGGTCCCTGCGGACACAGAAACTCTGCCTCTTGGCCCCGTCGTAACAAACATTCAATTCAACACAGATGGACGTATTGTGAACAGCTCTACAATGACGTGTGCTTCTCTCTTTCATCTTGTAAGGACTTTCTTAAGTCCTCGGGGTTCTCAGATCTCCAGTTACAATGCACACTAAATAAACCAGTAGATAGATAGATTATAGATAGATAGAGAGATATTGAGAAAGTGCAAAATGGATACAGATGACACTGCTATATTAAAGTTGTTAATTGATACTTAGAAAGGACATTATTTTGGGCCACCCAGAATCCACCTGCCTGTCTTTGGGTAGAGTATCCTGATTCCTTTTACAGGAGTCACCTTGTCCCTACTGATCAGTCTGATTGAAATGAACCTGGAATGTGCTCTGCCCTCTCCTGGCCGAGAACAGGCCACACCCCAAGTCAGCTTTCTCAGAGCTGGCCTGGGAAACTCCAAAAGGGGGAGTCTTCCCACCCAGGACTCCTCGTGGACCCTGGTAGCAAGACTCTTCAATGGCCAAGTTCCAGTACCTGCCAAGCCTGGCTCCAGCCTCCCCTCCATCTTGCATAAGTTAAGAAAACTTATGCACTTATGCTTGTAACCAACCAAAACGAACTTCACAACGCCAGGAGCACCATTCTTGAAAAACGAATTGCCTTCAACCAGTGTTATTTCAGTCTCACTTGGGGTCTCCTTTCTAAGAATATTTTTAAACAAATTTTGTTTCTACTTGCCCTTTAAAAAAAAAAATCTAGATAGGCATTTTAAGATGCCAGATAGGGTAGAAATTGACCAAATATAGACAGACCTACAAAGAGAAATTTTTAAAACTATACTTTATTAATACTTGTTTTAAAGGGTAATATCTGCACACATTATTCTGATCCTGTCATCAAATTTGTTCACTCTCCTCCCTGGCATTGACTCTCTAAAACTTTGATAAGGGCTTCCCTGGTGGCGCAGTGGTTGAGAGTCCACCTGTCGATGCAGGGGACACAGGTTCGTGCCCCGGTCCGGGAAGATCCCACATGCCGCAGAGCGGCTGGGCCCGTGAGCCATGGCCACTGAGTCTGCGCGTCCAGAGCCTGTGCTCCGCAACGGGAGAGGCCACAAGAGTGAGAGGCCCGAGTACCGAGAAAAAAAAAAAAAAAAAAAAAAAAAATTTGATAAGCAGAGATTCTCTGAACTCAGCTGGGTCTTGACCTCAATCCATTGACAAAACAGGTGCAAATTTGCTGCAAAGCGTTACTGTCTACTCCATGTTTTACTATCCTGTCACAAGTTATTTCATTAAATGCTTTGATAAACGTGATCCACGATGTTTACAGAATTTCTTTAATCTCCTACTTTCATAAATATCACAAGAAAGGAAACAGTTACTTGGCATACTTTGTTCACAGGGAACCCATGGGAACCCTACAAGCAACTGTTTTCTTCTCAATGTGCTTATAAATGCTCTGTATAAATATCTGTCCTACAATTTCGAGCCTGCAATGGTTTCTCATAATGTTCGGGATAAAATCCAAACTTCTGACCATGGCAAATGCCTCCCCCCTTCCCTGCGTTAAATGCCACTGCCTAAAGCCCTCACTTCACAGATGCTTCCTTCTCCACACCCACCCCCACCCCCACCCCCCCCACCCCACCCCACCACCACCACCCCCCCACCACCACCACCACCCCCCCCCCCCGCCATCCTCCTCCTTTCTCCTTCCTGGTGCCCAAGCCGTCACCTGTCCCTCACATATGCCAAGCCTCCTCTCACCTCGGGACCTTGCACTTGCTCTTTCCTCTGTCTGGAACACACCTCTAATCTCCAGGACTGGTTCCTGCTCACCATTCAGGTCTCAGCTGAAATGTCACCACTTTAAAAAGCCTTTTACAGATCACTTAACCTACAGTATTCCCCGCTCTCTCCACCACCGGGTTGTGTTTTGCTTCCCAGAAGTCACTGTGATGCAAAACACCTTACTTGTGCTTTGCTTCCGTACCTGTTGCCTCAACTACAGTGTAAGATCCATGAAAACAAGGATTTGATTATTTCTAGCAGTTAGAACCGTGTCTAGAATAGCATGCTTGTTAAAGAAAGGGAGGTTAGAACGGAGAGAGGGAAGAAGGAAGGGAGGAAAGCAGAGGGGCAGGGAAGGAGGAAAGAGCTTTACGAAGCCTCCGTGTCCCTTTGGCTGCTTATTAATTTCTGAAATCTATGTTTTCAAAAATTAGGACATCATTTGCCTCTCCCCAACCCTTCTGACCATCATAGTAATAATGATTCATCAGAGGCAGAGCTAAGATTTATGGTACCATATACAATTTTGAAGACCCTCTTTAAGGAAAAGAATACATTATGAACATAATGCCAGGTATGCAAGTGCATATGTATTTAAAATGAGAAAAGAAATCACGACACGTGATTGGAAGACACGACACGTGTCTTGGAAACTCACATCCCTTTCTTCTGAGATCTCTCTAGGTAATTTGCCAAACTGCTCAGATAGAAATGCTTCCTGACAGTGGCCTGGCCTCGGCTACATACCTGGAACACTCTGACCCCCAGCAACCCCCAGAGTTCACAGGGGTTCAGGCACGGAGAGTCCCAGAGGCTGGCGCTTCACTTGTTTTCCAGCCCACCTGCCTCACGTTTATAAAACACTACGCCCAGCTGTCTAAATGTCTTCACTCTTGTTACCTCATTTAACCCTCACAGCCACCTGATAATAAAGCCCCACTGATAACAAATCCCCATTTCGCAGATGGGGACACTGCTGCAGGAGTTTGCGGGGACCCTCACCAGTGTTTATCGATCAGCGTCCAGTGATGTATCCTCCCTTCCTAGGAGAACGTGAGCTCATTCGAAGCAGTGCAGGAGCCTCACCACCTCCCCATCTATCTTCCACTTTGATGCCATCTTAACGATAGTCTTTATTAGTCATTTACGGTCCAAGCTGCGGCTCATTTTTTTTCTCATTCCCTGACCGCACTTCTAACATCTTTATGTTTGCTTTCATTATTGCTATTTGCAGTAGTTCTTAATTCAGTGTCTTCCTGAGTTCCATTAGCATATTCTTCATTCCCTCTTGCAAATCACACAGGCAGATACAGTTAATGATGCTAAAGTGTGTCTTCACGACAGGAGTGAACCCCGAGCTGGGAGGGAAGGGCACAGTGTCTCACCGAACACAGTGGCTAGAGTCAAAAACATGGGTAACTCCCTCCCTGTGCCTGTGAAGCTGTGACAGATGGGAACCATGCCCTGCTCTGGGGATACAAATAGGCACAACCTTTCCATATATATTTGGCAATTTCTATCAAAAGCACAAATGCATTTACACTTTGACTCAGCAAGTCTACTTCTAGGAATTTATTTATTTACATACACATATATTTACATATACACTCACACAATTGCAAAGAAATGAATGCCAAAGGTTATTCGTTGCAGTGTTCTCTCTAGTAACAGGAAGTTATGAACAGCCTATGTGTCATCATTAGGAATCTGGTTAAATAAATGACAATCCAGCCATACAATGAAGTATTATAAAGCTAAAACAAGGAAGAAGCATCTTATACTCAAATATGAAAGGAATTATAAGATACAGATCTTGAAAGTAGTAGGTGCAGAATAGTATGTACAGTTGGATGACTTTTTATTTTACACATATTTTTTTATTTAGATGAATAAAAACATCACATGAAGAATAAACAAGAAATTGCTAACAGTGTCTACAAATTTGTTTTTGGAGGGCATGGTAATTAGGACAGGAGAAATACTTTCCACTAGCTATCTTTTTATCATTTTTTAATCTACATGACTGGATTATCTTGTCAAATCTTAAAATTTAAAATTAAATGGGTCACCACACACCCATTAGAATGGCGACTATTAAAAAAAAAGAAAGAAAGAAAATAGCAAGTGTTGACCAGGATGTAGAGAAATTGGAACCCTGGTGCACTGTTGGGGGAAATGTAAAATGGTACAGCCAGTGTGGAAAACAGTATGGCATTTCCTCAAAAAAGTAAAAATAGAATTACTATATGATACAGCAATACCAATATATCCAAAATATATGGATATATACCCAAAAGAATTGAAAGCAGGGTCTCAAAGAGATATTTGTACACTCACGTTCATAGCAGCATTATTAACAACAGTTAAAATGTGGAAGCAACCTAGGTATCCACTGACAGATGAAAGGATAAGCAAAATGTGTTACATACATACAATGGAATATTGTTCGGTCTTAAAAGGCAAGGAAATTCTTACACCTGCTACAATATGGATGAATCTTGAGGACATGATTCTAAGTGAAATAACCCAGTCACAAAAAGACAAATATCGTATGATTCCACTTACATGAGGCACTTAGAGTAGTCGAAATCATACAAGCAGAAAGTAGAGTGGTGGCTGCCAGGGGTTGGAGGGAGGGGAGAATGAAAGTTATTACTTAATGGTTATGGTTTTAGTTTCACAAGATGAAAAGGGTTCTGGAGATGGACGGTGGTGACGGCTGCATAACTTTATGAATGGATTCAATACCACTGAACTATACACTTAAAGATGGGTAAGAGGGTAAATTTTGTTATATGTGTTTTACCACATACACACAAAAAATTGTTTTGACACCAAAAGCAAAGGCAACAAAAAGTATCAACAAATGGGACTACATCAAACTAAAAGCTTCTGCACAGGAAAAGAAACCATCAACACAATGAAAAGGTAACCTACTGAATGAGAGAAAATATCTGCAAATCATATACCTGATAACCGGGTAACAGCCAAAATACATATAAAGAATTCATGCAACTCAGTAGCAAAAAAAAAAAAAAAAATCCAATTACAGAATGGGCAGGGAACCTGGATAGACGTTTTTCCAAAGAAGACATACAAATGGTTACAAGTACATGAAAAGATGCTCAACATCACTAATCATCAGGAAAATGTAAAGCAAAACCACAATGAGGAATCACCTCACACCTGTTAGAAGGGCTGTTATCAAAAAGACAAGAGATTAAAAGTTTTGGAGAGGACATGGAGAAAAGGAAACACTGGGGCACTGTTGGTGAGAATGTAAATTGAAGCAATCGCTATGGAAAACAGCATGGAGATTCCTCAAAAAATTAAAATAGAACTACCTTAAAGAACTAAATGTAAGGCCAGACACTATCAAACTCTTAGAGGAAAACACAGGCGGAACACTCTATGACATAAATCACAGCAAGATCCTTCTTGACCCACCAACTAGAGAAATGGAAATAAAAACAAAAATCAACAAATGGGACCTAATGAAACTTCAAAGCTTTTGAACAGCAAAGGAAACCATAAACAAGACCAAAAGACAACCCCCAGAATGGGAGAAAATATTTGCAAATGAAGCAACTGACAAAGGATTAATCTCCAAAATTTACAAGCAGCTCATGCAGCTCAATAAGAAAAAAACAAACAACCCAATCCAAAAATGGGCAGAAGACCTAAATAGACATTTCTCCAAAGAAGACATACAGATTGCCAACAAACACATGAAAGAATGCTCAACATCATTAATCATTAGAGAAATGCAAATCAACACTACAATGAGATATCATCTCACACCAGTCAGAATGGCCATCATCAAAAAATCTAGAAACAATAAATGCTGGAGAGGGTGTGGAGGAAAGGGAACACTCTTGCACTGCTGGTGGGAATGTGAATTGGTTCAGCCACTATGGAGAACAGTATGGAGGTTCCTTTAAAAACTACAAATAGAACTACCATATGACCCAGCAATCCCACTACTGGGCATATACCTTGAGAAAACCATAATTCAAAAAGAGTCATGTACCAAGATGTTCATTGCAGCTTTATTTACAATAGCCAGGACATGGAAGCAACCTAAGTGTCCATCATCGGATGAATGCACAAAGAAGATGTGGCACATATATACAATGGAATATTACTCAGCCATAAAAAGAAACAAAAATGAGTTATTTGTAGTGAGGTGGATGGACCTAGAGTCTGTCATACAGAGTGAAGTCAGAAAGAGAAAGACAAATACCGTATGCTAACATATATATATGGAATCTAAGGGAAAAAGTGTCATGAAGAACCTAGGGGTAAGACAGGAATAAAGACACAGACCTACTAGAGAATGGACTTGAGGATATGGGGAGCAGGAAGGGTAAGCTGTGACAAAGCAACAGAGAGGCGTGGACATATATACACTAACAAACGTAAGGTAGATCGCTAGTGGGAAGCAGCTGCATAGCACAGGGAGATCAGCTCGGTGCTTTGTGACCACCTAGAGGGGTGGGTTAGGGAGGGTGGGAGGGAGGGAGACGCAAGAGGGAAGAGATATGGGAACATATGTATATGTATAACTGAGTCACTTCGTTATAAAGCAGAAACTAACACACCATTGTAAAGCAATTATACTCCAATAAAGATGTAAAAAAAAAAAAAATAGAACTACCACATGATCCAGCAATTCCACTTCTGGGTATGTATCCAAAAAAAAAACAAACCCGGGGCTTCCCTGGTGGCGCAGTGGCTGAGAGTCCGCCTGCCGATGCAGGGGACACGGGTTCGTGCCCCGGTCCGGGAAGATCCCACATGCCGCGGAGCGGCTGGGCCCGTGAGCCATGGCCGCTGAGCCTGCGCGTCCGGAGCCTGTGCTCTGCAACGGGAGAGGCCACAACAGTGAGAGGCCCGCGTACCAAAAAAAAACAAAAACAAAAACAAAAAAACAAACCCAGTATTTGAAAGGATTTATGCACCTCCATGTTCACTGCAGCATTATTTACAATAACCAAGTTATGGAAACAACCTAAGTGCCCACTGACAAACAAATGGAGAAAGAAAGTGTGGTACACATATACCACAGCATATTATTCAGCCATGAAAGAGAAGAAAATCTTGCCATTTACCACAACATGGAAGAACCCTGAAGGCATTATGCTAACTGACATAAGTCAGACAGAAAGACAAATATTGTACAACCTCACTTATATGTGGAATCCAAAGGAGAACACCAAGCTCATAGATACAGAGAACAGACTGGTGATTGCCAGAGGCGGGGGAGTCAGGTGGGGAAGAGGTAGGCAAAGGTACAAACTTCCAGTTATAAAATAAATTAGTCATGAGGATATAATGTACAGCATGGGGATTACAGTTAATAACACGGTGCTGCATATCTGAAAGGTGCTAAGAAAGTAGATCTTAAAAGCTCTCAGCACAAGAAAGGAAATTCTGTAACTGTGTGTGGTGATGGATGCTAACTAGACTTGTGGTAATCGTTTCACAATGTACACAAATATCCAATCACTATATTGTACATCTAAAACTAATATAATCTTATATGTCAATTATACTTCAATTTAAAAAAAAGAGCTGATCTGAAACCTGTAACTTAAAATGAAAAAAGACACTAAAACATCTAGAAAAGAGAAGTTGGGCTTAAACACGTCTCTGAAATATAGAAATGACTGAACTTTATAATATTCTTAAAAGAGTGTAGCTTAGTACTTTTCAAATGTATGTTATAGAATAAATAAATGTTATCAAAGTGTTTTCAGAGGTAAAGCAAACTTGTTTTAAGGACTAGATAGTACTCATTAGAATTACTCTACAGAGTCCCATTAACATCTAAAAAAATTTTAGATAATGTCATCATTTGAGAATTGATATGGTATCAGAGAATTATAAAATTCTTTTCATCATGCCAAAATTTATCAAAGCTACAAAGGGGGAGCTGGTCAGTTATAAATTGGTGAATTTAATGTCTTTAACAAGAAATCTATTGAGAGAGATGGTGGCACTATTTTCTGCCTAGAATCCTTTACCCCCTTCCCCCCACCCCTTCCCTGGCAATATCTTTCTCTTACTCTGATAAGCTGCCATCATCTGGTAGACACAGCTCAATCACAGGTCCACCTCCCGCTCACAGGTTGGTGGTGTGACTCGGGCTGGCCAATAAGAGCCCTCTGACTTTGAACACAGTGATTGGCCCATGGTAGGGCACATGACCCAAACGGAGCCAATCAGCATCCTTATTCCAGGAAAGAAAAGGGAAGGCTCTCATTCCTGATGAGATTGTGAGCACTGAAGATACTTTAGCCTGGAGCTGCCAATGACCTCCTCTGTTGCCACACAGAATAAGGAAGGTGAAGACAATTGAGGGTGAAGCCAATTCAGAGAAACGCAGAGCCAAAAGATGGAGAGAATTGGGGTCCCCACAGCAGTTTGAACTTATGGATCCAGCTATATCTGAAGTCAGGAACCAATCCCTGGCCTTTCCGATTATTTGAGCCAATAAATTCCCCATGTTGCTGGGGTCACTTTGAACTAGCATCTGTCACTTGCAAGCAAAGGAGTACTGACTAATACGCACTTGATTATCAGCAACACTGCACCGTTTGTCTAGTGATAAGGATGGTCCATGCTGATCCCCTTACCAGCTTCTCCTGGGTCCTTCTTATGACTAAGCACTGACCATATCAACAGTTGCTACAACCTTGCTCTCATTAGTTTCACGCTCTTACCTACTGAGTTAATGCCACGAATCAATCAATACTTCAAAGGCATTGTTCTGAGGATAACAAGTGCTGTCAATAACAACAGATCTCCTTCAACGGCGATGTCCTAGCAGTGAAGATAAGGCGCAAGAGTGGGCAACAAAGTCGCCACAACCTTGGGCTATGATGTCATTTATTCCTACCTGATTCAGCCTAAGCCCTACTCACTTCAAGACCTGAGTCACAGCAAACAGTTTAAGAGGATGAATGACTCAAAGCAACATACCACTCAGAATTCCTTCCAACTTAGGAAGCTAGCAAAGCGAGGAGGGTTTTGGCATCAGACAGAACCCAAATTCATAATCTCGCTCTGCCGTGTGCTAGCTGTGTGTCTTTGGGCTAGCCACCTAAGCTCTCTGCGCCTCAGTTCCAACCTGTAAAATGAGGATGGTCATTGTTCCTAAATCAAGGGATCGTTGTAAGGACCCAGGAAGGTACCACAGGGGAGGAACCTGGAACAAGTCCGGACACGGAGAAAGTGCTCAATAAAGGTCAGCATTCATTTTTTAATTTTTTTTTTTTTTTTTTTTTGGCCACGCCACACGGCTTGCAGGATCCTAGTTCCCCGACCAGGCGTTGAACCCGGGCCCCCCGCAGTGGAAGTGTGGAGTCCTAGCCACTGGACTCCAGGGAATTCCCAACGTTAGCACTCAATATCATTTATTCATTCAATAATACTGAATGATCTCTCAGCAGCAAAGCCCGGTGACAGATGAAGCGGAGAATATCAAGTTTCAGACATGGGTCCTGACTTCGAATAACTGTCTATTAATAAGAGAGCTAGGACTACTATTTATGTAGCTATTAATAAAAAAATAATAATACACTTCTTGTACTAGGCCCTGGCAATTCAGTGATCAATAAGACAATGGTCTTTGCCTTCCTGGAGGGTACATTTTACTGGAGGAGACCGACAATAAATAAATTGGTATTTAACTTAAAGTTCTGATAAAGACTACAGAGGAGAGTCCCCAGCCTTAGGAGAGCAATAACAGGGAGTTTGAGGTGGGGTGTCTTGATGTGAAAGTGATGTATCGCTCCTCCGGGTACACCAGTAAGACAATGGAAGACAGAAGCAGGAGAGGGAAAGGGCGAGGGCCAAGCAAAGGGCAACCTCCTGCAAGGTCACAAAGTGGGCAGCTTCAGCCTGACCCCGCAGGAGCCACAGGAGTGCAAGTTATGGCTCAGAGTTGTCTCAACCTGAGGCCAGCGAGCCAGGGTTTCACACTCCACGCCATCAGCCCTCAGCAAAGGGCCTCGCTGGGAGACACAAACCTAGACGTTCCTGGGTCTCCTTGGCTGTGGGCAAGGTGGCTCCAGTAGCCCAAAGGAAGTCCTTCAGTGTGGAGTTGCTGGTAGAGGAGGTGGAGGGTAGGAGCCCCCGAAGCCAGGGAGGGGCCCTCAGAGCAGTTAGAGAGACCTAGGGGATGTGGGTGGAGCTCCACAGCATCCATTACACAGAGGACCTTAAGCCTGTTAGGAGGGGCCAGCAGGAAAGGCTCCCCTGAAAAAGTGCCATTATAGCCGTGCAGGAGTGGCTCAGCCAAGGGCAGGGACAGCTCGCTTTGAGATTAATTAAGGGATTGTTCAGATATAACACGTTTGTGGAAGGCAGTGAATCTGCAATCTTGTAGGATGCCATTCCATCCGGGCTCTGTCTGCAGCCCTAGCCCTTTCTGCCGGACCGGGTTGATGGCTGTCACCGGTGTCACACACCCTAACTAGCGATCAAGGGCTGTTCCCAGGAAGTGCTTGACAACCTCAGAGCTAAACGACTCAAACTTTCAGTTGCTCATCACAAATCCTCCCAAACACAGAGCACTCATTGCCCCCTGCACCCCTTTCTCCTGCAGCTCCTTGCCGTTGATCACGCTTGCCTCGTGCAGAAGTTCTGAAAGACCTCAACTTTCCCCGCCAAGCATGTTCCTAGGCCTACTGAAAAAAATGTGATCCAAGAAACAGGTTTTAAGAGAAATCAGATCTGGATCTATCTACACCAGTACTTCTCAACTGAAGAGGGCTAGGGGCCGGAGTTACTCCTGGCATTAGTGGGTGGAGGCCAGGGATGCTGCTAAACACCCTACAATGCATAGGACAGCTCCCACAGCAAAGAATAATCTGGCCCCAAACGGCAGCTGTACTGAGGTTGAGAAACCGTGATTGAGAACAATGACCGAATGTATGACAAAGGTTGGATCTACAATCTACAACCTCCCCCTTTTTTGCCAAGATCAGTGATGTGATGTGTATAAGGCATGATTTTTTTCAGTGTCAAGAAACGGAAGCTATATTCAAACTATATTAAGGACAAAAGGTTTATTACTCAATAACTGATTGGTCCAGGCATGGCTGATCTGGGGATTCTAATGATGTCATCAGGAATCAGTCTTTCTCTCCCCCCACCCTCTCTCTTTCTTTCTTTCTTTCTCTCTCTCTCTCTCTCTCTCTCTCTCTCTGCCCTCCCCGATTCTCTCTCTCTCCTCCTCTCTCCCTCTGTTCCTTTTTCCTCCCTTTTAGCCTTATATCAAGTAGCCTCTCTATGTGAGAGCTCTAAGGAGTACAGACTTAACGTCTAGCAAAACTGACAACCCCCAGAGGCAGGTGAGCTTCTCTTTTCCAATACTGTAATTATATCATGATCTAGGACTTGGCTTGATTTCCTAACTGGAGCGACTCAACCATCCCTGAACTAATGGGGATACAGAATTCTCAAAGGTCATGCCTGCATCCCATGTTCACATCTGGGGCCAGGGTAGGTAAACCCACCCAGAACCATATACTGAGATGGGTTCTCCAGGGAAATATGGTGTTTTGTGTGTGACTGTGCATTCAATCCTCACATCGACCCTGGAACAAAGATGGTGTATTATACCCACTGTACAGACACAGAATCCCATTCAGAAGGCCACATGGCGGAGTGGTTGGGCTTGGCAGTGGCAGGAGCCAAAGAGCCACGGTTCAGTTCCCAGCTCGACAACTGACACAGGGCGATCACTTACAACACCTTCTGTGTTTTGGTTTTCCTGTCTGCATAGGGAAATGGTTTGCTGTGGGAACTAAATGAGTTAATATATATCAAGGGTATTGATCAAGGGTATTGATCAGTCATGCCTGGGACAGACTAAGCACTTAATAAATGTCATCCATCATTTTTGAGAACTAACCCAAGCTACTCATTTTTACAAAAGGAGAAACTGAGGCCTGGAAAGGAATTTTCTCTTCTGACGTGAGGAATGCGGGACAAAAGAGCCCACCTGCCCTGGCCTTGGTGCTCCTTTCACTACACCGTGGACCCATCTGAAAACTTCATTCCCCTCTAAACTTCATCAGCTCCAACAGTTGGAAATACACCCCAGAACCCAGCAACAGTTGATTTTATAAAATTTCCATCCACTAGGCGATGCCAGCCTCCCCAAATGAAAAGCCTTCCCAGCCACCACGGGGATTCAGAACCTAACCTTCCTCCGTTGGGGTGCTCATCCTACTTTCATGCCTGCAGAGGGTGAGGAGGCCGGTTTTGAGGTTCACCCACACACTGCTCTGGCTTTCCCGGTAGCTTCCCTGCCTCCTTCTCAGGGTCCCTGGAAATCCATCAGCTTCATGATATGTATTACCTGCTCCTTCCATCTGTGCGTTAGCTACAGAAAGAGAAGCTGTGCGCTCCTTACAGACAGCATGCGAGGCAAAGAGAAGAAAAGGTTACGGCTGTGTTTCTTTAGCGTTGTTTTCCTGGCTGTCTCACAATCAGTGCTCCATAGCAACTCGATAGTGTATTATTAACCAAAGAGCTTTTTCAGATAAACACCAGCTACTATAATGACACAGGGCCTAGGTGGAGAGGCAAAGATACATGCTAATTTTAAAATTAAATTGCTCTCTCCCTGCATGTCTAAGAGAATGGAACAAGGATAAGAGGAGGAAGTGACAGGCAGTTAGGATGGAAAAGTCCATCACGTGGGAGGATTCCTGTGGAGCTTAGGGAAAGGCAGCTGAGATCGTGGAGAGAATTAACACTCGCTGAGCGTTTACCACATGCCAGACACGATGCATTATTTCATTCAGTGCCCATAATGACCCTATGTAAACAGAGATGTCTCCAGGATCCTCACTTTACAGATGGGCAAACTGAGGCTGAGAGAGGCCAAGTAACTGGGATAAAATCACGTTGGGTGTGAAGGGAAAGGCCAGGATTTGAAAGTAGGCAGGCTGGCTCTGAATCCCATGAACTTGGGCATTTTGCTAAATGGACCTGGGCATAGGAACATGGCATTTCCAGATCTGAAGGTACCTTTCGATCTAATCAGTTATTTGTCTAACGAATATTTACTAGCTGCCAGTCGTTAGCCACTGTGAGGTGGGGACCACCAAACCTTCTCTTGCTTCCTTGAAAAACAGGCTTATACATATCGTGGCAGAGGGAAACCAGGCTGGTTCTGAAGGAAAGACTGATACAGGACATCCGCTGGGGGGTCCAGCATTTCCCTTTCTGGTGGCTAAGACCAAATCAACCACAGAACGGTTCAGTGGTTAAGCCACTGAGAGACCTCGGTTTAAATCCCAGTTGCACCTCCCACAAGCTAGGTACCACTGCAGGAACGTAACACAATCTCGCCAAACATTTTTCCTCTTAGTATAAAATAGAGAAAATAATCATGTCTACTACTTGGGGTTCTCGTAAGGATTAAACAAAGATCTTTTTTTTTTTTTTTTTTTGCGGTACGCGGGCCTCTCACTGTTGTGGCCTCTCCCGTTGCGGAGCACAGGCTCCCGACACACAGGCTCAGCGGCCATGGCTCACAGGCCCAGCCGCTCCACGGCACGTGGGATCCTCCCAGACCGGGGCACGAACCCGTGTCCCCTGCATCGGCAGGCAGACTCTCAACCACAGCGCCACCAGGGAAGCCCCTAAACAAAGATCTTTATCATTCAGCTGAAGTTCCGAGTTTGCCTGCAGGGGTGAGGCTGCGGGCTGCTCCCCTGCTGCTCGCTACTGTCAGTCATCGTTCTTCTCATCACCCAAGTGTTCCTGGCCTCAAGAATCCCTGTGGCCACCCACGGATTGTGCCCTCTGGTGGACCCAAAAACCATCTGCACTGACTGCTCCAGACGGAACGCTTGAGTAAAGCATGCTGAAGCTCTGTGCACAGTGCCAGCATGTAGCAAGCGTAAGTTGACATTATTTTCAGCATGAAAAATCCCAACTGATTTCCTTCTTAGGAGCTTGAGTAAGCTGTGGGTAACAGAGGCATACTGACTTTCTCATTACTAAAAACTCCTCCCCCTGATGGGCTGAGATCACCTGTGGTCAAGTCACTTCTGAGTGTCCCGATACTCCATTAAATACAGTAATTAGTGCGAAGCCTGCCTTGGGCAATAGCCAACACGCTTAGCACTGCCCAATGCCAAGCCTTGGGTTAAGCGCGCCATAAACACAAGCCCATAGAGCCTTCGGCGCATCACCATGAAGCAGATACAGTTACTATTCCCACTTCACATGTGACAACACTGCAGCTCAGAAAGAGACATCCTTTGTCCCCACCTCCCTCCCTGCAGGCAACAGAACTGGGCTTCAAACCCAAGTCTGCTGGCCACAGAGCCCAAGATCACAGGCCTTCTGCTGCGGTCAGAGTCTCTCTGCAGGAGTGAAGGCCCAAGACTGTGTGTCCTTGGCCGATGCCCTCCACTGGCCTTCACAAAGACGGGAACTCACCCCCAAGAATCCCTGAGGCCAGACCAAAAGCCCCCTAGCAATTGTCGGCACCCTCTAGGTTTCCAAAAGCAGCTACACCCCCAGCTCGAGAGGCGCGCCTCAAACATGTCACCACCTGCGATGATTAGCATAACTTGCCCTTTTTTGTAACCCAGAGCCGACACTTTCCTATCTAATTGCTGTCTTAGACATTAGACAATCTGTGAGTTGGAAAGGAGAGAACCCAACCCAATCCTGGGTTAAGAGAAAAAACAAAATCCCATAAATATGTTGACACATACAACTGGAAAGTTCAGGGGCAAAGGCTAATTCCGGCGAGAAGGATCCAGGTCCTCAAATGGTTCAGTGACATCTACTCCTTGACCCCGCCTTCCTAGATGCCAGCTTTATTCTCGGGTATGCTTTTCCTTCCCAATGGCCAAAATGGCACCAAGAGATGCAGGCAGACACCCCAGCAGCTTACCAATCCCAGGTGGAACTAAACTTTTCATGCTCTGTAGTTTCAGCAGAGATCTCAGACTGTGCTTCACTGGTCCATTGGTGGTGGGTGGGGGGATGGGGGCGGGTGTCACATGCTAACTCCTGCACCAGTGACTTCCTGAGACGAGGAAGTGCAGTCATGTGATTGGACAGACCTGGGTCACGTGAGCAACCCTGGAGCCTGAGGATGGGAAAGCCCCACCCAAGACAGAGTGGGAGGTACAGTTCCCCAAGTGGAAATCAAGGAGCCGCTAGCACCAAGAGAAGCAGCGTGAAATGCCAGGCCAACAAGAGCCTCAGATACCCACTATGCACCTCTCTTTTCGCTGCTCTCCCCATCCAAAGGCGCATCGTGTCTGATGCCCTTTCCTCTGACCCAGTTTTCCTGACCTCGTTCCGTGGCTTGAGAAGTAGCACGATACAGTGTGGGAAGCTGTATGACTCTGAGGACGGCTCAGGAGAGGGGGGAGGATAGAGAGAGGGAAAGAGAAATGGCTTACTTCTTTTCCCAAAGTTTGGCGGCAGCCTAGAGGTCTCTGGTTGATGGATATACATTAAAGAATCTTTTCATGAGGGCTGTTTTATGTGAGAGTCATTTAAGCAAAGAGGCACTTGGCTTCTCCTTCTAAATGAAAATTTTCAATTAGTCTGAAGAAGTTAATTACACCATCCTTTAATAACCACACTTGTGATTCTGCAGATCCTCTATTAATTGATTCCACCGTCTGCCCCCAAACCAAGAGTCAGCAAACAGGTAGAAAAAAGACCAAGAAAGAAGCAGCAGTGGGGGGATAAAAAAGACAAAGACATGCCGTGCTGTCTGCTGGGTAGGCAATGTACAGGAAGCAAGTGCAGTAGAGTTATTGAAAATCTCCCGCACTTGGTTGGTGAGAGATTTGGGAGATTCATCCTATAGATCAAATGAGCTTTCGCAGGCTGCTTGTAGCATATACGATGCTTCAGGATGCATCTTGCTGCTGCAGCACCTCAAAGAGAAAGTAATTCCGCACAGCTTGATCCAGACAATTAAAGAAGAGCTACTGGCTCCACATTCCCCTCCCCAAGGTGTTAGGGAAGATGCTACAAATAGCAGCTTTCTCTGGGGTAGAGATGGCATTAAAGCAGAAGCCAGAACCTAGGAAATGCCAATCCGGGCTTTGAAAAAAATGACTGCTTCTAGTTCAAATCCTGGCTCTGCTACGAGCTGCATGGCCCCGGGTAAAACCTCTTTGACTCAGTTTCCCCACCTATTAAATGGAGAAAATAAGCATCATCTACATTGTAGGGATCTTTTGACAATTAAATGGGCTAATCATGCATATAAACTGTTGGGCACTGCTTCTTGAACGTGGTAAGGAATTAATAAATACTTATCGTATTGGTCAGCTGTTACCCTAATAATGTTGCATAAAAAACCAGGGGCATCCTTCCAAAACTCCGGGGCATCCAACGATAAGCATTTATTTCCTGCACACACACACCCACAGGGGAGCTGGAATTCAGCTGGGCTTGGTTTCAGGGTGCAGGTTGGGCCCAGGTCTACTCCCCATGTCTCTCATCCTCCTTGGCCGGGTAGCTACAGAGGCACATTCTGTTCAAGGAGAAATGCAATCACTTAAGGGGCAACGCTAACCTGGGAAGCACATTTCAAGACTCTGCTCACATCTGCTAACTTCCCATTGGCCAAAGAAAGTCACATAGCCAAACCCAAGAGCAGAGGAATGTACTCCACCCATGGAGGTGGAAAGGAAGAAATTATATTTGCCAAATAATTATCTGACATAGCATAATCATCTTATTTATATGTGATGAGCACACAAATTATTGTAAAGCAAGCTAAGATATGATGAGTGTGAAATGCGTATTTATTATGGACTAAACTGTGTTCCCCCAAAATTCATTATGTTGAAGCCCTAACCCCCAATGTAACTGTTTTTGGAGATAAGGCCTTTAAAGAGGTGATTATGGGGACTTCCCTGGTGGTCCACTGGGTAAGACTCCACGCTCCCAATGCAGGGGGCCCGGGTTCGATCCCTGGTTGGGGAACTAGATCCCACATGCATGCCGCAACTAAGAGTCTGCATGCTGCAACAAGAGTCCACATGCCGCAACTACAGATCCCGTGTGCCGCAACTAAACGTGCCGCAACGAAGCTCCCTCGCGCTGCAACCAAGACCCGACGCAGCCAAAATAAATTTTTTTTAAAGAGGTGATTACGGTTAAGTAAGGGCATAAGACTAGGGCCCTAATCCAACAGAACTGGTGTCATTATAAGAAGAGGAAGAGAAATCAGGGGGGTGTGTACATACAGAGAAAAAGACCATGTGAGGACACAGCAAGAAGGCGGCCGTCTGCAAGCTAAGGAGAGGCCTCAGGAGAAACCAAGCCTGCCGATGCCTTGATCTTGGAATCCCAGCCTCCAAAACTGTGAGGAAATACATTTCTATTGTTTAATCCACCCAGCCTATGGTATTTTGTTATAGGAGCTGCAGTAGACTAATACAGCGGTACAGAAAATAAATGCTAAAGGAGGAAGAGATTGCTTACAGAGAGAAGAAACCAAATTTCACGGAGAAGACACTTTCTGGCTATAAGACAGGTGGTAATTCAATAGGAGAAGATGGAAGAGAGTTGGGGGGATGACATCCCAGGCGCAAGAGGTGGCCTGAGCCAGAGTTCTAAAGAGGGACAGAAGGACAACAGTTAGCACTTTACTGAACACTTGGTTGCAGGCACTGCGTTAGGCTCTTCACATACAGGCACTTGTTCAATCCTCAGAACAACCCTAAGAAAAGGATGCTAGTAGTATCCTACATTTTAAGGAAGAAGAATCAGTTTTGCAAAGATAAAGGTTAACATCGAAGGACATCATGCAACAGAAGTAAAATATATCAGCAATTTCTACTCATTGGTGGCCTTTAGCTGAGGTCTAGAAAACAAACCCATGGCCTGAGGATGACGAAGCAAAGTTCTCCTAAGAAATATCAGGAGGAAAGCAAATGTCTCCCCAAGGCAGGAAGAATTGCAGATTAGGAAGGCGAAAAACAGACAGGAGAGAGGCAGGCTCCATTCAATATAACAAAAATGGCAGGTAAGAGTTATCAGGAACATAGCATGCGTCAGGCACTGTTCAAAGCATTGCATAATGTTTACCATTTAATAATCAATTGACTTAATCTGCACAGTAAACCTATGAGGTAGGTACTAAGTGTTCCCATTATGCAGATGAGAAAACTGAGCCACACCATGCTGCTAGTGAACAGCAGAGGCGAGGACTGGAAACCAGGCTATCTGAATGCAGAGTTCATGACCCCAACTCATGCATGTTCTCCTACCTCTTGCTCTGCTGTAATGTCTTTCAGGAAGGAATTTTTTTGCTAAAGAACTGCTTTGATTCTGCCTCTTCTTTATTTACAAAGCAGCAGTGGTCCCCACTGCCCTCAGGACAAAGTCCAAAATCATGACCTCAGCGTTCAAGGTCATTGTTCAACCTGTCCTCATTTGCCACTTACAACTTTGATTTCAAAGTGATCTGCTCACCCATATGCAAGCAAGCGCCCCAAAATCGTTCCCTACCCGCATACAGGGTTGGCCTCTCCTCGTTGTCAAGTCCACTCACTCATAACTGTGATGAACGACCAAGGTGGGCTTCAGGGCCAGCCCACCAGGAGTTCCACAACCAGGTCCCGGCTCCAAAGCCATCCAGAGCCGGCTGGCACAGGGCGCCACCTGGTGGCAGGAGCCTGCTCTGGACAAAACAACGCGGGAGGAATCTGGGGTTTGGGGCCCAGTTGTTCTGACAAGAATTAGGAATCTCGCTGTGAGCTGGCACCCACTTCACCAGCCTGATGCAGGAAAACAGAGCCAGGAGAAGTCCAGTGGCCCTGGGGCCCTCCCTCTGCCTCCCCGCTTCCCAGAATGGGGTAGCTTGAGATGGGGTCACCTGCCTTTTCCACAGACGAGCTGTGCCCCTCCACCTTTCCCCCCTTCCTTAAAAAAGTTAAACCCTTTAGCTCAACCCCACTTGACAACTGAATAGAAGAAAAGAGAGTCAATCAGCAGTTGGGTTATATCAACATTCATTTCCTCAAGGTTCTGCTGTACTGTATTATTTGAAATTTTATAATGATCATGGATCTTTCTTATAATCAGAATAAAACAGCAATTATCATTTTGAAAGTTAAGAAGGAAGGAAACTACACCGTGTTTCTTTTCTGCTTTTACAGGAATGAGTATGGGTGGGTGGGAGATTTTTTAAAACTACATCTTCCATCAGAGTAAATTCACTTACAGTTTTTCCTGAACAGCAATCCATGAGCTAATACATGTTTTGAGCTCTAGTCATCCCTTTTTCCACCTCTGCTTTCTTTTACAAATATTATATTTCCTTGATTTCTCAGGTGGGTAGAGAACTTAACCCTCAACATCCCCATACTAAATAAGTGACCTTAATAAATCGACCTCACACGATACTCCCACCAGAATAGCTAAGATGGACAAGACAGAAATACCAAGGGTTGGTGAGGATTCAAAACACCTGAAACTCTCAAACACGATGTGTCGGTGGATACAAACCGCTCTGGAAAACTGTCTTTGGCAGTATCCACAGCTGAGCACAGGCCACCTGAGGTCCCAGGAATTCCACATATGTTCCTCAAAAGATGTGCCCTAGAATGTTCACTGCAGTATTATTCACAATAGTCAAAAACTAAAAACTTCCCGAATGCTCATCAGTAATAGAATAAATCACTGCATGTTAACACAATGGAATATTATAATGCAATGAAAAATATTACAAGTATACTCAATATGAATCAATCTCACAGATAAAATATTGAGAGACAGAGAAGCCAGACTCACAGAAGTGCATACTGTTTGAGTCCATTAACTTAATGTATTGATCTCTGGATACAGCAGTCAGGGTGGTGGTTACTTTGGCGGGGTGGGAACAGAGGAGGAAGGATCCAGAGTTTTTGGGGTGGCTGG
The DNA here is from genome assembly GCF_008692025.1 of Phocoena sinus. Lineage (NCBI taxonomy): Eukaryota > Metazoa > Chordata > Mammalia > Artiodactyla > Phocoenidae > Phocoena > Phocoena sinus. The sequence goes on along the minus strand of NC_045777.1, from coordinate 6,504,429 downwards.
TCACCTTCCATTTCCTGATATTGGTGCCCCTTACATGCGCGTGTTCAGCATGTGAAAATCTAAGCTGTACACTTATGATTTGGGCGCTCTCATTTGTATATTACAGTCCAAAACGCTTTTAAAAATAGATATAACTCGTATGAAGGATTAGGCTTTAATCAGTATAATTCACTCAGGGCTTTTTTCTCCAATTAATAGTAAAGGAGCAAAAGCAAAGCCCCTGCAGGTTGAAAACAGCTTACAGATGAAAAGAGAGAAATCAGATTGCCTGTCATATCCACAATCTTACCAAAAACCAGATGCATATTTTATCACCAACAGGTTTCTCAGCAAGAGGAAATATTTCATCCTCCAAAAGGCCAAAGAGTCTTAATCTCTGTGCAGGTCTGTCCTAAGGTCTTTAAAGGTGACTGGTGGTCATTCCTCTGCCTGCCTTTATTTTAAGTGAAAGACATTTTCTGGAGACTTAAAAGGACCAACAGAGGGGCATACTGCCATTCGACCTGATTTTGATATAAGTTTAATCCAAAAAAAAAAACATTTATGTACAGGTTGAATTGCTTATAGAACGCGTTTGTCTCTCCAGCGCTGTATGCCCGAGCAGGTAGAAGGAAGCCCAAGTGGGCTTCTATAAATCTTAACCACACACTTCCTCCCTGCTACCCAGGATGGCTCTCAAGTCTCCAAACAGGTGGACAGCGACACCTAGTGGAAGCAATGGAGAACAAGCTACCTTTGGTAACTGCCACTAATAAAAATCCTGTGCATGCGTTTACTTTAAATGACGTAATAGGTAAGTTTTTAAAAGAAACAAATGACAGTCACCCACTTAAAAACAGGTAAAGAATTAAGGAAGGAAATGAAAGAATACCATTTTCAAACGGTAAATAAATATATATTAAAATATGCTAAATATGACTAGAAAAGGAAATTAAAACACCAATGAAATACCATTTTCACACAGCTGATTGGAAAAATTACTGAAGTTTAATAATCTCAAGAGCTAATGAGAGTGAAGGGTGATCGGGTCCTCCCAGGGCTCTCACGGTGCGGGGGGAACAGTAAATTGGTTCTGTATTTAAGAGGGCAATTTGACGTTCTTTTTCAAAATATTAAATGCACATAACCAACAGTTCTAATTTTCAGACTTAAGCCCAGACAATCATTTTCATTTCTGCACAAGAACATGAGTACAATCTAGGACATATCGTTGTTCCAGAAAGCAAGAAAACGTTCAGTGAGTAATGGGTTCATGTCCAAAGGAAGGGGTGCCCAAAGGCCAAAGTTGAGACAAGTGGGGCATGAAAAAGAATAATGGCTGTAATTGATTGAAACAGAGCAAATATGTAAAAATACATGAATCCATACTGATACATAAGAAGGGTGCCAACAAAACAAAACAAACTTATCTGCCATCATTGGAGAGAACTATAATACCATCTCCTTACTCTAAAAATTGGTAATTAATGGGAAAGAATTAAGCATTTGGCCTACACTTCCAGTAGGAACTAAAATCCTATAACCCCAGTAAAGGAAAGAAATCTCTTTTTTACAGAAGAATGTCAGTTCATCAATGTAGAATATATGGTAGAATTTGCAAATGAAATTTGATTGAGACAAGGACCAGCAATTAGGGCAAATGACGGGGAGCTGGACATTTGCCTGGTGCCAACATACACTTCCTCTTGAAGTACTTCAAGATTACTTTCCACTTTCAAGAGGAAATCTGTAACTGTATAATGCAAGGATGTGACTCCCTCAATCTTAAGCCAATAATCAACATTAGCAGCTCATATGGGCGGCGGCGTGGGGCGAGGAGAGCCAGATGTTATGTGTTTTCTGTCATGATGCAATGTGGAGTATACAATTGGTATCCCTACCAAATATTCTTGCCGAAAAGCTTATCCTGAATCTATTCAAGCCTTTAGAAATAACTTCCAGTTTGCAGAAACTTTAGGTGATAGAGAAACAAGTCAAGCATCATCAGAAGGAAGCAATCTCAAAATCCAAAAGGTAAGCCGTTCTATAGGACACTGGTCTTATCGATGTCATTGAGACAAAGTTAAGTGGGTGGCGGATGTCACTATCCTAAATCAAAAGAGACTTTAAGGACAAGATATAACAACCAAATGTAAAGTATAATGGAGAATTCTTGATTGGATTCTGATTTGAGACACATTTGGGAGACTAGAGAAATTGCAATGGAACAAGATATCAAGGGGTTATTGTTAAGGTCGTTAGGGGTGATATGGAATTGTGCTCATGTAGGAAAACATCTTCATTTTTTAGAGAGTCACACTGAGATATTTTGGGGTAAAATGCTATGATGTCTAATTCACTTTAAATTTGGCCAAAAAATAGGTTAAGCCAATATAGCAAAATATTAACAATTATTAAACATAGGAGAAGTGAGTATAGGTATTCTTTATACCACGCTACTTTTCTGGGTTTGAAATTTATTAAAATAAAAAATAATAATAGAAAACAATAAGATGTACAAGAATGCTCAATGTGACACTGATTATCACAGCAAAAAATCAGAAGCAACCTCAATGTCTTTCAACACCAGAATGGATAAATAACCAAACTTAATAAATAGACTTTACATTGTACTCCCACCAGAATGGCTAAGATGAAAAAAACAAGACTATTTAGTACTAGTAAACAGTAAAATGACCAATTTTTCTACTCTTATGTATACTTATTTTTAAACTGTGTTTATATTTTCTTTTACTCCTCTTCATAGTCCTAGCTTTCGGCACCTTACAGATGCATATATTTACTATGCCTTTATCAGATAAGGCTATCCAGGTCAATGGTTCAAATTCTGAATTTCATGACCTGGAAACATTTCAAAACTTCACCTCCCCAAAAAAGTGGCATAAGGACTGTTGGAAATGGCACAAAACGTTATTGAAACACAAAATGTTATTTACTAACATCACCTTTTCACACAAGAAAGGACATTTTATCACAAAAAGGTACAGATGAATGGATATAATCCCAGAATGAAGCACAGTCCCTTACCCAGAATAAATTTGGATTTATGAAGAATCTCTATGTCCTCTGAACAACCAGTAAAAACTTGGCAATTGACAAAAAAAACGAAACTCTGGCGGTTCGGGCTTTTATCAAGTCACCTTGCTTAGGACATGGAGTATTAGAACGTGATGCATTGTTGGGCAGAATCCAGACTTAGGGGTTCTCTCATCTGTTGGAACTGGAGGAAAACTCCACTGCCAAAAAAATTGTTAACAAACAACAATTATACATGACAACCCAAATTCCAAGCCCTCAGTGAGCTGGAATTTACTAGACAAGCTGCATCCAAAAAGTCCTATAACTCAGAGCCTAAGAACCGCCTGAAGTTTATTCAGAGTCCAAAGGCTCCTGTGTGTCACCTAGTCTGTGTGGTAGGTAGAACCCTGGGCTTTGGACCAACCTGATTTAGATTTGAACTCTACCAGCTACTGACTTGTAGCCTCTAATTTTTACTATCACGGGGGGATCAAATGGAATAATGCAGGTAAACTACTCAGCACAGTACCTCATGTAGCTCATGGGGTGAGTGACAAAAACACCTATTGTTACTGTACTTTCACTCCTGACACCGAATTTCCAGAGTTTATGATTCTTTCCCAACTGGAAAGACAGAGACCTAACCAAGAAGGAGTGCGCGGGGCCGAGCACAGGTTGGTATCACCAAGCACTAGAAAGTTCCACATAGGACCAGGTCCGGTCCCCACCTACCTGGGGGTAAGTATGGCTGCAGGTGAGGAGGGGAGACCAGCAGAGTCCGCCAGAACCCGGGAAGGAAGAAGGGCTGGGAACAAGCGCCTGGTGCCCCGCACGCGGAACGCAGACCTTCCCCTCATTGAGGCCGGAGCTTCCTCGCCCGGCAGACCCATTTCTTCCTGAGACCCCTGCCACCGAAGCTTCCGGTCTGGCTGAGACTATCAATCATGTTTCCCCGCCCACTTCTGGTGAGTGACGCAAACTACAGCCAATCAGATTCTGTTTCTCCCACCCTTGCGTCAACTGACTGGAGGACAGAAAACAGAGCCAAGGTATCGTGACCTGATGGTGTCCTGAACGCCCAGAGCTGCCTGGGTACCCCATCCTGTCCAAAGAAAAAGCCCTACAGAGTTTCCTTTTAGTTTAAGAATGTCCCATAGCCCTCCAGTACATTCCTTTTATGTGTAAGTTAAACAAGATTGATTCAATAGTACAATCAATAAATAGTATTGATTCAATACTATTCGGCCATAAAAAAAGAACGAAATAGGAGCGGCTGGGCCCGTGAGCCATGACCGCTGGGCCTGTGCGTCCGGAGCCTGTGCTCCGCAATGGGAGAGGCCACAACAGTGAGAGGCCCGCGTACCGCCAAAAAAAATAATAATAAAATAACGCCATTTGCAGCAACTACAGATTATCATACCAAGCTGAAGCAAGTCAGAAAGAGAAAAATAAACACCATATGATATCACTTATATGTGGAATCTAAAATATGGCACGAATGAACCTACCTACAAAACAGAAACTGACTCATAGACACAGAGAACAGACTTGTGGTTGCCAAGGGGAGGGGGAGCGGGAGGGAGAGGGATGCACGGGGAGTTTGGGGTTAGCAGATGCAAACTATTACGTTTAGAATGGATAAACCACAAGGTCCTACTGTACAGCACAGGGAACTATATTCAATATGCTGTAATAAATCGTAAAGGAAAAGAATATAAAAAAAGAATGTCTATATGTGTATGACTGAGTCACTTTGCTGTACAGCAGAAATTAACACAACATTTTACATCAACCACACTTCAATTTAACAAAAAAAGATCGACTTCCATTTCTTGCAACCCCCAAATTCCAAATGGCATCATTCTCTCCTCTGCCTGTGCTGCAGAGCCAGCCTCCCCACAGCCGCACCTTTCCTGCTTCTCCCAACGCGGGTGTCACATTCAGTGATTTTTTTAATGCACGCCCACAAGGTGCTGAGCCGTGTACCCAGCTGTGGGAGCAGCAGTGGACACTGCAGATGCCCACACAGTGACCAATGCAGACCATGACCACACAGTGATCCATGCCCTGGGGCGAGCAGTACTGGGGCTCCTGGAGGTGAGGGGGCCCCATTCTCCAGACTGTCCCCAACGGCTGGAATGAAAAGTTAGGATACAGCGTGTGACTGCAGAAGTGCACATGGCGTGCTTTTTCCCATCAAGATGTTCCGGTCCTTTTTCTCAGGTTTTTTCCATTAAGAGTCCCTTAAACTACATTTTCATAGGTCTTTTCACTGCAGAGCTTACGAACTCAAATGCCTCCTGGGGCCAGATATTTTATTCATTCGACAGTAGCACTTTGTATATTAAACACACGGGACTATTCTTCCCTTCAACAAAAAAATGCTCTCTGCCATTTGTTTTATCGAAAAACTATGCCCTCTCCTATGTTTGGTTTTCAAATGTTTGACAGAGACATGGACAGGAGAATTATATCTCTTCCCTCTTAATTCCATGAGAAAAAGAAAGGGCAAGCGTAATAGTAAATAGCAACTGACATTGGCCCTCACTGTCAAGGATCTCATAACGTGTGCTGGGATTATGGTAAACTTGAGAGCCCTGTCCTTATCCAAAGGGAAACTTCAACACCAGCTACAGCTATTTATTGTTAAGCGGGAAAGTCTCTTTTCCGAGACAAACCAGGAATCCAGCTTTTTATGTAAATGTATCTGATTTTTCAGTGTTAGCAAAAATTCAAAGCTTCATTTTTTTAATGCCATGCAGTTCAAACAGACAAACATACAAGCAACCGCGAGCTACAGGCTGCCCAGGGGACGTTAGTTTGCAGCCGTTGTGGTCACAATCCTAGCCCACGCTTCGCATGTATGCAAATTAGATAAAGGTATCCTTTTCCCAGAGATATTTTATCACGATTTGCCAGGAAAGTTGTCCTAACAAATATAAAAAGCTGAAGTGTTCATGACATACATGGCACCTCCTGGAGTTGGGCAGTACACAACCTGCACACCTGGACATGGCACCCTGCTTTTGTCCTCTTTGAACTTTTCAAGATAAGCCCCTAAAATCCCACTCATGATTTTTAAAAATTGTCTTACTTTCTAATTATGTTTCTATTTATATTTGACATTGTAGTTATACCTGAAAGATGAATTGAAGAATTGATTAAATTATCCAGCTAGGACAAGTCATAGCTGAAATTAAAGGAGATTTGAGGGGGTTTGAAGCTCAAATCTCAGTCCCCTCTTCACTTTGCAGCACTGTGACTCTTAGAGGCACATCTGCCTGTGATGGGATAATCTATGCAATGTCCCCTGAATCCTCTCACATTCTGGAAATAGATGGATGTGATTGTTTACAGCTGGAATTCTCATTGTACAAAATCACCTTCTCCCAGCTATCAATTATTGTCATTATCTGTAGCTAGGCAAGTTCTTTACACTGTTTTCTGAAACTATCTCAGATCAGTAATTAGCTCCCCAGCCACAGCTCTTGGCTTTCACACTTTAATGAGGAGTATGACCATGAAGCCATTGGAATGTGAAAAATGAAAGTGATTCCCTGTCATCCTTCTATGATACAACAGACTCATTTCCTCTCTTCCACTGATACAGGATCAACAAAAACTTTTTCCATTTTTTTGTAGGATCCCTTTAGAGGCCAACCTACTTAGTCTAAATGGCTACAGGTCACACCTTGAGGCAGAAAGTGCATCGCAGAAATGAAGTTGGTGTTCTCCCTCTGGCAAAATCCCTTCTTAATTAAGAAGCACACCTGCATCATTTAAACACATTTGAGCCTGGGTCCCGCCAAGTGTGCAGCCGACTGTCTCCACTAATTGCCCAAATTCACCAGCACCCCCAGCTCATTAACAGTGAAAAAGCTGTCCTCTCCCTGGATTCCTCACAAACAATTCCCAGAGATTCAAAGAAATAACCGGGCCGGAAGGTGGCACCAAATTCTCTCTCATCTTGACGCCGGGCACACAAGAAAGCTCAGCTCCCGGAGGAAAGGGGATTTTATAGACTGGGAGAGTACCTGGAGGTGAAGGGTTTGCTTTTTGGCCAGACATTAAATTATTCTCCGAACAAACGTGTTTTTCCTTCATACAGAAGAGACTCCATTACGCATATTTCAACATTTAAGAGGACTCCCAAAGTTCAAAAGAAAACTCAAGTATTTGAAGCTGCTCTCAGTGAAAGACATTGATGCCTCTCAAAAGACCTTTCCGTACACTGGAGGTGAGCTTTCCAGTCTGGTCTACAAGGCACAGAGGAGATGGGAATATGGTGATTGGCAGAGGGAAGGCAGCTGGCTGATAAGTCAGGCCACCAAATGGCCCTTTGGGACACCAAACATCAAGATGATGCCAGCACTGGTCAGGGAGTCAGGGGACTGAGGTTTGAGGAATGGCTCTCCCACAGGTCATGCCAGAACCTCCGACTATTCGCTCCACAGAAGTCTGCGCTGGAGCGGCGGTGATACCCGGCAAGGAAGCGGGTGCACGCCGTAGGGAACAGTGCTAACGAGGTCAGCCTCCAGCATCTTGCTCCTTGGGTTCAAATCCCACCTCTGACTGTGGACAAGTCACTTCACCTTTCGGAGACTCCGTCACCTCTTCTGCAACCTCACGGGGTTGTCGTGTCCAGCCTGGGAGTGGGGTTTTCAGGAAATTATCCAAACAGCTCACCCCAAGTCCTCTGGAGTGTGGGGATCTGAGACTGGCCTGAACCGTCTCTGTCTGCATATGGGCGGGAGGCAGGGGGCAGGAGAAGTAGCTGCACCCCTACTGCCGGGGTGACAGGGTGGGTACTTCCCAAGAGCCACGGAGGCCCCTCTGGAGGACCTGGAACCCTCTAGAAGGATCCCTGTCAATGGCATGGCCTGCACAGCAAGGAGACATGGCCAGAAGAGGCTGTGGTCCACACCCCCCAGAGCAGGAACTAAGGCAAGGGGTTCGCCAGCAGTGAGTCTGCGTGGGCCATCCTTGTCGGGGTACTCTGCGGGGCATGCAAGTAACCAAAGAACCCTCAAATGTACCCCCGAAGAAAGAAAGAGTTCTGGATGTAGGCGAAGTCCAGAGAACCAGAGTCTTATCTGTATTTGTTTCCTACTGCTGCTGTAACGAATTACTACAAAATCAGAGGCTTAAAATCCTTTCCAGTTCTGCAGGTCGGAAGTCCGAAACGGATCTCACTGGGCTAAGGCCAACCTGAGCTCCCTTCTGGAGGCTCCCAGAGAAAATCTGTTTCCTTACCTCTTCCAGCTTCTAGAGGCTCCATCGTCACCACCACCAATGTAGCTCCCCACCCCTGGCGTCACATCTTTTTCTCTGACTCTGTTCTGCCGCCACATTTTTCGTTGCGGAGCACAGGCTCCAGACGCGCAGGCTCAGCGGCCATGGCTCACGGGCCCAGCCGCTCCGCGGCATGTGGGATCTTCCCGGACCGGGCCACGAACCCGCATCACCTGCATCGGCAGGCGGACTCTCAACCACTGCGCCACCAGGGAAGCCCCGCCCTCTCCACTTTAGGGACATTTGGGATTACACTGAGAATCCAGGCTCATCCTCCTATTTTAATTCCATCGGCAACGTCAATTTCCCTCTGCCACGTAACCTACAATACTCACAGGTTCCAGGACTAGGACAGGACAGGCTTGGGGGCCATCATTCGGCCGCCACACCCTCAAGAGGCTCTCATGTCCCCACAAACCTTGCTCCCCCTGCATCTGCAAGGCTCCTGGAACTAAATGTCATTCTTTCTCTCACTCTCTGACCTTTTCCCTCCTCGCATAGTCATCTTCCTTCTCTGCTGTCTCCCTGTCTGCAGCCAGCATCTCTGCTTGGAAATTTGGCCTCCAGCTCACAGACCTAACACTTAAGGCTGAGAATGAATGGTGGAAACATTCATTTCCAATGCAAAGCCCCATGACTGGCTCTCTAATAGGGAAGCAATAAACATTGCTCTCCGTGTGTATGTGCATGTCTCTCCTTCCTAGGATGCCTAAAACAGCACCTGCTGAAGGTACCATCACTCAGGGTCATCTGAATGTCCTATGCTTCACCAGCCCAGGGATACAGACAGTCACACTGAAACTAGTGATACAAATGTCGCTGGCAAGCTGCCCCATCTGTTCACTCGGGACCTCCCGGGGAATCCCCCATAAAATCCACCAACACCAACCCTCTCTCTGGGAGTCCTTGAAGGCTCTGAGATACGCTTCCTGGGTCTTCCACAGCCTCCAACTTAAGGAAAGCCACCGTCCTCTGTGAAGCACTTCTTTTTAAAAAAATGAATTTTTAAAATTTTTACTGGAGTACAGTTGATTTACAATGCTGTGTTAGTTCCAGGTGTACCGCAAATTGAATCAATTACGCACATACCTATATCCACTCTTTTTTTTCTTAGATTCTTTTCCCATATAGGCCATTACAGAGTATTGAGTAGAGTTCCCTGTGCTATAAAGCAGGTCCTTATCAGTTATCTATTTTGTATATAGTAGTGTGTATATGTCAATCCCAATCTCCCCACTTATCCCTCCCCCGCTTATCCCCTGGTAACCATAAGTTTGTTTTCTACATCTGTGACTCTACTTCTGCTTTGTAAATAAGTTCATCTGTACATTTTCTTTAGATTCCACATATAACCGATATCGTATGGTATTTGTGTGAAGCACTTCTTCACAGAGGCTGGTGTCCTCCAGGAAAAGGCCAGTGTCCTTACAGCGGGATTGTCACCACTACCTACTCTTGATGGATCAGGGCAGCCCTGTAAGTACAAGAGGGAAGCAGGGGCTTCCCTGGTGGCGCAGTGGTTGAGAGTCCGCCTGCCGATGCAGGGGACACGGGTTCGTGCCCTGGTCCGGGAGGATCCCACGTGCCGCGGAGCGGCTGCGTCCGTGAGCCGTGGCCGCTGGGCCTGCGCGTCTGGAGCCTGTGCTCCGCAACGGGAGAGGCCACAACAGTGAGAGGCCCGCATACCGCAAAAAAAAAAAAAAAAAAAAAAAAAAAAAGAGGGAAGCAATCCCTCGCCCACTCAGTGCTTCCACGGGTCATCTGAAGCCGAAAGAAGCTCTGTTGAGCCCCGTGTCTCATGAAATCTCAGGAAAACAGTTCAGTCATCTTCTGGCCGTGCCTTTCTGCATCTGAGCTGTAAATTAGTCCAAGGGGCAAGGCCAGGGAAGAGACTGGTCCCCAGCTAACCCTTCTATCATCCTCCTCCATGATTTTTCTCCTCTCTGTAGGGAGGCTCTAGATCATTCTTCTCTTGTTCTGAAGCCAAAAAGTAAAAAAAAAAAAGGTAAAGCAAGCTTAACAAGAAATCCTGCACGCTTATCAACTATTTCATACTTAGACCCAAGCGAGAGGGTCCCTGCTGTCAGCTCTGTAGGCCCTGCATATCACACAATAAGACGTCAATAAACAGTCATCATCACACAGGTGCCCGAGTGAATCATGTCCCCAGAATCTGGTGCTCAGACTGACACCGCACCCGTCACCCTGGACATCTGCTCTCATGACTAACACCATTCGGCCCTTGGGAAACGCTTCTCCGCATCTCTTGCCCTGGTCCTTAATTCAAAAGGCAACTGCATCCAAACACCATGAAGGTTTGGGGGTTGCCCAGCCTCGGAGATGGAGTGTAGAGAGGGTTTGAGCAACAGAAATGTTTAGGTAGGAGAAAAGAGAAATGAACCAACTTGTCCAGGGCTTCTCCATACATCTCTGCAAACAGAAACACTAACCTGTCGCTTCCTGGGAGTCTCAAGCATCCGTTGTTTGGCATCTCTCCACCTTCCAATTCATGGTTCCAGATAAACTCATCAGTGGGCATGGTGATCACACAGTTGCTCACGGTGGCTGAAGACTATTGAGCGATATGGGCCACCCTGCAGGATCTTACGTGCATTTGCACGCATGCACTTGTGTATCTACAGAAAACAGGGGTGAACAGCCATTTCTCTCCTTAATGCTGGCAACTCGATGGCCACCCAACACAAGAACTGCAAATAGATTTACTTATGTAAAAATATTTAAAATTTACTTACATATAAATATTTCATTAAAATGTTTAGATGCTCAAATTTATTTTTTTAAATAGATCCTTATTGGAGTATAATTGCTTCACAATACTGTGTTTCTGTTGCATAACAAAGCAAATCAGCCATATGCGTACACACATCCCCATATCCCCTCCCTCTTGAGCCTCCCTCCCACCCTCCCTATCCCACCCCTCTGGGTCATCGCAAAGCAGAGCCGATCTCCCTGTGCTATGCTGCTGCTTCCCACTAGCTTTCTATTTTACATCCGGTAGTGTATAGACTGTCGACGCTACTCTCACTTCGCCCTCCCACCCCATGTCCTCAAGTCCTTTCTTTATATCTACCTCTTTATTCCTGCCTTGCAACTAGGTTCATCAGTACCATTTTTTTTTTAGATTCCATATATATAGGTTTAGATGCTCAAATTTTAAATGTCATCTTTATTTAAATAATTTTGTTTAAAATGATCGTTTTCATTCATTAGGATTTTTAGTTGCTTTTTGTTTGAGTAGATAGTGTTAATGTTTTGAAAGGAAAGTAACTTTTAGAGTATATATAACTTCTTAGGTTTTACTTATCTTTTTTTTTTAACATCTTTATTGGAGCATAATTGCTTTACAATAGTGTGTTACTTTCTGCTTTACAAGAAGTGAATCAGTCATACATATACGTATGCTCCCATATCTCTTCCCTCTTGCGTCTCTCTCCCTCCCACCCTCCCTATCCCACCCCTCTAGGTGGTCACAAACCACCGAGCTGATCTCCCTGTGCTATGCGGCTGCTTCCCACTAGCTATTTATTTAACGTTTGGTAGTGTATATATGTCCATGCCACTCTCTCACTTCGTCCCAGCTTACCCTTCCTGCCTCCCCATATCCTCAAGTCCATTCTCTAGTAGGTCTGTGTCTTTATTCCTGTCTTACCCCTAGGTTCTTCATGACTTTTTTTTTTTTCTTAGATTCCATATATATGTGTTAGCATACGGTATTTGTTTTTCTCTTTCTGACTTACTTCACTCTGTATGACAGACTTTAGGTCCATCCACTTCACTACAAATAACTCAATTTCGTTTCTTTTTATGGCTGAGTAATATTCCATTGTATATATGTGCCACATCTTCTTTATCCATTCATCTGTCGATGGACACTTAGGTTGCTTCCGTGTCCTGGCTATTGTAAATAGAGCTGCAATGAACGTTTTGGTACATGACTCTTTTTGAATTATGGTTTTCTCAGGGTAGATGCCCAGTAGTGGGATTCCTGAGTCGTATGGTACTTCTATTTGTAGTTTTTTAAGGAACCTCCATACTGTTCTCCATAGTGTCTGTATCAATTTGCATCCCCACCAACAGTGCAAGAGGGTTCCCTTTTCTCCACACCCTCTCCAGCAGTTTTACTTATCTTAATGTATACTTTTATGAAAATATACTTTGCTACACTTTGGTTTATAAAGTACTTTTTAAACTTCCTTCCATGATTCTCAAAGTGTGGGCGCAGCTCGTCTGTACTGTTTGTTAACAGTGAGTGTGGAAGATGGTCACAGAAATTGAGAGTGGGCATTTATCTTATTTATCTTATACCGTCATCCACTGGAAACCTTTCAGACATAAGTCTCTTCCACAGGGGGGCCTGGTATCACACTTTGAATCGCACTGCCTGTCATTACTGTCAATAAAACATAAGTTACATGAAAAATCTTCATTTCAGCAACATAATTAATAGCTTGGCTTTAAAGAAGGCAAAATAAACTTTGTGGAATAAACGTGAGTACATCTATCTTTACTGCTCAATCCTCAAATGCTGCCGGCTCATGGAGGGAACATCCAAACAACCACAATAATATATTATCATCTTTATTAATTTGCCAACTTGGTCATATGATACCTGAGTTTTGGTTTTTTAGTATTGAATATTGGTTTTATATTTGTTTGTAATTATTGCTGTTAAAGTATATATGTCAAGGTGGCAGGACAGATCTTATTTTAGTTAGCAGTTATTAGCTTGATTTCTATACTTTCAACATTGAGACATCTAGCGGGTGGACCTCCATTTGAACTCTTGGCCTGAATCCCACAAGTGTTAGTGGGTCTGCACATAAGCATGCAGAGGAATACTGGGCAAAGCTCGCCATCTGAGGAAACTAGATAAGCCTCCATAGACTGCATACTTTTTTTAACCTTTACCCCCAAACCAGCTCACGGGCCCCTTTGTCTCATAACTGACCAAGGACACATGTGGGTCTTTTAAGGCCTGACTAGGAAGCACCAGGAACTTCAGAGCAACCAGACAGCACAGAATACAAAGGCCGAGGGAAAGCTGGTGGTCCACAGGGCAATCAGGAGCCCCGCGGGCAGAGTTGGGAGGTCACAGCAAAGACCGTGAGCCCACAAAACCCAAAAGATTTACTATCTGACCCTTTACAGAAGATATTTGCCAAAGCCTGACCTAGATCTTGGAGGGCTTCATAAACCAGGTTAAGGGATTAAGCTTTATCATAAGGACAGTGATGACCGGATGATTTAAACAGAACTGACACCGATTTACAACATTAAAACAACCACTCTGACTGCAAAGTAAAGGATGGAATAAGGAGGGACAGAACGAAGATGGAGAGTCCAGTTGGGAGGCTGTATCAACAATCAGGTAAAAACGGAGGGTAGCCTGGACTAGAGATGGCAAAGTTAAATGAGCTCCACTTGTTTTAATCCCGAATGCAATTTTTGTTCCTGTACTGTCTTCAAGCACTACTAGATGGCACCACCTCATAGAGAAAAATCCCACCTTTATCTTCAATATCTAAGTTCCTATTTCATTGTGCTGGGCTAACCCTTTAGGAACTTAAGAGCTATAATTCAAGTATTTCATTGGTTTAACCCTTGGAGTAAATTTTAAGAAGAACCTACATCATAAGTTAAGTTTATGTCTGTATTCTGTGGGTTTTAGCAGAACAATAAGCAAGGGTTTTATCAGAAATGGAAAGATGAACTAAATTCACCTCTCCAGTTAAAATATGCTGGCGTAGGCAACAGAAAAATGATCAAAGACCCAATCAGCCCAAGTTACTAAAGAAGATATGCAAATATCAATGGGCACCCCGCAAAAAAAACTGCTCTGCATCACTAATAATCAAAGAAATGTTCATTAAAACAAAAATAAGACATAATTTAGGCCTAGCAAGATTTTTTTCTGAATGATGATCCCAGCATTGGCAAAAGCATGATAAAATTGGCACCCTCAGGAATTGCTGATGAAAGTGGAAACTGGTATAACATTTCTAAACAGCAATTTTTCCATAAATATCCAGGTTTTTTTTTTTTTTATTTCACTGCACCACGCAGCATGTGGGATCTTAGTTCCCTGACCAGGGATCGAACCCACGTCCCCTGCATTGGAAGCGCAGAGTCTTAACTGCTGGACCACCAGGGAAGTCCCTATCCAGAATATTTTAATTCTGCGTATTCACTGACCAGGGAATTCACTGACTTCTACAGGTATCTAAGGAAACAGTCACAAGTATGGACAAAGGTTTTCACCTAAAATGTCTACCACAACATGATTTATAAACCTGAAAGCGATCTAAGTGGCCAACAGCAGAGAAATCATCCATCAGGGTATGTCTACACCTGAGTGAATGAAAAAATAATTCCTGAGCCTCTACCCTATGCCAGGCACTGTGTGAATATTGAAGACACAGCACTGAACACAATGGACCAGGTCCTCACTATCCTAGAACAGAATTGTTAAAGGTGTGCTATTTTCAGAGAATATTTCATGAGTTGGGAAAATGTTCATGATATCATAAATGGAAGCAAAAAAGATTTTTTAAATGTATATGCAGGGCTTCCCTGGTGGCGCAGTGGTTGAGAGTCTGCCTGCCGATGCAGGGGACACAGGTTTGTGCCCCGGTCCGGGAGGATCCCACATGCCGCGGAGCGGCTGGGCCCGTGAGCCATGGCCGCTGAGCCTGCGCGTCCGGAGCCTGTGCTCCGCGACGGGAGAGGCCACAACGGTGATAGGCCGGCGTACCGCAAAAAAAAGGAAAAAAAAAATGTATATGCAGCATGCTGCAAACTTCTTTAAATGTATATTATGATAGAATATGAAATTTTTCAGCCCACAAATTCATGTGTGCAAGAAAGTGCACATTTCTTTATTTTTCATAAATCAACCTGATTTTACTTCTGAGCCCCAATCCTGCAAAGGGGTTAAGAAATTCGGCCTCGGTCAGGCTCGGCCCTTCCTCTTCCTACCCTCCGGGCTTTAGTCAAGGTTCTCACCCAGGATCCCAGCGTCTTTGCTCATGTGTGCACAGCAAGGGTCCCAGAATGCCCATTGCCAAGGCCCTGTGGTTCTGCCAGATCTGCTGCTCTGGTCTTTCTGACCAGTAAAGGTTACAAGTCTGGCAGACACTTATGCTAAAATCCCCAAAAGCAAGCTTGGACAGTCCGTAGGGCCTGCCACTCCAGGTGTGGTCTGAACCAGCAGCATGGGCATCATTGGGTACCACTGGGTCAGAATCTGCATTTCAACCAGACCCCTAGGTCATTCGTGTGCATATTACAGTATGCAACGCCCTAGGAGGCCTTACCACACCTGCCCGGTATAGCCCAGGTGGAGCTCAGGTTGGGGTCATTCTGGGACCCCTGGGGCTAATCACTCACTAGCCCCAGGAAATAAAGACAGCAAAGGAAGGTCTGGTAGGCAGCTTCAGCCTGCTGCCCTGCCCCTGCTATAGGCCCCCTTCCCAGTCACAGAAGATCAGGCCCTACACCTACTTTAATGAGGGAAAAGCAGGAGAAAAATTCAAGGAAGGGGTATAAATTCTAGTCACAAACATATCTTGTTTTTCATAAAATCAAGACTAAAAAGAAAATATCATAAAGAAGGTAGCAGTAACTACAAATAGAACTACCATACGACCCAGCAATCCCACTACTGGGCATATACCCTGAGAAAACCATAATTCAAAAAGAGTCATGTACCACCATGTTCACTGCAGCTCTATTTACAATAGCCAGGACACGGAAGCAACGTAAGCGTCCATCGACAGATGAATGGATAAAGAAGATGTGGCACATATATACAATGGAATATTACTCAGCCATAAAAAGAAACGAAATTGAGTTATTTGTAGTGAAGTGGATGGACCTAGAGTCTGTCATACAGAGTGAAGTAAGTCAGAAAGAGAAAAATAAATACTGTATGCTAACGCATATATACATAAACTAAAAAACAAAACAAAAAAATGGTCATGAAGAACCTAGGGGCAAGACGGGAATAAAGGCGCAGACCTACTAGAGAATGGACTTGAGGACACAGGGAGGGGGAAGGGTAAGCTGGGATGAAGTGAGAGAGTGGCATGGACATATATACACTACCAAATGTAAAATAGATAGCTAGTGGGAAGCAGCCGCATAGCACAGGGAGATCAGCTCGGTGCTTTGTGACCACCTAGAGGGGAGGGATAGGGAGGGTGGGTGGGAGGGAGATGTAAAAGTGAAGAGATATGGGAACATATGTATATGTATAACCGATTCACTTTGTTATACAGCAGAAACTAACACACCATTGTAAAGCAATTATACTCCAGTAAAGATGTTAAAAGAAAACAAAAAAAGAAGGTAGCAGTACTGTAACTTACTTTTTCTCTTCCTTAAGCTCTTCTGCATTGTTGTTTTTCTACAATAAATATAAATCAATTTACAAATAGAAAAAAATTAAACATCCCTCAGTGGAGTATACTCATGTGGACATCTAGATGCAACATGAACCCAGAAAGAACATGAAAAATTGGACGACCCGGAGGAGAACTGAAAAACAACTTCTTAAACAGAGGGTACATGCTCATTACATCCACTCAAAGTCTGGCCAGATGGCTCAAAAGGGGTGTCTAGCGTCTTCTCAGTGCTTTGGAATTTACTCATTTAATCCTATTTCCTGTTACAATTTTTGAGCTTTTAAAGAAAAAGAAGAAGGTTCCATGGTAATTGCAAGAGGGAGAAATCTGCCAACTCGTGCATGTCTCTCTTTTTAAAAATAATGCAGAAATTATAGGACATTCCAATAAAATTGAAGCTCTTGTTTCAAAGGACTCTTAGCATGAATTACTGAGATAAGTGGCTACTCAGAACAAAATCCCCGATACCAACTACAAGCCCCTCGTTGCTGGGTTCTTGGGCTTTTACAAAACCTGCAAATGGCTGGAGCCTCGCTGAGGTCTACGTAAGGGACATGCAGCATGTTGGATGGATGTTTCCTATTTCCTGCCACTTGCTCCAGAGGCAAAGTGCCCAGGAGGCTCGGTCTCAATTTTCTGAGACCCACCTCCTCAACCTCATGTCAGAGAACTCTCCCCTGGGAAGAGCTGAAGAGAGGAAACGGAGTTAAATGTATAAGCAGGTAGGCAAACGTGCACCGATGTTTATTTCAAGGAAAAGCTGGCGAAGAGCAAAGCAAGTCATGGCGCATCCAGCCAGCTCATCCTTCCTTTGTGCAAGTCGTTGTTGAGTAAATCGAGTGGGATTGGCTAGAAGACCCTCACCGAGACACCTTCTTCTCAAGAACAAGGGCTTTTCTGACTCCAGCCCTGCCTGAGCCTAGCAGAGTTCCAGCTCATAAATGATGAGCTTCATCACTCTACACCATTCACTGAATTAACATGTTTTTTGAGTATCTACTATGTGTGGAGTATAAAATCGCCCCATTCTCTGACATCTCACAGGCACTTTCCATGGACAACATTCCTAAGCCTCTGAAACCCACTTCTTAAATTCAGAAGACTTTTCACGAAAGAAAATACATTCTCTAGTACAGAAATCAAGATGAGAGCTGTAGCTGCATTATCCTGGTATCAGTGAGGATGACATTTACTGAGGGTGATTAACGGTGGCTTTGAACAAACAGAACTGTTCTCACTCTCAGGGAAAAGTCCAGAGGCAGCCAGTCCAGAGCTGGTAAGTAAAAGGTGGTACTGTGCCAATAAGTCCTCAGGGATCCAAGTTCTTTCCAAATCATTATCCCTGGATTGTAGCACTAGTCCTCATGGTCCAAGATGCTGGCTGGAGCTCCAGCCATCACAGATATCTTCAGAGAGCAGGGTGGAAGAAAGAACAAAGGCAGAGGTAAGCTCTCCTTAGGGAGTGTTGTTGAAAGCTGCCACACCAAGCTTGCATTCTCATCCTATCGGCCAGAATTTAGCCACATGGACACATCTAGCTGCAAGGAGGGCTGAGAACAGAGGATTTGCTCTGGGTCGCCATGTGTAATCTTGCTGTTACCACGGAATGGTGGAGAGTAGATATTGAGGGAGACAAACCAGCCGTCCCTGCCATCATGTGTCTGTCTGATCTTAGACTACTGTTGAGAATGTATGTGATGAATTAAAACATGCTCATTACATTAGTCCCTGCCTTCTGAGCATCATTTCAAATTTAAAGGTGAGCCTTATTGGTGGTGTCACTCACTGGCTACTTCAACAGCCTCATCCTCTTGAAGTTCCTCAGCTGGAAAGATTCTCTAGGCCGTGAGGAGCCCTATCTGCTGCTCTCCAACAATTTAGCTATCAGTGGAGACTGGGACACAAAGGAAGCAGTGAATAAGAGAGAATAGCAAAGTTAGTGGAAGCAAAAAGAAAAATCACAGGGAGTCGAGGGTTCATTGGGAAGTGTGAATCATTCATCTCATGAGCTTTTTCTCAAAGGGAAAAGCATCAATCTCCTTGGGTTTTAATTACAGCAAATCCTAGGCTTAAGGAATATTTGAACCGAGGAGAAGTTGAACCAGTACATTACCACCAGGGCATCTAGAAAATTAGCAAGTCGAAGAGGAAACAAAGCATCTTTGGGGACCTACAGGCACCTGCTACTTGCTTTATAGTTTGAGAAATTGCTACTTAACTCAAGGAATTTCTGGGATCGGATGACCTTGCCCAACACCAGATGATCTATCTGATAAACCCTAAGGGACCAGAAATAATTCCATGCCTAGACCTGGGTTTCTCAACCTTAGCACAACTGACATTTGGAGCTGGATAATTCTCTCCAGTGGGGGCTGTCCTGTGTATTGTAGCAGCATCCCTCGCCTCTGCCCCTAGATGCCAGTAACACACTCACCTAGTTGGGACAACCAAACGTGTCTCCAGACATTGACAAATGTTCCCCTGGGTGCAAAACAGACTCCTGTTAAGAACACTGGTCTTAAAAAAAAAAAAAAAAAAAAAAAAGAACACTGGTCTTGATCTCCTTTTAGAATTTTGTAACAGAGACTCAAAGCTGATAGCTATGGATTCGGGTTTTATTCAGAGACTATTGTATTATTTCACTTTAATATTTTCACTCCTTTGTTCTTTTGTTCACTCATTCAGTGACCTTGGGACTTAGGAGTGGCCAAGGCAGGGAAGCTTATTCGCCTGGCACTCGACACACACTGGGGCCTCGATAAGCCCTGTGTAAGGATTGTCATGTGACTACCACAGCTACCCCAAAAGCCCATACTATTGTTATCTTCATTTCACAGATAAAATCACTGAGATTCAGCAAGGTTAAGTCATTTGCCTAAGAACACACAGCTAGGAGATGTCTGGTTGCAGGAATTTGAACCCATACGATGTGGACCCAGAACCTACACTTTTAACCATTAATTTAGCATCAACAACACGCCAGACATTGTGCTTGGTGCTTAACATCATCTCCAACAACCTGAGAGGGAGGGGTTATTGGCCCCATTTCACGGATAACAAAGCCTGGCTCCCCGCCTGCCCCTCTGAGTAAAGCAGACTGCTATGAGAGTTGGAGCCACTTTATGGAAAGAAGTCTTTGGAGACTGGATGCAGCAAAGCAGCTCTGCTCAAACCAGCTTGGAGTCCGTGGTTCGGGTCATTTCAGGATTCTGACTTTTAACCATTTGGCTGCATCGTCAGAGTTCTCAGACAACTTGAAGTAGAATTAACCTAGTACAGAAAATAGAGAAAAACACCCCATTTACCCTAGCAGTATCAGCAGCAAACATATAATACATGGGGAGGAATTTAAGAAATATAAAGAAAATGTTTTCACTTTATTTAGACATAAAAAGGAAAAAAAGTGAAGCCCATTCTTTTACGTGGGAAGTCTCAACATTATGAAGAGGTCAGCCTTCCTTAAACTCATCTATAGATTTATCTAAGATAAAACGTTCTTCTGATGGCTACCCCGCAAGAGATGGGCATGCACAGAAACTAAGGAGGTCTGGCAAACAACAACCACCAACAGTTATTGGGAGATTACTAGGTTCCAGGTACCTTAGCTAGGTCCTAGCATTATCCCCTTTTACAGATGATGAAACTGGGGTTTTAGAAACTTGGTCAAGATCCCACAGGTAGTACAAGCGGGGGGGAAGGGCAAGACTGAAACCCAAACAGTCTTCTTTAAACATTACATAGTATCGACCTCCTCTTTTGCCCCCAAAGTAGGATGTGGTCTGTCTTTCTTTAAAAAGAGAATCTTGGTCATCTTGAGGAAGTGACATTAGAGATAAGAAATGGCATACCTTTTAATATCACTCCTCAAAAAAGGTTAATGGATGAAAAGAACCTTGTGGTTTTATGACACAATGTGTTTACATATCACTTTGTATATCCCTCTGTTAAAAGACTCATGATGTTATCTTGTCAGTGTCTAAGAGTCTATTCACCTTGTCAGACTATAAGCTCCTTCAGGGCAGAGACTGTACCAATAAGGATGCTTTTAGCCGCAAATAACATAATAGCCTACTAATAGGCTCAGATGAAACAGCAATTATGTTACTTAACAAAAGCTTATAGGTTCATTGGTTCAGTGATTGCCGGTCAGCATTGTCTTTCTCTCCCCTCATGGTTACAACATGGCTGCCCTAGCTCCAGACATTGTATCTTCACCAAAATGTATCTCAAGCAGAAAGCAAGTTAGGAGGGGCAAAAGTCTTTCTTCTTATGTGCTTTTCTCTTTTCAAAAAGGAAAATAGTTACCAGTAGCCCCTAGACAACTTCCCCTTATGTCTCATAGACTAGAGTTGGGTCACATGACCACACCTTGACCATTAATGAAGAAAGGGGAGTAGGATTGCCATGACAGGCTTAGAACAGTTATGATTTATTCCCTGAGATTGGGCACATTGCCACCAACACAAAATTTGGTTTCTGCTACCAGAAACAAGAGGGGATAGTTGTTGGTAGGCAAACAATAGGGAATGTTCCAACGACCAGGTCTGTCATTTCATCTCTAGTGTCTCATATAGTGCCTGACACACACTGAGTAAATGTTTGTTGAATGAATGAGAGACTGTATTAGTCAGCTCAGGCTGCTATGGTTCAGACCACAGCCTGGATGACTTAAAAACAGAAGTTTATTTTTCTCACAGTTCTGGAAGCTGGAAGTCCAAGATCAGGGTGCCAGCACCATGTCCGGTGAGAGAAACTTCGTCTGAGTTGCAGACAGCCACCTTCTTGCTGTGTCCTCACAGAGAAAAAGAGATTGAGAGCGCGTGCGAGAGAGATTTCTTCTTCTTATAAGGCCGCAGTCCTATAGAATTAGGGCCCCACTTTTAGGACCTCATTTAATCTTAATTACCTCCTAAAAACTATCTCCAGACCCAGTCACTTTGAGGGGTTAGGGCTTCAACACGTGAATTTTGGGAAAACACAATTCAGTTCATAGTAGAGACCAAACGAATAAATACATGACAAACAAATGACCCAATGAATGAGTGAATGATCCAGTGAGTGAGTGGATGAATGAATGAGTACATGAATGAATGACCAAATAAATGAATGGGTTTAGTTGGATAATATTTCATTACCAACAAAGGCAATAGTTTGCAATTTAATACAGAGCTAAAATACATGCTGAAGTTTGACTTACGGAAAACCTCCCAGAAATGTACTTTCTCCCTTTAGGAATGTGATTGAATGAATAGCATTTGGCATTTCATCACATCATCTTGTGACGTGTCACCCAGCAAAACACGCCACTGATCATCAAAAGGAAGAAAGCCAATGGACGTGGTTGAGCGTAGAAGCACCAGGAAAGCAAAGGTTGGGAGCACACGTTCTGCAGATGCTAGCCCATGGTGACATCCGAAGGACAGGACGGCGAGCCAGACCGGCACTCAGCCTTCACACCTTGTTCTCAGGCATCACGTGCTCACGCTGAACGCACCAACCTGGACGCTAAGTCAAGCCTATCACGTTATAGCTGCCACCTGAGTGCTTCCCACTGGGCAAATCTCAATTCCCAGAAAAGTGTGGGCACGTTCAAGGCAAAACCTAGACAATGCATCGTCAACCAGGAACTCAGTTTTTTTTTTTTTCTTTGAAAAGAATGTTTTCCATAAAAGCCTTGGCTTTTTTAAAAAAGCCGTTTCAGGCAAAGAAAACATTCGTGTTACCATGGTTTGGATCACATTGGAGAACTATTTTTCTCCTTCTGCTTCAGGGAGAAAGGTTCCAGTGGCAAAACAGTCAACCCAACTGTCCTTGAAGCACTTAATGCTCTTGTCTCCCATTCCACTTTATATGATTGTCCATATCTATTTTTGTCAACCAATGTTCCTTTAAATTATGAATTCAGCAAAATGAGAAAACCTTCATGGTCAGCCTTGTGGGACTCTGAAGGGTACTACTGGTTGCGGTTTTTATATCTTACTCAGTAAGAGAAAACTGCCATGGTTGTGCCTACCATTTACAAAATCTTTTCTCAGTAAAATCAACCTAAGTAACAGAGGAACCTGATTTTTCTTTCAGGGCTGGACACAATTTTTCACAAGGATTTTTCTTAAAATGGGAGACTACCCAGTCTGGGAGTGTCTTCCTGGAAGCTGAACCCTGTGAGCCCAAGGATCTAGTACCTCCAGGTAGCCAATCCCTACTGACCCAAATTGGAATGTAAGAGTGGGTCAGATTCTTGGTTATAAATAACAAAACCCAGTTTAAATTCTGGCTAATTTAAACAGAAGAGGAATTTACTAAATGAGGTTGGGCAGTTCACAGCCACCCTGGGGAGGTCAGAACATTGAGCTTAGAGGCCATACAACAGGAATGATGCCCAAATTACACTTCTGGGCAGCTCCCTGTGTGGAGCCGCTGGCCACCACCACCGGTCACACACCAAGGCACTGGTATGAACACAGCAGCTGGGACATCCGCGGCTCCCTTTGAATGTGGGGTGCTTCTCTCCCACATCAACAGAATGAATTCGACACGAGGCTCGCTTCTTCTAGCACTGCTAGCACAGATGTCTGAAATGGCTAGAGCACCATAGATGTCTGAAAATGGCTAGATCTCTCTCCTTGCTACTCAAAGTAGTCTGCGGACCAGCAGCACCATCATCTGCATTGTGACGAGATCCCTGGGTGATCCAGACACACAGCAAAGCCAGAGAAGCTCTGGTCTGAGACCATCCCATCCTGGAGTGGGGCAACTCAGTGGTGCAGACCCCAGCCCTATAACTCCACAGGGTAATGGCCCCAGAAACACAGCACTCAGAACACAGGACTCAAGTGCTAGAGAGGCAAAGGAAACAAGAGGCGGTAAGCAAGGTTAAGGGCACTCGATTTTGTGATTGAAGAAAAGAATACAATGATAAAGTAGTAAGACTGACTTTTTTTTAACCAGGAAATAGAGAGAGATTATGTTTGTACACCGTGGAGGGTTTTTTATTCATCATATCTGGTCCTTCGATCAGACGCGGTGGCATCTCTAAGAACTGAGAACAACGTGGATCATTTGTCTTCTATATTCAGAAAATTGCCTTTTATCACTAATTTAACTCAGTTGCTACAACTTGTTAATCAACCATAAGAAAATGGACTTGGAGAAGCAAAATTTGATCCTAAGTTTCCAAAAGAGATTCCAGCAGAGAGCAAAGAATGTTCTTTTAAAACACACACACACACACACACACACACACACACACACACACACACACACACACAGCACCTTGACCTGTTCCTTGCACTGAAGTGTTCAGAAAACAAAATAACTCACTCTCTGCTTATAAGATCTTGAAACTCAAGAGATTAAGAGGAAGAGATGTGTGGTTTCGTTGTTTTTAATGTCCTTATAACTTTTATGCTGAATTTTAAAACTGGAAAATTTACAGAATTTATTTAAAAATTGGATTTTTTGTTTGTTTACTGAATATAGTCGATTTACAATATTGTATTAGTTTCAGGTGTACAGCAAAGTGGTTCAGTTATATATTTTTTTCAGAATATTTTCCATTATAGGTAATTATAAGATATTGAATATCATTCCCTGTGCTATACAATAAATCCTTGTTGCTTGTCTATTTTATGTATAGCAGTTTGTATATGTTAATCCCACATTCCTAATTTATCCCTTCCCCGCTCCCTTTCCCCTTTGGTAACCATACGGTTGTTTTCTTTGTCTGTGAGTCTGTTTCTGTTTCGTATATAGATTCATTTGTATTATATTTTTAGATTCCACATTTAAGTGATATCATATAATATTTGTCTTCCTCTGCCTGACTTACTTCGCTGAGTATGATACTCTCTAAGTCCACCTCTGTTGCTGCAAATGACAATATTCCATTCTTTTTTATGGCTGAGTAATATTCCATTGTATATATACCACATCTTCTTAAGCCAGTTGTCTGTTGTTGGGCACCTGGGTTGTTTCCATACCTTGGCTATTGTAAATAGTGCTGCTATGAACATTCGGGTGATGTATATTTTCGAATTAGCGTTTTCATCTTTTCTGGATATATGCCCAGGAGTGGGATTACTGGATCATGTGGTAACTCTATTTTTAGTTTTTTAAGGACCCTCCGCACTGTTTTCCAATAGTGGCTGGTCCAATTTACGTTCCCACCTACAGCTGTTGGTTTTGTTTGCTTGTTTGTTTGTTTCTGAATTTGAAAAATGAGAAAGTCAAAAAAATGGAGGATTTTGTGATCCAAAAGTTAAACACAGCCTAGGTGAGCATATTTTTTACTGTCACATAGAAATAGAAAGTAGGTTAGTGTCGGAAGTTGTCAGAGGCTGAGGGAAGTAGCAAACGGGAGTAACTGCGAATGGGGACGGGGTGATGAGAATGTTCTGGAATTAGACAGTGGTGATGGTTGCACAACCCTGTGAAGATGCTAAGAAACACTGAACTGTACACTTTAAAATCATGAATTTTCTGGTTCCTATATCTCAATTTTAAAAAGGTAAAGAGATATTTACAGGCATAAAAAATATTAGGAACCTAGGGTATGAGTAAAAACAAATCTTAAAAGTAGTTGGGAAATAAAAGTTTCTTCAAGGCATAGGATTAAAATATTTGGACAATGAGATGAAAAAAATAGCTGATTTTCCCCTGCATGACCTTTAGACAAATAAATATATTTCTAGACAGTACTTGTATGTAAACATAAAATTTTAAATCTGCAAATCAACAAAAAGAAAGAGAGAAAGAAATGAAGGAAGGAAAGAAGCAAAGTGCCTGGTGCACTCCAATGTTCAAAAGGAGGCTGTGACATCATCACGGCAGAGTGAACGCGGTGGCACGTGGCAGTGTTGGTCTGGTGGAGAAAGAACGGGAAGAGTACATGGGAAGGAACAGGAGACCATTGAACAACCAGGTAGGAACTGCCCTCCCATTAGCATCACAGCTAATTAATATTCATGTCTCACTTGCCCGTGTCCCTTCCTCGGCTGGGCTGAACGTAGGGATTTAAGACCCAGAGGAAAGTCACATAAAAATGTTAAGACCCCTCAGGGCATACTTGAGTCATCAAAACTCAATTACAAAGCACCCCCTTGAGGGAATTCCCTGGTGGTCCAGCGGTTAGGACTCGAGCTTTCACTGCCATGGGCCTGGGTTCAATCCCTGGTCAGGGAACTAAGATCCCACAAGCTGCACAGCTCCCCCCAAAGAAAAGGCACCTCCGTGATGTCATCCATCAGGTGTCCCATGCCCCTGGTATGATGTGACGAGAAGGCACCTCACCTGCGTGTTATTCTTTCCAGAAACCCATGACCCCAGTCTAACCCTAAGAGGGGACAAGCCAAATTGAGAGACCTACAAAACACCTGACCAGCCCTCCTCCAACTGCCAAAGTCACGGAAATCAAGGAAAGACTGAAACTGTCACATACTGGAGGGGACCAAGGGGACAATCTGTGATGTCTTTCTTGGGGTGGAAGAACAATGTGCTCACAATGAACAACCAACCACACAATCCTTGATCCAATTTCCAGGCTCTCTTGCAGCTAGGGTAGAGCATGTGACCCAGCTCTAGCCAACGAGGCATAATCATAATTCTACTGTGAAGAAAGAATTCTACTAATTCTTTGTGAAGAAAGGTGTCTCTTTCTTCAAAAAGGGTAACAAATTCCAGCAGCCTCCGTTTTCGCAGGGTCAGTGGTGAGGAACCTCGATGGTCAGCGGTGTCAGGGAGGAGGTGGAGCTTAAAGAGCAGGGTGAGTGGCCACAGGAACTGGAGGGAAACCAGGAGAACGTGGTGCAGTCAGAGCCAAGAGAAGGATCTAGAAGGAAGGAGTGAGCGATGGTGCCAGACGCTGCTGAGTCAACAAGGGTTTCAATGATAAGGAGGTCACCAGTGCCCTGGGCAAACCTGTTTCTATGGAGTGACCGAGGCAGCGGCCAAGAGTGAATGGATTGAGGGATAAGATGGAAAAGAACGGAGAAAGCAGGTATCCACAACTCTCTCAAGAACGTTAGCTGTGAGGGGAGGGAGAGGGCTGAGGAGGGGCTGCAAGAATAGATGAGACAGCCAAGACATGGGAGCAACCTAAGTGTCCATCAGCAGAGGAATGGATAAAGAAGACGTGATCTATACATACAATGGAATATTGGCCATGAAAAAGAATGAAATACTTCCATTTGCAGCAACACGGATGGGCCCAGAGATCATCCCACTAAGGGAAGTAAGTCAGACAGAGAAAGACAAATATCATATATCACTTACATGTGGAATCTAAAGACCATGGCACACTCTCCTCTTCCGATAGTTTCAAGGTGTTATCATCCTCAAAAAGATAAAAGAATAAAATTTTAAAACGCATTTTAGATAAACTGTCTCCCAGAACGGAAGAAGAAAATAAAGGAAAATAGAAACTTTTCTTGGGGAGGTGGGAAGAGCAATCAACAGAATACAAATTATAAGGGAAGCTTCGAGGACAGGGAATGAAGTTCAAGCTGGTGATGGTAAGCATAAAATGTCGGTCCAGGCTGAGGAAACAATTAAGGATGCCTAGGAAAGCTGAAAAAAAGCTCAGCAACGGGTCCCAAGTTGCCAACCTGGATACACGAGAGCTGTTAGCTTGGGGTGGTTCTTAGGACTTCTAGGGGACAAAGGCGGAGCCAGGAAGCTGAAAAGGGGCGGCACCCACTGCATCTTCCCAAGTTTAATGCTTTCAGAAAGGATGTCATTCACTAGCAAGATAGCACATCATTAGCAATTCTTTATATGACTATAATCCATGTACAACACAGGGAACTCTACTGCAGTCGTATTTTTAACAACTTATTAGAGTGCACTTATATACCATAAGGTTCACCCATTTTAAGAGCACCAGTGAATGATTTTTGGTAAGTGTCTCGAGCTGTGCAGCCATCACCATAACCCAGTTTTCCCACATCTTCATCACCTCAGCTATGTCCATTTACAGTTAAATGCCATTGCCAGCCCTAGTCCTAGGCAATTCCTTATCTACTTTCTATCTTTATAGATTTGCCTTTTCTGGACACTTCATATAAGTGGAAACATACAAGATGTCTTCTTTTACGTCTGACCTCTTTCACTTAGTGTAATGTTTTCGAGGTTCATTCCTGTTGTGTATGCACCAGTATTTCATTCCTTTTTATCGATGAACAGTGCACCACTGTATGGATGTTCTACACCTTGTCTATCCTCACCAGCTGATGGACATTACATTGTTTCCACAATCTGGCTACTATGAAAATGTTGCTATGGACATTCACCTTCAAGAATTTGTGTGGACATATGTTTTCATTTCTCTTGGGTAGGTATCTAGGAGAGCAGTTACTGAGAGCCATACAGTACATTTATGTTCAGCTTTTTACATTTTTTGATAATTGTTTTCCAAAGTGGCTCTACTTCAATAATATTTGATGCGGTCAATTTTGCTAGATGCTGGCATGTAAGGAGGAGTAAGACAGTTCCTACCCACAAGTGGCATAAGGTCTAATAGGAGAGAAAATTATAGATAAAATTACAGACAAATGGAGTCACTTCCTGGGAGTACGTAACAAGTAGGGTCTATCAGTTTTTTTATACAATTAAGATGGTCTAGAATGGAAAAAGAAAACTATGGGCTTCTTCCTTTCAAACATTTATTGAGCACCTGATATGATTCTGACAGAAATTAGAGATGACGAAATATGGTCTTGTTTCAGGGACTGAGTTCAGCTGAATCACTTTGCTGTACACCAGAAACTAACGCAACATTGTAAATCAACTATACCTCAATTAAAAAATAAATAAAAATAAAAGACACTTTATCAAGGTTGCTGCTGTGGGTGATGAGGGCTCAATGTCATGGGACATCTGGGCAGCACACAAGGCATCTCTGGATGTCCGCCTGAAGGGCAGGAGGCTGGAGAGGTACCCACTGGCTCCAGCCCTCATTAGTTGAGGGTTGTCCCAGGTGGTGTTCACTCCCCCTCACTTCTAAGCTGAACTCGATCAGGCCAGGAGGGCCACCACCCACCCATACATCAGAGAAGATCCTGGGGCAGAATGTGGGTGGAGCCCCTTCGACCTGCGACCCGACAGACCTTGTGATTTGAAACCAACCTTGCAGGGAGCTGTCCAGCAAGAGGTGGCTGAAATCAGAAGTGGGCCGAGGAGTGATTGGAGATGCAGGCATCAGAGGAATCTCCTCCTCAGAAACAATTAGGCTCAATGCTAAGATCTAAGCGTTGGTTCTAATGACTCTGGCCAGTGCTGTCCCATGTCGGGTGGGATGGGATGTGACCTATAATTATGTAACAGTCTGCATGTCACAAGGGAGAGGAAGGAGTGCCCAACTCTGTCGGTTTGGGGGGAAAGGGGACAGGGTGGTTGAAGGGCAAATACGAAAGCGGCCAAAAAAAAAAAAATAATTGACATTTGAGCTGGGTCTTGAAGCATAAGAGGAATATGTCAGGCACAACATTCGGGAAGAGCTTTTTGGATAGAGAGGACACCCAAGTGGATTATTTCTTAGGATAAGAATCTTGTTACAGTTTATTGTAACAGAGTCAAATCAGGCACCCACACATGTGCCAACAACATATCAAAACACTGACAGAGACTTTCGTGTCTTGCAATTGTTGTTAATAAAGCCAATTCATTTGTAGAAGATTCAACTAAAAAGTAAGGCTGTATTTGTGCTGCTCCCTCAGGAAAGCAGAGATAAGCGTTTACAGGAGAACAAATCAGCACTCATCGGCAATGAGGGTACCTCTGAGAATGCAGGTTTGAAGTGCCAGGCCCCATCTGCTCTCTCTCAAGGATGCTAAAATCAGAGGACAGAAGCAGAGAAAGATGGTCAGTGCTCAGCCCAGGCCAAGCAGAGAGCAGGGAAGAGACCTAGTAGTCTTAGCTTTACAAGTAAGATGAGTGCCCCTGAAACCACAGACCAGGACAGTATAAACATATCTCTGGATGTGAGCCTGAGGGTGAAGAAAAGAAACCCCCAAAAGAATTAGGATTGTGTTTTCCCCAACCTGGAACATGCGTGGCTTAGCATCAGAAATAAAGTCACTTTGTTGAAATAAATAGAAGTATTTCTCATGCCCCCTCAGTTTACGGACTGGGATCCACATTCAGGTGTATTTCTTTATTTCAGTAGAAACTGAAAATGATGAGACTATCCCCAAACACTAAGAACGCATGAAAGTGTTCTTCCAACACTCTCTGCTGAATTTGATATCTTTTTCATTCTTGTCAATCTGAAGTCTCCTTTTGATTTGCATTTCCCTGACTCCCCAGAAGGCTGAATATCTTTTCATAGGTTTATTATCCACTTGCATTTCCTCTTCAGTGAATTCCTGTTCCTATC
The DNA here is from genome assembly GCF_008692025.1 of Phocoena sinus. Classification (NCBI taxonomy): domain Eukaryota; kingdom Metazoa; phylum Chordata; class Mammalia; order Artiodactyla; family Phocoenidae; genus Phocoena; species Phocoena sinus. The sequence continues at coordinate 6,474,327 of NC_045777.1, read as the reverse complement.
TTTTGCCCTGTGTTCTAAGAGGTAAATCATCTTTTTCTTATTAATGTGAATGTATTCTTTGTATAGAAGAGACAGTGATCTGTGCCTATGGCAAGTGTCTTCTTCCTGTTTGTCTTCTGACTTTGTTTATGTTGATTTTTTTCCACACTTAATTTCTGGTTACCCATCTTGCTGAGACGACCTCTCCACCCCAACGTGTTATAAATATTCTAAATTTTCTTCTATTTCATATGCATATTTCTTCTATCTAATACACACGCACAGTCACAGTCACATACATAGTTAGGTGATAGTTGGATGGCTAGAGCATCAATCCACCTGGAATTGATGTGTGGGTATGTGGCAGGTGAGGCAGCAAGGGGACTCAGTGTGTCCAGAGTTTACATCGTCCTCCTGTGCAGCATCACATTTGACGTGACCTAAGCATTAAAGTCAACTGCTAAATTCTGCCTTTTACATTTTCCAGCTCAAACGGCATCTCCATCCTCCCTGTTACTTAAGAAGGAAGAGGAGGTGTTCCCTGGACTGTCCCTCTCCCACCATCCCATGTACCATCACACTCGAATCTCCAGGCCCCTACTTCCTAAATATCTCTGTCCACTCCTCCCATGGCCCCATGGTCACCTACTTGCTTCAGGCCACCATCATCTCGCTCTGAATCTCTGCAGCCCTGGCCTCCCAGGCTCCGGGCTCATCCTCTCCCAATCCAGTCTCCACTGTGCAATGAGGACTTTCTAAAATGCAAACCCCATCTCATCTCTTCCACAGCCCCTGCAGCCTTCAGGATACAGTCCAAACTCCCACATGTGGCTGTCCTTCAAGACCCAGGCACCTCTCGCCTTAAAAAAATAATAATAATTGCAGCCTCGTTTCTCAAGTTGTGTCTCCCAGCTCCACACTCCGGCCAGAGAAAACCATTTAAAGTTCTTCAAAAACATCAAGCTTGCTTTCCCGTAGATCTCAACCTTGGCTATGTCCCCCCGTCACCCGTCAAAAGTTGAAAACACACTTGCCCAGGTCCTGCCCCTGGGTGATTCTGATTCAGGAGGTCAAGTGCAATCCCCGCGCCCACATTCTACAGATGATTCCCACGGCCAGGGTGCAGAACCACTGCTTGTAGCCTCCAGGTTGTAGGCATGTTATTCCCTCTGCCCAGAATCCCCTTCTACCTCCTCGACCCCAGTCCCCACTCACCAGTGAGTATCGCCTCTAATTCCTTGACGTCAAAGCTTAGATACTCCTTCCTCCAGGAATTTCCTTTGACCATCCAGGTTAGGGGGGCCGCCTCCAGGCTCCCCCAGGACCCCTGGCATTCCGCCATTCAAGCATTCATCACACTGTAATATCATCGCCTGATTTCTCGTCTCCCACCCCAGACTCTGAGTTTGGGGGAAACGGCGACAGCGTGTCTGTCTTACTCACCACTGAATTTCCCACACTGGGCAGAAACCCGGCACGTGGTAGGTGCTTAATAAATGTTTGCTACCCACCCACACACACACAAAAATGAATGAACAAATAAATGGATGAAAGGATGGCTGTGGTTATTTCCATGACAAATAAACACTGCTCAGCCAAGCCAGCGAACAGATAAGCAGCCTGGCCTGCAGAGGGCACCAGGCTGCTTTTTAATCTCTTTCCAAGCCCTGGAACCCACACTGCTGTCAGTCAGAGAGGCACCCGATGCTCAGTGGTCATTTCGCTGCGCTGAAGATTAAGTAGGAATTGTTTGCCTCCAGCCAACGTATAAAAACTGAGTGTTCACCCTTCACTGCTAACAACAGGTACCACAGCCTCTGTCTTGCTATGAAAACCGCCATAACTAGCAGCCAGTGGCTGGTTTTTTATTCTCAGGTGGGGATGTGAGAGGGGCTAAGAGGGAGAGAGAAGGAAGGAAGGTAAGAAGGGAGGGAGATAAGACAGACTGTCTATAAAACTGTTTGTCCTGGAGAAGCAGAGGAAAGTTCTCTGTGCGTCTCCAAGCTGACTTTCTCTCTCTCTCTCCCTCCCTTCATCCTTTTATTCTGCAGAAGAACGAAATCTAAGTCTAGACTGGACAAGCATCCGAAACAAGGATCTAGAGGGAGATTTCTTTCCTCTCCTGTAATCAGCAGCAGAAGCCGCAGCCTCCGGACCCTGCTGGAGCCCCGGCTCCGATCAGCCGTCTGTTGGCAATGAATGCTTCGTGCTGCCTGCTCCCTGCTCAGCCAACGCTGCCCAATGGTTCAGAGCACCTTTCCTTCAGCAACCAGAGCGGCAAGAGCTTCTGCGAGCAGGTTTTCATCAAGCCTGAGGTCTTCCTGGCTCTGGGCATCATCAGCCTGATGGAGAACATCCTGGTCGTCCTGGCCGTGGTCAGGAACAGCAACCTGCACTCTCCCATGTACTTCTTCCTCTGCAGCCTGGCCGTGGCCGACATGCTGGTGAGCGTATCCAACGCCCTGGAGACCATCATGATCGCCATCGTCAACAGCGACTACCTGACCTTCGAGGACCAGTTCCTGCAGCACATGGACAACGTCTTCGACTCCATGATCTGCATCTCCCTGGTGGCCTCCATCTGCAACCTCCTGGCCATCGCCGTCGACAGGTACACCAGCATCTTCTACGCGCTCCGCTACCACAGCATCATGACCGTGAGGAAGGCGCTAGGCCTGATCGCGGCCATCTGGCTGTGCCTGTGGCGTCTGCGGCGTGGTGTTCATCGTCTACTCTGAGAGCAAGATGGTCATCGTGTGCCTCGTCACCATGTTCCTCACCATGCTGCTCCTCATGGGCACCCTCTACGTGCACATGTTCCTCTTTGCCCGGCTGCACGTCAAGCGCATCGCGGCACTGCCACCTGCCGTTGGGGTGGCGCCGCAGCAGCACTCGTGCATGAGGGGGGCCGTCACCATCACCATCCTGCTGGGGGTGTTCATCTTCTGCTGGGCCCCCTTCTTTCTCCATCTCATCTTCATCATAACCTGCCCCACCAACCCTACTGCGTCTGCTACCACCGCCCACTTCAACACCTACCTGGTCCTCATAATGTGCAACTCCGTCATCGACCCCCTGATCTACGCCTTCCGCAGCCTGGAGCTGCGCAACACCTTCAAGGAGATTCTCTGCAGCTGCAACGGCATGAGCGTTGGACAGGATGCAGGACCATAGGAAGGGTTATCGGTCTGATCACTTTTGACCCTGCATCCAGCCGAAGTGTTCAAAACGAAGGGGAAAAAATACTTAAAAGACTTAAAAATGTGTTAACAGTCACGGTCGTTTGTGTCTTTTTGTTGTTACTGTTGTTCTGGGGGTTTTGGGGGCGTTTTTCTGGCCGCGCCAGGTCTTAGTTGCGGCAGGCAGGATCCTTGTTGTAGCATGCAAACTCTTCATTGCGGCATGTGGGGTCTGGTTCCTTGACCAGGGATCGAACCCGGATCCCCTGCACGGGGAGCACAGAGTCTTAACCACTGGACCACCAGGGGAGTCCCAGTGTGTCTTTTGTTTTTTAGCTTGCAGAAAGCCTTTTGAAAGGAGCAAATGGTCTATAACAGGCTCTCTGAAAGGATGCCAATGTGGGTTAAATCACAAACTCTGATTTCCCGAATAGTCACTGGGGGAAATCCGTGAAGGCTGCTCTGGGCGCTTTCTGCATTCATCTTCATGCATCCAGGGTCTGTGACGCCTGCCTGCACCCTGCTTCCCACCCATGCTTTCATGCTTCAGGTCAGACTGAAGGATTTGCAGTAACAGTAAGGGTGATTTGAACCTCTCCCAAGCAAACCTGTTACGGCTACCAACCTCCGGCTGCCAGCTGCTTGGATGGCTTTGCTCTCAGTTCATACGGGACTGGGTTTCTAGTCTACTACTCTATTTACGGTAAAGACAATTTCCTAAAAACAACAAACTCTGTGGAAGAAGTAATGTAATGCTATGCTGTTTGCCCCTCTTCTTGACCATACCCCACACCAGCCTCCACCCCCTGCAAACAGCATGGGGATGTAACCCACTTCTATTTTTGCTGTTACTGTTGTTCTTGTTGGGTTTTTATACATTCAACATAGGGCAGTTTTCAAAATAATGAAAGAGAGATAAAGTGCTTTGGAAAATCAGGACATACCTGTGTACAAAGTATTTTGATACCTTGCTATTTTAAAGTATACATTTCCCTATTTTAAAAAAGCAATTTTTTCCTATTACTCCTCTTCTGTCTTTAAAACAAGAGAGGCAATCGTGAGTAGGAAGGCGTGTGTCTCAAGAAATTGCCTGACGGTTGTTTTGGAGACTTAGAGTCTGTGAGCTTCCTGCGGCTTTCCTGGAGACTGTTTTGCTCTTAAGAACTGTGTCTCTATCACATTTTATCTATGTGATGTGATCTATTAAGGAGAATGGTTTCTGGTTCACTGCTCCTTTTGCACGACATGGTGTTAAAGTTGGGTGACCCTGTTATCAAGGTCCATACCGTATCGAGTAAAATGATTCACTCCTGTGAACACAGGCAAGATTCACCGATGAGCGCTGTCCATGGTTGTGTGCTACAGGCATCCATCAGACCCCTTTCCACCACAGAGGACCTCAAGCTGTGTTTTCCGGCTGTCCTCACGTCCCCCACCCCACCCCGCACCCGCCATGAATTCCCATACTATGCTGTGTCTTGGTATACAACTGTGTATTTTTCTTGTGCTGGAATATATTGGGGTTTCTTGTACTTGATCTGTGCTAATGTGAACAATATTACTTGTTTCTTGCTTTGATTGTGACGTTTGGAAATAATAAAAGGCTTTTGTGGCTGATAAACATGTGTCACATTGAACCACACCACCTGGAAGCATCCTGGTGACTTCTGCTCGTGGCCATCGTACGTGACACTGCAATTCTGTGACTATTTTGTAAATGGCATAAACATCCTCATTGACCACACTGCTGGTCTTTTCTAGGGCAATGCCTTTTAGCCAAACTACAGAACTCTCCCATTTAGTTTACAAAAATACCAGGCTGAAATTTCTGGTTCACTGTCACTCCATTATTATAATCGAGACACCAAATAATAGGTCTTGTCCACTGCCACAAGGCAAGTTAATGTGGAAAATGGGGAATCGAATTCTTTGAAAATTGTATTAACAGCTTTAGGAATTATGATGTCCCTTTTCTATGTAAACAAGATCAAAATAACGTATTTTTCACTCTTTTATATCAGCTTTCACATTATTTCATTTATCCTGTCAACAAACCTCTAAAATAGGTGAGTCACTTTACAGATAAAGAAGCTTAGTCCCAGAGGGGTTACGTGATTGCCCAAGAATGCCCAGCTAAGTCAGGGTCGCTGCATATTTTGTACCCTGGTGCTGATGCCTTTTTGCACCAACACGACGCTGTCGACAGCTTTCCACAATCAAAACTGATCCAGCTGCCCTCTCTACGCACATTTTAGCTGAGAGCAATGCTTCTGAAGAGAAACGCCTGTTGGAATCACCCGGGATCTTGTTCAAGTGCAAAAGCTAATTCAGCAGGTCAGGAGTGGAGCCTAAGACGCTGCATTTCTGACTCTGACAAGCTCCCAGGGGATGTGGCTATTGGTCTGAGGACCCCCTTTTAAATAGCAAGGACACAGAGGACTTTCAAACGAGCATAATTCACAGCCAAAAATACACACCTGTGTGCAGTGCTGACCCCACGCCAGGAGCTGTGCTAAGTACCTTACCAGCACTTGCTTCTTTGACCCCTGCAATAACCCCTTCAGGCAGACACTAGGATCCTCCTTATTTACAGATAAGGCATCTGAAACTCAGGAAGGTTAAGGAATCTATGGAAACTCAGCTACGAGTGGAGAAGTGGAGATTCAAACTTGGGCTGCCTGCCCCCAACTCCTAAGCACAACCCAGACACCCTACCACTTCTCCTGGAAACAGCATAATTGAGCCATGGCCCAGTCCCCTCAGAGGCATGTATCACTATGAAGCGAGGCTTTAATGCATATTTCTACAACCACGAGTCCACATGTTCAAAACACAGTGTCCATTGAGCTGTCATAAAAACCAAGAAGACAATTCATTCTTTTAACTTGCTATACTTTTGCAAAGTCTGTGGGTAGCCCTGGTAGTGCATCCATTTCTGGGGTGAACAACCCTGGACATTAGGCTGTCATTGTCTCCTCCATGACCCACTTTCCCAGATCTTCACATGAGAACCCACTGTGCATTCAAGCAGGGGGATGGTTAGGTTCAAAAAATGCTTAATTTTGGGGCTTCCCTGGTGGTGCCGTGCTTGGGAGTCCGCCTGCCGATGCAGAGGACGCGGGTTCGTGCCCTGGTCCGGGAGGATCCCACATGCCGCGGAGCGGCTGGGCCCGTGAGCCATGGCCGCTGAGCCTGCATGTCCGGAGCCTGTGCTCCGCAAGGGGAGAGGCCACGGCAGTGAGAGGCCCGCGTACCGCAAAAAAAAAAAAGAAAAAAAGAAAAAAAAGCTTAACTTTTGTAAATAAAAGCACATTATGATTTTCATTCGTTGTTATGTTTACTTTCACCCCCCTAAGGCCAAGGCAGAATCACTGCAGTGTTTGTCTTCCTGCACCCCTAGAAATCATTGCCTGTTGTCCTTATTTAAGTTGAACTTTTGAGCTTAACTGTGATGTTTTTCTGTGGGGCTGGGGGCTACAACCACTCCAGCCTCCTTGGCTGAGAACGTTTACCCACCCTCACTTCCACTAAAATCCATTCTCTACACAGCAGTCAGTGCAATCATTTAAAGATCTAAATCAGATAACATCACACCCCCGCTCAAAACTCTTTAGTGGCTTTGAATAAAATTCCACTTCCTTACCCTGCTCTACAAAGCCCTAACGATCTGATCTCCTCCAGGAAGTCCCCAACCCCCCACGCCCCCCCTACTCCCCCCTCACTGGGCTCAAACTCACCGTACTCATTCCCGCCACAGGATCTTTGTGCCTGCTCTTTTCCCTACCTGAAGTCTCTTTCCCCGCATCTTCCCATGATTGGAACCATCTTATCCTTCAGGCTCCAGCCCAATCCTCAGAGATGCCTTTCCTGCTCTCTTTCTAAAGAAGACCCCAGTCACTCACATGAAGTATTGTTTTACCACAGATCTTATTACGATTTTATATTTTCTTGTTAATGTGTTTGTTTAATTATCATCACCCTTTCCCACCAGAAAGCAGTAATTGGCATGGAAAACCGATCAATAACAAATACGTTGAATGAATAAGTGACTTCATGAATACACTTAAAGGTGAGTTCAAGTCTAACCAAAAAGAATATAACACACCAGTGATCCTCAAATTTGGTGAATATCAGTAACAAACGTGGAGTTTGAGAAACCAGCCTGTTCTCTGAAACCTGTGATCCAGCTGTTCAGAGGTAATGTCAGGCATCTGACGTTACCACACACACCAAACTTGCAGAACCACCTAAACCGACAAGCACCGCTGATTTCTTAAAATTAACAAAAAACAGTACCCCAGGGGCTTAAATCTCTTTCCCATCACCATTTCCTGTCAGGATGTCAAGCACCTGCAATTGATGTTGGGCCATCCAAGAACCAACATAAACCCAGAAACTGGGAAGAAACAGATGACGAAGCACAGAATAAAAGTAAACCCTTCAAAGGAAGAACTCAGCCTTTCTCACGTAAAAACACTTATTTGAGAGCCAAATCAGTAAAAGATAATAATAATAAAATGCGTTACCTAGTATTATCAATATTACATGCCAGACATGGGACTAAGCATTTAGATATATTAACTCGTTGAATTCTCATGAAAACCCTATGAGGTAAGCACTATTAATGTCTTGTCCTGCAGAAAAGGAAACTTAAGATCATGGAGGTTAATCATCCAGACCCAGGCTTCTCAGAATTCGAGGAGGAGAGCAGACACTAAGCCACAGTCAGGCTCCACGGTCCACGCATTGCCCACAATCCCACTGCGTGATGTAGCACGTGGCCGTAGCGATGCTCTCCAGGCTTGAATGGGCTTCAGCAGCTCTCAACTCCAACAGAGAACTTTGTGTACTTTTTAATGGAAGTATAATAAATATACAGAAACGTTCTTTAAAATTATCCTTTTTGCCATTTTTTCATCAGGCGACACAGAAAACACGTCTACCCCCAGAGCCAGGAGTTGAGTGGCAGTGGGAAGCAGCTAATGATGTGAGTTGCTCAAGCCAAAAAAATGTATGTCCCATGAAATACATGAATAATTGACTCATTTCCCCGAATGTCACAGAGCACAGGTCTGACCTGAAAAATAAACACGTGTACAATCCTGAGAAACAAAGAAGAAAGAAAGATTCCTTCTTCGTTTCTAACTGTAGGAGGAAAAAAAATCCTTCCCTGTGCTTATTCCGTTTATGCTGTGACATGTGCTGGATTGTTAAGAGGTGGCACATCCCACTCGCCATCAGCGGGAACACAAGAGCAATGTCACAGGTGGTCCTTTAGGGCGAACGCCACAGGAGGTGCTTTGAAGGACTCTGTTTATCAGGCAAGAAAACAGCTTGCGCCTCTCTGAAAACACTGGAGAGACAACAGAGGAAACTCTGAGCTGAAATTCAGGAGAGCCCGGGACGAGGAGTGGCTCGAGGCTGGTATGGCCGCGAGCAAGGCTGTCACTGCCTGTGGGCTTTGGTCACACATCTCTGCGACTGGCAGAGCTGGACTTGACGGGAGGGTCTCAACCTTTCCCCCTGTCCGTGGTGGTCACAGGTGACTGCTGCCTCAGGACTGCGGATCAGGTGACACAGGGCCCCTCAACACCAGCCACGAGGGTGGTGCCCGGCTCATGAGTCCTCCACGTCTTGGGCACAGCAACCACATCTGTGACCCAAGGCAGCCCAAGGAGACTCTCAGTACTTGAACTACTGAGAAAGAAAGGCCCTCCTTCCCCTGGACCTCTGGGTACCAAGCTGCCTGGGGCTGCAGCAGGAGCACCTGAGGAGGAAGCCAGCATCCAAAAAGCAGACTGATGCTTTCCTCTAAGAGTCTGATAGTCCCTGGCCTTACATTTAGATCTTGAATCCATTTTGAGCTTATTTTTGTGTATGGTGTTAGGGAGTGATCTAATTTCATTCTTTTACATGTAGCTGTCCAGTTTTCCCAGCACCACTTATTGAAGATGAAGAGACTGTCTTTTCTCCACTGTACATTCTTGCCTCCTTTATCAAAGATAAGGTGACCGTACGTGCGTGGGTTTATCTCTGGGCTTTCTATCCTGTTCCATTATAACATAAATCACAGCAAGAGCCTTTTTGACCCACCTCCTAGAGAAATGGAAATAAAAACAAAAATAAACTAATGGGACCTAATGAAACTTCAAAGCTTTTGCACAGCAAAGGAAACCATAAACAAGACCAAAACACAACCCTCAGAATGGGAAAAAATATTTGCAAATGAAGCAACTGACAAAGGATTAATCTCCAAAATTTATAAGCAGCTCATGCAGCTCAATAACAAAATAACAAACAACCCAACCCAAAAATGGGCAGAAGAACTAAATAGACATTTCTCTAAAGAAGATATACAGATTGCCAACAAACACATGAAAGAATGCTCAACATCATTAATCATTAGAGAAATGCAAATCAAAACTACAATGAGATATCATCTCACACCGGTCAGAATGGCCATCGTCAAAAAATCTAGAACCAATAAATGCTGGAGAGGGTGTGGAGAAAAGGGAACACTCTTGCACTGTTGGTGGGAATGTAAATTGATACAGCCACTATGGAGAACAGTATGGAGCTTCCTTAAAAAACTAAAAATAGAACTACCATATGGCCCAGGAATCCCACTACTGGGCATATACCCTGAGAAAACCATAATTCAAAGAGTCATGTACCAAAATGTTCATTGCAGCTCTATTTACAATAGCCAGGACATGAAAGCAACCTAAGTGTCCATCAACAGATGAATGGATAAAGAAGATGTGGCACATATATACAATGGAATATTACTCAGCCATAAAAAGAAACGAAATTGAGTTATTTGTAGTGAGGTGGATGGACCTAGAGTCTGTCATACAGGGTGAAGTAAGTCAGAAGGAGAAATACAAATACCGTATGCTAACACATATATATGGAATCTAAGGGGAAAAAAAAGGTCATGAAGAACCTAGGGGTAAGACGGGAATAAAGACACAGACCTACTAGAGCAGGGACTTGCGGATATGGGGAGGGGGAAGGGTAAGCTGGGACAAAGTGAGAGAGTGGCATGGACATATACACACTACCACGTAAAATAGATAGCTAGTGGGAAGCAGCCACATAGCACAGGTCACAAAGCACTCGGTGCTTTGTGACCGCCTGGAGGGGTGGGATAGGGAGGGTGGGAGGGAGGGAGACGCAAGAGGGAGGAGATATGGGAACATATGTATATGTATAACTGATTCAATTTGTTATATAGCAGAAACTCACACATCATGGTAAAGCCATTATACTCCAATAAAGATGTTAAAAAAAAAAAAAAAGCAGGCGGATGAAAGAGACGGGATTCCTGCTGTTCTCATTTGATGCCTGCCTCCAGCTCCGCCTGAAGTTAGTCCTAAGCCTGGACACTCTGTGACTGAGCTACTGAACGTGTAAGCAACAGCATCCTGACCAACACAGAGTCTGGGGGGGCGGGGAGGGGGGGCAAGAGTGGAGGCTGGTGGAGGGAGAGGAGAGAAGAGGGGCTGAGACTAAGACGAGGGAAGGCTCCAAGCTCAGGGAGACGGCTCTCCCATGACCTGGTTTACATACTGGCTTTAACACACTAAGATCAGATGTGCGAAAAGAATTAACTAGAAATGAAAACAAAAACTAACCACTAGAGATGATTCAAGGAAGTTTCTGATCTGCCACCCTGTTTTACTGGCCTTACCCTCTACATTCTGAGGGTTACATTAGAAATGGAAACGTTTCTAATGAAGATATGAAAAGGAAGTAGAAAACTAGACAACAAAACCAACGTTTCCAGTGTGGTGAGTCACCCATCCCCTCCTCAGTGACCCCTCCATCTTTAGATGAATCCGTACGGAGCACTTCTGGTCTGATATCAAACCAGAGAATACGATGATGCTAACACAGTCTTTCTGGGCAGCCTCATCCCGAGGGAAAGGCGTGCCTTTGCCAGCGATGCTGAGAAACTCAGTTGGCGGCTGGATCTCCAGCAGGCAGAGAGCTGTGTCTGCAGAAGGAACAAGGAGGGCTGAGAAGTCTAGTGGGGACAGAATCTAACTCAGCAGCAAAGTGCTGAGCTCCCCCTCAAGGTTAGCCCAGGACACGAACTTGGTGCCTGTAGGGACGTGAATATTTATTCACGTCTGCTGCCCCTCCCCATCCCCCTCCCATGACCCCTCTGACCTGGGAGCAGCATGGGGAGGCGGGCTCCATCATCCCTCTCCAAGTCCACCCCCCATGCCTGGTCCAAAGCAGGCACTCAGACAACATCTGGGGAACGAACAAATGGAATCAACTTGAGACCTCACCTTTCATTCGTTCACACAGCTGAACTTCGTAGCACAGAGCCTGTGGTCATGGACTTTAGAAGCAGACCAGACCTGAGTTCGGTCCAGGGCGCTGCCTCTCACCAACATCGGCAGTTTATTTCTGTCTCCTGGCCAGGAAAAAATGGGAATAATGTTAGCACCTCCATCAAGTGTTGTTGAGAAGTTTCAATGAAATAACACATCAAAGACTGCTTAGCACGGTCCCGGGGGCCCCTTGACGTTACTCCTACTGTTATAATTATCATTAAAGAATATTAGTGGGCCACTTTATTATATGCTGGGCTCACCCTATGGGGCTTCTTAAACAGAAGCCACCCGAAATCCCCTGGAGATCTTGTGGAAATGCAGATTCTGAATCACAGGGCTGGGAGCGGGGGCCCGGGACTCTGCATTTCTATCAGGTGCCAAGTGGATGCTGCTGCTGCCAGTCTGAGAATCCGCCCACAGTGGAGACTTCGAAGCTGAGGACAAGACAATTTTCCACAGCTGAAACTCATAGTTAAGGCGGCTTCTCTTGACAAAGCAAATGCATTGATCGCATCACATAAGGCCAAAGGAAACGCCTGGGGAAATCAAAAGGGGTCATAATTAAGTAAAATCATCTGCAGCTTTCCGTCTTCAGAAACCGTTTTCCATTAGCCCCCTCCTGGCCCAGGCAGCTGCTCCACCCAGCAGCCACCGTCTAAGATGAAATGAAGCGAGCAGGTGAGCTGTCAGTACTGCGGACTTGGGCATGAATCACCCTGCAGACAATCTACCCTCTGAATCACCCACCACTGAGATGATGCCATCAATACGAAGTCCCACCAGACAACTCCAAAAAGAGTAAAAACGGGCTGAGAAGCAAGCAAGGCATGGAGCCTCCAGAAAGAGAAAGGTTAGTAAGGGTGATGAAGGCTTCTAGAACCATCACTGCTGGTTCTAGGTGAGCCACAAGCACTTCTAGCAGCCGTCCTCAAATTTGGAGGCAGCTGCAAAACTAAAAATTCTGATACCGGGTTATAGTCTTCAAAGAATTTCACCGGTAGGAATTGCAGCTCAGTTACAGGGATTTTTTTTAAGCTCCAACATGATGTTTTGGGGTCAGGCAGGTTGGAATCAGAATGCTGTCATTGCTGGGTGATGAGGATCAGCCCTCCAGGCCTGGAGTTTCCCACCTGTGAAATGAAAATAATCACCAGCTTCAGGAAAACGGTGAGCATCACAGATAAAAAGTACAAAGACCTGACTCAGTTTATGGTCCTCCTTCCTAGGCATTTTCTTGTCAGAATAAGACTCATCTTCTATAACTGCTATCTTACCTAATGTCTCAAGCCAATTTAGTAATCACCAGCTTCACAACTGCTTAATTCTTTTCAGAAGATGTTAGGCTTCGAATATCCCACTCGGCACATAAAATGTGTACTCTCTTCCAAGTCTACCTTTCCTTCTTCTCCACGTCTGGGTCTTCTCTTCCGTCATCACAAGTATCTGTTGAGTGTTTAATGTGGACCAGGTACTGTGCCAGCTGCAGGGGATGTCACAGCGAACAAGACAGCCCTGTCTTCAGAAAGCCTAGCGGGCAGGTGAAGAAACAGCCCTTGGACGGGCAAGGTCTGGATCCCCTTTCAAAGTCAAAGTTTGCAGGGAAAGGGACAGACAGCCCCAGGCAGTCTGATCTTCTCACAGTGTCTCCTTGACCCAAATGCTTAGCCATTCCAAGCCTCAGTTTTCTCATCTGTGTAATATGAGTGGCTCTTGTACTTACCAGCTTCCCTGAGCGGAGAAGTGGGCCAAGAAAGTAGGTGGGTGCACTGCCCCAAGTAGACTTTAAATTGCTCAGGACTTCCCTCCCAATCTCAGATCACTTCCCCAGCAGGGGCAGAGAGAAGGAAGCGAGGATCCAAGGAAAAGGCAAACAATTTGCTTCCTGTGTTCTAAGGCTCAGCCAGAAACACCTGAACAGGTAAGAATCTGGTCTACCTCACTTAGGAACAAGAGACAGCTTGTCACTCTCATGCTTTTAAATCAAATTCTGATGACCTCGATTTATTCCAAGAAGGAGCAGAGTCAAGACTCTTTCAATTGCAGACAACAAAAACCCATCTCCAACTGGCTTATTAAAAAAAAAAAAAAAAAAAGGAGGGAGGAATTTATTCGGGCCCTGCTACATCTAGGTACTGAAGTGATGCCATGAGAAATCTCTGTCCCTTGAGACTAATTTCCCCTCCTTTGGCTTCCTTCTTGGGCAGCTCTTTTTCACATGCTGTACCCAATAGCACAAGACTTCTATCAGCTCTCCAACTCCAGTATAAAAACCAGCTTCTCTGTCCCAATCATCTCCCGCCACCCAAAAAAGAAGAAGAAAAACTTCAGGCCAACAAAATTAAATCATATGCCCATCTCTAAGCCAGTCACTTTGGCCTGTGCATTCACTCAGTCCTGGATAAAACTCCCACCTAGGAGCTAGGGCAGGGGCTTCAGCTCTGTGGGCGGTGAGAAGTGGGGAGGATGTCCCACACAAGACACTTGGGTACTGTTTCCAAAATCATGCACTATCCACTCCCCTCTCACCCTCCAGCCCTGCCCCAAATATTTTGTAGCCTTGATTTGCATAATCTACTCCTTCCTGATGGCTTCCTGGATTCCTCTCCTTCCCTTAAGATATAACTGATAATTTCTAAGTAACTCTTAGCACATTCATTCTAAACTTCTGAATTATCCTTAAAAGACCCTATGTAAAAACACAAATATACATGCTAGAAGAGAGACTTCATTTTGAATTGGGTCATCCTACAGTTGCTTTTCTTGTCCTTTGTTTCCAACATTCGAGGGCTTACATAAACTAGTCTGCTAAATTGTTTCTCATCCCTAGTCTTGTCCTTGGTTTCACAATACCACGAGAGGGCAGCTTTGAATTTTCTGGGCCATGGTACTCCTCAGAACAAATCAAGTGGGTGCGCATTATGAATCAGACAGAAATATACGTCAACGGCATCTTAACTTTTAAAACACGAGTGTGAAGTAAAAATCCGTGGGTCATTTCCTCAAATATCACTTGCATTTTGAAACTGCCCTCTTCCACCCCAACTCACGTACACAGATTATCATTAAAAATAAATAAGTTACTCTACTCAATATTCTGTAATAACCGGTATGGGAAAAAGAATCTGAAAAAAATAAATAAATTATTCGTGGAAATGTTCTAGCAGCATTACTCGGTATAGCCAAAACTGGAAAAGCCCAAGTGTCCATCAACTGACAAAGGGTTAAACAAAATGTGGCACATCCATACAATGAAATATTAGCCATAACAAGGGATGAACTACGTTTATAACATGGATGACCTCAAAAATATGATGCTAAGTGAAAGAAGCCAGACACAAAAGCCCAGATTTTGTATTATTCCATCAATACAAAATATCTAGAAAAGGCAAATTCATAGAGACAGAAAGTAGATTAGTGGCTGCCTGGAACTGGGGCTAGGAATGAGGACTGACTGTAAACAGGCACAAGAGATCTGATCCGGGTGACAGAAATACCCTAAAACTGGACTGTGGTGTCACTGGATATGATATAATAAGAAATCAATGTTTGGCCTTTGGCCCTGGTTCTTGGCACAGGACTCCTAAAACTCTTGGAGTCTCTGGGTTGATAAGTATGGTCTTTGTATGTTAATGGATGACTCACGCTGGGGGCCCCTAGATGGCTTCAGGGCTGATGGCCAAAGAGACCAAGACATGAGTAGAAGGTTGGAACTTTCAGTGCCAACCCCCCCGACCTACAGGGAGAAGAAAGGGACTAAAGAGTGAGTTACATCCCCTATGGCAAGTGATTTACTCAATCACGACTACGCAGTGGAACCTCCATAAACACAGCTGAACGACAGGGCCCAGGGAGCTTTCCGGCTGGAACACACCGAGGTGCTGGGAGGGTGATACTCCCAGAGAAGGCATGGAAGCTCAGCATCCCTCCCACATACCTTGCCCCAAGCATCTCTTCCATGTGGCTGCTCCTGAGTTGTACCCTTTACAATAAACCAGTAAGAGTATTTTGCTGAGCTCTGAGAGTCCCTCTAGTGAATTATCACACCTGAGGGGGATACTGCAGGAAGCCCCGATTTATAGCTCGTCAGTAAGAAGTACAGGTAACAACCTGGGACTTGTGACTGGACGTCTGACACGAGGACAGTCTCGTGGGACTGAGCGCTGGCATCTGTGAGGTCTGCACGAACTCCAGCGAATTAGCGTCACAACTGAATTGAACTGTAGGACAGCCTGTTGGTGTCCGGAGAGTGGGAGAACTGGTCAGTGTGGGGAGAAAACCCACTTATTTGGTGTCAGAAGTGTTAGGAGTAAAAACAGCTCACTGCACAACTCAGCAAAATTACTAAAAATCAGTGACTGTGCACTTAACATGGGTGAATTTTATGGTATGTAAGTTATATCTAAATAAAGTTGTTTCAAAAGGGAAACCTGCAAAAGAATAGACAGGTAAATGAGATGCTACACGTGCTGTCCCATGCTGTCCCAGATGCACTGCTCAATGACCCAGCTACCTGGATAAGCAGGCGTCCAGACCACCCCTGGAAAATACTCCAGTACCTACACTTTTATTGGTGTCAGGGAGGGAGAACCAGTCCCACTTATAGCCATCTCCGAGAACTCTTTCAGTTGGAAAGTTTTGCTTCGGGCGACTCCTTGGGCACCCGACAGGAGGAAGAAGCTGCAGATTCCAAAGGGCAAAGGGACCACGTGTCTCATAGCATCGTTGCTCATAAAGGACTCGTCTGCTCCATTGGTTTGTATCCTCCTAGGGTCTGTTCCCTGCACAGCATGTATAGGACGTGGCAGAGGAAGGCACTGGGCACTCAGAGCAGCTTTTGAAATGGATCAAAACACTGAAGGCAGAACTTCTCTGGCTTAAATGGCTAATGGCTTGTGTGACAGTTTCACTGGGTAGGACAGCCTGACCTTTTGTTTGGGTGAAGAATGTATAATTACCTGAATTTTTTCCCCAGGCAGCAACAATCACATCTCGTCCCATTTAATTTAATTAATTTTTTTGGCATACTGAACATCTAATCATTATCCAGTCACAGAAATGTACAGTCAGACAGACTTCGGTCTTCTGCTTTTCCGAAGTTTCGATTTATCCATTAAAGACGTGTGTCCATCTTATTAAAATTGTTCTTGGATATTAGGCAAACGTTTTAGACTTTGAGGATCGCTAATTTTCTTTTTAAACAAATGCTAGCTCTTCCTTTTAAAAATGGTTTAAACTTTCAAATCCTTAACAGCTTATTTTTTATTATGAGATGATTGAGATATTTTTTTCCCAGCCCCATCTTAACAAATCACATTATTGTGATGTGGTGGAAACATCTCAGGCTCCCGGCTCAGACCTGGGTGCTCACCTTGGCTTTGCCACTTTCCAGCTGCGTGGCTCTGGCTAAGTTACTTACGTCTCTGAGCCTCGCTGTCAGCACTGATGAAACGAGGATGATTTCTACGCTGTTTTGAAGATTAAAATTAAAGGAGGAAAGGGTGTCATCGTTTCAGATCTGTATAAATATGTTTAGCACAGTGATGGCACAGCGTCGGTTTCCAACAAGCAATGATGCTTACTGCATCCATCCTGGGTGATGTCTGGACGATACCCAGTCAGTGGGCAGTAGACTCAAGATCTAAATCCGCCATAATCAAATTCTGTAACACAAGCTCTTTACAAAGGATGACGTGTATGTACTTCCTAGACCAGTTTTCAATCAGCAGTTGATCCTTAGAACTTGTGTCATTGAGAGCTTGGCCATTCACTAGTTGCCTGTCTTCGGTATGGTTGCTTACCTACTCTGAGCTTCCCTATTCTTATCTGTAAAAGGGGGATAGTAAATAGCTTCTACTTCCAAGGGTGTGAAGGGAATGAAATGAGCATTAAATTAAATAATTAGTACATTTAAAGCACTTGGAATGGTACCTGGCACACAGTAAGCTGTCAGTGAATATTAATTCTCTTTCTTGATGTGATCATTACTGTGTGCTGTGGTCCCTGACTTCACAGCCTGGCATAATGCAGGTGCTTTAGAAACTGTAATTATTAGTACAAACAGGTACTTTCCCCAGGCACAGATAGAGCATATGTGAATATTTCTTTTCAGCAAGAGAAGCTGTCAATGGTTCTCTACATAGAAAGCTACAAATACTCTTTGTTCTTTTTTTATTTTTTAACATCTTTATTGGAGTATAATTGCTTTACAATGGTGTGTTAGTTTCTGCTTTATAACAAAGTGAATCAGTTATACATATACATGTGTTCCCATATCTCTTCCCTCTTGCGTCTCCCTCCCTCCCACCCTCCCTATCCCACCCCTCTAGGTGGTCACAAAGCACCGAGCTGATCTCCCTGTGCTATGCGGCTGCTTCCCACTATCTATTTTACGTGGTAGTGTATATATGTCCATGCCACTCTCTCACTTTGTCACAGCTTACCCTTACCCTCCCCATATCCGCAAGTCCATGCTGTAGTAGGTCTGCGTCTTTATTCCCATCTTACCCCTAGGTTCTTCATGACTTTTTTTTTCTTAGATTCCATATATATGTGTTAGCATACGGTATTTGTTTTTCTCTTTCTGACTTACTTCACTCTGTATGACAGGCTCTAGGTCCATCCACCTCACTACAAATAACTCAATTTCATTTCTTTTTATGGCTGAGTAATATTCCATTGTATATATGGAATATATATATATCTTCTTTATCCATTCATCTGTCAATGGACACTTAGGTTGCTTCCATGTCCTGGCAATTGTAAATAGAGCTGCAATGAACATTGTGGTACATGACTTTTGAATTATGGTTTTCTCAGGGTATATGCCCAGTCATGGGATTCCTGGGTCATATGGTAATTCTATTTTTAGTTTTTTAAGGAACCTCCATACTGTTCTCCATAGTGGCTGTATCAATTTGCATTCCCACCAACAGTGCAAGAGTGTTCCCTTTTCTCCACACCCTCTCCAGCATTTATTGGTTCTAGATTTTTTGATGATGGCCATTGTGACGGTATGAGATGATATCTCATTGTAGTTTTGATTTGCATTTCTCTAATGATTAATGATGTTGAGCATTCTTTCATGTGTTTGTTGGCAATCTGTGTATCTTCTTTGGAGAAATGTCTATTTAGGTCTTCTGCCCATTTTTGGAGTGGGTTATTTGTTTGTTATTGAGCTGCATGAGCTGTTCGTAAATTTTGTAGATTAATCCTTTGTCAGTTGCTTCATTTGCAAATATTTTCTCCCATTCTGGGGGTTGTCTTTTGGTCTTGTTTATGGTTTCCTTTGCTGTGCAAAAGCTTTTAAGTTTCATTAGGTCCCATTTGTTTATTTTTGTTTTTATTTCCATTTCTCTAGGAGGTGGGTCAAAAAGGATCTTGCTGTGATTTATGTCATAGAGTGTTCTGCCTATGTTTTCCTCTAAGAGTTTGATAGTGTCTGGCCTTACATTTAGGTCTTTAATCCATTTTGAGTTTATTTTTGTGTATGGTGTTAGGGAGTGTTCATTCTTTTACATGTAGCTGTCCAGTTTTCCCAGCACCACTTATTGAAGAGGCTGTCTTTTCTCCACTGTATATTCCTGCCTCCTTTATCAAAGATAAGGTGGCCATACGTGCGTGGTTTATCTCTGGGCTCTTTAAAGTTCCCCTGAGTTACACCAACGGAGGCAAGGAAGTGTCACTGGCTCAGGAGGAAACAAAGAAGTGTAGGTTTCTTTGGACCTAGCAAGATGCCCCAACCTCTGCAGTGCAGAGCTTGGGGGAAGGAGGACCAATTGCATAAGAAGCTCTAGATTTTTCTGGAAGAAAAAAGGTTGATAACACAACTGCTTCTCCCTGGGATTTTAGTTATAAAGACCTGCCATATGTATGGGTTCAGGACTCCACAAAGACCCAGGAGCAGGGAAGAGAGAGAAAGGGTCCCTGGAAATAAGATAGCTGTGGTGGTAGGGTTGCCAGATTTGGCAAATAATACATTTCACTCATTCCCTATGTAGGGTTGCAAGACAAATGATGAATAATTTTTATTATAAATATATCTCTTTCAATATTTGGGATCGACTTACATTGAAAAGTTGTAAGTTGTTCATCTAAAGTTAAAATTGAACGGGAGGGACTTCCCTGGTGGTGCAGTGGTTAAGAAACCGCCTGCCAGTGCAGGGAACACAGGTTCGATCCCTGATCCGGGAAGATCCCACATGCCGCGGAGCAACTAAGCCCACGCGCCACAACTACTGAGCCTGTGCTCTAGAGCCTGTGAGCCACAGCTGCTGAGCCCGCGAGCCACAACTACTGAAGCCCACGCACCTAGAGCCCGTGCTCCCCAACAAGAGAAACCACCGCAATGAGAAGCCCGCACACCACGACGAAGAGTAGCCCCCGCTCGCCGCAACTAGAGAAAGCCCGCGCCCAGCAACGAAGACCCAACGCAGCCAAAAATAAATAAATAAATAAATTTCTTTAAAAATTGAACTGGATTTTCTCTATTTTATCTGGCAATCTACATAGCGGAGTGAAAGGACCCCGGGTGTGGGGCTGAATGAAACTGGGAAGGGATAGAAACAGTGAGTTTAGGAGGCCAAGCTTTGGAAGGTCTGTTCCCTGGGTATTTGCAGCTGAGTAGGGATAACGGGTCCATGGGGTCCTGGAGGTCTGGGCAGCTTTGGGGTGGGGTATAGTGTTGGGGCACTGGGGTTCCACATGGTGATTACCCCTGGTCTTAAAGAACTCAGGATCCGCTTGTAGTCTTGTATGGAGGCATTCTTGAGGGTCCCTGGGCTTTTGTTAGCAAATCCCCATTTTTATGCTTTTCTCTGAAAACCCTTACTGACATTCTTCATTTCTTAGACGTGAGGATTCCTCTCCTGGGATTTATGCTCATACAACACTGGCTGAGTTGAGGGGGACAGGAATGAGGGGAGACAGGATGCAGAACTAGGAACAGGAGACTGGGCTCTCATCCTGAATCGGGCAGTATCAGGCCACGTGACCTTAGGCAGGTGAATGACCTTCATGTAGTCTCAGCTTCATGAGGTCTCAGGAAAAAAGTTGAAATTCAGCATGGGCTTTTCATCTGAGTTTTGAGATGTTCCGGGGACCACCAAGGTGAGGTCATCAGGGCCTCCATCCCTCCACAAATTCTGTTTTACCTGCTGGGCTGAAAAAATATCTAATACCTACCTAGCACTCGCTACATGGCAGGCACCATTCTAAAAGCTTTCTGTGTATTAACGAATGTAATCCTCACAGCAATTCAGTAATGCAAATTACTATCAGTGTTGCCATTTGACAGGTAAGAAAACTGAGGGCCAGAGAGATTATTGCACCAGTGAGTGAATGGAGGACGCAGGACAAGAACCGGTGTCCTACCTCTAAATCCAGGCTCATAATCATTGCTACTCTGACTTTCCTGAAAATTAGATTTCATGTGAAGAAAAGTTTGTACCAGATTTCTAAAAAAAAATTTTTTAACTCCTAAACTAAGCACAACATAACACCATATTCTACTCACCAGATTGGCCAAAATTGAAAAGATGGACAGCATCAAATGTTGCCAAGCGTAGGGTCACTGGGACCCTCTGTTCATGAGAATGTGAACTGATGAAGCATTGTTTGGCTCTATTAAAATTTAAGTGTAGCTACCCTTGTACGCACCCTAGAGAAACACCCATGTGTGCAAAGAGACACATATGAAAAAATTCATTCCAACAATGCTTATTTATAGCAGTGAAAATTTGGAAATACCTCAGTATGAGCCACAAGGGAGTGCTTGAATAAATTATGACACAACAATGCTGTGAAATACCCCATATCCAGTAATAAGAAATGTGAGCTAGCACAGAAAGATCTGCAAGATAAGGGTAAAAAAATAAGTTGCAGAATAATCCACCTTCTCTTTCTCCCAAGGCTTTTTTTAAAAATATATTTATTTTCGGCTGCGTTGGGTCCTTGTTGCTGCACACAGGCTTTTTCTAGTTGCAGCAAGCGGAGGCTACTCTTCATTGCAGTGCGGGGGCTTCTCTTGCGGTGGCTTCTCTTGTTGCGGAGCACGGGCTCTAGGTGCACAGGCTTCAGTAGTTGCGGCGCGCAGGCTTCAGTAGTTGTGGCTCGAGGGCTCTAGAGCACAGGCTCAGTAGTTGTGGTTCACGGGCTTCGTTGCTCCGCGGCATGTGGGATCTTCCTGAACCAGGGATCGAACCTGTGTCCCCTGAATTGGCAGGCGGATTCTTAACCACTGCGCCACCAGGGAAAAAGACTTTGAAAGGACCAAGCAGGAGGCACCAGTGACATCCACAAAAGGGGCTAAGGATTTTACCTGGGGCAGTGGGAACAGCTCAGATGACCGACCACAGGGACACGATGCTGGGGACTCACGGATCCTAGTCTCCACAGGGCATCAAGACAGGAAACAAATCAGGGAATTCCCTGGCGGTACAGTGGTTAGGGCTCCGCACTTTCACTGCCAAGGGCATGGGTTCGATCCCTGATCGGGGAACTAAGATCCCACAAGCCAAGAGGTGTGGCCAAATAAATAAATAAATAAAAGACAGCAAACCAGATGTGATCTGTAAGTTGGAACAAGGAGGAAAGCTGTGGACCAAGGAGGGAGAAATGCCAGGAAGGTGCTAACCTGCAGGTTCCCTCCCAGAACCTGAGCCACAGAAGATCTGTATTTGAGATTTCTGAAATAGAAAGAGTAGGCTGCAACTAAGGAGGCAACCCCACAGCAAAACATTTGTGAAGATATGTCTGTTCCTTCATAAAGTGGAAAGACTCACAAAGAACAGCGTATTATATTCCTTTTCAGAAAAAAAAAATATGGCAAGATGATGACCTGATGGACAGGCAATAGGAAAACAGCTGAGCTTTTTCACACGAGTGATGTTCTCTTACAGGAAGACCCAGACCAAGGTGACAAGCCTGGAAAACATGTTGGTTTAACCTCCACACTTACTTCTCCAAGAAATAAAATTCCCATCAATGTGATGCACTTAGAATGAATTTTAACCATAACCCAGACTTGGCTGACCACGCGGGAAGTTGTACCTGGATGAAGTCATCTGATTGTAACAAAGATGGAAGATGGCTCTGCCCCAGAGCATCCAGGTTAGAGTAAAACCCTGAATGTCACCACCGTGGGAGAGCTGTGGCCAAAAGTCAAACTTCATCATACACTTTGGAATTCCTGGTGGAGACAACTGCTCTGAAAGTAATGAATCTGAGAGAGGAGAAAAATCAATGACAGCTCATCTCTTACCCCAAACAGGAATCTGTACCAGAGTGAGAAACCCTGTGAGCAC
The DNA here is from genome assembly GCF_008692025.1 of Phocoena sinus. Classification (NCBI taxonomy): domain Eukaryota; kingdom Metazoa; phylum Chordata; class Mammalia; order Artiodactyla; family Phocoenidae; genus Phocoena; species Phocoena sinus. The sequence goes on along the minus strand of NC_045777.1, from coordinate 6,451,521 downwards.
CATCAAAGTGGGAATCCTAGAGCCAGAAGTCCCATGTCATCAGTGTCATGGAATTCATACAGGGGAGAAGCTTTATGAACATAATCACCACAGGAAACCTTCTTGGAAAAAAAAAAACAAACACACACACACCTCATGGCACGTCAGAGATTTCATACTGGAAAAAATCCTTTTGGGTGTGATCAACGTGGGGAAATCTTTAGCTGTCATTCATCCCTCAAGAAACACTATCATGGATTTCATACAGAGCAGAAACCCAATGAATGCTTTGAGTGTCCGACATTCTCCCTTCATCGTGCACATCAGGGCTAACATGGATGTTTATCATTTGCAACTGAATCAGGCCCCCAGCAGAAAACAGATGGACCTCTCAAGTTAAGATGACTCAAATAGGATTTACTCGAAAAGGTTTTATTCAAAAGTGTAGATGTAAGGAAAGCACAAGGGATGGTGCGGTAACTCAAGGCCCTAAACCCAAAAAGGCGATGAAGATCAAACGGTTAAAAGTAGAGGAGAGAGGTATAGCTGATTCACTTTGTTATAAAGCAGAAACTAACACACCATTGTAAAGCAATTACACTCCAATAAAGATGTTAAAAACAAAAAAAAAAAGTAGAGGAGAGAAGTTACGGAAAGACGATTTAGAAAGAGCTGTGGCTTTCTATCCGGGCGGGGGAGGCAGCCAGAAGAATTCATACCCCCAACCTCACTCATCTCCCTCCCTCTGAGCTCTCATCAGTGGCCCAGTGGCTGAGTCCAACCAGATGCCAAACAGCGAGGGAGTCTGTGATGCGGTCAGCGTTCCAGGACAGGTGGAGAGAGGTGAAGATGGATATCAAGGGGAAACAGAAGATATGCAGCCCAGCGACCAGGAACCCTAGCTGACACACGCCTGAGGACCAACCTGGGTGCCCTGTTCCCACTGTAGCCCAGACCCCGGTACAGAGCCTGGCCCAGATCCCCAGAACAGGCACTCAATAGAAATTGTTGAAATGAATAAAGGACCAGCGGAACCAAGGCAAACTTATCCAGCAGGAGAAAACTCAGAACTCCTCTGCCTGACCGTCTTTTTCAGGGCCCTTGGGGAGCACAGGAACAAGATGCTTTTGTAACACACATTTCCTGTCACCAGACAATGACACAGCAGAAGACCAGTAACACAGCAAGAGCTGATGCCCTTAAAGAGAAGAGGGAAATGTAAAAGGGAATCTTTGGGCACTGGATTGGAAGCTTTAAGTGTAATCTCTGTAATAGGGGAGAAACTTTGTATTCTATTACAAGTTAATCATTAAAGGGATGTGGCCTATAAGCTTAAATTATACATAATGGCCCTTCTATGGGAACTCTGCCTCCCAGGTAATGAGCATTAAGCTAAAATACCTTTGTTTAGGGACTTCCCTGGTGGTCCAGCGGTTAAGCCTCCACACTTCCAATGCAGGGGGTGCAGGTTCGATCCCTGGTCAGGGAACTAAGATCCCACATGCTGCCTGGCCAAAAATAAAAATAATAATACCTTTGTTTAGCTCACAGGAAACATCCTGATCAGGCCCACCTGTGAATGACTGCAGGAAGGAAGAAATTAACACATCCCCTCCAGAAGCTGACTGGAACCAGGAAATGCTTGACTTTATTCCCTCCCCTTTTAGTATAAAAGCAGCCAGAATTCTAACTCAGGCAAGATGGTTCTTTGGGACGTGAGTCCACCCTCTTCTTGGTCTGCTGACTTTCCGAAAGTCAACTATATACATATATATAAAGTCGCTATTCCTCACCCCAACAACTTGTCTCTTGATTTATTGACCTGTCGTGCCACGAGCAGTATGAACTTGGACTTGGTAACATATCTCAGCAAATCCCCACAATTCTGCACAATAGTTGTTACTTCCCACCCTCAGTAGGTGAGAAAACTGAGGCTCTGAGAGCTTAGGTACATTTCCCAGGGCCACAAAGTAAACTGGAGATAGGCTTTGAATCTGGATCTATCTGCAACCAAAGCCTCTGGTTTTCCCACACAGCAGGGCATGGGGTAAACAACTGAGAGTAACTTCATAGTTTTAAGGCAAAAATGTCTCCACTCTGCTGATGTATCACAAACAGCTATTAACATGTTTTCTTTTATAACCACTGATCAAAACATCTATTAAGTGCCACATTCGTGGCTACAAACCCTGCAAGAAGCAAGTTAAATGACTTATTTAGCAACCCCTGGAGTGTTCCTTAACATTTCAAATGAAATGGACAAAGTGATTTTATGTACTATAAAACAAAATGACATCACAGTAGGTGCATAAAAAGGCCGTATTTTGAAAAGCATTTCTATTTATAATTATTGGCATTTGTGCTCTAACGGAAGATGAAAATTCTATAGCTTACCACATCGAATACCTCTGGAGAGAGGTGGTAAAAAAATCAAATCTCCCTTGAAAACCAAGCTACCTTTTCAAACAGTCTGAGTTTCCCAGTCGGTCTCAAGTTTCCCTGAAATCTTGGAGGTGGTTTTGGACTGTGAACAGTTCCCTTCTTCTTAATTAAGACTAACGTTTTGGTTGAAACATCCCCTCCCACAGGAAGCCTGAAGACTCCACCAGGTACTGGTGATCAAGGTCTCCTGAATGCTTTTAGCTTTTATTACATGTAACTCTTTGTTCCTTCATCAAACAAATACTTTGTTGAGCGTCTGACCATCCCAGTTACTATGCTAGGTGCAGTGAGTAGAAGATAGAGAAGGGTCCTGCTCTCATGGATCGCATACAACCAAATAAATAAAAAAGATATTGTGATAAGAGTTATGCTGGAAATAAAGCAGTTGATATCAATGAAAGTGAATGGAGTGAGGGCAGTGTGTGTTGGAATACGTTTAACAACCAGCTCTCTTGGGGAGGCAGGATGCCCTGATTTAGAGCATTTTCCCATTTCTTTTGTGTAAATACTCCTACCATGGCTGATTTCAAGCTACCAACATGATATCATGGAACATGGACTTCGGAAGAGACGTGCAGCATTAGAAAACCATCATATGGGTTTTGTACCATACAGAGAGAGCAGATGCATGTAACTTCAAGAGCACAGACAATACTAAAATATGGTAAAAGAATTAGGAAGCAATAAGTCTTGAGTATTATCTTTGTTTTTCTTTTGTTTGTTTTGGCTACGTTGGGTCTTCACTGCAGCGCGCGGGCTTTCTCTAGTTGTGGTGAGCGGGGGCTACTCTTCATTGCGGTGCACTTCTTCTCATTGCAGTGTCTTCTCTTGTTGCAGAACACGGGATCTAGGTGCGCGAACTTCAGTAGTTGTGGCACACGGGCTCAGTAGTTGTGGCTTGCGGGCTCTAGAGTGCAGGCTCAGTAGTTGCGGCGCATGGGTTCAGCTGCTCCATGGCGTGTGGAATCTTCGAGGACCAGGGGTCAAACCCATGTCCCCCGCATTGGCAGGCAGATTCTTAACCACTGCACCACCAGGGAAGTCCCTATTATCTTTGTTTTTAATGCAACTTACTTAATCATAAGTTTATATAACTTTATTTTGAATGATGATTATATTTGACGCACAGCTTGCAACATCCTTGAAAACTGAACAGTTGCCGCTTCTGAACCAGTATAAACAAACTCCAATGCACCACTTGTTAGGGGGTCAGGAAGGGCCTTTCTGAGCAATTGACGGCTAAGATAAGACCCAAGAGAAGGAAAGGAGGCAGTCATGCAAAGATCCCGATGTGAAAAAGACCTTGGCATGGAAGGAAGAGGAGGCCAGTGGAGCTGGTGCACAGGGAAGAGAGAGGGCACATGGTGGGTGTGGCCCCAGAGGGGGATCAGAGGCCGTGGTGCAGAGTCATGCAGATGATGGAAAGGGATTCGGTGACATTCCGAGAACAATGAGAAGCCACTGGAGGGTGTTATTAAAAACGTCCAGGAGAATGGACTGTAGGAGGCACAAGAGCAGGGAGACCACTGGGGTGGCTACAACAGTGGTCCAGGAGCGAGAGGATGACAGTTCCCAATATTTGTGCATACTTTTGCAAACGGTAAGTTTTACAAGAGCCATGTACATGTTTCTTGCCTGTGCCTCCACAAATGAATTACAATGGGCAGGATATTACTCCCATTTTAAAGAGAAGGAGAGACTTCCCTGGTGGCGCAGTGGTTAAGAATCTGCCTGTCAATGCAGGGAACACAGGTTCGAGCCCTGGTCCAGGAACATCCCACATGCCGCGGAGCAACTAAGCCCGTGCGCTCTAGAGCCCGCAAGCCACAACTACTGAAGCCCGCGCACCTAGAGCCCGTGCTCCGCAACAAGAGAAGCCACCGCAATGAGAAGCCCACGCACTGCAACAAAGAGTAGCCCCCACTCGCCACAACTAGAGAAAGCCCATGTGCAGCAACAGAGACCCAAAGCAGCCACAAATAAATAAATAAATTTATTTTTTTTAAATAAAGGAGACAGAACCTGAGGAATATCCGAGGGACTTTAACAAAGTTATGCGGAATGTGAATGGCCAAAGCAGGGCTTGAACAGTGAACTAAGGTGACCACATACCCCAATTTCTCTAGGACCATCTCAGTTTTGTCTCCTGCACCAGGGTAATTATCAATAGAAAATTGATAATTTTGGAAATTATCACTCTGGAAATTGTCCAGTTTGAGGTATAAATACAGAATGTGGGAAGGCAAGGACAAACTATGTGGGGTGAACTGGAATTTGAGGTATTGATAGGAACTCATGATTTCTAAAGTGTGCATGTGTGTCTAACCAAATGTCAGGATCAGGGGGTCACAAACCACACTCTCCAACACGAATTTCACAATGCGAGCTGTCACCACTATGTAGCCTCCAGGGCTCTGTGGGATGACTGAGGCCCCTTTCTTGGCGGTGGCTAAGATGCCATCTTGTCTTGAACACTCGGCATCAGAACATAGTAAGACTTCACACATTCCTTTCAGTTAATCTAAAAACTATCAACAAGTGAGATTTTTATTTTACCTTCTAAAACTACTTTATTGAGTTATGACTGACATTTGAAACACCATACATATGGAATATATACAACTCTCTGAGTTTGGGGATAAGTATATAACCATGCAACCATCACTATCATCGTGGCCGTTAACATTTCCATCACCTCCCAAAGTTCCCTCACACCCCTTTATCATTATTATTGTGTGTGTGATAAGAACACTTAATATAAGATCTACCCTGTAGCCAGTTTTATATATACAATACCTACTGTTAGCTCCAGGCACCATGCCGTACATTAGATCTCCAGAACTTATCCTGTATAACTGAAACTTTGTACCTTTTGACCAACATTTCTCCTCTTCCTCCTCCCCCAGCCCCTGGCAAACGCCATTCTATTCTCTGCTTCTATGAGTTTGACTATTCTATATCCCACATATAAATAAGATCACATGGTATTTGTCTTTCTGTGTCTGGCTTCCAGGACCATTCATGTTGTTGTAAACGGTAGGATTTCCTTCTTTTTTAGGGCTGAATGATTTTCCATTTTCAAATATCCTATATAATAAATATATTATATGTAATATATTAATAACTTATATAATATGTAAATGTATGTGTTATTTACATAATATAATTATGTATGTACGTATATCACATTTTCTTTATCCATTCACCTTTCAGTGGACATTCAGGTTGTTTCCATATCTTGGCTATTGTGAATAAGGCTGCAGTGAACATGGGAGTGCAGATCTCTCTTTGAGATTTTGATTTCATTTCCTTTGGATAAATATCTAGAAGTGCGATTGCTGGATCAGATGGTAGCTCTATTTATAATATTTTGAGGAACCTCTATAGTGTTTTCTGTAACGGCTGTACCAATTTATATTCCCACCAACAGCACACGACGGTCCCTTTTCTCCACATCCCTGCCAACATTTGTTATTTGTTGTCTTTTTGATGACAGCCATGCTGACAGGTGTGAAGTGGCATCTCACTGTGGTTTTAATTTGTGGCAATTTTTATATCAGACAATTCGCTGCAGCCTTTAAAAATGGAATACATCCGTTTGTTGACACGCAAAGGGCAACAGTTTGGCTGGTTGTCAGGGACATGGGCTTTGAAATCACACAAATCTGGGTTCAAATCCCAGCCAGGTCACTTGTAGGCTGTGTGCCTTGGGTAAGTTAAGCCCAAAGGCCTTTATCTGAAAAACGGCGATAAAAGAACTACACATCCATGTGCAGGGCCATTTTATGATACTACTTTTTTTTAAAGTGTAAATATATAGGAAAAAAAGTTGAGAATCTGTTTTTACAAAATGCTTCTGTGTATTTTCCATATTGATCATACATTACTTTAGAAAAACTGTAACTGTAAAATGAAAGAAAACTTGCACTTTTTACTTTATACATTTGGGTAATATTTGAATATTTTGACAAGCATGTACATGTTATTGCTTTTTTTTTTCATTTTATTGGAGTATAGTTGATTTACAATGTTGTGTTAGTTTCAGGTATACAGCAAAGCATACCTGAATCAGTTATACATATGCATATATATATATCCACTCTTTTTTAGATTCTTTTCCCATATAGGCCATTACAGAGTATTGAGTAGAGTTCCCTGTGCTATACAGTATTTATTGCTTTTTAATTCCAAACATATGAAGGGGCAACATTAAAAAATGTAATTGGCATCTTTGTCACTGGAGCTCCAGTGACTAAGGGCATTTGCAGCAAATGATGGCCTTGACCATCCTGCCTCTGCTAACTGAATTCTCTGAAAGGCTTCAACATCACTCAGGCATTTCTGTCCCTGAAATGTTCAGCTTTAACAAAATAAGTAGAAGCATGACCATGAGTCACAATTACAGGAAGGTTTTATAAATATTATGTAAAAATTACCTAAGGCAACTTGGCTAAGACTTGAGCAAGTGGGAATGATTCACCCAAAACAATTATTGGGCGAGGGGAAAAGAGCAGAAGCCCTGACAGGCCCTTTTGTTTAAAATCTTCCCACGTCGCCTGTACGTAGAATGTTTGGATAAATCTTCACTTTCTGATTAAATAAGCTTACATGTGTCACCACAGTCATGTTCAGTTCCAACAGCCCAGTGCCAAGACCCCTCCTGATTCTGACATGTTGAGGCCGCCATTTTGTTTTTGTTTTTGTTTTTGTTTTTGTTTGCCGTACGCGGGCCTCTCACTGTTGTGGCCTCTCCCATTGCGGAGCACAGGCTCCGGACGCGCAGGCTCAGCGGCCATGGCTCACGGGCCCAGCCGCTCCGCGGCATGTGGGATCCTCCCGGACCGGGGCACGAACCCGTGTCCCCTGCATCGGCAGGCGGACTCTCAACCACTGTGCCACCAGAGAAGTCCGAGGCCGCCATTTTGAAGAATGGTTTTTTTCCCTGCATCCAAGTGTATGTTTAAAGAAACTACGTCAAGCACAATTTCGTGGAGTAATAGAAAAGTCCAGTGGATGTCCGTCTGGAAGCATTTGCCAAGACAGTCATATTTATATCTCTGCCCATCCATGTAACCCTTCTCAGTATTTTCAATAAAATCACATTACATCAGACTTCAGCTTCAGCTCCTTCTCCTTCCTTGAACCTCTAACCAGACTCAGCCACTTTCTCCCATCATTATTTATACCACCTGCCTCCAAAAAACCCCATCCAGTTTCAGCACAATATCGAAAACAAGCTGAAGACCATCCACATCTCCCCTAGAGCCACGACTTCCTCAGGCATTCTGTCCTTTCAGCTATCATACACTAAACCTGTCTTTCCCAAATCTCAGTCACTTCTGTATCACCCTCATGGTGATTACCAGATCAGTTTACAACTTGTCCAAAAATTGACAACTTTTTTAAGAGGATATCTTTTTAAACTTAAATAAACATTTTTCACAGAAAATGGTATCCATTCCTAAAAATGCAAGAACAGTACCACTTGCTGTGCTCATTAGGGTATGCTGGATTTTGTGGCAGAAACAAGCAATCCCAAATTCTCAGTGTCGTTACACATCAGAAATTCATTTCATGATTGACCAAAGTCCACCACAGTCCAGACAATCCTCTCCAGGGCAGCAGTCCACAACACAAGTCTGTTTGATGCTCAAGCCTGGGCCGGAAAGAGACTGTTTTCATTTCCAGGGTGACTCTCCCCTCTCCAAAAACTGAGATATGCAAAACACACTGTACATCTTTATATGCTTACATTGATTTTTGAATCCAAGCCCTCATTCTGCTGGGCTGGTAAAAAATTCAGCCCTGCTATTCTTAGTGTTTCACTAAAATCACTACCATTAACCACAATTACCTGCTCCTTCAGGGTGGTGCACAGATGCTAAGAACTTTCGAGCACCAATTGGGAAGTTGCCCAGAGTCTGGCCATCTACCCAGAGGAGCTGCAGCCAGGAAGACCATTCCTGGTATCACTGCCTTCAGATTCACTCACTCTGCTTCTTCCATGCCAAGGGCCGCACCAGGCACCTCTGGTGATGCCCATGGCCCCTGCCTGGGATGTGCTCCCCCTGTGGTAAAAATGGCCATCCTCCCTAAGACCTACTGAAAGGTCCTGCCATATTTGGGGGTTTTCCAGGGTGCACGGCTCAGGATCCCACTGAGACCCAAGGATTTCTTCCTCCTGCCCCAGCCTATGGCATTCCTTCTTAACCTGGGGAAATGCTCCCGTCTCTTTTAACACCTCTCCTATCAGCTTTCCTTCTCTCCTCAAACCCCATTCTTCTTTATGGGCTTAGACCAGAAGCCATGAAGTCAAATGGCTTCAGGGCCCAGGAGGGCATGTAAATGAGTGAAATCAGCAGGGTATAAGGCAAAAGGGAGTGGTGAGAGTGTGGCAAACTGCGGGCCATGTGGTCCATCTAAAGAGAGTTGCTCTTCAGCACCAAGAGCTGTCATATGGGAATTTTAGGACCCGAGTTGCCTGATAATCTGATTTTCCTGGGGATCTCAGAAATCCAGATGTTTAGGTGAAATTGCCCCATTTTTAATACACAGGTCAACCAAAAATGCCTTCTAGGCCACAGTGGACCCTGTGAGGGCCAGTTACACCTGGTGGCAAGATGGCAGCAGCCTGTGGCCAATTGGCTTCCAGATTCAAGTATGAATGAGAGTCTCCTTCCCAGGATTCCCCTCCCAAGCCTCCTTGCATTTGATTGGCTCTGATTGGGTCACATGTCATCCCTGAACCAATCACTAAGGTCAAGAGATTATGATGTGGTGATTGACCTCCCTCTGGGTGGTGGGCCACTGGTTGAGTTATGAGCTACCCAAGCACATGGTGGGAGAGTGGAGGGAAGATTGCCAAAAGAAAACTGAAAACTGGAGAAATGGATGCTGAGAAGGCAGATGTTCACCATAAGACACTTCTAAAAGCCCTCACTCAGTACCCTGTTTTGCACAGCTGCTTCAGAGGAGCTTAACAATTCTGAAGCCAGTGCAGAAAGACAACCCCCAATTACTGACATTTTTTAGCATAATAATTCAGATAGGGCCAGCTATGTAATTTGCAGGACCCAGTGAGGTGCCTTTTTCAAAGAGTAGGGGAGAAATGCTGTTAAAGGTACTAAAACATACAGTTTTTTTCCTTTTTCCCATAGTCTCTCAACTTATGGAATCTTTTATTTGCTACGTAATGTCCTAAGTAAGGAAAAATTACAATTTTAAATTATGAGCATGAATTTCACTGTTTATACTATGCAATGTTTAAATGCAAATGAAAGGGCATTTAACTCCTCTGTAGAATTACACAATTTGTATTTTGTAGTTCATATGTGCATATGCAACTCATCCTTACCAGAACAGCAGAAACACTGCACAAAACTAGCTTGGCTGTTTTTATTTCACTCTTTGATAAATGCACATTCTACCAACACTGTCTACCTTCAGCTACTGATGCGTAAGGAAGACAGAAAGGAAAGGATCCCTGGGGCACCCTCATCCTTCTCTTTCCTCCTGTAGCACCATTTTCTTTTTCTTTTTCTTTTCTTTTTTATTTTTTAGCACAACACGGGTCTTTTTTTTTAATTTTTTAAACAAAGTGCTCAAATCCAGGAAAAGTCTCACAGATGAACTAGAAAAGGAAAGTGATCATTAGAGCCTAATTGAGGAATACATCCTTGGAATTTTTCATTCTTTCTTTGGTAAACATTGTTTACCATATATATTCCCCCATCTGAAAAAGCGTGTAGATGCAGATGGAATATCATTTTTCTTTCTAGTTAAGCGCCTTAAACTTTCAGGTGTTGAAATCAGATATGCTAGACATCATATGAAACTAAATGGCAGCAAAGTTGACATGATCAGCCCAAAGGTAAAACATGCAGCTTAATTCATCCAAAAACCCTTCCCTCCAGACGATTCAAAGCCAGTAATGACACTAAACCTATACCGCATTCTAATGAGACAGCATATTTTTATCTAATTTTTAAATTCCTCCAGGTAGTAGTTATCTTGGTGTCATGAAGAAAAAATTATAGTGAAAATCATAGGGTGCTTTTCAGTAATTCTTCAAAAACAAATGTGTCTCAAAGGAGAGAAATAACCAAGATTTCAAGACATACGGAAAACAAATAATTTGTACACATATAGTTGCTTGCAAGCAAAAATTGAGGCAATTAAGAAAACTGTGTATGAAAAAATTAAGTTCAACACAGCTACAGTCTAGTTTCTAATAGTATACCAAAGGAAATGTTAGTACATAATTTTTATTTTTAGAAAAAATTTTAAAGGGTAGACCCATCTGGAGCCCATGAGGAAATTTTGTTAATTCTTCATAAAAAGAATGGTCAGATGGGCTTCCCTGGTGGTGCAGTGGTTGAGGGTCCGCCTGCCGATGCAGGGGACGCGGGTTCGTGCCCCGGTCCTGGAAGATCCCACATGCCGCGGAGCGGCTGGGCCCCGTGAGCCATGGCCGCTGAGCCTGCGCGTCCGGAGCCTGTGCTCCGCGACGGGAGAGGCCGCAACAGTGAGAGGCCCGTGTACCGCAAAAAAAAAAAAAAAAAAAAAAAAAAGAATGGTCGGCTCATACAGGGAAGTGAAAAAGGATAAGACAGGATCGCTTGGTCCTTTGTGTTTCTTAGAACAACACTGTCTTCCTTCTGCCTTCAAAGCAGGTTCTGGTTTGAATAGAAAAATTGGCCTCTCAAGGCTGTCAGTGTCCCTGCTCATTCAGATGCACGCCGCTTACCTCGTACTCTGAGTCGTGCTGAATTCCCGTACACTGGGTCCACTGGAATTCATAGGGCATCGTGGAAGCTGTGTGCAAATGGGGCAGCTAGGGACTGCAGCTGCTATGCACATTATATGTGTCTCCTCTACTCACAGACGTGTGATTGTCCCATCAGACTTCACTTGCACAACGAAAGCTCAAAGACGGAATTATTAAAGGGCTTCAAGATGGTGACAACAGGGCATTAAAGTGAGTGCAGAGCACCTCTGAACATGGGATCTGGACAGCTGCCCATGAAGCTAGCCCTGGCTTCAGGAGATACAGCATCCCTCATGGTGACACAGACACTGTATTATTCCCGATATTTCAACCCCATCATCACCACCCAAAACAACAGACTCCCAAAAGGTAGTAATTTAAAATAGGTTGGCAAATAGACAGGAAAATAAAAGCTCTGTAAAAGCTGATGCTAAGTCCAACAGCATTGCCTCTCTGTCTAATTATATGCTGTTCTGCTCCCTGACGCTCCTTTTACATCCATCATCACCGAGTTGGTACAGACTGAGCTGTGCCGCCTGCTTGTTATCTCACGGAAAAATGTCCAGAAATAAATCAAGCCACCATGTGTACCTTTGCTAAAGAAGTTTGCTAAAGGAGCCTGGGTCCATGAATCAAGGCCCTGGAGATCTATCACTGACCGGTTGTCCACAAAGAAATGACTCACGCTGAGTGCATTTGGAACAAATTGTCTCTTATTTATAAAGCACCTATGGAGCCCTTGATCAATGCCAGCAACTCTTTTAAAATTCTCTTATTAATCCCCAGGACAACTCTAAAAGGTAAGAAACTATTATCATGCCCACTGTATAGATGGGCAAACTGAGGTACAGAGAGATTCATTAACACCTGGCAACACAGCTAGTAGGCAGTTGTCCAAAAGGTCATTGCAATGGTCAGAAAGTCCAAGGTCTAAGAGAATCGTTTAGTCCTGTTGTTCTCACCAGGCATAACACAACCCAGCCAAAGAAAATAAACCTTTACCCAGCTTGTCTGAAGCTAATGGAGGGTTCCTCTAGCCCCCTGGTTCCCAGCCCTGACTATATACAGTAATAACCTGGGCTGCTCTTAAGTATCCAGGCGCCCTGGCTTCACCCCAGACACAACCTCTGTGGGCGGGGTGGACCCAGGCATCAGTATTCTGCAATGCTGCCCCCTGGTTCCAGGGTGTTGCCAAGGCCTGGCCCGCTCTCCCTGGTTGGTGGTGAATGATCGGGCACCAGCCCATGAGAAGAGCCACCGTTTGGGAATGGCTTATATTTTAATATAACCTGCCTACCTCCTCCTCTTCTTTTTTTTTTAAGAAAGTATTTATTGCACCAGTGATAGCTCTGACCCTAACACTGGCATGACCTAAGGCAAGAGTCCAAATTGAGGTCCACGTACCATAAGTCTCAGTATTTAAGTTATAAATCAAGGTAATAAATTGTTAAATAAATATGTTCTATCCTCCTACCTTGACAAATACATCCACCTAACAACAAAACGGAAAAACAAAACAAAACACGTGTAAAGCAACAGCTCATCCAAACAATGCGTGGACATGGACAAATTTGAAATAAATTTCACTTTCTACCAAAGACCAAAGACTGTGATTTGCTCTGGAGCAGGCGTGGGAATGGGCAAGTGCATTACAAAGAATTTCTCCCTCCCTCGCTAGGCTGCCGTCTGGCTTCCTCAATTAATCACACGTGCAACCCGTAGACACCATTTGCTTTTCCTCTTTTTGAGAAGGGAGGTCTTTCACCCACCACCAAGGCTCATCTGCTCTCGCAGCCCCACTGGTACCACCTGGGCACCTACAAAGGGCATCCAACATGGAAGCCATAAGGTTTCTCCTGACTTCCTTCTGGCCAGGCCTAGAATCCGCTGCCTCGAGGTGCCCCAGCTCCCAACCCCACTGACAATACCCCTGGTCCTGGCCACCCTTCTTCCCTTCCTAGACTCAATCTTGTACCCCAAAGGGCCTTGGCCACCCCTCAGGCTGATGGGGTACCCACTGACGGCATCCAGGGAGGGTAGACCCAGGGGAGAGACACATGCAGGCCCTGTGAGAAGACCTGGGGACTTGTGACCAGGGAACCCTGGGGAATCTCTGGTACCAAGGGTCCTGGTACCCCAGGGTGGTACAAAAGAGAGGGCATGGGCTGGGGTGGACCTGCCCCCTTGTCCCCATGGACTCCTTGCCCCAGTGCAGCCAAAAGTCCCCTCCCTTAGGATGAAAGGATGTTGCCGGGGACAGGGACCATCCTTTTCCCCTACTTTGCACGTAAGCAAGAGGCTGATAAATGTAAACAACTCCCAAAAGTCTATACCCACTGGGTGGCGCCAGGATTTGAACTGAGCTCTAACTCCAAAGCCCATGTTTCTAACCTATTCCTTTTCTCCCTCTCCCCACTGTCAAAATGCACCCCTTTTACATGGGTTCTGCAAAGCCCAGCTACCCCGACAAATGTCCTAAGCCCCCCACTGACCGTGATCTTCCCAGCCCTGACCCGACATGGTCTCTAACAGGGCTCAAACTAGGATCTGAGCACCTCAAAAACCCTGGGGTCAGCCTTAGAGGAGAGTTTTAAAAGAATCCATTTCCAGGCTCTCAAATGTCAAGGGTGGTCTTTCCAAACCTGGATCTGAACACATTCCTGGTGCCCGCCCAGGAGTGCTCTGAGCAACCCGCTAACCCCCTTCTCCCACCTTGCCCGTCTTACCCACTCTTCTCCCACTCTACAAAAGGAAAAGCCCACATCTCCCCACCCTGAATTTCACTCTGGTGCAGCATCCCCATGTCCAAACCATCAGGGGCATCACAAAAAAAATAGAACATTCTAAATACTGGAGCAAGTGTTGAGAGAACAAGGGACCCAAAAGTCTGGGGATAAATCCTTCCCCGAGTCCAGTAGCTTCCAACTCTCTGCTTTCAACAATGTTACAGCAGGACTTAATTAAGTTGTCAGCTCGCAGATTAAAAATAAATTTTCTGACAAACCAACATGTGATTTTTGGCATATAACTCTGAAGGGGTTTAAATAATTGAGTGACATTGCTGTAACAAAACCCTTTCATTTCCATCCATGCAGTGTGAACAAGTTTTCCCAGAACTTACATCTATAAAAAATGAAAACTGGGCTTCCCTGGTGGCGCGGTGGTTGAGAGTCTGCCTGCCGATGCAGGGGACGCGGGTTCGTGCCCCGGTCCGGGAGGATCCCACATGTGGAGCGGCTGGGCTGCTGAGCCTGCGCGTCTGGAGCCTGTGCTCCGCAATGGGAGAGGCCACAACAGTGAGAGGCCCGCATAACGCAAAAAAAAAAAAAAAAAAAAAAAAAAAGGGTGTATGCCCTTAAAAAAAAAAAAAAAATGAAAACTAAGAACAGAATTAATGCTGAACTCTGTATCATTATGGTAATAAGTAATTTCCTCCTTCTAAAAAGCCTTTCTAAAAAGCCCTATCCATCTTATTAAGAGATGCAGTCCAATAAAATATTAGTTTTTATGCACAATAATTATTTCTTATATTTTAAAAGGAATTTGTTATGTGGACCAATTATATTAATATAATTAAATTGCAAATTCAGGGCTTCCCTGGTAGCGCAGTGGTTGAGAGTCCGCCTGCCGATGCAGGAGACACGGGTTCGTGCCCCGGTCCGGGAAGATCCCACATGCCGTGGAGCGGCTGGGCCCGTGAGCCATGGCTGCTGGGCCTGCACGTCCGGAGCCTATGCTCCACAACGGGAGAGGCCACAACAGTGAGAGGCCCGCGTACCGCAAAAAAAAAAAAAAAAAAAAAAAAAAAAAAAAGCAAATTCAATCTAGAATTTTTTTAAGCCCTAAAATCCTTAGGGTGCTAACAGACCATGATTTGGCTTCAGTGTGTATATAAGTCTGCTTGCAGAGAACTACGATAATCAATAAACTTTCTGAAGCATAAAAAAATATTTCATTACAATAAAACTCTCTGTGGAAATGAAAAGAAAGATTGTAAATTCAAGGAGAAAAAGGGACAATGTAAAACCTTAAAGAACTGGTTCATCCATTTTTAAATAAATCATGATGGGCATCAAATTGTTAGGCTCTTTAGATTCCATTAGGTACAATTTTTTAAAACATGTAACATTTCTATTTTAGAACATCAATATTTATAATATGCCAGAAGGAATATTCTTTGCAACCATTTACACTTACAAAGAAAATTTATGAATGGCAACCTCAAAATGTGCGAGGGGAATTCACCGTTTTCCAAAATGCTTTTGGGTGGCATGCAAGCAAAAAACTACTGAAACCGCTGGCCTGTACCATTCACTTGGTCGCCAGTGCCCACCTTGGCACATGACTCGGTTTGAACAGCTACTCTGTGCTGTATTGTTTGAATTCCCTCACGGCAGCCTTGTTTCTCCAGCTCAACTAGAAGCGGAGTCACAGGCTGTTTTGTGTCCCCAGTGCTGGCAAAGTATAGAATAAAGCTGAGCCTTGACGCCAGTGTCTCTTGATCGGCCTCTCTTAACTCACAAATGAAGATGTGAGTTGAAATCTCAAGTCTGCGGGCTGTTGCACGTGCTCCATGGTCACTTCATAAGCCCCTCTGGGTCTTAACTTCCTCATCTGTAAAACAGGGTCAAGGCCACACACCTACGGTATTGATGTTACAGGATTTTTACAAGGTTCAAATAGAATCATCTTCCCTCCTAGCTTTAACTCCAATTTTTCAAATATTACCTTGCAGCCTATCTGCTTGTACTGAGCTCACAAACCCCCCTAAAATAGAAGAGCCAAAAGCCCACCCCCCAAAATATCAAGGTCCCTAACGACCACCACCCCAAACAAGGGAACCCATTCCATCTTCCTTCCCCAATGAGCCAAACGTGGCCTAAAATTCCTTCACAAAACTCCCAGCTCTCTAAGCCACCACCGATTGAGCTGTGAGGTCAATTTCCCTCTGTTGTGTTTGACTATTGATTGTTGAGTGTCGGGTATATTGATTATTGAGCTTTCGATAACACCTCCCTCCCGGGAATTCAGAGGTCTCGTGGTCGAGCCCTTGGTCCTAGAGACCCACACTCTCTCCAGCACTGGCCTGGAAAGCGAGGAAGGCGTGAGGGTACCAGGAAAAAGGAAACCACAGAAGTGGTGCCTCCCCCTCCCCTCCAAAAGAGAAGCTGAGAGATGTCTCCACGTAATTACAGACACTATGCAGCGTCTCTGTTCCTTTTGTGACTCTTCCCCTACAAAGCCCGTCAGTGCTATTTCAGAGCTGCCTTCCTGTGGTTTGTTTCACGAATCTGACTAGGGCAGAACCGCTGCCCTGCATGCTGCTACTGTCGTGCTAGAGGCCGGGTGGGGTTTTTTTCTTTTATTTTTTTTATAGAATTTTTAAAGGTTACTTTCTATTCACAGTTATTACAAAATATTGGCTCTATTCCCCGTGTTGTACAATACATCCTTGAGCTTACCTTACACCCAATAGTTTGTGCCTTCCACTCTCCCACCCCTCTATTGCCCCTCCCCCTTCCCTCTCCCCACTGGTAACCACTAGTTTGTTCTCTGTGAGTCTGCTTCTTTTTTGTTATATTCACTAGTTTGCTGTACTTTTTAGGTTCCACTTATAAGTGATATCATACAGTATTTGTCTTTCTCTGTCTGACTTATTTCACTTAGCATAATGCCCTCCAAGTCCACCCATGTTGCTGCAAATGGCAAAACTTCGTTCTTTTTTATGGCTGAGTAGTATTCCAGTGTGTGTGTGTGTACACATATACATATAGATACACACCACATCTTCTTTATCTATTCATCTGTTGATGGACACTTAGGTTGCTTCCACATCTTGGCAACTGTAAATAATGCTCCTATGAATATTGGGGTGCATGTATCTTTTTGAATTAGTGTTTTGGGTTTTTTTCAAATATATACCGAGGAGTGGGATTGCTGGGTCTCATGGTAGCTCTATTTTTAGTTTTTTGAGAAATCTCCATACTCCTCTCCACAGCGGCTGCACCAACTTACACTCGCACCAGCACAAGGGCTGCCTTGTCTCCACACCCTCACCAACATTTGTTATTTGTGTTCTTTCTTATGCCGGCCATTCTGACAGGTGTGAGGTGATACCTCACTGTGGTTTTGATTTGCATTTCCCTGATGACGAGTGATGCTGAGCATCTTTTCACGTGCCAGTTGGCCATCTGCATTTCCTCTTTGGAAAAATGTCTATTCAGTTCTTCTGCCCATTTTTTAATCGAGTTGTTTTTTTGATGTTGATTGTATGAGCTGTTTACATAGGTTGACTAATCCCTTTTCAGTCATATCATTTGCAAATTTTTTTTTTTTTTTTTTTTTTTTGCAGTACGCAGGCCTCTCACTGTTGTGGCCTCTCCTGTTGCGGAGCACAGGCTCCACGGCCATGGCTCACAGGCTCAGCCGCTCCGCGGCATGTGGGATCTTCCCAGACCTGGGCACGAACCCCTGTCCCCGCATCGGCAGGCGGACTCTCAACCACTGCGCCACCGGGGAAGCCCATTTGCAAATATTTTATGCCATTCAGTCTCTTCAATAAATGGTGCTGGGAGAACTGGACAACTACATGTAAAAGAATGAAATCAGAACATTCTCTAATACCATACACAAACATAAACTCAAAATGGATTAAAGATCTAAATATAAGACCAGATACTATACAAATCCTAGAGGAAAACAGAGAGAGAACCCTCTTTGACATAAATCACAGCGATATTTTTTTGGATCCATCTCCTAAAGTAAACGAAATAAAAGCAAAAATAAACAAACGGGACCTAATTAAACTTAAAAGCTTTTGCACAGCCGAGGAAACCTTTGACAAAGCGAAAAGACAAGAGGTTTGTTTTATTAATGAAAAGACCTCTCATCCTGGGAAGCCCCAGGAAGGCAAACAAGAGAAGCAGGGTGACTCAGTCAATAAGCCAGGGAAGGGTCTTGGTAATTGTTCCAATTCACCCAGAAAAGGAAGAACACACACCAACCTGTGTTTCAAGAAGACAAAGCTGCTCTGCTTGTGGGACTGGTCCCCAAGTCCACAGCTGCCACCCACAGGCCAAAGTCAAGACAGGACTGGGCTTCAATGCCAAATCTGCCACGTCTCAGTATAACCCCAGTTCTCTGTCCTGCTGGTGAACAACAGGGCTGTACTGTCCTCCCCAAATGGTCTCCCTATTTGCACAGAGTCCAGAAGGACTTACACACTGGGCTTTACTGTAATTCGACTCTTAGTTCCAATCAATACAGAAACCTCAGGATAGAGGGAGGTTAAGGAGCCCCCAGGACCAGTTGGGAAGCTGCCAATCCTTGTTAGGCCGAAGCTATAGAGCTGGTTACACTGCAGCAAGTCGCCTCTGAGGCTCAGACCATGAGCATCCCGAGGCCACAGCCTTAGAAGGCATGGAAGGAACAGGAGGGTTCCTACACTGGAGGGTGCTGGCTCCTCCATGCCAAGCACTGGTCTCGGTGCCAGGGATAGAGCAGTGAGCCAAAGACAAAAGTCTTAGTGGGGGGGCTTCCCTGCGGGCGCAGTGGTTGAGAGTCCGCCTGCCAATGCAGGGGACACGGGTTCGTGCCCCGGTCCGGGAAGATCCCACGTGCCATGGAGCGGCTGGGCCCGTGAGCCATGGCCGCTGAGCCTGCACGTCCGGAGCCTGTGCTCCGCAACGGGAGAGGCCACAGCAAAAGTCTTAGTGGGGACGGGGACTTCCCTGGTGGTCCAGTGGTTAAGACTCTGCACTTCCCCTGCAGGGGTCACGGGTTCGATCCCTGGTCGGGGAACTAAGATCTCACATGCCGTGCGGCCAAAAAAAAAAAACCCTAGCTGGGAACACAGATAATAAACAAGCCAAATAAAATATATTATATATCCAATAGCAAAAAGAGAAAAGGAAAAGAATACAGCAGAGAGGCTATATGGATAGGGAGTGTGTGTGTTGCAATCTGACATCGTAAGGTCAGCAAAGACCGTACTGAGAAGTTACTGAGTCAGACGTGAAGGAAATGAAGGCGGGAGCTATGCAGCTACCTGTGAAAAGGGCAATTTGGACAGAAAGAACATAAGTGTGAAGGTCCCAAATAAGACCCTTCATGCATTTCTCGGTTACAAAACTTAACACAGTGTCATCAGTTGAGAGAATGATGATGAAAATTGAAAGAATCTTCCTCTCTTAGGTCCTACAATGCATTTATTCATTGTTTTTCCAGAAGATACGGTATCACACTTATCATTCCAATGGTGAATATTTGCCTCACTACTAAGAAGTGTGCACCCACCACGCTGTGTCCAAGCCTCTCTGTGGATACAGTAACTTTTCATTGCCATATGCCAACTTATGATGATTTCAAAGCCATTTTAAACGGCAAGTAAACCTGCGGTAACAACAATGCCCATCACTCAATGCCCATCATTCAAGTGACGACAATATGGACAGTTATATAGATCATATATAATTTCATTATTTTATTCAAAGAAATCTGGTATGTGCTATCCTTTCCTGACACATAAATTGAATAACTCGTTTTTTAGCAGCTGGTTTTTCAAATTTACTCTAGAAACAAACTGCATCAAGCTTGGTGCTAAAACTCTATCTGATGAGGATCTTTCCACGTTCAGACAATAACAACCGCGTCATATCTGTTGCCAGCAACCCTAAAACTCCAGCTCAAGACTGCAAGACTCATGTTTTCAGAGCTTTTCTAATGAGATGTGACTGATTAGCATGAAGACTGAATCAAAGATTAGTATACAAAAGCCAGCCCTGGTCTCAACAGCGAAAACCCGGAAACCGAAATAATTGGCCACCAACTAGAGAATGGATGAGTAAACTGTGATGTACTCAACACAATGTGATACATGACGAAAGTAAAAATCTATTCCTTATAGCAACGTGTCATGTCGTTACGGCCCAAAGCAAGGCATAGGCAAGTGAAAGAAGTCCAGAAAGACTACAAAAGGCATGATATCCTTTTATAAAGTTAAAAATTACCAAAATAATAAACAAATAAAAATGGGCCATGATTGGACCCATATGAGGGTGTTTCATGAACTAGCTCTAGAGCTGTAACTGTCTCTGGTAGTTGCTACCTCTATGATACTTTAACATTCCCCCTTTACTCTTCCAGGTACCTAGTTAGTTATTCTATACCTGGTTAGCTTTTTTGTTTATTTCTAATTGTCTCTGTTCAAATAACTGGTATGACTTCTGTCTCCCGACTCTGATTGGTACAGGCCCTCTCTGCCTGCCGTTTGCAATCTATGACAGCCTGGAACTCTGCAAAGTGCAAAAGCTGAATTTTCTTTCTTTTTTTTTTTTTAAATTAATTTATTTATTTTTATTTATTTATTTTTGTCTGTGTTGGGTCTTTGTTGCCGGGCGGGCTTTCTCTAGTTGCGGCGAGCAGGGGCTACTCTTCGTTGCGGTGCGCGGCCTTCTCATTGTGGTGGCTTCTCTTGTTGCAGAGCACGGGCTCTAGGGTGCATGGACTTCAGTAGTTGTGGCTCGTGGGCTCAGTAGTTGTGGCTCGCAGATTCTAGAGTGCAGGCTCAGTAGTTGTGGCGCACGGGCTTAGCTGCTCTGCGGCATGTGGGATCTTCCCGGACCAGGGCTCGAACCCGTGTCCCCTGCATTGGCAGGCAGATTCTTAACCACTGTGCCACCAGGGAAGTCCCAAAGCTGAATTTTCTGTTCCAAGCTAAGGTAAGCATGAGCAGAGACCAGCAGGCATAGATCATGGCAGAGATAAATCCTGAAGCCCCTGCCAAATATCTCCTATTCCGCACTCCTTGTCTGGACGTGGAGACAGTTATACTCAAATATAAGATGTATTTCACTCCCCCTACAACATGGAGAAGAAGACAAACTACAGTTGCCATAGATTATCCCTCTGCTCTTATACAGTGGGACAAGGGAGATTATCCCTCCCTTACAGGTCCTGGGTGGTTATACCCAGATCTTCATGGAGCCCCAGTGAGCTGAGGTCCAGATGTCAGTCCTTGAGGTACCTGTCAAGTCCTCCTTGGCTGGGATCTCTAAGTCTGTGGTCCTGCCCGCCACATCCTACATGACACCATCCAGAGCCTCTAAGGCAGCTGGACCCCCCAAACCCAGGCAGGAAGCGCAGGTCCTCTTTGGTTGGTAAGCTACCAACTATGGGGCCGCAAGGACACGAGACTCATCCCCTAATCCTCCATAAGCATGTAAGACTTCTCGTGGGACTTACCACAGGATGCCCTGCTCTCCAGCATGGTTTGCGTACCCAGGACATCTCCTTTCCACCCTGTATATTTCATCTCCTGCTTGGCTAGCTAGGCCTGCATAACAGATTACCCTCAACACTTAGTAGCTTAAAACAACAAACAGTTTCTGCAGGTCAGGAATCTGGTAAGTGGTTCAGCTGGACGGTTCTGGCCCAAGATCTGTCACGAGGTGGCAATCAAAGGAAGCCATCTCTGATGGAGGGTCTACCACCAGGCTCACTCTCAAGGCTGTTGGCAGGAGGCTTCAGTGCCTCCCATGAAAGCCTCCCCATAGGGCTCCTCAACAATATGACTTCTTCCCTCAGAGTGAGCGAGTGACCCAAGATGGAAGCAAGCGATCCCAAGGTGGAAGCCACAGTGGCTTTTGTAATCTGAGGACAGAAACAAGGCACCATCACTTCTACCATATTCTGCTGGTCACACAAACCAACCCTAGGATAACATGGGAGAGGGCCACACTGGGCATGGATACCAGGCGGAGGGCATGATTGAAGGTGGGCTACCATACCTGGCTACTTGTCTGTACCCTCTATCTAACGAGCCCCTTGAGGGTGAAAGCTGGGTCTTGTCCACCATTGTGTCTCCCGCACCTGACACACAATCTTATCCTCTGGGTCAACAAATACCAATTTACAAGGGCAGGTAGCGTCGTGTCAGTCTTCACAGCCACCGTAGTGCCTTGTCTCCAACGAGGGCAAGGTGGCAGGAAGGAAAGCAGGCAAGAGCCAGCTTCTCTATTTAGGACCAGGAAGAGAGAAAAATCAAAGTAGGCGAGAGAAAAACCGAACACCTTCTCCAAAGGAGACGTTGTGAGCAGCTTCCTACTGCGGAGATATCCCCATAACTGTGGAAGGACATGTGGGACTATCACTGTAGCCAGAAGACAAATTCAAATTCAGCATCTCTGCCCTGCTGGGGGCAGCGCAGGGGTCCTCTTTGATAGAAAAGCTCTTACAGAAGATTACTAATACTAATAGTTGTAAAATGGGGATAATAATATCACCAACTTCACAAGTTGTTGTAAGGCTCAATTGAAACAAACGTTTGTGACTGTCTTCGCAAGGTATCTGGCAATCAGGACAAAAATCAATAAATGATAGCTACTTTTATTTGGTGGTTATGAGTACCAAGTCCCAGACAGCTACAACCTCCGCCAGCCACGGAAAGGAGCAACATTCTCTTCTCTGAGGAGTTCTGCTAATCCTTTCAGACAAATGAAAAGGAGGGGAAAAGTATTTCCACTAGAGCTGGCTGGCTATGGGGAAACAATGAGATTATTTTCTAATTAAGCGGCTGCTAGAGAGATACTTCCTCTGGAACCTTTTGCTTCTCATCTTCAATGAAATGTACCTGCCCAGAAAAATAATTAAAACACTGGAATGTCGTACAAGCAAGTCATCCCATTTATAAATTTACAAGAAATTTTTTGTGGGGGAGGGGATTTTCATCAAAACTGAAGATAAGGGTATCACATCCATCAGGATGCAGGCATACTCAAGTTGAGTCATTTGAGGAGGCAACAATAAAATACCTATCTACAAACGTTGGGGAAATCACAAAAGATGGGGAAGTACCCCAGCTCTAGAAAGCGTACACAGATACCACCTGTAGGCTCAAAGGAACATGGGGAAAGAATGGTTATCAAAACCTGGAAGGAGGGCTTCCTTGGTGGCGCAGTGGTTGAGAGTCCGCCTGCCGATGCAGGGGACACAGGTTCGTGACCCGGTCTGGGAAGATCCCACGTACCGTGGGGCAGCTGGGCCAGTGAGCCATGGCCGCTGGGCCTGCGCGTCCAGAGCCTGTGCCCCACAACGGGAGAGGCCACAACAGTGACAGGCCCGCGTGCCGCAAAAAAAAAAAAAAAAAAAAAAACCTGGAAGGAGAGCTTCATGCGGAGAGGGCTGCCCAATGCCTGATTGGAGCCACATTTTTTAGCCAACGAATGCAACCATCTCAAGTCAAACCTGCAGGGAATGAGGCAGGGGAATAGACACCCAATCTCATTCCTCACTCTCATCCCTCCCTCCAGTCTCCTGATGTAGATCCCCATTGGTCAAATCCAACCTGAAGCCAAGAAAAGAGAGCCCAATGCGTTTCCAGGGGTAGAGAGCAAAGTGGAGGAGAGTGGAGAGGGGATCTGAAAGGTCAGATAGAAAGTATCCAATACATATATTTATGAATTTATAAAGAAAAACAGCAGTAACATATGTAACAAATACATGTTTACATAAGTACATCATGCAATCTTTTTTTTTTTTTTTTTAGAAATAAACAGCATAACCACTGAGAAAAGATCAGAAAAGACAGAGATCAAATAGCTAAGCATACAAATTCAGGAAGGGCAAAAATACTGCTGTAAAGGCGCAACAGATTATTATAGGTTGAGTGTAAAGCTACTCCAGAACTTCGTTTTTAAGTAAGATGCAGTTAGGACCCTGTAAACCTATCCACAGTATTTTTTTTTTTCATGTTTCTGTAGCTAGGAATTTTATGCTTAAACAAGATGCACTAGCACCAGATACAATGGTTTGCTATTTAATTTAATTCATAATATCCTATGGGTTTTTTTTTAATTCATCTTTATTGGAGTATAATTCCTTCACAATACCATGTTAATTTCTGTTGCACAAAAAAGCGAATCAGCTATATGCATACACATGTCCCCACATCCCCTCCCTCTTGAGCCTCCCTCCCATCCTCCCTTATCCCACCCCTCTAGGTCATCACAAAGCACCGAGCCATCTCCCTGTGCTCTGATGCTGCTTCCCACCAGCCAACTATTTTACATTCGGCAATGTATATACATCGATGCTACTCTCACTTTGCCCCAGCTTTGCCGTCCCACCGCATGTCCTCAAGTCCATTCTTTATGTCTACCTCTTTATTCCTGCCCTGCAACTAGGTTCATCAGTACCATTTTTTGTTTTAGATTCCATATATATGTGTTAGCATACAGTATTTATTTTTCTCTTTCTTACTTACTTCACTCTGTTTGACAGTCTCTAGGTCCATCCACCTCACTAGAAATAACTCAATTTCGTTTCTTTTTATGGCTGAGTAATATTCCATTGTATATATGTGCCAAATCTTCTTTATCCATTCATCTGTCGATGGACACTTAGGTTGCTTCCATGTCCTGGCTATTGTAAATAGAGCTGCAATGAACATTATGGTGCATGTCTCCTTCTGAATTATGGTTTTCTCAGGGTATATGCCCAGTAGTGGGATTGCTGGGTCATACAGTAGTTCTATTTTTAGTTTTTTAAGGAACCTCCATACTGTTTTCCATAGTGGTTGTAACAATTTACATTCCCACCAACAATGTAGGAGGGTTCCCTTTTCACCACATCTTTTCCAGCATTTATTGTTTCTAACTTTTTTGATAATGGCCATTCTGACCAGCATGAGGTGACATCTCATGGTAGTTCTGATTTGCCTTTCTCTAATAATTAGTGATGTTGAGCATCTTTTCATGTACCTCTTGGCCATCTGTATGTCTTCCTTGGTGAAATGTCTATTTAGGTCTTCTGCCCACTTTTGGGTTGGGTTGTTTGTTTTTTTGATATTGAGCTCCATGAGCTGTTTGTATATTTTGGAGATTAATCCTTTGTCTGTTGTTTCATTTCCAAATATTTTCTCCCATTCTGAGGGTTGTCTTTTTGTCTGGTTTATGGTTTCCTTTGCTGTGCAAAAGCTTTTAAGTTTAATTAAGTCCCATTTGTTTATTTTTGTTTTTATTTATGTTACTCTAGGAGATGGGTCAAAAAAGATCTTGCTGTGGTTTATGTCAAAGTGTGTTTTTCCTATGTTTTCCTCTAAGAGTTTTATAGTGTCTGGTCTTACATTTACATCTTTAATCCATTTGGAGTTTATTTTTGTGTATGGTGTTAGGGAGTGTTCTAATTTCATTCTTTTACATGTAGCTGTCCAGTTTTCCCAGCACCACTTATTGAAAAGTTTGTCTTTTCTCCATTGTATGTTCTTGCCTCCTTTGTTGTAAATTAGGTGACCATATGTGTGTGAGTTTATCTCTTTATTCTTTCCTGTACCACTGATCTACATTTCTGTTTTTATGCCAGTATGATACTGTCTTGATTACTGTAGCTTTGTGGTATAGTTTGAAGTCAGGGAGCCTGATTCCTCCAACTCTGTTTTTCTTTCTCAGGATTGTTTTGGCCATTCAGGGTCTTTTTTGCTTCCATAAGAATTGTAAGACTTTTTAATTTTTTAACTCTGTTCTAATCCTGTGAAGAATGCCATTGGTAGTTTGATAGGGATTGCACTGAATCAGTAGATTGCTTTGGGCAGAAGAGTCATTTTCACAATAATGATTCTTCCAATCCAAGAACATGATATATTTCTCCATGTGTTTATGTCATCTTTGATTTCTTTCATCAGTGTTTTATAGTTTTCTGAGTACAAGTCTTTCACCTCCTTAGGCAGGTTTATTCCTAGGTATTTTATTCTTTTTGTTGCAATCGTAAATGGGAGTGTTTCCTTAATTTCTCTTTCTGATTTTTCGTTGTTGATGTATAGGAATGCCAGAGATTTCTGGGCATTAGTTTTGTATCCTGCAACCTTACCAAATTCATTGACTAGTTCTAGTAGTTTTCTGGTGGCATCTTTAGGATATTCTATGTATAATATCATGTCATCTGCAAACAGTGACAGTTTTACTTCTTCTTTTCCAATTTGTATTCGCTTTATTTCTTTTTCTTCTCTGATTGCCATGGCTAGGACTCCAAAACTATGTTGAATAATAGTGGCGAGAGTGGACATCCTTGTCTTGTTCCTGATCTTAGTGGAAATGCTTTCAGTTTTTCACCTTTGAGTATGATGCTTGCTGTGGGTTTGTCATATATGGCCTCTAATATGTTGAGGTAGGTTCCCTCTATGTGCACTTTCTGGAGAGTTTTTATCATGAGTGGGTGTCGAATTTTGTCAAAAGCTTTTTCTGCATCTATTGAGATGATCATATGGTTTTTATTCCTTAATTCGTTAATGTGGTGTATCACATTGATTGATTTGCATTATTGAAGAATCCTTGCAACCCTGGGATAAATCCCACTTGATCATGGTGTATGATCCTTTTACTGTTTGTTGGATTCCGTTTGTTAGTATTTTGCTGAGGATTTTTGCATCTATGTTCATCAGTGATGAATACATAAATACATACAGAGCAAATACATAAATCATGCAACAAGCACACATGCAGAGGAGAAAATTTTGACTCAACACCTGCAACCAAAGTTTCATCTCTCCCATGGAACCAGAGGACCTGAATATGACCAGAACTTGAATGCCAGATCCCTCTCAGAAGCAAAGTGTCCCTTGTACAAGAAGATGCTGTCTTGCAGAAAAACAAATATCATATGATATCGCTTATATGTGGAATCTTAAAAAAAAATGGGGGTACTGATGAACTTATTTACAAAACAGAAGTAGAGTCACAGATGTAGAAAACAAACTTATGGTTACAGGGGGTAAGGGTGGGGAGGGATAAATTGGGAGATTGAGACTGACATATACACACTACTATCTATAAAATAGATAACTAATAATAACCTGCTGTATAGCACAGGGAACTCTACTCAATACTCTGTAATGGCCTATATGGGAATAGAATCTAAAAAAAGAGTGGATGTATGTATATGTATAACTGATTCACTTTGCTGTACACCTGAAACTAACACAACATTGTCAATCAACTATACTCCAATAAAAATTAAAAAAAAAAAAAAACAGAAGATACTATGTAGAAGCCCCTTTACTACCTTACCATAAACGGCTGGGTTCCAAAGGCGTCCAAATGAAACCTGCACCACCAGCACTCCAGCATAACAACCCTCCTCCCTAACTCATGAAAGTTTGAACAAACCCTAGATCAGGGAGATGAATTTGAGCCCTGCTTCCTGTCTTCTTTCCTGTCCACCTTGCAATAAAGCTCTTTCTTTTCTAAAAAATCTCCCATCCTCACTTGCATTCAAACATGCTTCCTCAGATAGGAAAAGGGGGAATGACCTGACAGTGAGAGTCCCTCAAACAAAACATAAACCCTGTGATGGAGCAGAGACCTTCATTCCCCACCGAATATCCACATCCTTTTCCTTACTTCCCAGCCCCCTCACAGTAGGTTAGAGCAATGTGACCAGTTCTGGACAACAGACTGGGAGCAGAAGTGGCGTGTGGCACTCCTCAACCAAAGCATGTAAGACCCTCCAGATGATGCAGCTACAAGACCATGAAGCCCCTCTCAGCCTGAGTCACCAGGCACTACAAGAAGCAAAGGCTCCCCACCAACCCATGTCAGACACGTGGAGCTAGAGAAAAATCAACTTTCACGGTGTTAAGCCATCGAAACAGATAGCTGCTTGTTCCCTCAGCATAGCCTTGCCTATCCTGACTGGTGCCATGATCTGGGGATGCCCTTAGAAGAGGCTTAGGCACGTGGTTGACATCACTCCCTAACTGTGAATGTTAGGAATTGTTTTGCCAACAATCTTGGGTTTTAGGAAACGTTTCTTTAGAAACATTTTGTAATTATGAGAGATGTGCTACACGCAGAAAATAACATAACAGGGTACCAACCACACAAATTTGAAAAACTTTCACATTTTTGCCATATTAGCTTCAACTCTTTTCATCAGTAAAACATTACAGCTATAGCTAATGCCCCACTCCACACCCATCCCATTTCCCTCCCAGAGATGACCACCAACCTATGTGTCTGTGTGTGTCCTTTGAGGAAAGTTTACTCTGCTCATAAACAAAGTAAACTTGGCATAAACATAGCAATCTGATACCTGAGCTTTCTGCTTCGGGGGAAAAAATGAGAAAACATGATGCTCTTATGCTTTTCTTTTACAAAAGAAGGATTTGTGACATTATCTACCCTTCCTCTTTTTCCATTTTTTTCCTTCTTTCTCCTGGTTTGCAAAACTACTTTAAGGTAAGAAATATGTGACCGTTTTATTTTTAAACACTGGCCTCTTAAATCAAGGATATTTTATTAGTTTCAGTTTTCTCGAGAAGAAAAAAATACCAGTTTCTGTTTTTGTTTTTGTTTTAGATTTTAGTGAAACCTCTATTTAGCTCTTGAATCAACTGCTTCTGTTCTAATCCCCACATGGCCTCCTATGAGCTGGGTAACCTTGACCAATTTTCCTAACCTTTCTGTGCTTCAGCTCTCTTGTGTATCACTCAAGGTCCAGGATGAAATAAATGGCACACTTGAGAGAGGCCACTGAAGAGAATTTAATAAAGGATCAACTGACGAAGGTACAGGCATGACGAAGAGAAATCAGTAAGAAATGGGAAGATCCCCCAGAGCTGGTAATAGCAGAAAGCCGTCATTAGCCTGAACAGAGGGGCAAGGGAAAGCAGTGGGGTCCAAAATCTGCTGTGACCCTCAGCTGGAAGAGAGAATCACTTGCCAGGAGCTGTGGCCTTAGGTGAGGAGCTCAGCCTTTGCCCTCTTATGACATTATGACTTAACCTTCAGTCTCCTGAAGGCCGCCATTGGAGAAACACAACTAGAATCCAGAGGACAAAGGAGCACGACGGATGCTGCCCCACGGGCCATGCTGCCACAGCGCCAAGCATAGGAAGGAAGATCTGAAGGGCACACAGAAAATCGAGCACAGCCCACCCGTACAATTAGGACAATAACAGCATCTTTGTCATAGAGCTATTCTGATGATTACACGAAAAAACATATAAAGGACAGTCTCTGGCACATATAAATGCTCAACAAACGATACCTTATAGCAGAATTATTAACTAGCCCGCATAATCAATATATATCTGAAGTACTGAATATGCCTACTGATATTAAATAACTATAGAAGTGAATTCTTTCTGAAAACCTGGGTGATTTATTTGTTTATTTATATATTTGTAGCAAGAAATTTTCCAAAGAAGTCATTTCCAAGCTGAATGTTTTCACCACACACTCAAAAAGAAAATCTTCATTTACTTTCACTAGGTCTGTACTGTGATCTAATATCCATTGCCCTTTAGGAAAAAAACAGCTCCTACAAAATGGAGACGATTTTTCTTCAAAGAAATGGCCACTCCAGATTTGCTGAAAGTGATTCAATATTTGGTTCAATATTTGTCCCCATGCCTGTGTCAAAATCTGGTTAAAAGAGAAGTTTTAGGTTTAACTATGGCCTGAGGGATGCAATGCTGGCAGGCGTTTCAGTATAAAGGATTCCTGCAGAAAGTTTCACTTGGTCTTCTCCCCTTGAAAGCAAAGGATGAGTTTCCAAAAACCAAACTACTGATCAAGATCTCAACCCTAAAATGCAAAATGGAAGGCTGCCATCAATATCAATATATAATATATATTATGCTATAGTATCTAGAATATATAATCCAATATTAACTCAACATATAAAACATATCATCTAATATGTAACATATAATCTAATATTAAATATTGGAGGGTTGTCATATCTTGTGGCCAATGACTTTGTACCAGGTATAACCAGTGATTTGTGTAAGCCTGTAGCAACTCCAGTTATACAACTTGAGCAATTCACTCATAGCACTCAAACCCTAGTTGCATAACTTTACTCTCTACTTGGGCAAACCACCTTGATTCTCTCCACCTCCCTCTACATTGGGGTGAGGGGGGCGGGCAGAGTGCCCACTTCAACCTGTAGCTCTACAACTTATTAACTAAATGACCTTGAGCGAATTATTTAAATTTGAAATGTGACAGAAAGACGAGTTGGGAGGATTCTGAGGTTTTTGTCTTGAATAAGTATACAGGATGGTGTTTGCCCTTTCCTGTGTCACTGAGTCAGCAGCCTGTTCTTTTTCATTAGTTTATAACGAAAAGTTCCAGGCCTCGATCTGGACTCTCATCTAATGCCAAACAAAGCCCGTGCACTTTGGTCCTTTATACCATATTCCCGTCATGCTTTGGCAAGTAAGCCTGGGCACTGAGCCTGAGCTAATAAGTCTGTCAACAGCAAGCTCTGACGACACTCCCCACTCAGCATCAGTCTCTGGACTCAGCAAGATTGAAGTGATTTGCCAAGGGTCCCACAGCAAGTCAGAACTGGTGCTTTAGGCTTGTACAAACTTATCCTGCTTGCCCTGGGTGAAGCTTCGTCTCTGAAGCAGCAATTATTATCCTTCTAGAGATCCTGGACCACTCTGAGAATCTGATGAAAATGATGGATCCCATCCCCTTAAAAAGCTAGGCGTACACAGCTACACAGACAATTTCTGGAGGTTCACAGACCCTCCCTTTAAAGCTCATCTGTAAACCTACTCGGGAACCCTGGGCTAAGAATCCCTGCCTTAGAAGCAAAGTTGAAAATAAGTAAATTATTACCAAGATACTTTTAATTATTTTGAATAGGTAATAGACACACCTGAGGAAAAATACTAAAATAAAAGAGTACAAATGAGTATTAGATCGTCTCTCTCCTAGTTCTATCTTTTAGCATCTCAATTCCCCTGACCGGATGCATCCACTCCTAACAGATTCTCCTATAGACATCCAGAGATGGAGTGTGTATGTGTGTGTCTGTCACCTTTCTTTTCACCCACAAAGTAGCATACTGTACACATTATTCTATTTCTTGTTGCCTTACCCTCCTATGCTTGCACAGCTGGCTCTTACTGATGAACACTTAGGGATGTTTTCATCTTTTCCCATAAAGAAACTACCGCCCTGGATAACCTCGAGCATCCCTGTTTGTGCTCATTTCGGAGTATATCTGTAGCAAAAGCTCCCAGAAGTGGGATTGAGGGTCCAAGGACCCGTGCCTTTTACATTTAACAAACTTTCCAAATTGCCCTCCAAAGGGATTCTACCAATTCACACTCTCACCAACAAAATCACCAAGTATTTTAATAACACTGCCACGTTTTCCCCAGGACTGGAAGTATTAATTTTTCACTTAAAAAAAAGAAATCCACTACATGAAATGCTTTCTGGCTTCTCTTGACTAATCCAAGTTATTCCACAAATTATTCTCACAAACAAAAACAAATAATCTAATCCATATGTTCACATTTAGCACAGGCCAAAAAAGCAAAGGCAAGCCACAGACAAGCCTTCAGAACCGAACCCTTATCTATCAATGTGGGGCTCTTTCTTGATAATTACCCTTTCATCCCATAATTAATGGATAGACAGACCGATGTCTTATCAGAATCAAAATTTGTTTCAATTCCAAAGGAACCTCATATGAACAACTCAGAAAGAGAAAAGTTTAAAAGATCAAAATCCCCAGGGAAATTAAAAATGCCAAGGCCAGAATCCATTCTCATTTCAATTAGTTCCAGCAAAGAACTACTGAATCAGAGTTTCCAATACTGCTGAAGCAATTGCTCATTAAGGAAAGTTGAGAGAAGGCTCAACCTTGCCGTTTTCCCTTCATGCCGAGCAGAACGTCCCATGCGTTCCGAACTGGACACATGGTACCAAGTACATATAAAAACGAACAAGAAATTTTATTAAAGCACAATACGGGGGAGAAAAATAAACTTGAAACTGGATATATGGGCCAAGATTCTGTCCACGAGGTGCAAGGGACTGAAGCTCAAACTGGCTTCAGGAGAAAAAGTTAAAAACTCAGAAAGAGAATGTGCCCCCTCACCCTCTGTTAAGGCCCTCTGACATTGCACCGTTGCCCAATGGGGTTTATGACTTCCTGTCTTGCCCCAGGGTTACTTCTCTGGGATCCCTTGCCCTGGGTGCTTTCTCAACGGGACACACACTCAGCTACCTTCCGCAGCCTCCTCCTGACCCCTGTCAATGTGCATTGAGTCCCCCCAAGCTCAGCAAATATAGTCAGATTCCTCTGCTGCCCCTGGCTTCAGGCTCCTCCAGGCATGTCCAGATGCCCACCTGGCAAGCTCCCCCAAGCCCTCCCTTGTGTTCTGCTGCTGCAGAACACACACACACACCATCTTTATCCACTCATCTGTTGATGGACATTTAAGTTGTTTCCGTATCTCGGCTATTGTAAATAATGCTGCTGTGAACATGGGAGTGCAGACAGTGATTTCATTTCCTTTGGATAAATACCCGTAAGTGGGATGACTGGATCACAGGGTAGTTAATTTCATGAGAACCCCCATACTGTTTTCCATAATAACTGTATCAATTTACATTCCCACCAAGAGCGCACCAGGGCTCCTTTTTTTCCAAATCCCCATCAATTCTCGTTATCTCTTATCTTTTTTGGTAATAGCCATTCTACCAGGTGTGGGGTGATATCTCATTGCGTCTTGGATGTGCATTTACCCGTGATTAGTGGTACCGAGCTCCGCTAAGCTTGTGGCGATCTGTTCCACCGCAATGGAAAGCTAGCCTTTGAGAAGCAGGAGAGGTTGCCTGATGGCTCTGTGCATCTCTGAGCTTCCAGTCAGCTGAGGAGGAGAGGCTACCTGTTGGTTAGGATGAGCCTGGGAGAAAGTGCCTGGGCTCAACGTGTTAATGGACGCAAGCTGGAAGGCAGCCACCACCAACAGGATGAAAATGGAGACCACCGAGCCACACAGCTGGTCAGGTGACACAAGGAAAACTGTAAGCCCAGATGTACTGCAGAGGCTGGAATATCCAGATCCTCCCCTGTCTTTCTTTTGCCTCTAGTTTATTCTAAGGCAAGACTCCTTACCATGCCCACAAGCCCCTGCAAGGGCTTACCCTGCTGACCTCCCTGACCTCCTTCCTCTCCACACTGCCCCTTCACAGATATATTATTATTTATTTATTTATTTATTTATTTATGCTGCATTGGGTCTTCATTGCTGCATGCAGGCTTTCTCTAGTTGCGGTAAGCGGGGGCTACTCTTGGTTGTGGCGCACGGGCTTCTCATTGCCGTGGCTTCTCTTGTTGCAGAGCACGGGCTCTAGGTGCACAGGCTCAGTAGTTGTGGCACACGGGCTTAGCTGCTCCACGGCATGTGGGATCTTCCTGGACCAGGGCTCGAACCCATGTCTCCTGCATCGGCAGGCGGATTCTCAGCCATTGCACCACGAGGGACGTCTCCACAGATACATTCTTATCTCATCAGCTTTATTTCAGTGCCTGGAACATACCAATCTCTTCCCACGTCTAGGCCTTTGCAATGTATGTTCCCTCTGCCTAGAATGCTCTTCTCTTGGCTCTTGCTTTGAGTGGCTCCTTAGTTAGGTCCAGCAGAAATGTCACTTCTTTTATTAGAAGGCTTTCAAGAAGCCTTCTCCAAATGCTCCATCCAAAGGAGGTCCCTCCTTCTCATACTCTGTCTCTGCACCCTGTTTCTTTCCACCGCAGCACTCATGAGAATTTGCATTTAGATTATGTATTCGGTTGTTTGCTTTTTCACTGTCTATCTTTATCACTAGGAAGTACGCACCTGTGGCAGCTGGGATTGTGTCTGCCTATTTAATCTCTGCTTCCCCAGGACCTAGCAGGGTGCCAGGCCCTAGAAGACACTCGATCATTTTAAGTGGACAAATGGCCTTCCTACCTGCGCAGAAGTGCTCCCCTGCCATCCCTTTCCCCTCCTCTCATAAGACCAGCAAGGCCCAGAGCCTTCAAAGTTCTGCTTTCTGAATCCCAGACATGCTCTTCCCAAGTCCTGGTGATCATTCACCAAGGTAGAACTATTGATTAGCCCCATTTTACAGATGAAGAAAACGAGTCTCAGAGAAATGAAGAGATCACAGAGCACCTGAAATAGCAGACCCAAGACTTGGACCCACTTCCGTCCGATTCCAAAACCCATGTTCCTCCCATGAGCGTCTGTCACCTCCAGTTTTCCAGAGAAGGCTTCTCGAGAAATCCTAACATCCCGAGTACTCACAGCAGCCAGTCCATGCCAACCCAGGTGGAGGAGAGAAGGGTAAGAGAAATCTGGCTGAAAGGAATTTGAGGCAGCTTCCAAGGCAACAGGCAGAGGAGGCGTCCCCACCAGAGGAAAGGGCTCCCTGGAGACTGTGGGCTCCGTACAGATACTGGCTCGGTCCTGCTCAAGGCTGCACCTTCAGAGGTAAGAATAGTGCCTGGTATGTGGTGGGCATTCAGTAAATATGGTTGAAAGAACTTAAAATGCTAATATCAAACTGTTAGGAGTTCATAGGTAGGTAACACAGCAAGGGTCTCAACTTGAGTAGAATCCCCACACATACGGGCAGGCTTGCCAAGCATCTCAGTTATATTGGGGTTTCTCAACCTGGACGCTACGGACATTTGGTGCCAGGTCATTCTCGTCATGGGGGCTGCCCTGTGCGCCATAGAAGTGAGCAGCATCCCTGGCCTCTACTTTAGAGGCCAGCACACGTCCCCCTCCACGTGGTAACAACCACCAATGTCTCCAGACATTCCCAGAAGTCCCCTCGGAGGGCAAAATCACCTTCCTAATTCATGAGAACCACTGACTTACGTGCAGTGGAGCCTAATCCTTATTGAAACATGGGCTCAGACCCTCCGAGATTTTTGCCAGAACAAGGAAATAAGCTACCAGGATGCTTGGCTTGCCTTCCTTTCTTGTATAAAGTTGACAATCTCTGTTTCAAGAGGGAGGGAATCAAGAAGACTTTGCAGGTCACCACGAGGCAACTGACTCAGGACACCACTGGGGCTAGTGGGGGGCTTGGAGCTACAGTCATGTTGATTCCTAGGGAAGCTGCCAAGGTAAATTTTCCAAGTGTGTGGCTAGGTAACATCTGAACTTAATCTGAAATGAGGTTTCACTGCCTTTTCTCACCTTGGGATAAAAAAAAATTTTTTTTTTGTTCAGCCTAAATCGGAGTCTCTAACACATAAAATGAGAGATTCTTGAACAGAAGGAGTAAGCCATACTACAAACCACAAAAAGATAGTGGGGGAAGGATACTTCCTCCATCTGAAATGCTGCCGGATTAAAAAAACACAAAGATCAAGGTTTCTCTTACTTTGGGGGTGTGATCTTTCTAGGAACAAGCAGTGCAGAAAACATGGATAAATCAAAAGAATTTTCTAAGTGGCACCGTGAAAGCTCTGTGCACTTAGAATCTCATTCTCCCAAGAGTTTTTTATCTGAATTGTTAAATACGCTAATCAGTCCAGCAGAACTGATGCCACCTTCCTCGTGAACCTTGAGGAAAAGCACAGACTGAGTCCCAAACAGACTTTCACACCTGCCCATCCTCCACTCTTTCCAATGTAAAGAGGAATGAAAGTGTTTCCATCTTAAATGTCAGGCCTGCTCCGTGGGGGTCATCAACTCGGCAGAACATCAGAGGAAACACCAATCACAGGAGGGTTTTCTACTCCAGGTTGTGAAAGAAAAGCTCAGGTTGGAGTTCACGGAGCATTTTGCTTAAACGTGACCTATTACTTATAGACAAGGGAGCAGGTAGCGGTGAGAGGGCTCTCGAGAGTGAGTTTTAAAATAGGATTCTGATATCTGGAACATTTTCTTCTGACAGAATCTTAAGGAGGATCTCAATAAAAAGCAGATACAAGAGGAGCCTCTGGGACTTCCGTGGTGGTCCAGCGGTTAGGACTCTGCACTTCCAATGCGGGGGGCGAGGGTTCTATCCTTGGTCGGGGAGGAAGTTCCGCACGCCACACAGTGCGACCGAAAAAAAAAAAGGCTTTTTCAGAGAAACGGGAGGTCTAGAAATCCACCCCAGGCAACACTTCGCACCAGCACCTTCCCCAAAACCTCACCGTGATCTGCCAAAACAACTTGGAACTCTGTGCTCTGGGGGACTGGGTCTTTTCCCTTCGGCACTGGGTTGCTCCATGGATTTCCAATAAACTGTCCTTGCATTGTGAGCTCGTTTCTCTGTCCACCTGCTCCCACTCGGTGGCCTGGGAGCTGATTCTAGAGACTGGCTCACGAAAGTCCCCTGTCGCAGCCAATGGGAGGCAACAACAGGAGGTCCAAGGGCAGGAGGAGAGAGCAGTCAGGACATTTCTTCCCCACGGGCTCCCAGGATTAGTGAGCTCGGGCTAGTTTTGAAAATGGCTATCTAAGCCCAATTTTCTAAGTCTGTTGCCATTTCAAACACCGTGGTTCGGATTTGGGGCTGAGAAATGTGGTCCCTGATATCAGTGTGCCTTAAGTTCGATCCTTCCCTGAAGAACACTCACATTTTTTTACCTGGAAGTGGAATCTACTCTGTTGGTTGCCTGAGAGACAAAATGCACCGCTTTGTACCATTTAAATGTTAAGAGGGCTCAGACATTTTTCTGCAGAAAGCCTATTTCCCTGGCACTGAGTTCCCCAGTTCTCCCAGTTTCACAGGTTAGGGAGTTCTCTTTCATTAGAAAGTTTTTTAGAAAATGTTAGGGATGGATTTCATTTATATCAATTTCTTGCTGTGCTTTCTACTAAATTCCAAATTAATGCCAGCCCAGGGTTTAATAGATCAGATCCCCGAGGTCACCGTGACCGCTATTAACTGAGCACTAGCTTTGCGCAAAGCATGTTCTATTCACTGTCTCTCATGCTCCTAAAACTCCCAAGGTAAGCAGCATTCTTCCCAATGGAAAAACTGAGGCTTCGCAATAAGTGAAGTCACTTAGAAGAGCTAGAATTGGAACTTCTATGGTCCTGAAGCCCGAATCTTTTGTACATATGGGGAATGACTGTTAAGGGGTATGAGGGTTCTTTTTAGGGTGATGAAAATGTTCTGAAATTAGATCATGGTAATGATTGTACAACTTTCTGAACAGAAGAAAACCACTGAATTGTATACTTTAAAAGGGTGAATCTCATGGCATACGAATTACGTCTCAAAAAAAATATCTTGAACAGCACCCAGAACAATGCTTGGCTAAGGGCTAAGGAAGTTTTCATTAAATAAATTAAACTGCAAAAACAATAAATTATTATTTCAGATTTTAAAATCCTTATTCATCAAATCCTTCGGCCACCCCACCACACGAGATTTTTCAGAATTGTCTTCAATCCTTCAGAGCCTTCACCCTCTCGCCACTTTCCCATATTTTCTGCGATCCCTCCCTCCCAGTTGGATCCCTTCCAACTCCAAATTTCCCTCTTCCTGTTATACGAAGAAATCCTGCTTTATGTAAGTTGGTGCAGCCACTGTGGAAAACAGTATGGAGGATACTCAGAAAACTAAAAATAGAACTACCGTATGATCCAGCACTCCCACTCCTGGGCATATATCCAGACAAAACTATAATTCAAAAAGATACCTGCAGAAGATGGCAGTGTAGAAGGACGTGCTCTCACTCCCTCTTGCGAGAGCACCAGAATCACAACTAACTGCTGAACAATCATCGAGAGTAAGACACTGGAACTCACCAAAAAAGATACCCCACATCCAAAGACAAAGGAGAAGCCACAATGAGACGGTACGAGGGGTGAAATCAAAATAAAATCAAGGGGGCTTCCCTGGTGGCGCAGTGGTTGAGAGTCCGCCTGCCGATGCAGGGGACACGGGTTCATGCCCCAGTCCAGGAAGATCCCACATGCCGTGGAGCAGCTGGGCCCGTGAGCCATGGCCGCTGAGCCTGCGCGTCCGGAGCCTGTGCTCCGCAGCGGGAGAGGCCACAACAGTGAGAGGCCCACGTACTGCAAAAAAAAAAAAAAAAAAAAAAAAAAAAAAAAACCTAGAGACAAATGACAATGAAAACACGACAATCCAAAACCTATGGGATGCAGCAAAGGCAGTTCTAAGAGGGAAGTTTATAGCAATACAAGCCTACCTCAAGAAACAAGAAAAATCTCAAAGAAACAATCTAACCTTACACCTAAAGGAACTAGAGAAAGAAGAACAAACAAAATCCAAAGTTAGCAGAAGGAAAGAATCATAATGATCAGAGCAGAAATAAATGAAAGAGAAACAAAGAGGGGCTTCCCTGGTGGCGCAGTGGTTGAGAGTCCGCCTGCCGATGCAGGGGACACGGGTTCGTGCCCCGGTCTGGGAGGATCCCGCATGCCGCGGAGCGGCTGGGCCCGTGAGCCATGGCCGCTGAGCCTGCGCGTCCGGAGCCTGTCCTCCGCAACGGGAGAGGCCACAACAGTGAGAGGCCCGCGTAACGCATAAAAAAAAAAAAAAAAAAAAAAAAAGAGAAACAAAGAAAACAATAGCAAAGATCAATAAAATTAAAAGCTGGTTCTTTGAGAAGATAATCAAAATTGATAAACCATTAGCCAGACTCATCAAAAAAAAGAGGGAGAGGACTCAAGTTAGTAAAATTAGAAATGAAAAAGAAGAAGTTACAACAGATACCGCAGAAACACAAAGCATCCTAAGAGACTACTACAAGCAACTCTATGCCAATAAAATGGGCAACCAGGAAGAAACAGAAAATATGAACAGACCAATCACAAGTAATGAAATTGAAACTGTGATTTAAAATCTTCCAACAAACAAAAGTCCAGGACCAGATGGCTTCACAGGTGAATTCTATCAAACATTTAAAGAAGAGCTAACACCCAACCTTCTCAAACTCTTCCAAAAAACTGCAGAGGAAGGAACACTCCCAAACTCATTCTATGAGGCCACCATCACCCTGATACCAAAACCAGACAAAGTTACTACAAAAAAAGAAAATTACAGACCAATATCACTGATGAATACAGATGCAAAAATCCTCAACAAAATACTAGCAAACAGAATCCAACAACACATTAAAAGGATCATACACCATGATCAAGTGGGATTTATCCCAGGGATGCAAGGATTCTTCAACATACGCAAATCAATCAATGTGATACACCATATTAACAAATTGAAGAGCAAAAGTCATATGATCATCTCAATAGATGCAGAAAAAGCTTTTGACAAAATTCAACACCCATTTATGATAAAAACTCTCCAGAAAGTGGGCATAGAGGGAACCTACCTCAACATAATAAAGGCCATATATGACAAAACCACAGCCAACATCATTCTCAATGGTGAAAAACTGAAACCATTTCCACTAAGATCAGGAAGAAGACAAGGTTGCCCACTCTCACCACTATTATTCAACATAGTTTTGGAAGTCCTAGCCACAGCAATCAGAGAAGAAAAAGAAATAAAAGGAATCCAAATCGGAAAAGAAGAAGTAAAACTGTCACTGTTTGCAGATGACATGATACTATACATAGAGAATCCTAAAGATACCACCAGAAAACTACTAGAGGTAATCAATGAATATGGTAGGGTTGCAGGATACAAAATTAATGCACAGAAATCACTTGCATTCCCATACACTAATGATGAAAAATCAGAAAGAGAAATTATGGAAACACTCCCATTTACCACTGCAACAAAAAGAATAAAATACCTAGGGAGACAAAAGACCTGTATGCAGAAAACTATAAGACACTGATGAAAGAAATTAAAGATGACACAAACAGATGGAGAGATATACCATGTTCTTGGATTGGAAGAATCAATATTGTGAAAATGACTATACTACCCAAAGCAATCCACGGATTCAATGCAATCCCTATCAAATTACCAATGGCTTTTTTTTTTTTTACAGAACTAGAACAAAAAAACTTAAAATTTGTAGGGAGACACAAAAGACCCCGAATACCCAAAGCAGTCTTGAGGGAAAACACAGAGCTGGAGGAATCTGACTCCCTGACTTCAGACTATCCAAGCTACAGTAATCAAGACAATATGGTACTGACACAAAAACAGAAATATAGATCAGTGGAACAGGATAGAAAGCCCAGAGGTAAACCCACGTACATATGGTCACCTTATTTTTGATAAAGGAGGCAAGAATATACAATGGAGAAAAGACAGCCTCTTCAGTAAGTGGTGCTGGGAAAACTGGACATCCACATGTAAAAGAATGAAATCAGAACACTCCCTAACACCATACACAAAAATAAACTCAAAATGGATTAAAGACCTAAATGTAAGACCAGACACTATAAAACTCTTAGAGGAAAACATAGGAAGAACACTCTTTGACATAAATCACAGCAAGATCTTTTTTGACCCACCTCCTAGAGTAATGGAAATAAAAACAAAAATAAACAAATGGGACCTAATGAAACTTCAAAGCTTTTGCACAACAAAGGAAACTATAAACAAGATGAAAAAACAACCCTCAGAAGGGGAGAAAATATTTGCAAATGAATCAAAAGACAAAGGATTAATCTCCAAAATATATAAATAGCTCATGCAGCTCGATATTAAAAAACAAACAACCCAATCAAAAAATGGGCATGAGACCTAAATAGACATTCCTCCCAAGAAGACATACAGATGGCCAAGAGGCACATGAAAGGCTGCTCAACATCACTCATTATTAGAGAGATGCAAATCAAAACTACAATGAGGTATCACCTCACACCAGTTAGAATGGGCATCATCAGAAAATCTACAAACAACAAATGCCGGAGAGGGTGTGGAGAAAAGGAAAGCCTCTTGCACTATTGGTGGGAATGTAAATTGATACAGCCACTATGGAGAAGAGTATGGAGGTTCCTTAAAAAACTAAAAATAGAACTACCATATGACCCAGCAATCCCACTACAGGGCATATACTCAGAGAGAACCATAATTCAAAAAGACACGTGAACCCCAATGTTCACTGCAGCACTATTTACAACAGCCAGGTCATGGAAGCAACCTGTCCATCAACAGATGAATGGATAAAGAAGATGTGTTACATACATACAATGGAATATTACTCAGCCATAAAAAGGAATGAAATTGGGTCATTTGTAGATACGTGGATGGACCTAGAGACTGCCATACAGAGTGAAGTAAGTCAGAAAGGGAAAAACAAATATCATATATTAACACATATATGTGTAATTTAGAAAAATGGTACAAAAGAACTGGTTTGCAAGGCAGAAATAGAGACACAGATGTAGAGAACAAACGTATGGACACCAAGAGAGGAAAGCAGGGGCGGGGGGAGGGATGAACTGGGAGATTGGGATTGACATGTATACACTGATGTGTATAAAACAGATAACTAATAAGAACCTGCTGTATAAAAAAATAATATAAAATAAAATTCAAGAAAAAAAATACATGCACCCCTATGTTTAGCAGCACTATTTACCATAGCCAGGACACGGAAACAACCCAAATTTCCATCGGCACATGAGTGGATAAAGAAGATATGGTACATATATACAGTGGAATACTACTCAGCCATAAAAAGTGAAATGTCATTTGCAGCAACATGGATGCAACTAGAGGTTATTATACTAAGTGAAGTAAGTCAGAAAGAGAAAGACAAATACCATATGATATCACTTATATGTGGAATCTAAAAGATGACACAAATGAACTTATCTATGAAACAGGAACATAATCACGGACATAGAGAACAGACTGGTAGTTGTGAAGGGGCAGGGGGTGGGGGAGGGATGGAGTGGGAGGCTGGGGTCAGCAGATGTAAGCTATTATAGAGAGAATGGATAACAAACAAGGTCCTACTGTATAGCACAGAGAACTATATTCAATATCCTATGATAAACCATAATGGAAAAGAATATTTTTTAAAAGAATGTATATATATATATATATATGTGTGTGTGTAACTGAGTCACTTTGCTGTACAGCAGAAACTAACACAACATTGTAAATAAACTATACTTCAATAAAAAAAATTTTTTAATTAAAAAAAGAAATCCTGCTTTCCCGAGGCCCTTCGCTCCAATCCAGTACCATGCTCATTTTTGTGTATCCAAACCAAGAATCAAAGCACCTTCCATTTAACAAGATTCCACCCTGATTAAAAAGCAATTCTGATTTATGTTTTTTTCTCTTTTTCTTATGCAAGTTATTGTAATAGAGACAATACGTGTCTTCTCTTTTTCTTTTTTCTTTTTAAAGAATTCAGAGGATAGAGTGGAAAAGGAAAAAGTGAGTCAGTAAGCCAGAGACTGAGGAAGCACAGATGGGACTGAAAAACTACGAACTTTTTTCTTCTCGTTCACCTTTTCTCCCCATCGATGACAAATTGCAGACACCTTTTGGCCTCAGGACTTTGTATTTACTGTTCCCTCTACATAGAATGCTTTTCCCTCAGGAAGCCACATGGCTTACTATCATAATCCACGCAGATCTCTGATCAAATGTCCCCACTTTGTGACATTCCCAGGGTTCCCTGATAGCATCTCATCCCTGACACCCACGATCCCTCTCGCCTGCCTTCTTTCCTCTCAACAGCTTGCATTATGATCTGCCATCCTATGTAGTTCAGTATTTGCTTGTTTAGGGTCTCTCGCCCCACTAAAATGTCAGCCCTCTCAAGGCAGTCTTCCGTCTTTCTTATTCACAACGGTATCCCCAGCACCGAGAACAGTGTCTGGTACATAGTAAGACGCTCAGTAAATATTATTCGGGTGAATGAATGAATGAATAAATGAATGACACAAGAAGCTAATTTTCAACAGGTGTTCTAGACAAGGGGTCATATTTTGCACAGAAGGCAGGTATTACTCTACGTTGGGTGATATGCCAGTTCATCTGTATTATTTCCCTGGGTACCATGGAGACCTCTAAGAAGCCATTGTTCTGAAATACAATTACAGGGGAAAATTAGTCACTTAATTCAAAAGTGTTCATGCTTCTGTATAATAATTTGATGTGAAAAGAAAGACGTGGAAAGATATTAGTCTTATTGTCAGCACACTTTTTTAAGTTTTTAAAAATCAAGTCTCCTCTGTGCTTGTCTTGCCATTTCATCCATCAGGTTGAGAACTCCCCAAGGGAAGGGCCAGGCGGGAGCAGGTTTCAGGACAGCGCTGAGTGTCTGGGGAGGGGCTGGATGTCAGCTTTTCCCTGAGTTCTGTGAGCTGTCCCAGCAAATTATCAAACCCAAGGAGGGGGTCACGGGAACCCTGATTTACAGCCGGTTGGTCAGAAGTACAGCTGACAACCTGGGACTTGCAATTTGGCATCTGAAGTGGGGTCAGTCTTGTGGGATGGAACCCTGAACTTGTGGGATCTGACACTAACCCTACGTAGAGGGAGGCAGAACTGAATTGAGTTCTAGGACATCCAGTTGAGAACTGGTTGGTGTGGGGGCGGGAAATACCTACACTTCTGGACCCAGAGGTGAGAACTAGAAGAAAAACATGATAGCCCTTTTCTCTCAGACCAGCCGGGACTATGGAAGCAGAAACTGGGCGTGGGGCCCAGCATTCCTGTTCTCACAAGCCCAACAGGCGACTCTGGTACGAACTCAAGTCTGAGACCATTGCTTGCTTCCCCCTGGGAAGTCCCCGAGGGTCTAACCCTCCTCCAGGTAGTCTAGTATCCACGACTCTCCCTGGGCAGCATTGTCCCATCTGGGCTCACAGCACCAATCTCCAACAAACCCCAGCGTTCACCTCCAGAGCTCAAAATAATATGTTGGTACCATTATTCCTGATTTAGGTAACACATATTACCTCCCCGCCAAGATGACTTAGCCCATAACTTCCCCTCTCCATCTCAACTTTTGATATTTATAGTTCTGTGACTCTCCAGAATTTTAGATGATACGCTCAATCCTCTATTTCTTGTTCCATCAACAAGGGGATCCTGGACCCCCTGCTTTATAAGATGCTCATTAGCTCCCA
This sequence comes from Phocoena sinus, assembly GCF_008692025.1. Classification (NCBI taxonomy): domain Eukaryota; kingdom Metazoa; phylum Chordata; class Mammalia; order Artiodactyla; family Phocoenidae; genus Phocoena; species Phocoena sinus. Next base: position 6,407,551 of record NC_045777.1, on the reverse strand, counting down.
TCCCCTCCCCGCCCTTCTCCTCCCTCCAATCCATGTCACAACTGCCCAAGACTCCTTTGCTTTTATGTTTCTAAACAGATCTTATTTACAGTTCATTCCCTCTCAAGGCAGTCTTTTTTCTTTCTTATTCACAGAAGTACCCCCAGCACCGAAAACAGTATCTGGTACATAGTAAGATGGCCGGTAAATATTTATTGGGTGAATGAATACATGTACAAATAAACGAATGACATGAGAAGCTAATTTTCAACAGGTGTTCTAGACAAGGGGTCATATTTTGCACAGATGGCAGGTATTACTCTACACTGGGTGGTATTCCAACGTAGAGTAACACCTGCCATCAGGTATTACTAAACTTACAAGCTAAGTCTAAACACTGAAAACCAGTGAATAGCCTTTATATTACTACGAGAGTATGTGTGTAAAGAGCATGGCACAGTGTTTGGCAAGAGTAAGCCCTCCATCAATGGTAGTTGATTATTATTTTCATGACAAGCTAAATATTGTTCAGGTTGGTAGCCAGACTCCAAAGTGGTCCCCAGTGATGCTCACCTCCTGGTATTCACGTTTGTGTGTAATCTCCTCCTACACTGAATAGGGTTGACCTATTTGACAAATGGGATGTTGCAGAAGTGACAGTGTGTAATTTCCAAAGCTAGGGTACAAAGAGCATCGTAACTTCTGCCTTGTTCTCTTGGGATTCCTTGGGCTGGGAAAAGCCAGACACCATATTGTGAGGACACTCAAGCTGCTCTGTGGAGAGGAACCTCCAGCAGTCGACACCAACTGGCCTGCCATGTGAGTGAGCTACTTTGGAAGGGGATCACCCAGCCCCAATGAAATCTTCACATGATGCTAGCCCTGGCCTATGTGTTGACTGCAACCTCATGAAAAATTTTGAGTCAGAACCACCAGGTTATGAATTCCTGACCCAAAGAAACTATAAGCGATAATAAATGTTTATTATTGTTTTAAGCCACTAAGCATTGGGGTAACTTGTTACGCAGCAATAGATAACTACTACACTTTACTGTAGTGTCAGCCATCCTATTGAAGGGCCATATTTCACAGTACATGACTAATTCCAAACGACATTATTCTAAGTCAGATAAAAAGATGCATCTCGGGACTTCCCTAGTGGTCCAGTGGTAAAGAATCTGCCTTCCAATGCAGGGGATGCGGGTTCGATCCCTGGTCAGGGAACTAAGACCCCGCATGCCACAAGTACTGAGCTTGTGCGCCTCAACTAGAGCCCATGAGCCACAAACTACAGAGCCCATGCACTCTGGAGCCCGCGCACCACAACTACAGAGCTGCCCTGGAGCCTGCGTGCCATAACTAGAGAAAAGAAAACCCACACACCACAACTAGAGAGAAGCCCGCATACCACAACGAAAGATCTAGCATGCCTCAACAGAGACCCTGCGTGCTGCAACTGAGACCCGACACAGCTGAAAATAAATTAAATAAATACATACATAAACGTAGGGGGGGAAAGAAAAAAAAAAAAAGATGGGTCTCTTTCAACCAAAGTGGTCCTTTCAGCCTGTGCTGAGACTTGGTTTTAATTATCTACAAAATGCTTTCTTGATCCTAGTGGCAAAAATCAAAGCCAATTCTCTATTCTAAGTTACAGGTCAGCATCTCACTGAGAGCTTTCAGCTTAGTCATTTTAACAAAGGGGAAGGCTTTCCAGAGCTCAGCCTTGCACCACACTGCCTGCTCCCTCCCACCTCTAAAGCACTGCAGAAAATCACCTAAGTATTGATAGCTTGCTAAACTATACCCCAGACCCCACTCCCAGGGATTCTGAATCAGTGGCTGCAGCCTGGACCCAGGAATCTGCTTTGTAAATAAATAGTCCCCCAGGTGACTCCGATATAGGTAGAGATGCTCTGAGAGAAAAGATGCTCTAAAGGCTGGCGTCTCCTCTCCCCTGATCCATTAGCTGAGCCGTCACAGCTGGTGAGATGGGAATAACACTGAAAGCATTTGCCAGCATGGTTTTGAGCCAGGCCTTCTCCAAGTCTGAAGTCAGGGGACGGCAAGCTGAGCGTCACTGCGCAAAACATATACAGTCACAATCCTTTTATCTGTTTCAGAAAAGATCCACCAGTGAATAACTCAGAGAAAAGTTCCTCTGGAAGAATCAGTAGCCATTCCTACCTCTTGTAGGCTTTTTATTTCTTTCCCCGTTTTGAAAATCTGAGGGAATTACATCTGCTTCACTATATCAGATGTTCGGGACCGAGACTGTTTTTTAATAGCTCTTTAGAGTCTCATGGACAATGCAGGCAAAACAACACGGAAACCTTGAAAATCTGAAGTGTGAAAAGAAGAGCTGGTTCTTTCCTGCTACCTCGCTTACCTCTCTCAGGGACGCTGATTCAAAATTATCATTTCCTGGCCCTAGTCAATACCCATTGATTATTCACCACTGCAGTTATTAAAGCAGGTTGATGTGAGAAAGCTAGAGCTCGGCTGGTGCGAAGCACAAAGATTCTATTTTCAAACAAGACCAGAGATAATCTTGATCAAAGAAACCCATGGATGCAAAACTGAAAGTCCGCACCCCAAGAGGCAAGCCCGCATAGATGCAGAGACCCTTTGAGAGTAGTCACAATAAATCATTCTCTACACTCACATTCAATCAGTATCTATAAATTCTCTAAGATTTACATGTGCCAAGATTGCTGCAAGCAGAAAACCAAGATTTGTTTCTATTCCATAGTCTTTATCGCATTGTTTGCAAACTGGTGATTCCTGGGGCCCCATCTGGAGCTCAGAAATATTTGGTTACACCTGTAGAGGTTGTTTGTTTGTTTGAATTCATTGCCAACGTTTTAAAATCAGGAGATTTTACACTCAATGCAGATGGCAAGCCTGGGTCAGTGAGCATTTTCTGTGTAATAACCATTTATTGTCCCATGATTCTGGCGTTCAGGAATTTGGGCTGGGCTCAGCCAGGCGGCTCTGCTGGTCTGGGCTGGCTTGACTGATCTCTGCCAGCCATGTTCATGTGTCTGTGGTCAGCTGCCGGATCAGATGCGGGCTGGCTGGTCTAGGGTGGCCTCAGCTGGGACAGTTGGCTCTGTTCCACCTTGGTCTCTTCCTCCATCAGGCTAGCCCGGGCTTGTTCACAAGGCAATCACGGGTTCCCAGAGCAAGGGCAGGTGTGCAAGGTCTGGATGCCTGGGCTCAAAACTCACACACCATTACTTAAGCCGAATTCTATTGCCCAAAGCAAGTCACAGGCCAGCCTAGATTCAAAGGGTGGAAAAACAGACTCTACCTCTGGATAGGAGGGGAAGAAGTTGAGGCCGATTTTGCAATTTTACACACAGCTTATCTTAAGAAATCAACAGATGGAACCACACAGTGTGCTAGAGTATAGAGGCACCTGCCCCCTTAAGGGCTACGTCAGCACCCTTCTGCAGCAGCCTTGCCCTTGTGATTCATTTACACAACGGTCTGGCCCTGAGGGCATGGCAGGGTTTGCCATTCCTGATCCCAGAAGAAGCTCCCACCTTGTGTATCCCAAAGATCCGCCCCCAGCCATGACCGCACGCACTGTCAGTACCCTGGAATCACTTTTCACTTCTCAGAAAACATCTTTCTGTTTACCCTGTCTCCCTTCCCCCCAATAAATATCCCATTTTCTGCTGGGAGAATTAATGGGGGAAGGGGATGTGAAAGGGGGAAGGAGGGTGACTCTTCAGTAGTTGGAAGACTCAGGAAAAGATCAGCTTTGGAGCCAACAGACTTGGGTTCTCCTTGTAGCTCCAAGACCCCATGAACATAGTGTCTCTAAGCCTGTTTCTCATCTGTAAAACCGTCCCTGCTAAGTTTGCTTACTTCTTCTTGAAAATGCATTATGTTCGTTGATCCATACATTTTGCATAAATATGGACTTTTTTTTTTTGCAGTACGCGGGCCTCTCACTGTTGTGGCCTCTCCTGTTGCGGAGCACAGGCTCCGGATGCACAGGCCCAGCGGCCATGGCTCACGGGCCCAGGCACTCCACGGCACGTGGGATCCTCCCGGACTGGGGCACGAACCCGTGTCCCCTGCATCGGCAGGCGGACTCTCAACCACTGTGCCACCAGGGAAGCCCTGGGCCCATTTTTGATGTAACAAAGTTAGGCAAAAAAACAAAAAGGAAACAAAAGCAACGACAACCCAGAAAAGCACTCAGAGAAATGAGTGGTTAAGGTTATTTCCCGGCTCAGCCGTGAGTTTACACCAGGCTTCCTACAAAAACCAATTCAGGACTCATGTGCAGAAGCGACTTGCTGAAAGATCCAGAGACTTAATGGCCCAGGGAGCTGCTTTATGTCCTTGCATTTACAAACTGTAACTTGCCTCAAAGCTCAGAATCCCTGGCAATGCCTGCCTCTCCTTGGTGGGAGCCTTGGGAGGGCCTGCAGCGCCCCCTGCTGGGTGAGGGCTCCTGGGACAGGGTCACCCGGGGCTCAGAGCAGGGTTATTGAGGTAAGTCCGGGACAGATCCTCACCCTAAGGGACCTACAAGCATCACTCAGCTGCAAGCCGGTGAAGCCCGGGTCCCCCAACACCCACTTCCCAGGCCCAGCCCTGCAGCTCCTGCCACCTTCAGAGCCCCAGACCACCTTCCCCTTAACCTCCCTAAACCTCAATTCCCTCATTTGCAAAATGGAAATGATGAGAATGCCGACCTCATTGAGGTGCAAATGTGACAATCCAGAGGAAGCCCTCAAAGCCCGGAAGCAGAGTGCACAACAAGTAGCACCTATTAAGGTGAGGCCCGAATCTCCTCTGGATAAGAGTAACGTAACAAGAACCATCTATAGCGGTCCCCTTCCCCACCCACCAGGAGTGTGGGAACAACAAGTACCGGGGATTCACCGTCTGCCAGGCTCCGAGACCCTTAGGTGCATTGAACGTTTTTAAACCTCAAGCATTTCCATAAAGTCCATAACGTTATTATCCCCATTTCACAGGTAAGGAAAACTCAGATTAAGTAACTTGGCCAAACTCAGCTAGAAGCAAGTAGCAGGACTAAAATTCAAAAGCCAGCAACCTGTGTCTAGAAGTAATAAAAACTTTTCTTCCTGGATAGATATTAGCAAGTCAAAACTCTCCCCACCTCCCCCTTTCTTTCCTTGATTATCTATTAAAAAAGGGAAACTACGTGAATCAAATGGCTTTGTTTTCCCCCAAAGACCCTCCGTGTTGCTTTCACTACCTGCAGAGCTCCTCACTGGCCTGGCGGCCCTGGGTATCTGTCCTCATCTTACAGAAAGAAAATGGAGAAGCCAGGTCAGGCTAAGCAGTTCCAATCACTTGCTTGTCACTCCCAGAAGCCAGTGGCGGGTGCCCAGGCCAGAACCCCGCGGTCTAGGCCGCACTGACCTGGTTCAAGACCCCAGTCACGATGCACAAAGCTTGCCAGGGCGTTAGCTTTCGTAGCCTCATTGAAGCCAAGTGAGGGAGGCTAAGGAGAAACGCCTCCAAATTGCCGGGAGACAGATGAGAGACTGGTGAGCACACACACACACACACACACACACACACCTCACACCACACACCACATACACACCACACACACGCCACACATACCTCACACTCACAACACACACACCACACACACACATCTCACACACACCACACACAATTCACACACACCTCACACAACACACACACCACACACACACATCTCACACACACAATTCACACACACCTCACACTCACAACACACACACACATCTCACACCACACACAATTCACACACACCTCACACTAACAACACACACACCACACACAATTCTCACACACAGCTCACACACACCCCTCACACACACACACACCTGGTCAACCAAGAATCAACATCACTTTTCAACGCCCCAGCGTGCTGAGACAAAGGAGGCTCTGAGTTCCCACGAGGTCTCAGGCAGAAGCTTGACTCACCCTGTACGTGGGCGCTTCCCCAGCTCGCCCGGTTCGGCAGATGCCTGTCGGTCTGTCTGTCCATCCGCCCTGAGCGTCAGGACTGGCACGAGGCCCTGGGTTCGCAAGCTCGAGAGTTGCGGAGTGAAATCCGAAACCGACCCCTGTCAGCTGAGGGCCAGGGCAGGCCCAAGAAAGGGGCGGACCCTCCAGATGGGTGGGTGGTGCTTTCAACACGCAGGGAACTTACACACGAGGCTTGAAAGTTGTAACGAGCAGTTCTCCGCCCCGCGCCCGAGAATCTTAAAAGTTTATGTCGAGGCCTTAGCGGGCCTTCGTCATCCAGACTGTCTCAACAACACGTGACTCTCAGGCTGCGTCCTCCAAATGGTTTCCACTGTGCGATGGCGGGCGGAAGGCCGTGGGAGGAGCCTCCAATCGTCGGGGCTTAGTTCAAGGGTCCAGCGGAGGTCACGTCCTCTCGATGACCTCCTCCTACAACCCCGAGCCCTCCCTCTCTTCACCCAACTTCCAGGCTTCGCTCGTGTCTCCCAAGTCCTCCCACGCGGCGCCCAGAGCTCTGCAGACGCCACCCGAGGGGTCTCCGTCTTCCATCTTCCTCCGCCACCCCGACCTCCAGGCGCCAAGCAGAGGGGCCTGTTTAACGTGGTCATCAGATTATGTGGCTTCCCTGATTAAGATCCTTCAATGTAGGGCTTCCCTGGTGGCGCAGTGGTTGGGGGTCCGCCTGCCGATGCAGGGGACACGGGTTTGTGCCCTGGTCCGGGAAGATCCCACATGCCGCGGAGCGGCTGGGCCCGTGAGCCATGGCCGCTGAGCCTGCGCGTCCGGAGCTTGTGCTCCGCAACGGGAGAGGCCACAACAGTGAGAGGACCACGTACCGCAAAAAAAAAAAAAAAAAAAAAAAGATCCTTCAGTGCTTACTCACCGCAGCTAGAATAAAATCGCCTGATCTGGCCCCTGGCAACTTTTCCCAAACCCCTCAAGCCCCTCACTCCTTGCACACCGGCCGCTCAGGCCTCCTCTGACACTCCTGCCCCCAACTTGCCACTCACATCGCTTTCTTCCTCCTTTGGACCTGCACCCAGTTGTCCCTCTGCTTGACCCCTCTTCCCCCTGGAAGCTCCACATCTGCTCCTGGGCACCTTCCAGATGTCCAATGCCTCCTTCTCCGGGAAGCCTTACTGATCACTCCTCGCCCAACACAATTCATGATGCTGTCCTCCCCTGGCTATCTGTTCTCTGCCCATCAGGCCCATCCAACTCGAAGCTCCCTAAGAGCAGGGACCATTTCCAAACCACCCACCTGCATAACCTGGCAGAGTAGAGGGCAGATCGTAGATGTTCAAAAAGTATTTGAGGGAGGGAGGGAGGAAGGGAGGGAGAAAGGGAAGGAATGAGAAGACAGACATGGGAGAACAGTCAGTAATTATTAATGTAATTTGTGATGATAATAGCCAACACCAGGATGGGCCTGCTCTGAGCCTGGCGCTATTCCATGCATTTCACATGTGTTAATGCATTTAATCCTCACCGCGAGTCCCCATCTTACATGTGCAGAGGCTGAGGCTCAAGTGAAGTAACTTGACCAGTGTCCACAGAAAGCAAGCGGTATGGCTCAAGCTTGAACCTGGGCTTCACTCCAGAGTTCGTGCTCTCAGCCTCCAGGAAGGAGGCCCTAGATGTCCATCGCATAGGGGAAAGGACACCCCCTCCGCAGGGAATACAAGGCAGCCGCTTAAAGAAGGATTTCCGTATTTACTGACATGGACAGGTGTCCTTGATGGGACACTGGGTGAAAAAAAGCAAATGAAGGACACGTGTTATAATCCCACTTTTTGGGAAAACATCAGAGAAAACAACAGCCAGATGTGATTGTTCACACACAGAAACGTGGCTGGAAGGACACACAAACCTGGCTGATGCTGGCTACTGCTGGGAGGGCTTCCCGGGTCTCGCTCCAGGCTCGAGGCACACGGAACTCTCCCTCGAGACCTAGCAGGCTGCTCTATCCACAGTCCCAGAGCCCCAACTCCCCAGCCCCTTACTCGGCTTCCGCGTTGCATTTGCTGCTACCTGACGCCAGAGGGCACACTTATTTGTTTGATGCCCGTCTCTGTAAGGGTAAGAATAAATTGAAAAAGAAAGAAGTTGATTCTCCCTGGTGCAAAAAAAGAGGAGAACCTTCGCATTCCCACTCTCCTTTTCTTAGAGCATGTGATTCTTTCTCTGCCCCTTTGAGATGTATGTAAATCTTTTTAAAGGCGAAATAAGCCGCTTGCAGGTTTTTAAAACCCAGGAATGTGTTAAGAGTCTGAGAGCTGTCTCCTTGAAATGTAAACATCAAGGAAGATAGCAGCCTATCTCCTAGGCCAGGTGAGGGTTTAACTTCGGTGACGAGCTCTGTGCTATAATTACATGTTTGTCACAGAGGCACGGGGAAGTGTATTATTCCTTGGGATAAAGACAATTAGCAAGTACAAACGAGGGTGAACTACGTGTGACAGACGGTGCTGTCAAGTCCTCTTACCTGAGAACTAGTTATTTTTTGTCTTTGGATGAAGCATCTGCTCAGCTGCATAAAACAAGGCGCTTGCTTCCCGTCTCTGAGACCTCTTTAGTGAATTGCCCGTGATCTGCATCACGTTCTAGCTTAATGTTTACTCAATAATGAAATTCTTTTCTTTCTCTTCTCCTTTTGTGGAAAGGTTTTCTGTCAGCAGATTTTGTTTTGAATTCTCCCCCACCACCCCTCCCCGCTGGCTTGTCTTCCCCAGTAGAACATAAGCTCTGGGATACCTTGTCTTCCTACTTCACGGCTGTGTGCCCGGCACTGAGGAGGTGCTTAAAATAAAATGAATAAAAGAATAAATGAATGAATGAATAAAAGAAGTTGCTGGCTGTGTCCTTTGAGTTTTCTTTTTTTTTTCATTTTTTACAATGATCAAATGTTACCTATGACAATAATTTTGCTAAAAAACAATTAAACTTTTAAAGACTCCACAGTTGTGCATACAAAAGGCAGCCACTGGTTTGCTTAACAGATATTGATTTTATTTCCTGTTAATCCCCATGCTTCTCAGGCATGAGTCAGCCGTCTTTAAATCATTATTACCAAGTACTTAAGACATTCTTATTAGCAACATATTGAGACATCGAACGAACGAGAAAATCTTCCAACATCATAGTTCCAGCTAATCCAGATCCTTCCCGAGTACCGAGAAGTGATCGTTTCTATCTCCAAGGCAGTCGAGAGGAGATTCTTGGAAAACCGTATCACCACGCTCCTCCTCAACAAGCTGCCGCTTTTCTTGGTGGTGGTTTTACAAGTAGCATCTCTCTCCCTGAGTGGCCTCACTGGACCGCACAGCTCGGGTTCTACGCCCTGTGCCCCCCACCCCGAAGCTTTTATTGGTGTCCAGTTCACACCATTCATACTCTTCTCAGAACGAATGAATGAAAAGGAACAATAATAATAATGGCCACTGTGCTCACCACGATCAGCTTTCGGGAAGGCACTGCATGTGCTGGTCCCTGTGCCGAGCACACACGTGCATGAAATTTCTCTTATTCTTCACAGCAATCTTGTGATATGGTGCTATTATTATTCCCATCTTACAGATGAGAAAACTGAGGTCCCAAGATGTTGAGTGACTTGACCCGGCACACGGTCAGTGCACCATAATGGGGGGACACACCCCCAGGCAATCTGACCCCAAAGCCCCAGCTCTTGGCCCCAAGCCATAAAACACCATTTGTTTCAAAGCGTTGGACTAATCTTCTACCTTATTTGTGGAAACAAGAGAAAACCCAGCCAGGCAGTAACCTGAGGCAGGAGGAACCCGAATTCCTCTTAATAACTCACATTTTCTGAGCTCCTGCCATCAGCCAGGCACTAGGCACAGCACTCAAAAGGTGTCATCCCGGGCTTCCCTGGTGGCGCAGTGGTTGAGAGTCCGCCTGCCGATGCAGGGGACGCAGGTTTGTGCCCCGGTCCAGGAGGATCCCACATGCCGCGGAGCGGCTGGGCCCGTGAGCCATGGCCGCTGAGCCTGCGCGTCCGGAGCCTGTGCTCCGCAACGGGAGAGGCCACAACAGTGAGAGGCCCGCGTACCGCAAAAAAAAAAAAAAAGGTGTCATCCCACTTAAGCCTCACACCAAACTAAGGGAGGTTCATTCACTGCATATCCCAGAGGTGAAGCCTGAGAAACACAGAGAGGTGTCCTGACTTGCCAAGGTGCCACAGTCAGTCAGTGGCTGAGGTGGAATCATATCCAGGTTTCTCCACCTCCACGGCCCATGTTCTTACTGACGATTTTTCCCCCAAATGAGGAAGAAAAGCAGAGGTGATGATCCAATGTCAGCCCAACTTCAGACAAGGACAGAGCTCCCACAGGGTGGGCCACGAGGAGAAAGAGGTCGCTCGGAAGTGGGTGGTGGCAGCTACCGCCGGTGACATTCTCCACGCCCCCCTTGGTGCCTAGCAGAGCCCCGAGCACGACGCGGATGCTGAATTAAAAGTGACTGAACAACTGAGAGCGAATGCACCTCTTCCTACAGAGACCTACAGCGCGTGCCTCCATGGTTCCCAGTTCAGACGTGGTCTGTGGGGCGTGGAAGCCCGTTTTCTCCTCAGCCCTCCTCCTCCCTTCGTTGTGCCCCACAGGCCATCTGTGTCATGATGGAGGGAAGGAGGGTGGAGAGTGAAGCCTTTGTGGGGACTGATACCATGCCCGTCGTGCACACATGGGATTGCTCTTCATTTTTTCAGGAAGTCACAGACACATGTGTCGTTATTCCCATATCACAGGAAAAGAAAGCTGAGGTTAAAGCAGGTTACATACTTTCCTTGGGGCCGCAAGGCTAGTGTCACGAGATCCCAAACTCCACCCTGACCCGTTTGCCTCCAAAGACCCTGCCTCACAGAGGGAGAAGAATCAGTAGGTGCCACACGATGGAAGAAAATGTGCACACGTGGTCAGCACCCAGTAAGTGCGTGTTGATAAGTGAATGGTGAGACTCTTTCAAGGAGAGGGTTACTAACAGGATCTACTGCTACAAGATGTCACTAACGATAGTTCAAGTTATAATAGATAAAAAACTGGAAATCACGTATATATTTATTATAACCCCTATTAGTCAGCTCGGGCTCCCATAACAAAATATCACAAACTGGGTGGCTTAAACAACAGAAATTTATTTTCTCACAGTTCTGGAGGCTGAAAGTCCAAGATCAGGGTGCCAACGAGGTCCGGTTCTTGTGAGCATCCTCTTCCTGGCTTGCTGATTGCTTCTTGCTGTGTCCTCACGTGGCAGAGAGAAAGAGTTCTGGTGTCTCTTCCACTTCTGATAAGGGCACTAATCCCATCATGAGGAACCCACCCTTATGACCTAATCTAACCGTATTTACCTCCCAATGGGCCCATCTCCAAACACGATCATACTGAGAATTAGTGCTTTAACATGTGAATTTGGGGGGAAACACAAACATTCAGTCCATAACACCCATTACCAGGACACTGGATTAAATAAATCATGGAGCACCTATACTATAGAATGCTCTGCAGCTTCTAAATAATAATATTGCACAATTACGGTTTCAACAGGAAAGACATTAGTGACAGATGAAGTGAAAAAGTCACATTATGATGCATATATACAACATCACCCCATTTCTACCAATACTAGGGGTGTGGGGTACTTTGGCAAGATCTGGATCTCACACCCATACCCTGACCAGAGAGCCACCAACCATTGAGATTGGACAGCTTCATACAAACTACAATAGGGAGGGAGGGGCATCTCCAGTAGAAAGAGGGAGCTGGGCAGACAAAATAGACAGAAACGCCAGCCACACTGCCACGTCTTGAGTCCTCACTGTGCCATGCCCGGTTCTACAGGCACTGAAATATATTATCTCCTTTAACTTTCACAGTAACCCTTTGAGATGGGTATTGTTACTCTCACTTCTTGCAAGTGAGGAAACAAGGGACTTAGATCGTTGGAGTCACTTAACAAAGATTCTAAACAGGGCCTGCACCACACCAAAGCTGTGATGTTAACCAACAAATCATGAAACCACAAAGCCTTACTTTTACTGCATTGCCCACTGCTGGCACACAGCAGGTGTTCAGAATGATGAATGCTGATTGGAAATGAACAGAGAGGAGGCAAGAAGTGATGTATGGGCACGGGTAGTTGGATTTGCTTTGGGAAAAGGGACAGAAACAGGAGATGGGGAATGGTGGAGGGAAACAGGGACGTGGGCTGGAGCCATCAGTTAAGACTCAGGCTTCCCCTGAGAAGTAAGAGGCCAGGGTATGTGCCAGGAGAGAAGTCATCAGGGCAGGAAGGAGGACTCCAGGTGAGCAGAAACAGTTTAGAGCAGACACTGCAGAATCTGACAGAGAAAGAGAACTGGAAGAGAACTGTTCTCGTCCTCAGGAAGACTCAGGTACAACCAGAGAATACGTAATGGGAGAAAACGTGGCAATGTGTCCCAAACACTGTTCACTTTCTATTTTATCACAGTTTATCTGCTTGTGCTCCAGAATCTACCTTCCCACATTCTTATAGAAAGGAGCCACAGTGAGTAACCCCGAGGCCCTGGACCCCTGAGCAGATTAACCATGGTTCCCTTGGAAACTGGGAAGAAGTAGTTCCTCCTTTTCCTTCCTCCAGCACCCCGGCCCCCTTTAGGTTTCAGCGCCCTCACACACACACACACACACACACACACTGATGTGTGCCCTTTCCCATGGTACACGTGCACTTCCTGTGTGACACTCACCGCCGTGCACAGGCACACAGCCCTGTCGCACTGCCTGGAGTTACCACCCCCGTCCCCCGGCAGCCACCCCCTCTACCTCCCTGCCAGCAGAACCCCGATTGTGTTCAGGAAGACGATGTGCCTACTCTGACCTAAGCCAGGCCTATTTCTTTTGCTGGATCCTCAAATTCCAGACTCCCTTGCAGCTAAGAGTGTCCTGTGACTCAGCTGTAGCCAGTGAGACAGAAGGGGCTTCTCAAGGTGGGGGTAGGGTCCTGAGGTATTGAACTTGGGCACATCGATCCCCATCTCCTTCCAGTGTAGAACGGCTGAACGGCTGGCAGAACGGCTATAATTTCCCTTTGCACCTAGGTTTCTGGATACGAACTCATTTCTGCCAATTGAATGCACTGGCAGAATATTTCGAAGGCAGAAAGGAGGCGGAGGCATCCTCCTGCGGTTTGGGCTGTTTGCTGCTGGTAAACAAGTGTGCGGAGACGTGGGGTTTTCTGCAGCAGAATTCAGGTGTGCAGTCGCCAGCCCACGGGTGTGGACCGTTAGTTGTGGCCGAGGCAGCCGCCTGACCCTGCTTTCCGGCGTCCAGTGATCTGTTCTGTAGAAACTGGAAAGCAGCTGCAGTGGCAGTTTCCTGATCCTGGGGCCACGGCTCTGGCAGTGTGCTCTAGAATTCATTCATTCCACTGGCCGACCCCTGACACCCACCTAACGGCTTGTGGCTTGTGTCCCCCCTCTTGCCGGCCCGTGTTGCTCTGTCCAGAGAGCCTTTCCTGGGGGGCCAGCCTAATGTCCACTCCTCCAGCTTTTCCAATGGTTTTCCAAGCAACGGTTCCCTGTGGTAAAAAAAAAAAAAATTGTTTTTTCTGCTTAAAATAGCAAAGATCTAGAAGCATTCTGGATCCTCTAGTTTGAACCAAAAAATGCTACCGGGGGGTCAGGCATGACAAAGGGATGAGGATAAGAGGCCTCAGGGAAGGTTTCATTTCTGTGAGCCTCAGTTTCTTCTTCTGCAGAATGGAGACCAAAGATTATTATCTTTATTACAGTTAATGGTTGACTACCGTGGTAGATTGCATTTCCCAAACATGGTCACGACAACATTTCCCATTCCACAAGCCCTTCCACACGTGACCTTGTCACTTCCCGTCAAGTCGGAGGAATCTGACCCCCTCACTCCTGAATCAGGGCTGGGCTGGCCTCTCACTCGCTTGTAACCAACAGGACGAGTCAGGATCCGCGGGCTAGAACTCGCCGGCTGTCGGAAGGCGTGCGCGTCTCCAGCCCCGCCCATTTCTCGCGGGGCTTCAGCTCCGGCCCCGCCCTCGCCGCTCAGGCGGCGGAGGGGCGGGGGTCGGTGGGCGGGGCCAAGGACGGCGCGCTGCCCCGGCCCCACCCCGCCGCTCCGGGCTCGGGCTCCCGCGGGCCCCGCCCACCGCGCTGCTCCCTCTGCTGTCCGCTGTGCGGGCAGCGACGCAGGGCTGAGTACCATGGCCGGGCTGCTGGCGCTGCTGTGCCCCACGGGCAGGATGGGCGCCCGGGTCCGGTCTCGCGCCACCTGGCTCCTGGGCGCTGCCGCCCCCCGCGCCCCACCGCCCTTGTTTCTGCCGCTGCTCGGGACCGGGCTGGACGCCCCGCTGCTGCGCGCGGCCCGCGGGAACTGCCACGGCCGCCAGGTAAGCCTCCCCGCCCCCACCCCGAACCCCGCGCGCCCCGATCGTCGGCCCATCTCCGCCGAAGGAGAGCCTGACTCGCGCAGCTGCCCGAGACCGAGCACCGCCAGGGTCCCCAGGCCTCAGATCTCTACAAGTCAAAGAAGCGAGTTCCCAGTTCACAGCAGGGGAAACTGAGGCTCAGGGAGGTGTGGTGACTGCCCAAGGTCACAACCTCCAGGTGATCCCAGGATCCCAAAGCGTCAGGCTGTACTGTGGTGGTGGACGGGAGGATTGGAGATGGGGCCTGGGCTTGGTATCGACGTTCTCACTGGGCGGTAGAGTTGTTCCCTTTGAAGTCGCGCCGGGGCTTCCTCCCTGGGCCGAGGAGAAAGGCTTGGTGGGTGCTGCGGTCTCTAACACCCCCCCAACACTTGCTGCCACTCCCTTTTTATCTAACCTAGAGGGCAGGCCTCCCTGTCAGACTGCAGGCAGGACGCGCGCAAGAAACCCAGTGTTACTTCATTGCGTCAATATTTCACTTCGGTTGCTTCTGTGTATGCTAACTGAAAACGGGTTTCCACTCAGAATGGTAATGCAGACTGTCCCTTTTTGAAAGTTTTGAAGTGGGTCTTCTTAAAGAAAAAAGGTGGTAAGCAGTGAAGTCTGGAGATCCAGAGCTAACAAGTTGGGACAAGCAGTGCCTGGAGCTTTGCACCTTTGGTCCCTTTGCCTGCCTGCATCCACTCACCAGCGGTGCAGCCCTACCCCAAGTGCTGAAGGCTTCTGAGCCTGTTTGCTGACCTTGCAGGCTTTTAAAATAGCACCTTTCCAACAATAGTTTGGGGAACAGTTCCATGAGCTGATGTGGGCCTCAACATGGTGCCACCGGGAGCCAGTGCTTCCTGAATGTTGCATAGGCATGACCTTACCATGCCTCTGCCACAGGTGGAGAAACTTCCTTCCCTGCCTTCTGCTCCCCCATCGGACAGGTGGTAGATCTTGTCTCTGCCTCCTGAGCCCAGTTAGGGGATCCTCATGCGTCTGGCACCCTCCGCGCACACCCAGCTGTCTCCTGGTGATTCTCTGTGGATCAGCCCAGCTGTCCCTTCCTCCCGGAAGCCTTCCCTGACCACCAGTGATACCTTGGGTGCCTCCGCTGGCCCCCTCCTCAGCCCCATGGGTGTGCATCTTCTATGCACTTATCGTATGGAATGTCCTCCTGACTTGCTGGTCTGTCTTGTGAGCCTGGCACTGGCAGGTGTGTGTGTGTGTGTGTGTGTGTGTGTGTGTGTGTACTGCTCCCCCACCCCATATTTATTAAAGTAAGAAGGCTGTATTAGAAGGGTCAGGAAGGTTTGAGGAATGAGCCAAAAATTGCTCACAAGTTCAGATTGTTTAGAGTGACACCTGTTTTCATTCATGCAATAAGTAATATTAATAATAAACACTATATTGTGTTTACTTTGTACCGGGCACTGTTCTGAGTACTTTGAAAATATTAATTCATGTAATCCTCACAACAACCCTGTGATGTAAGCAATACTGTCATCCCCCCCGCTTAAACCCAGAGAGGTTGAGTAACTTTCTGAGAATCACACAGAGGTTACCTGTCAGAACTGGGACCCAAACCAGTCTCGTTCCAAGGCTTCTGCCCTCAACAGCTGTGCTGTGTTCCTCACTTATTCGTGAGTGTCTGCGCTGTGCTAGGCACTGCTCTAAGGCGGGGGATGGGGGGGATAGAGCAATGAACAAAACAGACATTACCCACCCTCAGGGAGCCTGATGTCTAGTGGGAGGGGAGGGACAATAAACAGAAAAGGAAAATATCAGGCTTGTTGATGTGAGAGGTGCTACTGAGAAATGCCAAGAGGGGAGGGAGGGTGCAGATGGGCAGGGCTGCAGGGAGGGATGCTGCCAGTTTAATAAATAAGGTCATCAGGGAAGGGCTCCCTGAAAAGGCAGCATGTGAGGGAGAACTGGGAGGTAGGACACTGGGGCTCAGAGAGCCATCTGCAGGTATATGAAAGCACTTATCTAAGAACAGACACGGGGGAGGTAGATGTTGTCTGCATCCAGGGCAGCGACTAAGGATACATCACAGGTTCTTAAGGTGATATTTCACGAAGAAATGAATGTCTGAAAGGTTTCCATTCCTTGCATGTCATCGCCTCATAAATTCCTTTATTTCAGTCTCTTTATTCTCCTCCAGGGTTAGGAAGAAAAATGCATGACCCACAATGATTAAAGAGATTTCCAGGATAAAAGGAAGAAAATTGTCCATATAAGCTTCTAACTCTAGAAAGTTAAAAACTAACTGCAGCACTGGCTAACAGGAAATTGTCTGTTGTTGTCTGAAAATTTTGTCCCTCCCATTGTCTTGCAGTAGATACTGGTTATTCTGTAGCTGGAAGTCTGGCTGCCTTTTTATTTTTTAAGGAATAACTTTTTTTAATATTTATTTATTAATATATTTTTGGCTGTGTTGGGTCTTCGTTTCTGTGCGAGGGCTTTCTCTAGTTGCGGCGAGCGGGGGCCACTCTTCATCACGGTGCGCGGGCCTCTCACTATCGCGGCCTCTCTCTCTTGTTGCGTAGCACAGGCTCGAGACGCACAGGCTCAGTAGTTGTGGCTCACGGGCCCAGGTGCTCCGCGGCATGCGGGATCTTCCCAGACCAGGGCTCGAACCCGTGTCCCCTGCATTGGCAGGCAGATTCTCAACCACTGCGCCACCAGGGAAGCCCTGGCTGCCTTTTTTTCTTTTCTGGCCAAAAGGCCTTTTGCCAAAATAGAGGTCGTACAGAAAAGGGCTCTCGAAAGAGAGAGAGAGAGACAGTTCCACCCGGTCCTGGCAAGTAGACAGAGGGGACATAATGAAGTCTGGTTGGGCCAGATGTCCAGGGTGGGAAGTGAAAGGGGCTTTCACCCGTCATCAGCCTCAGGACGTTGTTTGGCTCTTGGAACCGGGGTTTGTCCACTGCTCCTCCTATCAGGGCCTGGCAGATCTCCCATCCGGGGCACTTCATCCGCAGCCAAAAGGCGGGTGGGGAGCTGTTTATCAGAAGGAGCCTGAGCTCCCAGCGGCCATTCTGGCTGCTGGGCGTCAGAGAACAGGGAGGGCGCGGTGCTGGCCCAACCGAAGGGTACTGGTGACAGTTTTCCTTCTCCCCTCCAGAGCCTTGACGTTCTGGAACAGGCTCTTCCTTGAGGAATGCTCAGCTCTTGGGGGACATGAAGGGGAGCCTGCAGCACAGAACTCAGTCTGGGCGCCGCCAGCCAGCTCATAGCTTTGCCCCAAACCTTGGTCTCCCATCTGTCAAAGTGGGAGCGACAGAGGTGCCCATGTCGTGGGGTTGTGAGGGTTTTTATGGGATGGCGCCTTTAAAGTGCTAAGCCCGGTACCTGGCTCAATAGAAGGGGCCTCTCTTGAGGACACTGGTGGTTTTCCTAAAACCTTTCAAAAAACGTTATGCTTTCCTGCCTATCAGAACCAGCCTCTGGGACCCCATAAATGGATACTGGATTTTAGTAGGCACTCCCCATTTTTTAAGTGTTTGTTTTCTTAAGTCTGAAAAAAGCCCGCAGAAATCAAAGCTAAAGGCAGAGAGGAGATACAGTTCGTCTCCCGCCTTAGGACCTTAACACTTAATTCCCAGGGACTGAGCAGCCTTTAATGAAACAGATTTAATTTTAACTGAAGCTTTAATTTAAAGCTTCCAGGTGTTTTGGGGTTTTGTTTGGTTTTTTAAATTTTTTTTCAGTCCCAACTGCAGTTTGGGAACAAAAGAGATGCTCTTTCAGTTGGGAGGTAATGAAAAGACTCCTCAAGTAATAAATCTGAGTTTTGTGCCAACTCTTTTGGGAGCAGGGGCAAGTGAGTAGCTGCTGTGTGTGATTAAAAATCAAGGATGATTCTGGGAAAGGTTTTTTTTTTGGCTACGCTGCGCGGCTTGTGAGATCTTAGTTCCCTGACCAGGGATTGAACTCATGCCCTCGGCAGTGAAAGCGCAGGGTCCTAACTACTAGACCACCAGGGAATTCCCAATTCTGGGCAAGTTTTAATCCAAGACTGAATTCCACCCCCTCCTCGCCGTGCGTGGAATGTGGCCCTTCACTGAGCCTTACTTAGTTCTTTTGGGGACAGTAGGAGAGTCTGCTTTTGTGCCTTCTTATCTTCTACGTACGTGCAGCAGCCACGGTTTATCTTCCATTCTGGCAGCTGGTCCAGAGCCAAGCCCTCCTGTCCAGCATGAAACCAAGCTGAGAGGCTGCCCCAGGGGTTACCAGACACAACAGGGCTCCAGACACTGCAGACATTCTTTGTAGGGCAAAATGTACTGTGGCTCCCAGCTTGCCCCGAAGAGTAAATTTTAGAATCTGTACTTTGTATTTCAGTTGAATCAAATTCTGCTTCATAAAAAGGAATGAAGTTTGATACCTGCTACAACGTGGATGAACCTTGAAAACACGTTGATAAGTGAAAAAAGCTGCCGTAGTCTGTTCGGGCTGCTATAACACCATAGACTGGGCAGCTTAAACGGCAGACATTCATTTTTCACAGTCCTGGAGTCAAGAAGTCCAAGGTCAAGACACGCGCAGATTCAGTGTCTGGTGAGGGCCTGCTTCCGAGTTCATAGCCAGCCGTCTTCTGTCTTCTTGCCATGTCCTCACATGGTAGAAGGTTCAAGGGAGCGCTCTGGGGTCTCTTTTACAAGGGCCCTGATCCCATTCGTGAGGGCTCCACCCTCATGACCTAGTCACCTCCCACCTCCAAATACCATCCTGGTGGGGATTCGGTTTCAACATACGAATTTGGGGCGGGGTAGGGTTTCCACAAACATTGAGTCTGTAGCAGAAGCCAGTCACAAAAGGCCCCATGCTGTATGGCCCCGTTTACATGAAACGTCCAAAAAGGGCAAATCCATAGACAGAAAGGAGTTTCGTGTTTGCCTTTCCCCATCAGGATGGGGCAGAGAGGAGTGGGGAGTGACTGCTAATTGGGTGACAAAAATGTTCCAAAATTAGATCCTTGTGATGGTTGCACAACTGCAAACACACATAAACCATCTGACTGTACGTTTTAAACCTTAAGGTGGACTTTATGGCCTGTAATCTATATACCAGCAAAACTGTTACCAAAGTGGATGGACCTCCCTGGGGAGGAGGAAGAAACGCACGCGGGGCGTTAGGTGGTGACGGCCCGAGGGAGGGAACTGCACAGGAACAGCTGTGTGAGGGTCTCGGTTTTAAAGAGGGTGCTCCAGGAGGGCCTCCCTGAGGTGATGTCGGAATAAAGACCTGGAGGCGGGGCTATGAGGACGTCTGGGGAAAAGCATTCAGGCAGAGGGAGCAGCAGATGCCAAGGCCAGGAGCGGTCCTGGCCTGGCCTGCTTAGAGCAGCAAGAAGGCCACGTGGCCCAAATGGGTAGCAGGAAGGAGAATGGGGGTAGGGGGCGGCGGGCCTGGAGGGCTGAGGGGCTGGTGCTTCCAGGAGGCCTCTGACGGGGGTGGTGCTGTAATCCCACCTCGGTTTTTACAGGCTCCCTCTGGCCACTGTGTTGAGTGGTCAAGGGTGGGATTGGGGGACCAGCTGGGAGGGAGGCCATCACAGTAACCCAGGGGAGAGATGAGGGGCCTGGGCCAGGTGGTCCTGAAGCAGCGTTCCCTAAACCCACCTAGGCTGGCACCGCTCAGCACCCCTCCGGTCAGTAGCCCTGTCTGCTGCTCTGTAGGGTCAGCCCCTCATGGGAGACCTGCGAGGTCAGGCCCCGGGCCCCTGGGTGGCCCCTGGTCTCTCATGTTCCTGCCTACAGCCCGGGCAAGAGTAGCTCGGGAGGTCTGGTCCGAGTGCCGTCAAAGAAAGAAAACAGCCCAGGAGGCCGACTGCAGTGGGCCCGGTGGAGGGCGGGGCAGTGGATTCTGATGGGCAGACACCGTCACGTCCTGAGGATGGAAGGGCGGGGGTGGGCCACCAGGGCTGCTGGCTTAGGGGACAGCATGGATGAGCACGAGGGATGGAGGACACAGTGCGGGCCTGGCGTGCGATGGGGGGACGAGGCTTGGGTGGGCAAGCCTCCAGAAGTATCTGAGGAGGAAGGGGACCTGCTGCACTTAGAACTCTTTATCAGGGAGTTCCCTGGCAGTCCAGTGGTTAGGACTCCGTGATTTCAGTGCCGAGGGAGCGGGTTTAATCCCTGGACGGGGAACTAAGATCCCAAGGCACAGCTGTGTGGCGTGGCCAAAAAAGTAAAAACTCTTGATCACATCCTAGTACCTGTGCATGCAATCCAGCTCGACCCCTAATACACCGGGCAGAGATGGTCCCTTCACCCTCCCAGTGCTAGGAGCTGGGCAAGACGACCAGGTCCCTGCTCCCTGGAACCACACATTCCGGGCCTCTGGCCAACAGCAAACAAGCGAAGAACGGAATGCTTACATACATGTATTTGTTATATTTGTTACATTATAAGCAGGACAACTCCTGAAGATGGAAATCTCAGAGAGGGAAGTAGAGATGTGATAGCATGGCTGCCACTGAGGGCAGGCAGCTGAGGTGGTCAAGGAGGGCCTCTTGGAGGAGGTGACGTTTGTGTTTCCAGCTTAGGGAGTGGCTCACTCCAGTCTGTTGCAAGGCAGGTACATCTGAGAAGCGACTGCCACGTGGAGAGTCTGCTGAGGGCGGGCAGGAGCAGGGCAAGGGGAGGCGAGGGTGCCGAGCAGGTAATTTACCTGGCAACGCTGGCTGATCACTTAGAAGCACCAGGGGAACTGATATCTAATCGCAGTGCCCAGGCCTCACCCCACATCTATGAAATCAGAGGCTGGGCACCTGGGCACAGACAGATGGATCAGCAGCATCCGGGTCCCCTGGGAGCTCTTGAGAAAGGCAGCGTCTGCAGGGAGGCCCCAGACGTGCTTGGTCAAAGCTCCCACCTGCCCGCCAGCAGGGGCTCTGAAGCAGGGCAGGGCCGGGAGGAGGACCTGTGCCTCGTTGCGGTTGGAGGCTGCTGCCCTGGGCACCTGTGTCATTTCACTTTTGTCCCTGGGGATGCCACGCTGCATGTCATGTGTCCCCACCCCCCCACCCCCACCGCAGCCTTTGAAGCATGGCTCCACTGCAGCATGTTCTAAAAATACAAGAAAGCAGCCGTCCCGCTGCAAAGTCAGTAGCCGGAGCTGACTGACCCAGATGCTGCCTGTGAGAAGAGCTCTGAGGTCTGTCGTTAGAGCTGAATTAATCCTTTGATGAAAAAGGCACTCTCCATATTGAGTTTTGTCTCTTTAATCCAAGGTTGTTGTTTTTATTTCTCCCAAACATTCCAGGCCCTGTAGATGCTCAGTAATTGTTAACAAACACCCCACGCAATGAATACTTTCTGTACTAACCCGGCCGCTGCATTTATGGCCCGAGAACTAGCCCTCCCTTTCTCCGTTCAGATCTCAGGGGTAAATCTTGATTCCAGAAGTAGATACGTCACGGCTTCTGCTCCGTTTTATTTCGTACCCACTGTCTTGTAGAGTCTAGCATGGTTGTCACGTCACCACAAACCTGGAGGCATGAAACGACACACATTTATTCTTTGACAGCCCTGGAGGTCAGAAGCCCAAACGGGGTCTCACAGGGCTAAAGTCAGTGTGTGGGCAGGGCTGGTTCCTTCCAGTGGCTCTACGGGAGAATCCATTTCCCGCCTTGTCCAGCTTCTGGAGGTGCTGCACTCCTTGGCTCGTGGCCTTCTCCTCTGTCTTCAGAGCCAGCAGCACAAATCTCTGCAAATCTGACTCTGCTTCCGTCCTCACGTCTGCTTCTCTGACCCTCCTGCCCCCCTGTGTCCACTCACAGGACCCTTATGATTAAGGTCCCACTGGTCCCACTCAGAAAATCCCAGATGATTTGCCCATCACAGATCCTTAACTTAATCCCACCTGCAAAATCCTTCTGCCACGTAAGGTAACATATTCACAGGTTCTGGGGACGAGGACCTAGACATCTTAGGGGCCATCGTTCTGCCCATCGTACCGCCCATCGTACCTGGTACCCAGCCCTTCACTGCACTCAGTGGCTTAGCGGGCATTAGCCTCAGCTGACAAAGATAGTAACTTATCTCTCACTGGACAGGAAAGAGCAGAACGCTGCCTGAATCTGAGGCTGTCGATGACCACTAACACCCTTGCTCCTGCCCCAAAGCGTCTCCCCTTCTTTGGCTTGTGCGCAGGACACCAGCAAAATTGCTGTGACAACAGGCGGCAACATCAGCAGTACAGAGGAGAAAAAGCAAAGCAAGTCGCAGCAGCTGAAAAAGATCTTTCAAGAATATGGTGCCGTGGGTGTGTCACTGCACATTGGAATCTCATTAATCTCTTTGGGCATGTTTTACATGGTTGTTTCAAGGTAAGATTTTGACAGTAGTAGATATTTGTTTTTCGCTGTCATCCAAGTGTCTTTGGGAATAAGAACTTTTTTCCTAAGACTTTGTATTCATCTAGCTACTTTCATCACATTTTTAAAAATACTGTAAATGTCATAGCCAAATTGATCGGTTAACTCTATCCCTTTTGTGTTTGTCTGTCTGCCTCTCTCCCCTCCAGTGGTGTGGACATGTCAGCCATCCTGCTTAAACTCGGGTTTAAAGAGTCACTGGTACAGTCGAAAATGGCAGCAGGCACAAGTACTTTCGTGGTGGCCTATGCCATCCACAAGCTGTTCGCACCCGTGAGGATAAGCATTACCTTAGTTTCCGTGCCCCTGATTGTCAGGTATTTTCGGAAAGTGGGAATTTTTAAACCTCCAGCTGCGAAGCCTTGATGAACTCTTCAACTGTGGGCCTGAAAACCTATTTCTTTGAAATGATACATTTTGGACTGGTTTTATGATGTAGGGTTTATGGTGGGGGTGAGGAAGGGGCTAGCTGCTGTCTTCTCGTGAATAGCATTTACTTTTGCCAGCAAAAATTCAGGGTTTCAAATCACTGTAATTTTTTTGCTTTATTCGTTTTGGTAATGCTGTTCATCACAGGGCTTGTCTGCACCATCTACAGTGTCAGCAAAGCATCACCACTGAGTTATCATCTGAAACAGAACTGTCAGCCAGGAAATGTTCCATTCTGGAGGATCACTGGTGAGGGTCTGCCGGCGCAGAAAGAAGCCTCAGGGGTTAATCTTTGCTCACGTTCTTAAAGGGCAGCGATTCACTAAGCTGGTTTTTAAAGTTCCCCTTCCTCCAATATTTGCTGTCAGGCGGCCTTCGTTTTAATATGCAGTAATGTGCAGAACAGCTGCCAGTGCTACAATTAATGAAGCAGAATTTAAGACTTCACAATATGGAATCAGGATCTTAATTAGCATCAACACTTTGACGTTCATTACACTTGTTTGGGGGGAAAGAAAAACAAGTATTTCTGGTACGTTTCACTGATCCCAAGACACCTTCAAATCTGGACATGATGGGGCCTGCCTCAGGTGATTTTTCCCAAACTTCATCAAAGTAGGTCAGAATCATTTGTCTCTGTTTTGGTAAAATACGGAAACTTCATCCAGTAGTAATGGCATCAGTTGGCCCCGGATGCCTGTGTCCTCAGGAATCTGGATACTGTACATATACGCAAAGCTGAGACAATCTTGGCCTGACCAGCTCTGTCTCAGACTTCAGACATTCCAGAACTAGTGTCACAGTGTTTACATTGTGTTGCTACTTATATTTTTTAATTGAGTTAAAATTATGTATGCAAAAAAAGATTTTGTATCACTCTCTAAAAAAGTAAAATTACTAGCAGTTGCTGTAAATGGGAGACAACCGCAAAATAATAATACAGGCCGGGCAGGGACCGAGCTAGTTTACCAGATAAAGGGTGTGTGACTTTAGGCCCCTCGTTCTCTGTTTGGGACATTGGTTAAGAACAGAAATGCAAGCACACAGATCTCAGTTGAGACTTTCTCCTTGAGACAGTCAGGAGCAAGCAACGGAGAAGGACTATATTCCCGTGGGCTTCAGCATCACTGACGGGACACTGGTTGCACACTCCAGGAACCCCAGTGTAATTGCCCTGCCACCATGGTTCAGGGGTTGCATTTATCTTTCTGGCTCCCAGATTTGTTTTTTATTTTAGTTTTTTGGTTTGATTAACTACATTTGTGACAATCAGAAAACTCAAGGAACTATAAACTGATCATCCTGGTTTTACTGAGATCTGACTACTGACAGTTTTTCCTCGTTAGCCCGTAGTAACCCATGTCAATCAGTTATTTCAGTTAACTTTTATAAGAATCTTTGTGAGCCAGATTCTCCACTTGCAAGATCTTTAAAGTGGATCCATTATTCCACCCCCCACCCACCCTTTTAAAGCAGTTAGCCCACTGCCAAAAGGTTTTAGCAATTTAAAGTTGGAATTAGACTGCCTTTCTGGGGTCTAATTCCCAGGACACGTCCACATCAGAGAGAGATGGCACCAGTGCTAGGTAATTCCTCATGAGGACAGGACCAGCACTTCTGTGTTGCTGTCTGTGTGTGAACAGTTGGCTCTGGGCTCCTAACCACCTTCCTCACCGGCCTCCCAACCATTCAACTCGTGAGTAATGCCTATGCAAAAAAGCCGATAGGGATTCCTACAGGTTTAAGGGCTTGAATGGGAGTGGACTGAAGGGCAAGCAATAAAACAAATTATCATACCAAATAGCCGTAGCATTCTCTCGTAAGCCCCAACTCCACTCCACTCCAGTGGCCAGTTGTCAGAACAGAACAGAGTAACTAGAGAGGAGAGGCAATCAAAGGACCAGGGAGTTACAGCATTATGTGAATTCACCAGCAAGATGTACAGATCACTTGTATTTACATTGTTTTTATGGAACTAGGGGAATTAAAACTGATGATCTATTTTAAACACGTAAGCCATTGTTCACCTCTAATTTTTTATCTGACAAAATGAGCAGCTTAAATTCCGTGAAACAAATAAACACTTTGTAAAGTTTATGAAGAACTTTTTATTCTCAAAAAGCCATCACTGCTGCCGATTATGAAGCGGCAGTGCGTGTGCCTAGTTTATTAATGCTGTGCTGCTACAGTGAGCTCTTTTCTGTGCAATTGTTTGGGGAAATGACAGCTTAGCTAGTGTCACTGGTGGGGTTAGTCATGTTGTGTTGACTACATCCGGGGTGGATGGATGAACTACTACTCCGGGATGTAAAAGCTCAAGACTGTGGGAACCAAAAGCTCCTTTGTCCCAACGGGGCTAACTGGACACGGCAGTTTTACTCAGTTCTTAAGTTTCCACAACTACTTCGGCAACTCTGACATGGAAGCGTATAGCCACGTCCTTCTGTGTAGACATTTCTGATCTCTGTAGGCCTCTTGCACTGAAAGTTGGCCATGAAAGCACGTTTCCTCTCCTAGTTCCCAGTAAGTTCAGCACTTCCACCTTTGCCTTCATTATGGTCAAGTTCATGATCTTTGGTTGATGCACAGGTGTTGGCAGCTAGAAACACGTCATTTTACGTGATAGGGACACATAGAACGTGAGGCCAGCTCCTCTCATGGCACCTCCTCATTTCTAGGCCAAGAGTGAACAGGTGGTGAAAAGAATTACCCATGTACTGCAGACAGGTGTATTTGTGGACTCAGGTTTCAAGTTCACACAGATGCCACAACTCCTGTGTGTCCCGTGGGAACCCCGTGACAAGGGGAAGAAGGGAAGCCTCTGCCAGCTGTACTGAAGGGGCAGCAGGCGTCCACTTTATAAGCCACGATGAACACTGACAGCGCCCAGATCCAAGTACGGCTGTGGAGGAGGGATTCCGTTAAGGCAAACACTCCTTCACCAGAGAATCAGGACAAAAGCCACGCTTGGAAAATCCATTTGCCAAGAACTGGTTCACCCCACGTGTGAAGCTCTTTGCCATCCTGTTGAGAACACAGTCAGAGGCCAGGGATGGGCAGGTGTGGATGTGCAGGACTCCCCCGCTCCGTCCTGACCACCTGCAGCTCTGGTGGTCCCCCAGAGGCCCCCGCTCAGGCTCACCAGGAGGTAAGTGGCTGAGGACCAACAAGCAGGCTCGGCAGGGATACTGGACGGACACTGAGAGCGGTCCTAAAGGAATGCCATGGAGGTAAAAATACAAGTCTATACAAAATTCTTTATTTTAACATTTAAAAGAAAGAATCACATGTTCATTCCGACAGCTTTACCAGACTGGGCCACCCGATAAGTTACACGCACACAGGGACTTGGAAAGTTATTGCACAGATTTTCAACAGGTCGAGTCAGGACCAAACAGCCGCCCTTCCCCACAGCCAGGCTGCGAGTCCTTCTTCCACAAGGACACCTTACTCAAAACAGGCTGCGGGGTGGCTGCACTTGAACCTTGCCTCCAGATTGATTATATAACCACAGCTACTCCCACTGCAGAGTGTCGTGTCTGCGGAGGTGGAGCTCTGAACTGGGAGGCCGAGCACTGCCTGCTCATAAACAGTATTTCCTGTAGCATCTCGACGGTGGGCAGGCAGCAGGGAGATACACCAGCAGCCTGTTCCAGGCAGATTATCAGCAGCCCTGTCTCGAGGATTTCTGCCCCCATAGATTCTTAAGATTGTTTGCTAGCTGATTCTTTTTTTTGACTACTCGATGGTTTTGAGTTTGCCGTGATCCAGGGGTGTTCAAGTACTTCTTTGAGGGTGGGCCGCTGGCTGGGAGTATGCTTCAGCAGTCTGGAAATGAGGTCCCTGGCTCCCTCTGGCACAAAGTCAGGGAATGTGAATTCCACCTGGGTAAGTGTACAATAAGTGACAGGGTCACAAACGTGGCTAAGAGAGAACAGGATAAATACTCAGATCGTAGCCTAAAGTCGAGGCTGGTAAGGAATGATGGGTCCTTTCTAGTGATGTCTTACCCGTGATATTCTTTTGTAGGTCTCTTGGTATGTGTTTGCCTCAAAAGGAGGCTTCCCAACTAGAAATTCATAGCAAAGCACCCCAAGGCTCCAGAGATCCACCTTCTCGTCATGCATCCGGCCTTCAATCATCTCAGGTGGCAAGTAGTCCAGGGTACCGCAGAGGGTGGTTCTCCTAAAAACGCAGGCAGGTTCAGGTTGACGTGCTTCTGTTTCTGATGCACAACAGCTGCTCAAAATCACCAACCATTACACTAACGTTGAGCGCTTTTCCTAGGCTAGATCCTGTGCTACGAGGCAGGTACTGTTATAAATCCCCACTTTTAGACAGGGAGATGTACAAGATCTCACAGCTAGCAATCAAGCTGCACTCCAAATCTGTCCAACTCCAGAACTTCCTTAAATGATATAAAATATAGGATTTAAAGTATCACCACTATAAAATTTTGTGGACAACTAGGGAAATTTGAACATGGACTAAATAGCAGATATTAATAAGGCTGTTCCTTTTCTTAGGCGTGATAATGGTTGTGATTATACAGGACAATGTCCTTATTTTTAGGAGATGCACACTGAAGCACTCAAAGGACAAAGCACACTGTCTGCAACTTGTACGTAGACGACACACCCAACATGGCAAAACGTTAACAACTGTTTGAGTGTAGGCACTGGATCGACAGGTGACCAATGCAGCACGTCTGTATGTTGTTTTTATAATAGAGGTTGGAAACAAACATCAAAACAGGAGCAAAGACCATGCAGGTTTTGCTGGTTTACATCAGTTTTTCTTTCCCTCGTGCCCAGTGAGCGCACAAATGCTCGCTCGACTGCATGGTGACCCAGGATTAAGGAGCTACCTCTCCAGACACCTAGCCTCTCATCACCACCGAGATTCAGGAGACGGCCCGAATCGGGGGGTTCTCAAATGACAGCACAATATCGAAGGAGCTCTTACAGTTACCAAGGTACGGGAGGCGAGAGAAGTGACCAACATTTACACAGTGTCCTCTTCAGAAAAGGATCAGCTACCTTTCCTGTCACGATGACACCACTGGGAGGGTTAAGGTACAGTTTAGCCCTGCGATGCCATGAAGCCAGGTGCCAACAGCTCCCACCCGTGGCAGACCATGAGACTTTTTTTTTTTTTTTTTTTTTAACAGACTGCAGCAGCAGATTCAGTGCCTTGCTAGAAACAATTAGGAGTGGTCTGTAACAAAAACAAAGCTCCCCACACCCAATGGCATCTATTTTAGACTACACAATTTTTTTTCAACTGGCTTTAAGGTAATCTGGCTAAAACTTTTTAAAGACCTACCCCAAAGTTGACAGACTCTTACTGGTGGACGTATGCTTTTAAATGCCCTACTTCACATGTGGTTCCAAAAGCTCACTTAAACTCCACTTAAATTTTAAAAAGGAGAAAATGTTTTAGCTCTGTTGGCAAAGTTCACTTAAATCGTTTCATTACGTTGATCTCTCCACTTTAAGAGGAGACAGGAAAGGACTGTTCTGTTGACAGAGGACGAAAGAATTTTTACCCCCCCACCCTGAAAGCTCCATCCAAACCAGTTTGGTTCCTTTAAGTTCCCTGAAGAACTGTGCTCTTGGTTCTAGATCTTTGCAAGCGATGCCCTCAGAACCTTCTGTCTCCTGGTCCGGGAAACAGTGGAGTCTCCCTCACTCCAGTCAGTCAGGTGTTACTGCCCCCATACACATGCTGCACTTCACCTGTCATACACTTGTCATGTCTTTTACTTATCTGTCCCCTTCATTAGTCTCTAAGGACATTACGCATCTTTTAACCCCAGGCTTAGGACAGGATAAACAGCCCAAAATGGCTGCAGAATAAAAATGTTCTTGAAGACACTAGTTTACTATCAGGCCTAAATCACACCAAAGTACGTGTGTCAGTTACCTGCCCCAACTCAGCACACATCTATACTTCACATATTTTACTATTTAGCTCACGATTGGCCCCTGGGCTTTTGCAAAACCAAACAAACAAGTTCCACGTCTGAAGTTACATACCTGGAGGATGGGGCATGTACTGACCACCCAAAATCTGCAATCTTAAGCTCTCCAGATGATCCAAGGAGCAGGTTCTCTGGCTTAATGTCTCTATGAATAACTCTCTTTGAATGACAGTAAGACAGGGCATTTGCCAATTCTGTGATATACTATTCAAAAAAAAAAGTATTGAAAATCTGTGTTTTAGATTTATATAACACAATTTTAGACATCTCTTCTGAAAGGAAACCCAACATAGATTTTAACATGTTTCGTAGATTTTTAAAGCCAAACTAGAGACAATGGATGACTCTACAAGAAAACAAACCAATTTAGTGTGCAGCATTAAGTACAAGTGATTCTGTGCTACGCTATTTGCTAGCACAGCAGATGTGATATTGAAAGACAGGAAAACACCGAGACAGCACTACATCCCCACGTGGCAACATACGGCCCAGCAGCAATGAATTAAGACAATATTGAAAAACTGGTATAAATTAGGGAGTCAGACATGTAAACGGTTTTTAACATTTAAAACAAAAACGCTTAAGTACAGACCATTCCCATGTTTAAACCAAGGCCAATTTAAAACAAGAGGATTTGTCTGAAGCTAAAACTTTACTCTAAGAGCACCGGAGGAAAAAATCCTGAACAATAACTAAGAGCAGTTGTCCTGGCATGTTAAGTAGTGAGCTAAATTTGGGGACACACTACATAGTAATTCATTAGCTTCAAAGTACACAAGCAAGTCAGTCCTTTCGTTCGTTTTGTTCACATTTCAACTAAAAGATCTAGCAAGCAGGTCCAGAATTTGCTTTAACATATAAATAAGAATGGTTTTACAGTATATATTTAGCTCTGACTTAAGTTAGAGAAGTGTCTGTTTCCCAAAAGTAATTCTAGACAGGACTGAACATTATTTTGTACCAAAAAAGGTGTACTAATGGGTGTACTAATGGTGTAGTACACCAAAAAAGGTGTACTAATGGGTAGAAACCAGATGTTATCGTCAGAAAGGACATTTTTCATTATTTTCAGCCAAAGCCAGAGACCAAAATTTAGACCATAATAAACTGAAAGTGAAGGCAAAGAAAACTCGTCTCCTGCACCAAAGTTGGGTTGATGATGCCCTAGGAGCACACGTTACTATTCCGGAGGGCAACAGGCTGTCCCTGCTCAAACCTCAGCAAGAACCAGAGCTCTCTGGCACCCAACTCCCTCCACACCTCCCACATTAGATTGTGGGTACACGTAAAGGTCCCTAACACTTCTCTAGAATTAGTCTTATTTTAATTAATCAGAAAAGAAAAACAGGTGCGTGTATATATCTCCAAACTACTAAGGAATCTAGAAAGAACCAATCTTTTCTTTCAAATAGCTATCTGTTTACACCAAAGTAAACTCCATCTGGACTGAGGAAAACTGAGTACTACAAATATTAATTGCCAATTAAATAAGAAACTAGTTTGGTTAACTAATATTTAAAAAGCAAATAAAACAGATTTCTACTTATCCAAAGGGCAAATATTTAAGTTTAAAATAGTACGTCCTCGTTGCACAGACAGGACCAGAGGGCCATTCACCAGTAGTGCTGTGATTTCATCAGAAGATAAAAGTAAAACCACCTGAACTTAATGCCATTTACATCAATGCCAAAAAGAAAATGAGTGTACATACTACCCAGAGACCTCCACCAAGAAACAGAACGAAGTAACCACCATTCAGCAGGCCCATCATCGGCTAATTCAACAAAAAAACAGCCCAAATTAAGACTCAGCTTCTTCAAACAATTTTCACACAATAAAGGAGAGTAGAGTTCGTCGGCGGAGGGTGGGGGGGGGCAAAGACCTGATAATGTTGAACTTTATTAAGATTAAAAACATCTGCCCCTGAAAAACACAGTTAAGAGAATGAAAACATGAGCCACAGACGAGGAGAAAACGTGATAAAGGACACGTATCACAAATACACACGAACCCTTCAAACTCAGTAAGACAACAACAAAAATTTTTAATGGGCAAAAGATCTGAAGAAACACCTCAAAGATGATATACAGATGACAAATAAACACATGAAAAGATGCTCGACACTGTACGTCATTAGAGAACTGCAAATTAAAACTGAGGCACCACTCTACACCTACTGGAAAGACTGAAATCCAAAAGGCTCAACACCACCAGCTGCTGGTGAGGAGCAACAGGAACTCTCATTCGTGGGTGGGAAGGCCAAGATGGTATATCCATTTTGGAAGGCAGTTTAATAGTTTCTTGAAAGCTAAATGTAGTCTTTCCATACAAGCCAGCAATCGCACCCCTAAGTATTTACCCAGCCAGTTTGAAAACTTATGTCCCACAAAAACCTGCATGTAATTGTTTATAGCAGCTTTACTCGTAATCACTGAAAACTGGAAGAAACCAAGATGCCCTTCGGTAGGCGAAGAGATAATAATGGAATAGTATTCACCAATAAAAAGAAATGAGCTATCAAACCCTAAAAAGATACAGATGAATCTCAAATGCATACAGCTGTTTCCCACAGGGTAACTGGTTTACAATGCTACCACTACACGTGAACACTGGGATTGAACAGATAAATGGATGGCGGAGGGTGGAACCCAAGTTTCTCAATGTTGGGGTGGAGGTTACAGATAAGCAAGCGAGGAGGGTAAAATGATCCATGTGATAATGGACTCATGTTTTGCTTAATATAGATACGGATGGATAAATATAGAAATACTTTTAGATACATGCATTTACATGGATTACTATACACATATTTCCTTGCTCTCTGTCAGCTGAAAGCCTAGAAGTAATAACACTCAGTAGCAATGATCATATCCAGCGCCCAGATCTTGGTTTCTAATAACACTTTCCAATAAAAGGAACCAAAGCTCCGTGGAGAAATAACGAATTCTAAGACTGGGATAGGAAATGTACAAGATGAAGCTGGAACATCTTACAGCACCAGAAAACAAGAAAGTGCTTTTACGTGCACGCACACACACAATAGGGACATATCCAAAGGACACAGGAACCACAAGAGGGCTCCCAGCGGCCAAAGCTGAACAATGAGAGCAAAGTGGTATTAGGTTATACTCAAAGTATAAAATAATCCATGAGTCCATGTTAATAAATGATTGACTCCATTTTCTGACTATTTTAACATCATTTTGCCTTTGGTGTGGAGATCTGTTGTTGTTATATGTCTTCTATGTCTATGGATTAATTTTGTCTGGTGAATCAAAGGATTTATATCATTTATCAAATTTGGAAAATTCCCAGCCATTATCACTTCAAACATTACCTTCTGCCCCATTTCTCTATTATTTTTTCCTTCAGGATTACAAAATTTATTACTAAATATATATAAGAAGTAAACATTACTTCCAAATGTCAAAAATAAATAAATAAAAATGAGTAAGTAAATAAATAATGGAGAATAGAGAAATATCTGGTACAGAATTCCAAATAACTTATGTCGATACCCTGCCCTATAGGAGATGAAACATAACCCCCCATGGGCTGTTCCTCTGAAAGGACAGAGCATGCAAAGGGAGAAAAAGAGTAACTTTACAGTGGAGAAACCTGACAAACACTACCTCAGCCAGGTGGTCAAGGCCGACACTCAGGGATGAGTCAGGTTAATAGTATGTATCCTTGATACGAGAATGCATTTTACCTCTGATCTTCCTCTCAAAACTCCGTGACCCTCGTCTAATCATGAGAAACTAAAGAAATCTGAATGAAGTATGGATTTCAGTCAATAGTTATGTACCAACATTGGTTCATTAGTTATGACAACTGTACCACACTGATAAAATATAAATAGGAAAATCAGGTGTGTATTAATAGGAGAAAGTAAGTCTGTACTACCTTCAGTTATTCTATAAGTCTAAAACTAATCTAAAACAAATTTTTTTCTTTTTTTTTTTTTTTTAAAGAGAGCAACTATACATTTCCACAGAAACAGCTGTGGAAACCAACCACAATATTCCATTTGGTACCTGATTTTATCTGTATATAAAAGGTACACCTAAGCTATTTTGATTTTTCCATTTCAAATATTTGATCTGATTAAGCTATCTTCCCATGAGACAAAACCCCCTCTATTATATAATGAAAGGTACACTGCTAGGTAGGACAGGTATAGAGGAAACAGAATTCGTCTGAACAAATGAAAACTTACAGTAGCAGTTCTCTGCTCATCAAACTTTGACAGTTTCTGAAGTTCTCTATAGACAGCTCCGAGGGGTGCATATTCCAGAATTAGGTAGACTCTGGTAGCATCATGGAAATAACCATACAGCCTGAGAATATTTGGATGCCTGCAACGAAAGACGAACACTCTAACACCTGGTTTTGGAGCTGATATGTCCTGAGTATCAAACAAATGCTCATGTGAAACCAGTGGTGAAAACTGCTGCTGGCCACAGATCCCACTTCAACCCCCCTTGAGAATTTGAAACTACAGACCCACTGTAAGAAAAAGATGTACACTGCTATCAATTTACATGCATTTCAAGGTATTAATGGACCTTGGGTTTAGTTAAGACTATTGTCTTACTTTAGGCCATCTATATTCTTAGGTGGGGAAAGAATTCAGATAAATATTAAGTCTCTGCAAATTGGAAAAAAAAAAAAAAGACATGGCATTCCCACAGTAGTTGAAACCCAAACAGCATGAGACAGACAACACAGGCAGCGTTCACGAGTGGCATGGGGTGTGCTGCTGACAACTGTGGACAGCCGAGCACAGGCTATCTGGTCTTTTGTTTTTTTTTTTTTTTTTTTTTAATTCACTGAAAGCAAAAAGAAAAAGATCCACTGGCCAAAGTCAACCTGGAGGCTGCCAGTTTGCACCTGAACTCAAAGGTATCATTCCCTTTAATTATCCACCAAAACAAAACAAAACAAGAACACCTCCAGTAAATTACTCCATCAACAAAACAAACCTTCTAGCAATGTTTCAGGACCACGGCACTTAAGTCTAGTGAATTTGGTCACTCCGCAGTACTACGGAGCCAGCCTTCTACAGAGAAGTCTACAATCATTTAACTCTTAAAGTTCTGTATGCCACTCTTCCTGGACATCAATCTGAAAACTTACCTAAGGTGGGACTGTATTTCTACTTCCCTCCTCAGCTGATGCTCAACTCCTGCTTTCTCCAACTGAGCTTTAAATAATACCTTAAGAGCCAGGATAAACTTGCTTTGTTTTTCTCTCGCCAAATAAACATTACCAAACTTTCCTTTACCCAGCGGGCGACCAATTTCAAAATCTTCCAAAGCCCACTGCCTTCTAGGAAAGAATTGAACATTTTAAAATGTGAAGAAAACACATCTTTTCTAACAATGTATATTAGTGAGTAGTAGACATCCTATAAACTTTATATTCAAAGTTGTATTGAGTACGTACCCTCTGCAAGAACCAAACCAATAACCACAATTAATGAGTCACCACAGACGTTAAGCCCCCCATGCCCCCACCCGCCATCAGCTGAGTGACTCTGTGACAAGGAACAACCTGGCCTGTTAGAGCTGAAGCACTCGCTGGGAAGGGCCCCAAGGCAGTACTATGGTCTGGAGCACAGACCTGTTAACAACAACACTTAGGACCGTAAGGAGGATGAGATGAGTAACTGGAGAGGGAAAATGCTGCAAAACCACCTGTGAGCCTCTTTCAAACCAAGCACAGCCTCCACCACTCTGGTTAAGCGAGTGGGATGGAGCCCGCAGGGCAGTGGGGTGAGAACCATTGGATGTAGATTCTCAGAAAGCCTCCGGCAGGTGCTAGAGCAAAAAAGGCTGTGGATCCATTCCTGGCTCCTATCACATTCTAGAATCTAGACAGTTCAGAGACTGAGAGCAGGGGAAAATACAGCCAAACTTTATTATGAGGAACAAGTATAATAATTCTGTCAATACTTTCAAAATACCCAGACAGTCATGTATTAGTCCATAGCTCTGCAATAGGACCACATTTTGTTGTTGTTTTCTTTAACTTCCACCTCTTTACTAGAATAGAAAAAAGTATAGAAGCATAGATAAACCATATGTAGTAGTTACTTCTGAAGGTAGAGAGGAACTTTTGCTTCACACATTTCTGTAGCAGATTCATACAAGTCATTTCTAAATTTGGAAAGCAATAAGAAAAACGAGGCCCTAATAAACATCCATCATTAAAATTCCTTCTCCCTTTCTTTAAAGATTGGAAATTTGAAACTTCTATATTTTCTAAGTGAAAATACAGTATAAAGACCTATTTTAAAAGTGTTCCCATAACTAAATTTGCTATTAAATGGTGTATTCTAGTAGAATGATGGCACAGAACTCTGTAAACAAGATAAAACTTTACCTTTTTGATTCTTCATTTTTCTGTTTTGATGCTGCTTCCTTTTCAGGATTATTTCCTAGATAGAGTAAGTTAAAAACCTGTTTTTAGAATAACTATACAGAATAAGTTAGAAATCTTTGATTAGAGATGAATCAAAGAATAGCCACCAAAATATTAGTGTATGTCCAGAATGATAGATCTGAACTATTTCTAGTTTTATTTATTTATTTTTTTTTTAAGAAAAAAGGGACTTCCCTGGTGGTCCAGTGGTAAAGAATTCGCCTTACAATGCAGGGGTTGCAAGTTCTATCCCTGGTTGGGGAACTAAGATCCCACCTGCCGAGGGGCGACTAAGCCCATGTGCCACAACTACTGAGCTCACACTCCTCAACTACAGAGCCCATGCGACCTGGAGCCCGTTCACCACTACTAGAGAAGAGAAAACCAGCGTGCTGCAACAAAAAGATCCCGCATGCCTCAACGAAGATCCCACATGCCGAAACTAAGACCCAATGCAGCCAAAATAAATAAATAATAAATAAAATATTTTTTAAAAAGACTACTTACTACACTGTAACCTCACTCCTGCTGTTTGAAGTCTTTATAGAACTTCGAGAGTAAAGACAAGCAGATACATATAGCTAGGCCCTTAGATAATCTCCTTGAAGCCTCAGTTTCTTTTCTTTTCTTTTTTTTTTTTTTTTGGCGGTACGCAGGCCTCTCACTGTTGTGGCCTCTCCCATTGCGAAGCACAGGCTCCGGACGCACAGGCTCAGCGGCCATGGCTCACGGGCCCAGCCACTCCGCGGCACGCGGGATCTTCCCAGACCAGGGCACAAACCCGTGTCCCCTGCATCGGCAGGCGGACTCTCAACCACTGTGCCACCAGGGAAGCCCCCTGAAGCCTCAGTTTCTAAATGAAGAGCTTCTAAAGCAGAATTACCAATCTTCCCATCCATTACAAGCTCCCACCTCATCACCTTTTCCCCAGGAGGTGGGCCAGCCAGCTGTCCATTTGCTACAGACAACATGCAACAAAACATAAGCCAACCACCACCCTCCTTCCACTGTCTTGGTGGCCAAGGGGAAATTACATGGGACATTTCCACTTGTCTATTTCCAGCACTTCAAACTCTTAACAGCAGCACATTTTGCTCTGGTCAGATATTTGAATTCAGGCCTCAACTGGACTCTTCCCCTCCCTGGTTCACAATCTCAGTTAAGGCCACCAGTATAACCACCATCCCCATGTCCAGTTTATTGCCCAGTTCAGTCAAGTCTGCATCCTAAGTGAGCTCTCGGATTTGTCTGCACCACTCCATCCTGGCTGTCTTCAAATAAGTTAACACTTCAAAGTCTTAGCTTCCTCCTCCACAAAATCAAGTTAAAAACCATGGCTGCCTTTGTAGAGTGGTTACGAGGACAGAATGACACAACGCGGATGAAGGAAGCCTGCTGTGTGAGCGCTCACACCTGGTAAATGCTAACTATTAGCACCGACCCTGCTCTGCCTAGGTCAGGCTGCTGCCATATCAGCCCCAAACCACAATAGCTTCCCTCCTATCTGGTACCCCTGGGTTCAGCAATGCTACTCTCCAATTCATGCCCCACATTAAGATGAGCTTTCTATAAAGGCAAGTCAGCCCGTCCTCCGCTCAAAAACCTTTCAGCAGCTTCCCAGTGCACACGGGATAAAGCCCCACTCACCGCGGCCAGCAGTGCCCACCTCGACCTGACCTGGCCCGCCTCAGTCCACCCACTCCCCACGCCGGGCACTTCCCTCCACACCCCAGAACCCTGAAGTTGTTCAGCTCCAAGAGTACCTGCTACAAGAACCCCATCCCTCCCCTCCGCCCCTACTATGCAATCAAAGAACACAGCACTGGTGCTGTGTCCTCCCTGGCTGCCAACTCTTCCTTGAGGATGGGAGTCCAGCCTGGCCCACAGGAGACACAGGTACTTCACCCGGACACCAGATTCTCTCCCCATCCTCAGTAGAAAATGACGTAAAAGCTAGGGTTCCAAACAATAAACACACGTCTACACACTTGCTTTTTTAGCAACTAAAAAGAACGACTCTCCAACGAGCCTCAGAGCCCTGATTACCAGGTGCTGGGAGCTGGGGATGCTCGCTCTTTTGGGTATTACTCAGCGGCCTGGAGACAGGACGAGGGGCGCTGGCTGCCTGCGTCGGCTTCTGCTTCAGGGGCTGTACAGGTTTTTGGCTGGAGACAAGCTTTTGAACTTGTGAAGGAACACGCTGCGAGGAATTTGAAGGACACAAGACCCGCTGAGCCTGGCCACTGTTCGCAGACACCGGATTCTGAGAAGGAAATTGCTGAGTCACCGGAACACGTTTTGGGCCATCACCAAGTGGAACTGTAGTCTAGATGGGGGAGGAAAAAGGAACTTTATGGTCTCCATGAACGAAAGCTGAATATCATGAGAATATTCCAAAAGTTTGTTTTCCAATATAAGAAAATGAGTGTCACTCACTGATAAGACGTTAGGGGAAAGCGATTTTAATCAGCACTTCCAGAGCATACAGTCAGTATATGGCTGCAATACCTGAATGACACCGCCTCCCCTTCCCCAACACCCACCCCTAAAAAGCACGCCCCCATAAACAAATGTTCATGAACAAACTTTCATTGAAAAAAGGAGGCATTAAACACTAAGAATTCACAATGACTTGGGAATTATTACTTAGCAAGAAGCTGCAATTTGGAAACTTTATACCAAAATCCCAATTCCAATGACATTTCTTTGACAACACCTATGTTTAGAAAAAAGACTGAAAGAAATACAACAAAATATTCAACAGTGATTTTTTAAAAATTATTATTTATTTATTTTTGGCTGTGTTGGGTCTTCATTTCTGTGCGAGGGCTTTCTCTAGTTGCGGCGAGCAGGGGCCACTCTTCATCGCGGTGAGCAGGCCTCTCTTGTTGCAGAGCACAGGCTCCAGACGCGCAGGCTCAGTAGTTGTGGCGCACGGGCCTAGTTGCCTCGCGGCATGTGGAATCTTCCCAGACCAGGGCTCGAATCCGCGTCCCCTGCATTGGCAGGTGGATTCTCAACCACTGTGCCACCAGGGGAGCCCTCAACAGTGATTATCTTTGAGTAAAGAAGTTTTGGAGAATTTCTGTACTTGCCAGATTTTCCACAAAAGCTAATTACTTTTCTTTTTTTTACAATAATGACCACAGTTTTAATAGTCCAAAAAGCTAATTACTACTGATTTAGTAGTGTTTCAATTTCCAAGTGTTCAATACTGACAAAATGCATCTGAGGCAAAAGACAAAATAAACATAGGCTCTTCAAAAAGTTACTACCAGGGCTTCCCTGGGGGCGCAGTGGTTGAGAGTCCGCCTGCTGATGCAGGGGACATGGGTTCATGCCCCGGTCCGGGAAGATCCCACATGCAGCGGAGCGGCTGGGCCCGTGAGCCATGGACGCTAAGCCTGCGTGTCCGGAGCCTGTGCTCCGCAACGGGAGAGGCCACAACAGTGAGAGGCCCACGTACCGCAAAAAAAAAAAAAAAAAAAAAAAAATTACTACCAAAATATATTATTTACATGCCTGTAAGTTGGATGTCACGAGTTTTTAAAATACTTAAATTCTAAGGCCCTGAGCTAATCAAACACAGGGCAGGGGGCACTTCCTCTAGCTTCAATGGAGGAAATTTCCTCATAAACAAGGAAACAGTGCCAGAAGAGAAGACTCAGAATCCATCACCAGCTTGCTAGTACAAGTGCTTTCCAAGAGAGGGTTTCCAACTTACAGGAAAAAGAGATTGCTTCTGAAATTAGCAGCATCCACAACACAGCAGACATTCAGGCAGCAAAAAACATTTTAAACATCAAGCAATTTTCTTTTTATGTATATTTATTTATTTATTTTTTGGCTATGTTGGGTCTTCATTGCGGCGCACAGCCTTTCTCTAGTTGCGGTGCACGGGCTTCTTATTGCGGTGGCTTCTCTTGCAGAGCACGGGCTCTAGAGCACAGGCTCAGTAGTTGTGGCGCACGGGCTCAGTTGCTCTGCGGCATGCGGGATCTTCCCGGACCAGGGCTTGAACCCGTGTCCCCTGCATTGTCAGGCGGATTCTTAACCACTGTGCCACCAGGGAAGTCCCTAGAGCAATTTTTTTAAATGATTTTTATCATCAGAGTTGAGAATCAAATACAGTGAACCAATTTAGCCTTTTTCTGGTTGGTCATTTTTACACTTTCAGCCAGTAAAAAAGGCTAAGTATCCATTTTTCAAAGATGAAGACTTCTAAAAACAAACCCCTCCCCTCAAAAAAAAAAAAAAAGCAGTATTTATATTCTTCTAATTTCCTAGAAGGAAAAAAACCCAGGGATTACTTATATTAAAAGGATCTTTCTGTGAGAGACCCATTCACCTAACTGCTCCACAAATATTCATCAAATGCTAAGTAAGGGCCAGGGGGTCTCTCCTCCTGGATTCCAATCTACCCCAAGCTGAACTGAGCACCCCTCCTAGGAATTACTCAGGTTATATATATATATAGTATGGTACTGGCTCACACACCTACCCAGAAGGGCTCTAAGTTCTTTAAAGTCAAAGACCACATGCTTTTCACCGTTGTGATCCCTGCACCCGACACAGAACCTGGCTGCAATGCCCAGGAAATGCCCACTGAACTGCTGCTCGACATTCCTCTAAAGCGTGAGCAGAACCAACTACGGCAAAGAAATTAATTTCTGGAAAGCAAGGAAGTACAGGCAAGTGTTAAGCGCCTACTACGTACATCACTATCCTGCATGCAATGGAGCAATACAGATACTTAAACAGCTAACTGTAAGACAAAGCAGAGGAAATAAAAGTTACGGTGAAAGAAGCAACGAAGTGTTATTGAATGCGTAGAAAAATGACTAATTCCCACCCAGGAACATGGTAGAGGGATCTAAAGTTACAACCCAATGTAAAGGTAAAAAGAATTCTAGATTTTAAACCCAATCTCAAACAACTATACCCCAATAAAAAATAATAATAATATAAATAAATAATAAAATAAAACCCAATCTCCCTTTGGGTTTTATAAATGTGACTTGAGATTAAAGATTATTCGATTTACCTTAGGCCCCGAGATGCTGTTTTCTTTACATTTGTCCATGATGCCTGAAAAGAAAAAAGAGCCACCTTTAATTTGTAAAAATCCACCTGCTTCCAAGTGTTATGCTGGATGAGGGTTATAAATTCTGATGAAAAAGCCTCAACGTCACACAGAATTTTACATGTTTTGTCATCCAAATGAGGCTGATAAGGGAGCAGTGTTTTCTCGCCTGATACCACGTGCAGGCATGGGGCCTTCCCCCCACCTCACAAACTGCAGCCCGCCCCTCCCCCATACTCAGACTTCACTCCTGAACCGCCCTGTCCTGCCCCATCATCTCTCTAACGGACCACTTCCATCACTGTACAAGCCAGCTTCCACACCTGCTGCCTTCAGAATAAAAAAGGTCCTCTTTACCCCAAAACTGACTCAAGCTATGACCACATCTCTGGCCTCCCCTTTCAACAGCAAAGCTCTGCAAGTCTCTACCACTTCCCTCACGCAGCCACAAGCTCCCTCCCACAGGGCTTTTATCCCCACCGCCAGCCCAGCTCCAGACTGACCCCTGCTGTTGCTAAACCGAAAGGTCAATTCTCGGCCTTCCTCTAACGTGCATTCCCTGCATTCCAGGGGATCCTGCACTTTTTCCACTCCTTTCTTCGCTTAGCTCGCAGATCTGTCTTCACCTTACTCCTGTCCCATCGCAACAGCCTTTGCTGATCAGCCTCACGCGTACCACCAATCTCAGTGTCTGGGGTGACTCTGGAATGGACTCTGCAGGTCTCCATCTACACCTGCCTACGGCCCCAGGACTCTGAACATCTTTAGCAAGAGAACTCGAATTTGCATCTCCTGCCCTCCCCTCTCCTGCGACTGCCAGGCTCTCTAACAACCTGCTCAGGATCCCCCAGGAAGGTCTGCCAGGCATCTCAACCCAACACACCAAATGAAACCTCCTCTCCGGCACACTTCTTTTCCCCTTTGCCATGGGGGTTGCCCAGAAACACTTCTTTCCCAACTACACTCACTCCTTCGGTGAGCTCATCCCGTCTCCTGGCTTTCAGTACCACCCACAGGCTGAGGATCCCCAAATTTCCATCGGAACTCTGACCACCTGGTAATCTGAGAGCATCTCAATGTTAAACTGTCCCCAACTGAAGTCCTGCTCCCTTCCCCACCCCCATCTCTGGCAACCCGCTCTCTCGGACGGCGGACTGGGCTGCCACCATCTCAGTAGACGGCAAATCCATCCTGCCAGTTGCTCAAGTCTAAAGTCTTAGCACAATCTTTTACACGGTTCTCCCTCAAACCCCTTATCTGATCCATCAGCATATCTTACAGGCTCTATCTTCAAAATCACTGCTCACAGCCGTTACTACTCCCACCTCATCAAACCACAATTTTCTCTCCCCACAATTATTTGCAAAAGGCTCCCCAATGGTCACTCTGCTTCCACCCTTCTCCCATTAAGTCCATTTTCAACACTGTGCCCAGTGATCCCATTAACAAGTCAGATATATGGTCCGTGGTTCATAGGCCCCTCATGGTTCCTCAACTCAAATTCAAAATCTTACTTGCACATATAGGCCTATAAAGTTTCACAGAATTGGATCTTGACCACCTCTGTGACCAGACCTCCTCTTCACTATTGCACACCAGCCATTCAGGGCTCCTCCCTTTCCCTGGCAGACAAGTCCCCTGCCACAGGGCCTTTGCACTTCCTGTTCCCTCTACCTATGAGGCTCCTCCCTAAAAGAGAAGTGTGGCTGTTCCTTCATTTCATTCATGCTGAGATGCCCCTTTCAGATCATCTCTCTTTTACTTAACACCTTACATAACATTATTTGTACTTGTTTACCTTCTGAGTCCCCAGACTCAAGATACCCAGCTATCTGCTCAGTATCTCTAAAGAAAGTAAGCTCCACAGGAGGAAGAGCTTAGTCCCATTTTGTTCACTGTTACCTCCCCAGAACATGCCTGGCACACAGTATGTACGCTCATCTTTTGGGACTGAATCAATCCATTAACAAAGCAGATCAGTAATAAAAAATAGTTTCTAACACTTAGGAAGTGTTAGAATCACTTCCTGTGAGTCAGGCACAACAACCTATCGAGTAAGTAGAACATAAACTCCAAGAAAGCAGAAACCTTTCTCTATTTCTCTTACTCAGATGCTCCTTATACTCTAGAATCCAATCAGAAAGCACTCTTCAGCCCCACGCTTTCACATCCACTTTATAAGTAATCAAATAACTCCACCTCGAAGACGGGACCAGGCTAAAGAGCCTGGAGTCCTTATATCAAACAGCAATTTAGACATAATAGACAAAAAAGAAAAGGAAATACATTCTCCTTGAATTTCACACACGCTCTGATGCTTTCTTCACTCTCCCTAACAGTTACAAGCAGCAGACGCATGAGAGCACACAGACCAATGAACACTGATTGAACCGTCTTCAACAGAAGCTACAGACATTCACTCCAACGTAATGCACTTTCCTTCTCAGGAAGAACAATAACAGAATGGAACATGATTCTGATCCAGAAATTCTGGAGAAAGCCGCAAGAAGACTGCTTCTCAGGCGATTCTGGCCTGCAGCCGAGTTCAGGAGTCACATGTCCAGACGACCCGCACAAGATCCCTGCAGTTCAAACCAGAGATCCTACTAAACAGCAAAACAGATTTAATAGCACTGTGGGTTGAGACTTTTCCTTCCTTCGTTAAACCTGCAAATGTCTGCACAGATGCAAGAGAGTGGAGAGGAAATGAGTATGTTGCTGACAAGCATTTAATTCAAAGAACTAGGAAGGTTAAGGATGAGAAGGAAACAGTGAAAGTCAAGGGTGATAGCTACACCTACATCAGGAGGACATTTGCTAGAAATGGAGACTTTCAGGCCCAACCCCAGACCTAACAACTAAATCCTGCATTTCAAAGACACCCCCAGATGACCAGTATGTGGCTGGGCTAGACCACTAGTTCTCAACGAAACATCAGAATCACCTGCAGAGCTTGATAAAAATACAGACACCTGAGTCCTACACGCAAGCGCTTCCGATCCCTTAGGTGGGTTCACATTTTTAACAAGGACGCTCAAGTAATCCCGATAAGGGTAGTCCAAGGTCTACGGTTTGAGAAGTACTGGCCCAGGAAGACCTCTTTGAGGAAGTTATTTATTCACCCACTCATCCGTCCCGCCCGGACAAGGGCCTTTTCCGGCTAGTCTA
This sequence comes from Phocoena sinus, assembly GCF_008692025.1. Taxonomy (NCBI): domain Eukaryota; kingdom Metazoa; phylum Chordata; class Mammalia; order Artiodactyla; family Phocoenidae; genus Phocoena; species Phocoena sinus. The sequence goes on along the minus strand of NC_045777.1, from coordinate 6,363,643 downwards.
CCCAAAGTAGCCCCCGGTTCCTTGCGCCCTTCCCTAGTGGAAGTTATCTTGCTACTTCATCGTCTGTCTCCCCACCCCCCAGAACGTAAACTCCAAGACAGCAAAAACCTTCTGTACCTCCTTACCCAGGCTCTCACTGAACACGAGAATCCCATCAGAAAGCACCCCCCAGAGCCCCCCCACCACGCCACACAACCCAACGCACTCCAGGTGTTTAATAAACACCAGGCGGCATGTTACAGGGCGTCTGGGGACCCAGGAGCTGATGGGAGGGCGCTGGAAAAGCACGGGGGGACGCAGGGAAGAACTGGGGGACCAAGGGAGCCTTTCTCGCCCCGACCCTTCCCTCGCCGGCCCAGCGGCCCCAAAGTCCTCTTCCCTCCCACCCACCCCCAAAGGCCACCCAGGGTCCTCCCGCCCGCCTCACAGAGATGCCCCAGGTCTACGTACCTACAGCCTCCCACCTCCGACCCGAAGGCTCCGAGTCCTCCCAAGAGCTCGGCCGTTAGGAGTCAAAGTCTTCATTTTAAATAGGAGTTAAACCCTCGAACCCGAAAGTTGATTGGTCGGGGCTAGAGAGGCGCTGCATTTTCATTGGTTCAAAACCAACTCGACGGCTTGAGTCACGGCCCGGCGGAGACGGCGCGCAGGCGCACTTGCTTCGCAAGGCCCCGGAAGTGAAGGAGGCAAAGGCCCGCCACATCTGCGGCCGTTCTAGCGCCCGCGGTGCTCTCCGGGTCTGACATTTGTCCGTGAGGCAGCAGTCCCTTGGCGTCAGGGTTACCGCGCCGGAGATAAAGTCGGAGGAGGTCAACGAATCTCTAGAACGCGCCTGTAAGATGGCGAGAAGGGCTGGAGCTAGTGGGGTCAATCGATAGCGCAGCGTTCGGCGCGATGCCCTTTGTGCGTGCGCAGTGAAGGTGCGCCCGGAGCGATCGATTGAGCAGGATTCGAGTCTCCATTTTTCTAGGAGAGAGCGCGGGAGACCGAGAGAGCAGGACGATCCGGTATGGGGGAGTCCGGGGTGCGTGGAATGGCGGGTGCGGTCGGCTAGCGCCTTTGGGGCACCACAGGAAAGACGCGGGCGAGGCGGGAAGAGTCAATAATGAGCGGGGTGGCATGCGCCCTGAGTTGCCAGGCTGCGCCCGCACTGTCTCTCCTCTCCCTCAAAGGCCTCTCTTTCACCCTCCATTCTTCGCTAGCCTCTAGCTCGGGGTCATAGCGGAGCGTACGGTGAGGGGGCGTTTGTGTTCTCTCCCTGGTCTTCCTTCCAACTACGGGTACAACCAGTCCTGGACTGGTTACTTCCTGTCTTCGGGCCGCAAACCCTTCACCTGCAAATTGGGGGCGGTAATCAGGCGCTTTCTAGCCCAGCGAACGGACGTTCTATGGGAGTTGAGAAGCAGGGCTCGTCCTCTCTTTTCCTATTTTAATCTCTTGGTAGCCCTATGATGCGCCTGGCACGAGTGAAGGATGGAATAGTGGTTAAGCTCTGGGCTCTGGGGTGGGTAATCCTGGTGGCCACTTTAACCTTGGACGAGTTACGCAGCCACGTTTTACTTGCAGTATTTCCTAACATCTTTGAGCCGGTTTCATCATCTCTGTTGTGTCCTAATGTTGTCTACACAAGCATGGCTTTATATATATTTGCCTAATACCCATCAGTAGAGCACAGTAAGAGCTCAGGCTCTGGGTTAGGATCCAGGCTCCGCCATTTACAGACTGTTGGATCCTGGGTGAGTTAACCTTCCTGTGCCTTCGGTTGCCCACCTCTAAAATGGGATAAGCTGAAGATTGAATGAGGTAATGCATATTAGCTGCTTACACCATGTGTGTTATATGTGAATGTCTAATGAATTTTAGCTAGTTTATCATTAAGTTTTTAAGGAGCAGTACACGCAGCAATTAGAACACCACCATCTCTGAGTCAAACGCCTGCGTTCTAATGCTGGTTCCTCCAGGCACTAATTCTGAGACCTTTGGGCAAGTTATTTCCCCTCCTCACCCGTAAACAAGATTACTGGACCCTCCTTTATAGGATGTTGTTGAGGATTGAGATGAAACATGGTAAACACATTGGCTATTCTTATCAGTAGCCTCAGTAATTCTCCAGAGGGTCTTGGGTAGTTAAAAACACTGTTCCCGCCCCTTTCCTACAGCACCTCCCACTTTCAGAATCACCCCTGTGAAGTGGTGTTAACTGCCCACTCCCCGCCCTTCTTTCTTATATTCTTCTCTCAATCCTGTGCTCTGCCTTCCAATTTTCTTCTGTGCCACAGCTACCTGTCTGCCTGTGACTTTTATTCCTTATCGCTGTTCCCCAGCTCCTGCAGCTTTCCGATACCTGTACAGATCTACACATGTACAGACATTGATTTTTATAATCAGATTATCTAATGTCAACCAATTGGAGTTCTTATTTTTGCATAAACTGGAAACCATCTGTAATTTTCTCTTTTGCTTTCTGAGACTGAGAACTTGTAAATCAAAGTGCACAGTCCTTCCAATTTTTCCATTTTTTATAGTTATTTTGGCCATATCCTATTTGCCAATATTTTATTCAGCAATGCTTTCCAAAGTATTCTGTAATTAAATTATGTAATGTAACAAGCTCGGTTGCCTTGAAACATGTTTTAAGAATGACCATAACTGACATTAGTAAACATAACAGCTTAGCTGGTGGAAACAGTAGTGTCTAGACGTCCAACAGTAGCAGCTGTTGTACCTATTGCAAACATTAGCCGAGGTTTCATTAACAGAAGAAGTGGAAGATCTGGGATAGCAGTAAAGAGTAAAAATTGCAGGTGGGTATTTAGCAGAGAAAAAATGTTCATGAAGAGAGTTCTACTGTAAATATTGGCTAACGTGATTTGAACCATTTCTGTGTGCTGCTGTGCTCAGTGCTCTACATGTATCATCTTGTTTAGCCTTCACTGACTTATTTAACAGCTGAGGACCCTGATCTCAGAGAAACATAGTTGCTGACCAAAGATAATGCTGATAGAGCTGGGATTTAAGCCCTGGAAAGGCTGACCAGGTTCCTGTGTTGCTTCTGTGGTTTGCTAGTGCCTCTGCCCTCATCATCACCTGTTTTCTCTCTTGCAGCTGGCGGGGAATTACCTTCCTCTCCTCCAAGATGTACAGAACCAAAGTGGGCTTGAAGGATCGCCAGCAGCTCTACAAGCTGATCATTAGCCAGCTGCTCTATGATGGCTACATCAGCATTGCTAATGGCCTCATCAATGAAATCAAGCCTCAGTCTGTGTGTGCGCCCTCCGAGCAGCTCCTGCACCTCATCAAACTAGGTGACTTGTGAATGCACATTCAGTGAGCCCCAAACATTTCAGATGTTTGTCAAGATTGCTACCCTTTAGTTTTAGTGCCTAGTATGTGTCGAGCACAGTGCTGGATAATGAAGGAGAAAGCAAAGTCCAGATTGTGAAGGTTTTGAGCAGGTTCTGGCCTCAGGGTCTTTATGTGAATTATCTGGAGCTTTCTGCCACTGTATTATTGACTTCAAGTCTCAGCTCAGATGTCGTCTCAGAGTCCTCCTCATTTCTTCTAAAATAACCCGAACATCTTCCCCGTACCTCCGCAAGTGCTCTAAAACAACAATCCATTTCCTTCGAAACAGAATCACTGTCTGAAATTTTCTGTATTGTTTGAGTTTCCCATACAATCCATACCACCTGCCAGAAGACTGTGAGTTGTTTTGGTTTGGGTTTTATTTTTTTGGCTGCGTCAGGTCTTAGTTGTGGCACGCAGACTCTTTTTTGTGATGTGCAGGCTTCTCTCTAGTTGTGGCATGCGGGTTTTCTCTCTCTAGTTGTGGCGTGAGGGCTCTGTAGTTTGCAGCACGTGGGCTGTCTCTTTGCGGCTTATGAGCTCAGTAGTTCTGGTGCCCGGGCTTAGTTGCCCCGCGGCATGTGGGATCTTAGTTCTCCAACCAGGGATAGAACCCTCATCCCCAGCATTGGAAGGCGGATTCTTTATGACTGGACCCCTGGGGAAGTCCCAGACTGCAAGTTTAATAAAGATATTGAACCTTGTCTTGTTCAACAGTGTGTCCAGGTGCTTGCCTGTGTCATAGAAAGCACTCAGTAAAATACAGAATTGCCAAACATATTTATACTCTTTGACTTGACAGTGTAAACTGTTCGAACTGGCCTGAGGAAATAAAATGAATTCCACTGAAATGCCCAACAATATGGAATTGGTTATACATGTTCTCATATTCATAAAGTTGGATCCAACAACATGATGTGGGTGAACATTTATTACGCTGGCCAGGTGTTTATTCCATATGAGTAAATGACCGAGTATGTCACACCACGTTACATATTGTGATTTTATTTGTGTTTTAAGAAATGAAACAACTGTGTGCGTGGAGAGAGGTCCAGAAGAATTCATACCACCATGTTAACAGTAATTATCTCTGGTGATATAATACAAGGTTATGTTTGTTTTTTGTTTATCTGCATTTCTGATTTTCCCTATACTAATAAAAATTGTTTATATGATATGTCAAGTTATATTTCAATTTAAAATGGATTTTCTGGGCTTCCCTGGTGGCGCAGTGGTTGCGAGTCCGCCTGCCGATGCAGGGGACACGGGTTCGTGCCCCGGTCCGGGAGGATCCCACATGCCACGGAGCGGCTGGGCCCGTGAGCCGTGGCCGCTGAGCCTGTGCGTCCGGAGCCTGTGCTCCGCAACGGAAGAGACCACAACAGTGGGAGGCCTGCGTACCGCAAAAACAAAAACCAAAACAAAAAAAAAAATGGATTTTCTTGTTAAACTTCAGTTTGTTTAAACCTCAACATTCTTTCAAAGATGTTTTACTAATGTTATTACTAACAATATATCTGACTTAATGAGCTTCAGTGCTGCTACTAATAGATCTCAACACTAAAAATATTAAAATTCGAAATCGGGAAAAATGAACAATTTAACTACAGAACTGCTGTTTTCAGTTTCTGTAGTTGTGGTTAAAGTAGAAACTTTTGGAGGCAAGTATCTGGGGAGGTGACTTTACCTGTTGGAACCTAACCTGCCACAACGCCTATTGCCTTACAGCGTTGTCACTGTTTGTGCACCCAGGTCACAATACATAACTTTGTACAGTATTAAGTACCATGCAGCTCCAAGAAAGAGTAAGTTGACATCAGCAAACACCTTTTCCAGTTTGGATCCAGAACTTTGTCCTGTCTTTTTAAAATAACGTTTTTTCATGCCCTTAATTTTTATTCCTTTCAGGAATGGAAAACGATGATACTGCAGTTCAGTATGCAATTGGTCGGTCAGATACAGTTGCGCCTGGCACAGGAATTGACCTGGAGTTTGATGCAGATGTCCAGACTATGTCCCCAGAGGCTTCAGAGTATGAAACATGCTATGTCACATCCCATAAAGGACCATGTCGTGTAGCTACCTATAGTAGAGATGGGCAGTTAATAGCTACTGGATCTGCTGACGCTTCCATAAAAATACTTGACACAGAAAGAATGTTGGCCAAAAGTGCCATGCCAATAGAGGTAAAAATCCTGGTAACATACTTACCATTTGCCTTTTGTTGTTCATTCTTGGGAGAATGAGAGCACAGTTTAAACCAGTTTTAACTTAGCATAGCTGTAGAATGTATACTTTGAGCCAGACAGATTTTACACTTCAAGATTCTCTTCTCTTCTTGCTGGCCTAGGTCATGATGAATGAGACTGCACAGCAGAACATGGAAAACCACCCAGTGATTCGAACTCTTTACGACCACGTGGATGAAGTCACGTGTCTCGCTTTCCACCCAACAGAACAGATCCTTGCCTCTGGTTCAAGGGACTATACTCTTAAATTATTTGATTATTCCAAACCATCTGCAAAAAGAGCCTTCAAATACATTCAGGTTAGGAATGTTTGGAAAGGAGCTGTATGCATTTTTTTCCCTAAATACAATGAGCTGTTGTGTGGCTCTTCTCTTTTTAAAAGTAGTCTCAGTGGTCATCCTGTAAATAGGATGGCAGCAAGGACGCAGCGCCCACTGCAAATGGCACGGCTCTCATGCTGTCACGTGCCCACCTCTGGACAGTGAGGATGGCTGCCGGTCACAGATACAGTTCAGAATGCACATCACATTTTAAAGGTTGCAGATTCCTGTTTAAAGACAAAACACAACGAACTTCTCTAACTTAGGGGAATTAAAAAATTATTCAGTTGAAATTCTCAGGTGTTTTCTGGAAAAGCGACATTTGGTGCTCTGTTTTGAATATGCGGTTCAGAAATGCTAATGTTTTAGTAGTGGCTTCCACTTCAATATTTGGAGCCCTGGGACAAATTAAAGAAACTATTCTTATAGTTTATTTTTATTCATTAATCGTATGTGAATGTGTCATAGATTGATAGTATTCCCTTCTGAATTCACCCATTGTTTATGTGCAAATGATGAAGCTCACCTGTGATCTTCGGAATACTCTCACCAGTAGATAGTTTCGGAAATCTTTGTTCAGATGGTCCTTTTGTGTATTCCAGAAAGTTCTTTGTTCTTCTCTTACCTGTGTAATATCTAGTCACTGTTTTATGGATTCTTTGCATCAGCCAAATATTTTCCCTATTTCCTGTGGGTTTAATTGTTCACCACTTGGTCTCTTTCCCAACAGGAGGCTGAAATGTTACGCTCCATCTCTTTTCATCCTTCTGGAGACTTTATACTTGTTGGAACTCAGCATCCTACTCTTCGGCTTTACGATATCAACACATTTCAGTGCTTTGTCTCTTGCAATCCTCAAGATCAACACACTGATGCCATATGTTCCGTTAATTACAATCCTAGTGCCAATATGTATGTGACTGGCAGCAAGGACGGCTGCATCAAATTGTGGGATGGTGTTTCAAATCGATGCATCACCACTTTTGAGAAAGCACACGACGGTGCTGAAGTTTGTTCTGCCATTTTTTCCAAAAATTCAAAATACATTCTGTCAAGTGGAAAAGACTCTGTAGCTAAACTTTGGGAAATATCAACAGGACGAACCCTGGTGAGATACACAGGTATGTGAGAAGTTGATATTATTTCACATTTCTGAGGCATTTTAGTTTCCAGAACTCTCTTTTAGATCCTCGAACTAGATCCACACAATAAATCTATGTGGATCAAACAAGAGGCAGAGCTGGAAATAGAACCACAGTTTCTTTGCCCTTCTCAAATGTTAACAGCTAAAATTAGATCTGATTCCATGCAAGTACCACTTGAGAATTAGGCGGTCTGTTTGTAGACCCATGGCCTGCCCACTTCCCACAAAAACATGAAAGCAGTCCAGAGAAGAGACTCAGTAAGTGAGAGGAAAGATCTTGGCTCATGCCTGAGAGAGGAGAAGGAGCCCCCAAAAGAGACCCCAAGTGTTCCGAACCTAGATATAAAGCGGGCCCTTCAGACAGAAACACAAAATTGTTAGTCTGATTGTCTAATTTATGTTGGTCTCTAATTGTAACAGTTGTGCCTGTGAGCTCTTTTTATGAGATCTGTTTAAATTTATCCTATCACTAGTAGTCAGTGTTTGTCTAATTATTTGATAGTAAGTATTAAAATATTGTGTTTCATTTTTCTGTTCCTTGTAGCAGCAAAGGCTGTTTGGTAGAAAACTTCGGCTAGTTTCCTCTGTTGTGAGATGTTTGTGTCATACACTGAAATTGCCATGACCACAACTTTAAAACTCAAAAGAAAACAACACTGTTGTAAGGGACAGGTGGGATGTTAATAAGTGAAGAAAATTGAAGAGTTGGTGACATCTGAACCACTAGGGTGCAGCATAACCTACCGTAGATTTATCTCATTGTAACCAGAGTTTGCTTCCTGCCATCTCTCTGGCTTCTGGTGTAGATGGTATAGCTAGCAAGTCTTGGGAAGAGTCATTTTTGTTTTACGAATGTTTGGGATGTTTTATGGTTATATGTGGCTGATTGGTTTGTTTTTCTGGAGAATTGGGATTTCATTTTAAAATGAGATTATAATGAATTTATACGCAAATTCCCTCTTTTTCTAATTCACAGTTTAAGACCCCTTCATGTCAGTACTTTTGGATCTGCTTTTCCAGTTTTAATCTTTAGTTAGAATTCAGAGGGCTCTTGAAATAATGAAGGAAAAGGAAAAACTATCAAGTAAACATTAGAAATTTTGTTGTTAAAAGTTAATTTAGGGCTTCCCTGGTGGCGCAGTGGTTGAGAATCCACCTGCCGATGCAGGGGACACAGGTTCGTGCCCCGGCCCGGGAAGATCCCACATGCCGCAGAGCGGCTGGGCCCGTGAGCCATAGCCGCTGAGCCTGCGCGTCCAGAGCCTGTGCTCCGCAACGGGAGAGGCCACAACAGTGAGAGGCCCGCGTACCGCAAAAAAAAAGTTAATTTAAAACACTATAAACAAAATTAAATGCTAGCTAGGGAAAAAAAATATAGCATAGGTAATAAACATAGGTCATACGCTGCTCAGTAAACCCAAGAAAAGATGGCCAACTTCACTATAAACCTAAGAAATGAATATGGAAGTATCTTCTTGCTCATCAGATTTCAGGAATTTAAAAGATTGGTATTATATAGTATTGATTATATAGTATTGATCAACGTTTCAGGAAATCACATATTGTTAGGAGTATGATTGGTAAAATACTTCTGAAGGGCAGCTTGGTGTCATATTATCAAAATTATAAATATATATATTTTTGACTTGCTATATCCACTGTTAGAAATTTTAACCTAAAAAGATTCTTGGGAGGCATGCACGTGCACACATAAAAAGGTATTCATCCCAGCATTATCTGGAGTAGTGGAAAGTTAGATAGAATATAAATGTCCAGAAGAAGCATTGAGTAAATTGTTACATAGCCTTTCACGGCATGCAGCCTTTAAAAATAAATACTCATAGTAATGTTTGTTGAACACTTATACTGCAAAGCTGAATGGGCATTACACCTCATTTTAATCCCTGCAACATCTTGTGGGCAGGTGCTGTAATTATCCCTGCAGAGCAGAGGAGACAGTTAAGGCCCAGGGATGTTATTTGTTCAAAGTCACATCGCTAATAAGTACTGAGTCCAGATGCAGCACAAAAGTGTGTATTTTTATCCGTTAAGCTATATTCCCTCTTTGTAGGTCTCCACCACAAACTGTTGCATAAAAACTGTATGCCGTATGCCCTGACTTATGTAAATTACAGATGAGTATACAACGCACATAGATATTTGGAAAAGATATTCATCAAAATGTTGACTGTGTAAAATTATCAGGCAGGGGGCTTCCCTGGTGGCGCAGTGGTTGGGAGTCCGCCTGCCGATGCAGGGGACGCGGGTTCGTGTCCCCGTCCGGGGGGATCCCGCATGCCGCGGAGCGGCTGGGCCCGTGGGCCGTGGCCGCTGGGCCTGCGCGTCCGGAGCCTGTGCTCCGCGACGGGAGAGGCCACGGCAGTGAGAGGCCCGCGTACCGCAAAAAAAAAAAAAAAAAAAAAAAAAAATTATCAGGCAGATTTTTTTAATAGTTCATATAATACTTGAAACATAAAATATGCTTTTTTTAATTCATGGTGAAAAACAAAAAGCATAGAGTTTCCTCTTGGAGAGTGGCGTTCATCCATCCCAGTGATTCTAGTCCTAGGAATTTAGTCCTAAAGAAATAACGTGTTCTATACAAAGAATGTTTGTCACAATATTACAGTTGGATACAAACTAACTGCCTAGCAGGAAAAGAATCATTACCTAATGGTGCTTCCAAACAATGCGATACTTTGCAGCCAGTAAAAACACAACGTATCCAACATGAAGTTAGATAATGTGGCACCATTTTTGTATTTTTTTAAGGTGTTTTTATGCCTAAAAATCCATCAGAACGTTAATAGAGTCGCATTAGGTAGTGGACCCAAAGGTGATTTTCTTTTTCATACATTTTTTAGAGTTACCAAAATTGCACAATAAACGTGTATTACTTCAACAATTGTAAAATGCAGTTTTTACGTCAACAGAGCTAATGACAAAAGTAGAACAGTCTGGGCTCTAAGATATGAACTGGAAAGCTAGCCCTGGTGCCCAGGCCTTAATCTCTCGGTCTCTGCGCAGGTGCTGGCTTGAGCGGACGGCAGGTGCACCGGACGCAGGCCGTTTTCAACCACACGGAGGACTACGTGCTGCTGCCTGACGAGAGGACCATCAGCCTCTGCTGCTGGGACTCGAGGACGGCCGAGCGCCGGAACCTGCTCTCGCTGGGCCACAACAACATCGTGCGCTGTATCGTGCACTCGCCCACCAACCCCGGCTTCATGACCTGCAGCGACGACTTCAGGGCGCGCTTTTGGTACCGGAGGTCAACCACGGACTAGAGCCGCCGGCGTTAAATAGGGTTCTTTCCTCGAGGACTCTGCCCCTCCTTCCCCTTGTGTCCCGCCATCAGCTTCAGTAGTAAGTCATTGTACCATCTTTGGCAGTTGTGCTGCCACCTCTGCGTCCTTCTGGGATTTGTATGAAAGAATCTTTTTTTACCTTGATGGAGAATCATGGTGGAGAATGTTGGAAACACAGATCTGTGCGGTTGTTCTGCAGTCACTGATTATTACAGTGTGATTTTCATCAGTTTGTAAATACAGGACTTGCTATTTCCCTTGATCATTTGAAGAAGGATGGAGTGTTCAAGTGCTTTCTAGATCCCAAGTGGATCTGTCGTGAGGAACGTTCATTTGGATATTTTGTCAGCTCTCGTGCCTGTTTTACATCCCCTTTGTACCTTTCCTTTCAGAATACATTTTGGCAAATACGGGGGCATATGGCTCTGAGAATCAAGAGTTTTATGCCACGTTAAAACCATTTTAGAACATCGATGGTATCAATTCTATCCTAAAGTGACATCACTCTGATAATAAAGTTCAGATCTGCGATTACTGTTAACACATTTTTCACTGCAGTGAAACTAATGGCCAGCTTTTCCTGAAGATTTATAGGAGGTCTGTCTCCCATCACACGCCCCACATTATCCTTTCACAGCCTAGAATGCTTGTCTTCAGTAAATGTGTTTCTGATGAGATTATTACCATTTGATAGGAAACATTGAAAATACATCCAGTGTAATCAAAACTAGGTGAGCCCGCTGTCGCTCTCAGGTGTTGCTCATCTTCAGGAATGATTACTATCAATTGACTTTGTTCTTATGTAATTTTAAATCTTACTTTTCAGTTCCCTTCAGCATGAGCTGTAACTACTCATCGTGGATAGACCCAGCAGCTGCATTCTCAGAAGATTTTTTGCAATTAATGAACTAATACAGGTTTTCTGGTTCTTGAAACCTTTTAGGCAGTGACAGTGGTTCTCTGGATTCAACTCTAGCTAGGTCAGAGAGCCCTGAGCTCCCCTAACAGAGAGAAACTTTGGTTTATCATTATCTCCCAATACAAATACCTCATGGTCTGGGTAGGAGTACCTAGAAATACAGTCTGGGATCATTTGATAAAGATATTAAATATGTTAAAGTAATTGTTTTATGTTACAGGGATTTTATAGTGTTCTGAAGTTTATTGTATAAAAATTCAGCTTTAGACATCATCCTTAAGAAGGATCATTTTAACTCTTTGGTCTATAAAACCATTTTCAGCATTCTTAACATGGTAAGTCACAGGTTTTAGTTAAGATTTCCAAAGAGCTATATTTTTTGGTCCGTAGTGAGTTTAAATTTATTTTGTGTTCTCATTCTGCGGTATTTGAGCTGGGCCATCTGTGGGTGCTTTTCTTGTACGACCAAAAGAAACCTATTGGATAGAAACAAGGATAACCAGTTCTACCCCAAAATTACCAACCAAAACTACCCACGTTTTCCATCTTTCAGCCTATGAAACTGTAAAGCAGAGGTTCAACTTTTCTGCTTATTCTCTCTGGCACATGCACTGGGATGACCACACTGTACTCCTGATACAAGTTTCATTGGACCTTTTTAACTTTTCATGAATTTAAATGATACTGCCTACTTTTTCCAGCTTTTGGAATAGTCTCAGCAATAGATCTGTAGTTTCAGGACTTCTGTTTACAAGATCAAGATGCTTTTGTGTGTTTCCAAAATAGATTACTTTTTAAATTTTTTTTCTTTTAAAAATCACATTAATGTTTGAAACTGGTGTAAATGCCAGGTATATTACATGGACTTGGTTTCATCACATCATTAATTGTACCACTTAATTTTACCACATAACACCCTGGCATTCAGATGGTGAGTGATATGCAGTTAAGAGCTTATAACTTCTATGTTATTTTTTAAAGACATCTGATTTCTAAAATAAACTTTTTGTATATAATGATAATTTAAAGCTAGTGTTTGTGGGGTTTTTTTTTGGGGGGGAGCTTGCCTTGAATGTTTCTGTATTTGAACGTAAGCTCTCGAACAGCAGTTGTGACTTTGGACTGACACTTTTCACACTGTTTCTTCAGTGCTTTGTTCTAGAAGGCAGATTTTCGTAGCTTAATCACCTTTAGCTGTGTATCTTTGCTCTTCTATGAATGTACAATTTTTAGTATAATCTGTTTCTTTAGATCGTTCAGAGAAATCTGGCTTTTGCCTTAAACTTTGGTTTCTCTTAGGAAAGCAGATGTTGGGGGCATCCAAGTCTCAGCTCTGTTGAGGCAAGTCATTTCCAGGCGATAGCTTCCTTTTCTGTGATTGAAGAACTTTATCAAAATCATCCCCAACATGCACTTCAATCACTGAACCTCCTTTTTTAAAAACACATGATATAAACAATTGGGGGAGGGGAAAAACATTTACTTCTTGGGGGACACTTCTTCTACTGAAAAAAACAGCAGGCCAGACAGAACCCTTTCAGTACGAACCTGGATAGAATTTGTTTTTAATCACTAAGTAGATAGCTGAGCTAGCAAGAAAGTGAGGGGGTTTCTGAGGCAGACCCCACACAAAGCACATATCCAGAGGATTAACAGTGACAGAGCTGCCGGTTGCACCAAGGACATTTGTCAGTCCCTTGTAGCCTAAAGATTTCTGGGCTCTGAGTCTTCACGAGGTTAGGAACTTTGATCAAGACCCAGAAAGGAAACCCAGAACCCAAAAGTGGCCCCCTCAGCAAAAGGGTGGACTGGACAAAATCCCCACCTCAGAGAAAGAGGAATCCGGCCCCACACTGCTGGCTCAGGTGTGCAGGGGAGGGTCTTCGAGAAGCTCGTCCACAAGCAAGGGTGAACCAATCCACACTACCTATGTGGTTTGGAGAAAAGCAAGCTGAGAATTCCAAGCAAACTCCAGCTGGTAGTGGCCATGAGTGCCAGACAGGCCAGCACCAGTTCTCCATGGATGAGCTCATCTTAACACCAGGCCTCAATTATTCCTTCTCCCAGAGAGAGCGCTAGGAGTCACGTGTTCACAAGTGAACATAGGAAACAGCCGCTGTGATGAGAATCAGAAACGAGTCAGACTTGGTGGAATTAGCAGGTGCACTATATATGTAGAATATGTTTGAAGAACTAAAACAGAATAACTAAAATGGGGCCAAGGATCAAGAGATGTCAAAAGTAACCAAGTGGGTTTGAACAACAAAAACTATAAAACATTCCACACGTCCGTAGCTTTCGTACCTCATGTTTTTGCCCTTTTTCTGGAGCCTTTGCCTTTGCCTTGCTATTCCCTTAGTGGGTGTTTTCATCTATGAAGCCCCTTTCCCAGTCATTTTCTGTCCAATTTACTCTTCTCTTCCTGGCTGCTCACCCGCAATGACTACTGGCCTGTGGTGTCATTTTCTGCCCCGGTTTTTCTTGATCTCCCTGTCTGCATTCAGCCTTTTCCTCCAGCTTTACACCCCCTCTCCACCTGCAGTGTTTCCTTTGCATCCTTTTCTTCAAGTCTTGCTCTCATTCTTTTTCCCTCTCAACCTTGGGATCAAAATTCAGGCTCTTAAGCTGAGCTCTCACTCATAATTACAGTAGCTGTAGGATGCCGGTCCTCCCTGTATTCTCCCTACACTAGGCTATTTAGATGAATTTCTTGGCAATTAATGAAATTCTACTTTGACCGAAGGAGCTGTTTTGAGCTACGTTCATGAGGTTAAAATCTGCCAGACAATAAGGTGATTTTAAAGCAGCAGAGTCTGAAATGTCCTGCCAGGCCTTTAAGGCTTTGGACATTCTGAATGGTGTTTGGCTGGACTTTAAGAAAAAAGTCAGGTATTGAACTACCACTCATGGAGCTGAATGGCTGAAAGTCCACACGAAAACAGTATAAAAGCATATATAAAGAGCAGTACGCAAAAGCCATCTGCCTTCTTGCACATTTATTTATTTTTAATTTATTTATTTGGCAGTGCCGGGTCTTAGTTGAGGCAAGTGGGATCTTTAGTTGCGGCACATGGGATCCAGTTCCCTGACCAGGTATCAAACCTGGGCCCCCTGCATTGGGAGCATGGCGTCTTAGCCACTGGACCACCAGGGAAGTCCCTGCCTTCTTGCACATTTATTGGGAGCTGTGGAGGTGATCTGACTCCCTAGGTTCTGAAAAGAAAATCAATTCAAGATACTGTTCTCGGGAATTCCCTGGCGGTCCAGTAGTTAAGACAGAACTCTGCGTTTTCACTGCCGAGGGCCTAGGTTCAATCCCTGGTTGGGGAACTAAGATCCCGCATAACGCGCAGCCAAAAAAAAATACTGTTTTCAGTGGTACATTAGTTAAGAGAGGAGGGGTGGGAATTACCTCATTAGAAGCTCTCTCACTTGGTTCTTTTGCATTCTAACTGTTTCAAACTTCCGCCTGCAGTATATTGCGAAAACCACCCAGTTTTCTAGAATGATCAACTCTCGCAATATTTGTGCACGTAAGAGACTCATTTGCCTTAAGATGTAAATATGAACAGATTGCAGCAAAATGTCTACAGCCTTTCATTCAGAAAAATCTTAGCAGGGTCAAATAGGAGTCTGAGAACTCAAGCCCCTTGTTCACAAAATACTACACTAAATATCTATGTAGGGGTGAGTATTTAATTTCTGGGCCAAATCCTATTACATTTGTGTCTTGGATTTTGGTTCTGATTGTTTTTCCTTAAAAAGGCATGCAGGGACTTCCCTGGTGGCGCAGTGGTCAAGAATCCGCCTACCAACGCAGGGGACACGGGTTTGATCCCTGGTCTGGGAAGATCCCACATGCCGCAGAGCAACTAAGCCCGTGCGCCACAGCTACTAAGCCTGTGCCACAATTACTGGAGCCCGCGAGCCTAGAGCCCATGCTGCAAAACAAAGACACCGCGATGAGAAGCCCATGCACCGCACTAGAGAAAGCCCATGCACAGCAACGAAGGCCCAGCACAGCCAAAAATAAATAAATGAGTGAAATTTTTTAATAAGACATGCAAATTACAGCATTCTAATCTGTATAGGGACCTTTGAGGTCAGCCCTTCAGTATAGGGAAGAATTACTATCTGGAGTTTGAGAAGGTGATAGGAACTGTCCAAATTTGAATTGGTGTGAAATCTGTCCGTTGTCTTTTTTTTTTTTTGTGGTACGCAGGCCTCTCACTGCTGTGGCTTCTCCCATTGCGGAGCACAGGCTCCAGACGCGCAGGCTCAGCGGCTATGGCTCACGGGCCCAGCCGCTCCGCGGCATGTGGGATCCTCCTGGACCGGGGCACAAACCCGTGTCCCCTGCATCGGCAGGTGGACTCTCAACCAGTGCGCCACCAGGGAAGCCCTGTTGTCTTTTTTTGTTCATCACTGTGTGACCTTGAGTGAGTATGTCCATCCTTTCTTTTTACTTTTTTTCAAATATATACGAAAGTCAGTAATATAGTAGAAACAATGGCTGCCAGGGGCGGGGGGAGAGGAGAACAAGGAATGACAGCTGATGGGTACGGGCTTTCTCATTGGGGTGACGAAAACGTTCTGGAATTAGTGGTGATGGTTGCATAACTCTGAATATACTAAAAAACACTGAATCGTACTTTTGTGGTATGTGAATTATATCTTAATAAAGCTGTTATTTTTTTAAATTCAGTATCAGCAGTACAGTACAGTGAATCCCCATGGACTCATCACTCAGACTCCCCAGTCTTCAACTCACGCCCAGTATTGTTCTACCTATACCGCTATCTACTTTCCCCTTGAATTATTTTGAATTTTCAAATTTTATCTGTAAATATTTCAGTATATATCTCTGAGAGATAAGGACTTTTTAAAATGCAATCATAACATTTTTCCGTCTCAATATATATGTGGAAACATTGAATCTTGGTTTAATAAATTCCCACTCTGGAAACATGAACCTCAGCCTTAGCTGGACAGTGCTTGCCTCTTCCTCATCTGAGGTGCTACGTGGCCCATGGCCGCCGACACAGAGGAGCTGCTAGAGCCAGAAGAAAAAGCAGGAGGGAAGAGGTGCACCCAAGAGAAACACCCAGATTCACATTTAACAACATGGAGATCACCTGCTATTTTGCAGTGGCCTTTGCCTCACAAATATCACCTGTTATATGCATTGCAGTGGTACTACTTTAATGATTTGTCTCATCTGTAAAGACTAACAGGATAAAATACTTCTGTTAGTCCAGGGTCTATACGGCTCTGCCCCAGCTTCTCGTACCTTGCCTTCCTCGTGAAGCCTTCCCTAAATTACTCCCCCACTCTCCCATCTCTGTCCTCCTCTCTATGGATCTCCACCTTGAGCTTGTTGCCAAGCCAGTTTGTGATTGTTCTATGCGATCACCGTTCCCTCCCTGTTAACTGCTCCCATCAACAGCATGTCAATTACTTGGCACTGCAAGTTAACTTCCAACACTGGTAACAATTTAAAATATAGGTCCTGGGGACTTCCCTAGTGGTCAGGTGGCTAAGACTCTACACTCCCAATGCAGGGGGCCCAGGTTCAATCCCTGGTCAGGGAACTAGATCCCACATGCCACAACTAAGAGTTTGCATGGTGCAACTAAAAGATCCTGCATGCTGCAACTAAGACCTGACACAGCTAAATAAATATTTTTGAAAAGAAATAAAATAGTCTCAGCCAGAAGTCAGTCAGCTATTTCTACCTGTAAATCCTTCCTGGTGCTCAGACTTGTAGGGGCTACATGTGGGATAGCCAGCAGACAAGACAGTAAGTGCTGTAATCACAGGAGAACGATGAGAGAGACAGCCCATTGGAGGTGGAAGCTGAGCCCCGCTGGGAAGGATGGGTACCAGTTTGTTTATGTGAAATAAAAGTGTGAACATGCCTAGCAAAGAATCTGCTCTCCTGTAGGTCCTCTCTGGATGTTTAGTCTGAACTTAAGGAAAGTGGAAAGACTTAGCAAGTCATCCTGAACTGTGTGAACTAGTGTGGCATCAAGTGGGTGGGTCGGTGAGATTTGAGAGATAATGTATTGATAAGTACTCAGCATAACCCTGCTGCAGAGCCAGCACTCAAAGACCAGGGGGTGAGTATGGGGGTCAGAGCAGGGGGAAGCGGAAGAGTGCACCTGACGGGAAAGATATGGGACGAGGTCCCTTGGGCACGCCCCCCGCCCCCGCTGGACTTGTTTTCTCCGGCTGTTGCAGGGTAAGTTTTAGGGGGCAGGAAGGAAGAAACACTGACCGTTATCACAAATTTGTCCTGGCGGCCTCTAATCAGAGAAATATGCTTGGTCTGTCCAGGGGGAGTTGTTCCACAACGTTCAAGGGATGAGAATGCCGTGCGGTCATAAGTAGGAACTTCACCCTGTAAAGCAGAAGACTTTTTTTTTTCGTTTTGCGGTTCCTTGTAGCAAATGTGTGACAATTTATACTTATAGACATCACACATTGAGGAGTGAGTGTGGCCTGGATTTCTGGTCTCCCTTCCTTCACCTCTTTTCTTCTCACCCTTTCCAGAATGTTTGCCTGCTGGGAGAATCATTCTGACAATTTCCTGTGCTGTCAGCTCCATAGAATTCAGTTTCTGAGAACCAGCCAGAGGCATGCAGTGACATTGCGTAACCACCTCTGAAGTCAGAGATATCAGCCGTGGAGCTCAAAGGAGCCGTTTCACACCAGCAACATGAAAGGAGCTAGCATCACGGACGGGGCGCCCAAGGTGAGTGGCGGGGCTGTGTGCAGAGGCAGACGGAGCAGCCTGTTTGGGTTATAAGGACAGCGGCCGATTTCAGGGCTGAGTTTCTGATGAAGTCAAAGATGAATACCAGTAACATCTAAGTTTGAGAGGAGTAAGTTTCACGTGAGTTTAAGTATAGAAACTATATGTGCCGTAAAGCTCCTGACCAGTCTGACTCAGAGATGGTTGCAAATTACTTTCTAGCAAAACCCAGTTTACGCGGTTGATAACACAACCCATCCCTTTGTGTCCATTCACCTTCTAACAAACTTCTGAGCGAGACATGGGTCTCTGCCCCAGCCCTGAGTCCTCAGCGGGTCTTCCTCATGCTGTTTTCACGTTACCTTCTGTACTGACATGCATGCGTGGAGCTCAAGGCTGTGACAGGAATCAGAAAGGATTTGCTGTTTAGAATGTTGAAATGGCTGCTAAAAGAAAACTGCTTGGACACAAGGAAAAGTGAAGGTCAGGGTTATTTTGCTACATCTTTTTAAAATTTTAAGTAGAACAGGAAAACAAAATGAAACAATTATGAAATGGGGAGCTTGCTTATATGATTAAATAGGTGTTATTTATTATTATAATAACAATAGGTGTCACTGGTGGAATGTACAGCTGAATAACCCATGACAGTCTCTCTTATGTAGATTGCTACCCTAGAATTTTGTACCTGACTATTTTCTTTGAAAAATTTTAAACCATTGGGAAAATAGGAAAAAATTCAGTAAGCCTGTGTATATCCTTTACCTAGATTCACTGATTCCTGGCACTTCGTCACATTTGTATGCATCTATTTGTATATATTTAGACACAGGCTACAATCACATTTTCCAAAAATCCAAAAACATCCTTTCTAGCTTTTTTGGCTGTTATTATTTCTTTGCATGTTTATTTGTTTTTTTTTTCCAACCCAGGACTCATTCCAGGATCACACATTTTGTTTGTTAGGTCTCTGTCATCCTTAATCTAGAACAGTCCACTACTTTTTTTTTTTTTTTACATCTTTATTTGAGTATAATTGCTTTACAATGGTGTGTTAGTTTCTGCTTTATAAAAAAGTGAATCAGCTATACATATACATATATCCCCACATCCACTCCCTCTTGCGTCTCCCTCCCACCCTCCCTATCCCACCCCTCTAGGTGGTCACAAAGCACCGAGCTGATCTCCCTGTGCTATGCGGCTGCTTCCCACTAGCTATCTATTTTACGTTTGGTAGTGTATATATGTCCATGTCACTCTCTCACTTCGTCCCAGCTTACCCTTCCCCCTCCCCATATCCTCAAGTCCATTCTCTAGTAGGTCTGTGTCTTTATTCCTGTCTTACCCCTAGGTTCTTCATCAGTCTACTACTTTTTTATTTCTTTCATAAAACTGACATTCTCTATGGATATCCAGATTTTTTAACGATTTATCCTTTTTTTTTAATGGGCCACTTATTCTGCCCAATTTCTATAGCACTTTACAATGTGTAATTGTAACATGTATATGTGTAATTAACATGTATATATACATATAGCATATATTTGATAGTCCCAGCATCCCCATGAATTTCTATTATTGATATTATACAGATAATAACAGCTGACCCTTACTGACTGTCCATCTGTCAGGCCTGGTGCTGAGTGCTATTCTTGCTTTTTCTCATTACATCCTCTCGACATCTCCATAAGGTACACATGTTACTCTTATCCCCATTTTACAGATGAGGAAAGTAGGATTCATTGACTTGCCAAGGTCATTTGCTAGTAAGTGGAATGCCAGGAGCCAAACCCAGACAGACTGACGCAGACCCAGACTTAACCAGCTCACTATATGCTGACCCTTAGGCCAGAGGTCTGCAGTCTTTTCATAAAGGGCCAGCTAGTATTTTATGCTCTGTGGTCCACCTCTGATCTCTGGTGCATATTCTTGTTTTTATTTTTTACTTCTGGCTGCACCTCGGGTTTCGGGATCTTAGTTCCCGGACCAGGGATCAAACCTGGCCCCCTGCTGTGGAAGATGAAAGTCCTAACCACTGGACTGCCAGGGAAGTCCCTCTGGTGCATATTCTTTTTTGTTTTTACAACCCTTTAAAAATATGAAATCATTCTTAACTCTTGGACTGGTCCTGTGGATTTGGCCCACAGGCCCTAGTTTGCCGACCCAAGTCTTAGATGAATGATGTCTCAGCTCGTACGGATGCACCCCCTACCCAGTTACAGCAGCACCAGGGCGAGAACCCAAATCTTCCATTCCTAGTGCAGAGGCAACCGCAGTTCATGCTTTCTTGGGTATCCCTACAGAACTGCCAATGCACATATAAGATAATATGATTTTTTAAAAAGGTTTTTCAAGAGCAAGAGCAGTAACTGAACAACTGTTGAGCTTCTTGTCTTTTACGGTGAACAGTACATATTAGAGCTCCATCTGTTTTAGCACCACTGAGCTACCTCAGTATTTTCAATGCCTACGTTGTCATTTAGGTGCTTTTGATTAAAAGGTAACACAGTGCTTGAAGGAGTCATACCATGAGTGGTTCTCAGCATTGGTGCATCTGACTTTAAAGCAACCCTAACTTTCAGTTAGGGGCACCCAGACTCCTTTCATGCCCCGAGGTCAGCCTGTGTACGTCAGGTGGTGAACTGTGCCTGCCCTTTCAGGCTGTTCCCCAGTGTTGCTGCTTGACAAACAACCAAGAGTTCCTTGTCAGTAGAATTTCACCTTTGTGCACAGCGGATTTTGTGTAATTGTCTGACTTTTATTAGGTTTCCGCAAACTGTCTTACAAAATGAAGAGAAAACTAAAAAATAAACATGGTGGTATTAGAGCTAGGAAACACTGGTCTCAAACAGTGTAATTGCAAAAGGTAGAGACCGTCGTGTGTTG
The DNA here is from genome assembly GCF_008692025.1 of Phocoena sinus. Taxonomy (NCBI): domain Eukaryota; kingdom Metazoa; phylum Chordata; class Mammalia; order Artiodactyla; family Phocoenidae; genus Phocoena; species Phocoena sinus. The sequence continues at coordinate 6,342,718 of NC_045777.1, read as the reverse complement.
CCAAGGTGGTAAATCTAACATCTCATTGGACTGTAGCTGATTGACTCCATGTTCAACTCCATTCATGAAAATTAGGAAAATTAGGTCTGAAAGACAAGATGAGTAACTGGTTTTACTATATGTAAGTCCTTGCTTTGGATTTTTGGTTGTTTCAAAAGTGCCTTATTTATGAAAATAGAGTCTGCACGTATTTTAGTGATTCGGTCCCGTTTGTTGCACAGTGTGTTTACTTCTGAGCGTATGTGTCTGTGTGTGCGTGCACGTGTCCACACCATTAGAGGTGATGCTGAAAATAGCATCTTTGTGTACAGGCGTCTTTGTCTCCCTTGGAGTGAATGGCCAGGAAATGAAAGAGGAATCCTGGGTCAAATAAGCATGGTATTTTGTTTTCCGTCACTTTCTGAGAACTTCTAAAATTTGAAAACTTAGTTTCCATAGTATTTTCTCTACAATCTATATTTTCTCTCTTTTATAAATAGAGCCATAGGCTGTTTTGCTCACTTGGTTTTCTGAAGGGAGTTTTCAAACCAGGTGTCTTTACCATGTTACTGAAGGGTGGATGTTCCAGAGCACTGATCAAAATAATATTTATGTTTTAAGAACGCTTAAACGTCCTGAAATGTTCTCAACATTTCAGATTCAGCTTCAGTTAAAAAGCAAACATCCTGTGGTCCTCTTCCATCTCAACTCTGAGTGGGATGGTTCTAGATTCACTCAAGGAGGGTCTAGGTAAAGACTTAGAATAAAAAAAAAAAAAAATCACCAACACGCCCAGGGTTAGTTTAGACCCTGACAGGCTGCAGTGGCATTGGATGACTCTGCCGCTCGCCAAGACTCTCTGCCCTGGTGCTTCTGGGCAAGAACGCTCGGTGAGGCTTTGTTTGTGAATGAGGAGCAATTTCAGGCTCTCCTTGTACCTTTAAAGCTCTCAGATGGTAAGCAAGACACTTTCAACTCAGTCTTTGTCGAAGAAGGGCAAGTGTGATCACGGCAGGGAACTCACCATCACCCACCAGGCCCTGCCGCGTGCCACTCCCACCAGCTCCCACCACCTCAGTTCCTTCCCCTTCTCCCTTGCTGTTCCCGACCTGGGAATGCTCCTCTCTCCCTGTGGCTTGACCACTGGGTCCTCCCCTCAAGCATCTCCCCATCCAGAGGCCTCTCTGGACCACCCTGTCTAAACCACCTCCCTTTTCCACACCCATCCCATCATTCTCATCATCCGTGTCAGCCTCACTTAACAAGATTGGAAATTGTCTTGCCTTTGTTTCGCCCTTTGGAAGGTCAGCTCCATGAGGGACAGATCTGGCCTTTCTTATTCAGTGCTGCATCTTTAGTGCCTACAGCAATGCCTGTACATAGTAGGTATTCAAGAAACACTTTGGTCGGTGTGCATGTGTGAATGAATGGGAGGTTACCTGGAGTGCAGATAGAGAGCCCTTGCAACATGGCCATGAGGACAGGAATAGTACTTCCTGCTTACCAGATGTCTGGGAACAGAGGTCACCCCTGACTCTCAGCTCTTCTAACCCCTACTTGGCCCCATCCTGACCCGCCTCTCAACCTAGATGCTTGAGAATTACCTGCCTTGTTCTCCCACGGTGAGATGTTGCCTTAGATCTGAGCCTGTGCAATTGAAGTCACGGCCACAAGGACCTGTGGTCTCCCTCTGACCTCATCCAGCAGCCTCATCCCTTCACCTGCCTCCCAAAGCAAAACAAGTAACCACAGCACCCAGCTTGAAAACACAACTCATGGTCCACTGTTTAGCCTCTCACCCAAGACAGAATCATTGAGCTCTGGGGGTTTGGGCAATCAACACAGAGCCGACATTCCCGTGGGATCAGACAGTTGGTAAATAAGTAAATGGACACAATGATCTCAGGTGCTGACAACTGCCCTAAAGCAAAGAAAACAGGGCTTCCCAGTGGCGCAGTGGTTAAGAATCCGCCTGCCAACGCAGGAGACACGGGTTCAAGCCCTGGGCCGGGAAGATCCCACATGCCGCGGAGCAACTAAGCCCATGCTCCACAACTACTGAGCCTGTTGCTCTAGAGCCTGAGAGCCACAACTACTGAGCCCAAGTGCCACAACTACTGAGGCCATGAGCCACAACTACTGAGCCCGTGTGCCACAACTACTGAAGCCTGTGTGCCTAGAGCCCGTGCTCTGCAACAAGAGAATCCACAGCAATGAGAAAAGCCTGCACACTGCAACAAGGAGTAGCCCCAGCTCGCCGCAACTAGAGAAAGCCCCCGTGCAGCAACGAAGACCCAACGCTGCTATAAATAAATAAATAAATTTATTTATATTTTTTAAATTAGTATAAAAATGAAAAAAAAATTAAAAACAGGGTGACCTGATAGAGGTGATCCACAGAAAGGGCCTCTCTGGAAACCAGAATGATGGGAAAAGCTTTCCAGGCAGAGGGAACAGCAAATGCAAGGGCAGGAAGGAATTCAGCAGAGCAGAGCATCCATGAAAACGCCAGTGGTCAGAGCAGAGTTAACAAGGGTCGAAAGTGTCAGAAACAAGATTCGAGGGGTAAGCAGGGTCTGTTCACATAGGGCCTCGTCGAAGCTGTAAGAACTTTGAAGTGCATTCTAACTGCAGAATGCACTCTAACTGCATTCAAACTGCTACTTTACACAAGCCGCTGGCCTGTGTAAAGTAGGAGATAACATGGGCTGATTTACGTCTTTTAAGACATCTTAAGGCTGCCGTGCACACACAGACAGTCGGTAGGAAAGAGCAGAAGCGGGGAGGTGAATCAGGAGACAGGGCCAGGGCTTCATTTTCCATTTTGGATGGTACCATGCTGTTCTCAACGCACATGGAGAAGAACCGTTTGCTCTGTCTTTTGAAAAAAATAAAACATTTGGTGTTTGAGAGTGTCAGGAGATGTGATCAGAAAGAATAGTAAGTAAAGGTATAAATAGCTTTTATTGAGGTACATGTGCTATATGCTTTATTTTTTTAAGAAACGGATGTTTCTTTTCCACCAACTTTATTTCCATTTTCTTTCATTCATTCCACAAATATATTGAGCCAGACGCTGCTCTAAATGCCACAGAAGACAAAAGTCATCACTTTTCTCAATATTTAATAAACTGTCATTAGCGTTAAAAGTCCATTACCTTCTATTATTCTTTCCCCTGTTCAATAACCTTTATTCTCTCTTTTTTTTTTTATAAATTTATTTTTGGCTGTGCCGGGTCTTCGTTGCTGTGCGCGGGCTTTCTCTAGTTGCAGCGAGCGGGAGCTACTCTTGGTTGTGATGCGCGGGCTTCTCACTGCGGTGGCTTCTCGTTGCGGAGCACGGGCTCTAGGCACGTGGGCTCAGCAGTTGTGGCTCGTGGGCTCTAGAGCGCAGGCTCAGTAGTTGTGGCGCACAGGCTCAGTTGCTTCTTGGCATGTGGGATCTTCCCGGACCACGGCTCGAACCAGTGTCCCCTGCGTTGGCAGGTGGATTCTTAAACACTGTGCCACCAGGGGAGTCCATAACCTTTATTCTCTTAACATTGTATTTGCTATAGAGCTCACTTTGTCGGGGGAGAGGGTTGCAGAAAAAAGGCCAGACAGAACACCAACTGCTTATACTACAAGTTAAAAATGTTGCCAGGAGACTTTTCAAAGGAGAGTGGCCTGCATGATAATGGAATGAGGAAGCGACCTTAGAAATGTGTGTGGTCATGTTGGAACTGTGATGACTCAGGGGGGAAATGACAAGAGCCTGGAGGGGAAATAACTTCAAAGGAGGAAGGTGGGAGGCTGGTAACAAAGAAAAAAAAAAGATACCACTACAAGTGATATTCGAAGACTCCAACATGAGTTGCAAAAAGGGGAAATAAGTATTTTTGGAACCATTTCCAAACGTATTGCCCATAAACCATGTGTTTATTGGAATGGAAGAGGGCTCCTGTGTGCACATGGCAAGGACAGAGATAGGAACAAGAAGGCGGAGTGCACGCCTGCGCCTGGGACGGCATCTCCTGGCTCTTTGCAGGGAGGCTTTGCCAGCTCTTAAAACTCCTCTAGGAAATGTTATTCTTGGTCAAGTCTGGGCTCTGCATCGGGCCCACTCACTCCAGGGTGAATCGATTGTTCTTTTTCTTTAAACCCTTGCTTCTCCTTAGAATCAGGAGCAGTTTTGTTTGTTACACGTTTGTTAACAGGCAGCTTGTCTTTTGGGGCTTGGAGGGGGTGAGAATTGGGGTAAGAAAGCAGTAGGGTGCCTCTCCCTTGGAGACGCTTGCCATCTAGTTAACAAAAAGTAAAACGTACCTGTGGAATGTTCTCTTGGGCTCAGAATTTAAACTCAGAGGAGGCTGAAAGGAAATGAGAGTCAATTACTAATAGCGAGAATGTCAAGTTGCTTCGTCCTACACGGATGTTTCCCAACATGGAGGGGATCAGCAGCCCTGGGGAAATCAACAGGGACAGTTACAAAGCACATTCTCTATAACCTTCCTTGTGGTGCTAGCAATGGGTTTATCTGTGGCTCATTATTGACAACAAAGTGAATAAACCCAGTGAACTGGAATAAATGCCCACCAACAGACTGAGAGAAGAACTTAAAGAACAGGTGGCTCGTTGCTTTCCTAACACCCCCAAAAATGACCCTAACAAATGGAGAATTCGGTGAACAAGTATGAACTTTCACATTTCTCTGAGATCCAGTAAACAGCTTGGACCAGTTTTGAATTCTTCCTGATCAATCAAATGGAAAATAATCACACCCTGCAGGGACTTTGACCTCATTCATACAAGATGATTTTAGGTGTGGTACACAGATAGAACATTTCTTAATGTTAGCTCTGTATTTTAATGTGCATTGGAAAAACCTAAAAGTAGCTCATCAAACTTGTAATTTCATAGATCATATTGCTTTGGGAGACTGTTGTTTTTTTTATTGGCTTAATTTAATATTTTCCTTAAAGTTAAAAATGTACAGACAAGCACATGGATATGACAGGAAGCATGCAGTTAATAGACACACGAAGTTTAAGAAACACAGTCTTAGACAAAGCTTTCTCCTAATTGGCGGTGGTATAATTGCTTCAGACCAATCAAAGGACACGAAACACCTTCTTTCGTCTCCATGCCTTTGATCCCCTTTACGCTTCAAAACAAGAAAAAGGGAAGGAAGGAAAAGATGAGAAAGGAAAGGATCCCACCTGTCATTTTCTTTAATCCCTCTGATGGCTTTCATGAAGTAGGAGATAAGAGCAAGACGAAACAATGCAAAATGCAGGGGGTTGCAGCTGGATGGGAACCCTACACTTTCAGATGAGGATACTGAGGCCCAGGAAAATTCTCAACTACTTGCCCTCCTCCCTCCATGTGTTTCTCACAAGAGAGGGCTGAATTCTCAACCACTTACCTTGGCCCAACATTGCTTTCAACTCCTCTTTTCCCCAAACCAAATATCTGAAACAAGAATTCAGAGACTTGTCTAGCAAGGAATGAACTTGGAGGTGGGGATGGGGTTTGGGGGATGGATGAATAAATATGCTTGATCTCTAGGGCACTACAAGCTACAGAAACAGGTCCATGGTATAACATGGACCTGTCTTGGGCCACATCCAAAAATATCAATTACTTAGAAGACCTGGGAGATCTTTATTGTTGCATCATTTCAACCCCGGGCTTAGACTTAACAGAACCTTGTTCACCTTCCTCCCACCAGCACACGTTGTCAGACATACAGTAGGTGCTTAATAACTGTCAAATCAGTGAAGCACGAAAAGTGCATTTTAGCAAGGGTCCCATGAATAGGGGAAGTATATTCAAACAATATACCTTCCAGTAGGACCCAAACCTATTGGAAACCACAGTATTCAGACATCAGGGAAGAAAATGTTTCATTTCCATTGGGATTTTTTTGGAATTTTTTTCTGACCACAGCCTCTTTCTCAAAGTCTCATTAGTCGGCAGTGCCTTCTGCGGCTACCCAAGTCCCCGTGGCGAGAGGCCTTTTCATCTGAACCATTAGGAAGAATTCAAAGCTGGAAGGATCAGAGTTCAACATGATCATGGAGAAATCAGTTAAGGTTTGTGCGTGTTCACAGACTAAGCCATGGTCAGGATCATTTTTAGAGGTGTTGGGAAAACAAGGAATCCTTCTTTTATTCACGTTTTTCTTTTTCTCTTATATCCCTTCTCATTTCCAAGTTCACCAGGCTTATTCCCTTCTTAGTCCCCAGTGCCCACAGCTAAGCCAGAGACAATGGCTATTTGCATCCAGATGGGTGGAAGGGAACCGATGTGTTATGTAACCAGCCCCTACCTTTCCCACCCATGGCTGTTGGTTTCAGCCCAGATCTCTCACCCCACCCCCGGTAGGGACAGCTGCAGAAAGAGCAGTGCTCAGGCACAAGTGTTCTAGACCCCAAACCTCACAGCATGCCAGCACCAACTACTACAGGAGTTCCCTTCTGAAGTGATTTCTGCCAGTGTTTTCCAGGGTATGGACTAATCACCTTTAAAAATAATTTCTTTAAAGGATCAAGACGAAGGTGAATGTGAGTATCTGAGTTTCTCTCCCCTGGAATCCATTTCCTGCAAGAGTTCAGTTGCTTAGGACTCAGAGTGAACTGTGTAAATGCATCCATTACTTGTTATTCTGCATTTTTTCCACTAAGTTAAGGAAGTAGGTAATGATGTTTCCCAAGCAACTATCCCATCAGTGGAAATTATCAAAAGTTGTTTTATGTCCCACGTTTTGAAGCAAAAAAGAGAGAAATTGAATTTTGTTTAGAAAGCTCTATTCTACTCAGTTAAGTTTTGGGTTTTTTTCGTTTGTTTTTTTCTTTTTTTTTTGCAGTACGCGGGCCTCTCACTGCTGTGGCCTCTCCCGTTGCGGAGCACAGGCTCCGGACGCGCAGGCTCAGCGGCCATGGCTCACGGGCCCAGCTGCTCCGCAGCATGTGGGATCTTCCTGGACCGGGGCACGAACCTGTGTTCCCTGCATCGGCAGGCGGACTCTCAACCACTGCGCCACCAGGGAAGCCCTAAGTTTTTTTTTTTAAAGCTTAAAGGTGACTCTAAATATAAAAGTAATCTGGAAAAAGGCATTTCAGTATCTCAGTTAAATGACTTCAGATCACTTTCTACACATTCTGGAGCCTTTTAGTCTAGAACTTTTCAACTTTGTCAGAAGCAGAGCTGAAGCTAAAACTCAGTTATTTTCTAGCCTATCTGGCAAATTAATATTAACCACAAGAAAGACAGCAGTTTTCCCTCAGCCTCTCTCATTTAACTGCTTTGCTAAGTTTTTTATAAAAATAGCTCCAAGAGAAGCAACTCTTCTTTATGCTGTGGGATGATGCAAGAAATTACTTAGCTGTCACCTCATTTAAAAAAAAATTCTAAGTATTTCTGAAAATGAAATGCAGATCATTGCAGCCAAGCTGTGTCAAGTTCTACAGCACCATGTTAGGCATGACACATTAAAAGGAAATAATTTAATATAGTTGCAAATCTCAAGGCAAGTTCTGGTTGTGAAATATTACCATTTTGCTATGTTAAGTGACTCGGTTCCCTGTAACTTGTGGAATTTTACTTTTCAATGTAAATGTGGCTATGGAAAGCTACTGAAATTCATGAAAGGAAAGAAAAGTTAACTTAGAGAAGAGAAAGAGGAGGAGGCCTAATGGCCTGGTGGCCCATCTCAGCTGCAGACCTCATAATACAGTTCCACGTGGAAGGAAAGAAGCAAGTGGTTATCCCAACGCCTTCCCCAATGTTACGCGAGTGCAAGGCACAGCTGCAGTGTCCTGCGGCTGCTGGTCCTAATTTCTGGTCTTGGGAACAGTCCCCTCATGGGGGCCCCTCCCACCTGGCCCAGGTGTTTGTGCCCAGGACCATGTCATTCTGCAGCTGACCACAGGGGAGGGGGCATAGTGGTGGCAAAGGCACCCGGCCTCTCCTGTTTACCTGGAGACTTATTCGATGCCTCTCTAACTTACCTGGGCCAGACCAGAAAAACCCTTAAAGCTTCACCCTACCTAAACTTCTGTGACTCTTAACACACCTACTGTTAGACCCTGTTGCCTTTAAGTGGTAGGTTTTTGTTGCCTTCTCTGGATGTCGTCTGTGGCCCTACTCTCAAGGAGCTGGGGAGAAAGAAACACAAAATCAGCTGGTTCTCAACAACTGTCCAAGCACTTCTCAGCATTTTTCATGCTGTAAAGGGTCCTCTGATGGATGGGCAATGAGAGTCCCATCAATAGTGTGAGTTATCCTGGAAGTACACAAAGGGTTTCCCCAGATGCCAAATGCTTTTATGTGGCAAAATGCTTTGGGCTGAGATGAAGACTGACTGGGTCAAGGTTCCCTTCTATCAAATCTGGGAGTAGAACAAGCTTAAGTGATCATGGCAAGCAGGAGCTCAAGTTCACCAACGCAGAAGCAATTCTCTTCTAACAGAACAGAATCTTTTTTAAACACTAGATTTGTATATTGAAAAAGCAAAACACATACATATGGCTTTAAAATTTCAAACTGTACCAATGAACATGGACTGAAAGCATGTTTTCCTTTAATCCCAGAGCTCTATAGTTTCTGGTCTCTGGTTCAGCTAGCCAGAGGGGGGCTTATGATGACTTATGTCATCTTCCAGAAAGATACTGTACTCATAAAAGCATACATGGGGACATACTGTCTGCACAGTTTCTCATCTTGCTTTTTAAAATATTAATCCTTGGGAATTCCCTGATGGTCCAGTGGTTAGGACTCCACACTTTCACTGCCCAGGGCCCAGGTTCGATCCCTGGTCGGGGAACTAAGATCCCACAAGCCACGTGATGCGGCCAAAAAAAAATTAATACTCTATTTTAGAGAATGTTCCACTTCGGCTCATTTAAACTCTACCCCATTATTTCTAATGGCTGTATAGTATTCCATTACACAAATGTGTCATTATTTACCAGTAATTACATTGAAGCCATTTCCCAAATTCTTAATGGAGAATCTAATTCTGATCCTCTAACCATACAACTTACCCAACTGAGATAAAAATGTTTTTATCAGCTTACCATGCCTCTCTCCAGAGGCACACTTTGTCATTTGCTCATCCATCGAAATGCACATGCCATCTCACGAAGGATAGCGTGCCAAGCACCATGATTTGTAGGCTAGAAGGGCAGACTCCAGGGTCAGAACTGCCTGTGTGCCAATCTTGGTTCTATTCGCTGCCCTCCGAGCAACCTTGGGCTAACTCACTCACCCTCTCTGTGCCTTAACTTTTCATCTCTTAAATGGGACATTAGTAACAGTCCCTGCTTTATGGGATTGTGACTATCAAGTGAGATAGTCAATGCTAATTACTTCCCCCAGCACGTGAAACAGAGTTGAAAAGCTGTGAGCAACCCTTATTAATGAGGCATTGGCTACATAGAGAACAACAATACAAACCTGACTCAATATCCATCCGAAAGATTAGAGAGGATTTTTTTTCTCTTTGATTAATTATGGGAACTTAATATCAGTTGACACATACAGTGTGTAAGAAGTCTGCGTTGTAAGTGGGGAGCCTTCCCAGACAGCCCTTGCTGTGACTCCTTAAAGCCTATTGAGCCCTCCTTACCTCTCCCCAGATTGCCTTGCAGAATGCTGTCACCCATCCACATCTCTCATTAAAAAAATGTCATGTGGATACTTTGTTTCTTCCTCAGGGTTGTCCTCCTTCGTCTGTCTTTCTTCCCTTTTTGGAGAATGTGGGTGGGAAAGGGAAAATGGAGGTGGTGAGGGGATTTTTCTCATGCTCTTAGAAACTTTATTTCTCTCTCTCTTCTCTCGATTTTGTTTAACATAATGCACTTTAAAATATGATGGAAAATAAACATTCACGAGCCAACAGATAGCAGCATTCTCTCTGCTTTGATCTTTCTAAGCCTATCTATGTATTTATATAATATGAAATACTTCCAAGTACATTGAAGGAGGGACCTTTGTCTTTAAAGATGATCAAAGAGCTTTCTCCGTTCTGCATGTGCTCCTATGTTCTGAGTCTGGGCTCAGCAGCCTCATAAAAGATGTATTAGAGAATATCTCATTGATCTCAAAGGAAAAGTTCCTACATCCAGGGAAAACCTTCATGAACTTCTTATGTATAACTATTCTCTCTCATGGCCCTCAGAGGGGGAGTATCAATCATGCCATCACCTCCCCCTAAAACTAACTACTACTTCCAAGAATTCTTGGAAGTAAGTCATGGAATCTGTGAGAAGGAAGCTAAAATGCTAAACATGGATGCTTTTCAAAGAAGGATTTTAGTAGAAGAAGAATGCCCGTCTTGTTAATGGGGTTCCACAATGTCGTACAGAGCAGGGACCCAGCAACGGCTTTCTGCTCAGGGTTCCTTCCATATTTATGATCTCTCTCTCTTCCTGTCTGGGACGCTTATTTATTTACTACTTCCTGCTGTGAGCTGGTGACCCTGTGGTATGATTTACCTTCCCAAGGAAATGAAGATTTTCTGGCTACTTTAATGGAAAACATTCCAGGATCTCTACTCTCCTATCCCCTGGCCACTAACTCTGTCATTTCAAGAATACAAGAGTCTGGGGGTGGGGGGAACACTTGTGGAGGATAAAGCGTGGAAGAAGCAGGATTGGGTCGTGATGCTGATCTGACCCTTGTGAAGGGAAAGAGGGGAGCAAGCAGGGGAGGGTAGAGAGAGCCTCAGACTGTGAGCATTTTGCACATAGTCTTGGATAACATAATGGGGGGGGTGGTGACGGGGTGCTTCAGACCAGATTGCCCATTAGAGGAGTCCTGCACTGGGCAGAAATGCTCCAGGCCCCGCTTGTTAACTTCCAGTTTGCAAAGGAAACCAGTGTGGGGCCTCTAAGAGCCCAGCAGTGGGCTGGACTCAGCCGCAGAGTACTTCGTTTGGCCCAAGTAGTCATCTTTTGAAATCTGCCTGAGCGTGCCGCAGTCTCCACCACTCCCAAACGTCTGACACCTGGCCTGCCTCCCTGACATAATACTGCTTGCCCGGCTCCTATGACCATTTGAGTTTGCCTCTCCTGCCTATAGATGTCATTAACCCAGCTCCTTCTAAGTTTACATGCATCTAGACTTCAGCAGATTAGAGTAGGAAATTGACTTGGACTTGGGGAGGCTGTGCACTGAATTGACAATAGCAGGCTTCAGAGTCCGACAAACTCGATTTTGAATCCCCACTCTACTGACTGCTGCTGTGTGACCTTAACCTCTCCTAGTCTCGGGCACCATAAAGCTCTAAAATGAGGCCAACACAGCAAGTGAGCCCCCCACCCCCACCCCATCCAGCTCGAACACTGAGTTTCTGCAGCTTTGCTCTTTCAAGTGAACTGAAGGAAAGTGGAAAGTAAAGCAGGAAGGCAAGCCAGGCTCTTGGAGAGCCAGCATGGGGCAGTCACTGAGGACCTGTGCCCACCCTCCCGGCCCAGAGAGGGGATGACCATCCTGGCGGTGGGAATGATGCAGAAGCCCAAAAAGAGGCTTCAGCAGGTGGCATTTCTACAGGCTCATCTAATGTGGTTCTGCTTAGAACTGTAGCTGCTGGCTCTTCGCATCACTGCAGAAGACAAAGTATGAGAACCAAATCTGTCTCTCTGCATCTTACTTCCCTTGGTCCACAGCGCACCTCTCTTCCCTTCTCTGGCAGTTACAATCCTGCCCGTCTTTCAAGACTCACCTCAGGGTTGCCCGCAATCCCTTGCCAACTCCTCCTGGCAGTGCTCCTAGAGCCAACTGCCACCCTCATCTGAGCCTCAGGCATCTCCCGCCTGGACTGGATCACTAGCTTTGGCTTCACACTGGCTCCGTGGAATCCCCTTTCCACCCAGCAATCAGAGATAAACATCAACCAATATGGAAACCAAGCCCCAGGTTTTTGTTTACTTCTCTCCAGACAACCTGGTCATCTTTCAGGTTCCCCGACTCACGGTGCACTTCGCATAGACACACAAATTCAGTCCCTCCCTCCCTCACCCACTTTTCTTCCTCTGACTGGATGATTTTTCCCCCTTTCTTGATCTGACTAACTTCTACTCACTCCCAGATTGCAACTTCCATGGCCCGTTTCTCAAGGGAACATTCCCTAAGCCCTCATCCATCCCCACTTCCCAACTGCACTCATAATTCCTCATAAATGTCTATATCTTCCTTCATTTCACTTAAGAGAAGTAGAAACCCTACGTTTATTTCTGATGTGACTGGAATGTGCCTCCTCTGCTAGGACGTACCCCGGCGTGAGATCAGGAACTGTTTTGTTCACCACTGTATCTCTAGCAGAGTGCTGGGCATATAATCGACGCTCAATGCAATCTTGATGTATGAATGATTGAATGAATGAATGAATGAAGCTAGCTAATTACTCCCATGACTCATTGCTGATTCAGTATAGATTAGCACATTGCATCTGGCCATTGTGTGAACGTCTCCCCAGAGAGGGAATCTGTTGTTTGCCTTCGTTTCCCTAGTCTCCTTTCCCTTCTCCCAACTGTTGTATGAAGATGGGCATTTGGGGGAAATGTCCTTTTTGGAAGTTGGTTAAGAAGGTTTCTTCCGTTGTACCTAGAACCTAACTGTCTTTTTTTTTTTTTTTTGCGGTACGCGGGCCTCTCACCGTCGTGGCCTCTCCCGTTGCGGAGCACAGGCTCCGGACGCGCAGGCTCAGCGGCCATGGCTCACGGGCCCAGCCGCTCTGCGGCATGTGGGATCTTCCCGGACCGGGGCACGAACCCACATCCCCTGCATCGGCAGGTGGACTCTCAACCACTGCGCCACCACGGAAGCCCCCCTAACTGTCTTTGTGCCCAAAGAGAATAAAAATATAAACATATGCCCTCTTTCATCTCTTAAATATCTACACGAATGTTTCCAAATTATCACCCTGTTAAAAAATAACTCGGGAGTGGCCTCAGTGACAATTGCAGTTGTTATCAGGATGCTTTGCAGTCCTCGTCAGTCCCTTCCATCTGTTGTCTGTAAAGTGTTCAGCGCAGTGCCAGGGCATTGGGTTCACGATGCCTGTTTGCTGTGGCTGCTATTTCTTGTTCTCCCCACACGGCCAGCCTGTCCATAAAAGCCTGGGTTGCCCCGACCGGACTGTTTCTTGAACATGCCTAGAGGGTCATCACCTCCAAGTCCCGTGGATGCACGTGGAGGAGCCCAGCCTCCAGCGTGTGGTCAGGGACATTCTCTTCAAGAGGTGACTCGAGCTGAGATCTGAAGGAGGATGAGTCATTCGTGCAAAGATCTGGCAGAAGAGCGTTCAGGGCAGGAGGACGAGCATGGGCAAAGGTCCTGAGGTGGAAGCAAGCTTAGTGCATCGCAGGAAAGTAAGAAAACGATGCAGCTGGAGGGAAATTAACGGAGGAGTAGCAGCTCGGGAAGCCGATCAGGCAGGGCAATCTGGTAGGGAGTTTAGGTTTTGTTCTAAATGGGGTTCTAAGCAACTGGACATTTTTAAACAAGAGACCAAAAGTCTGATTTATGTGTATAAAATACCACTCTCTGCAAATCAAAACTACAATGAGGTATCACTTCACACTGTCAGAATGGCCATCATCCAAAAGCCTACAGATAATAAATGCTGGAGAGGGTGTGGAGAAAAGGGAACCCTCCTACACTGCTGGTGGGAATGTAAATTGGTGTGGTCACTATGGAAAACAGTATGTAGGTTCCTCAAAAAACTAAAAATAGTGCTACCATGTGATCCATCAATCCCACTCCTGGGCATATATCTGGAGAAAACCATACTTTGAAAAGATACATGCACCACAATGTTCATAGCAGCACTATTTACAATAGCCAAGACGTGGAAGCACCCTAAGTGTCCATCGACAGAGGAGTGGATAAAGAAGATGTGGTACATGTATATTATACAGTGGAATATTACTCAGAGCCATAAAAAGAATGAAATAATGCCATTTGCAGCAACACAGATAGACCTAGAGATTATCATACCAAGTGAAGTAAGCCAGACAGAGAAAGACAAATATACCAAATATCATTCTGGCTGGTGTCTAGAGACTGAATTGTAAGGGGAAGCGTGCAATAACGGATGTGAGGAGAAGGCTTAGAGTCCACGTGACCTCGGACAAGTCATTTGACCTCTCTGACCCTCCATTTCCTCATCTGTAAGATGGGAATAAGAAAACCTCCCTCTGAGGCAGTTGAAAATTAAGTGACATAATGGCTTCAGTGCCCCCAACACAAGTCCCCATTCAATGTAGTCCACTGTTACCTACCTTTTCTGGGAGAGGAACTCCCCAAGATTTCTCACATTTTAAAAATTCTTTTATGACACAAATTTTGATAGTCTTTGTTATTAAAACTCTAAGACATTAATTGACTGCAGGAGATGTCTCTGGACCAACTATAATGAAATACTATTCTGAAGGGAATCATGTTATAGCAACATATTTAGGATTTTCCTTTGCTGGGACTTTACATCCTTTAAGATGCTGGCTGCTGCTCTGAAGGCTGTAAGTGCAAAGTAAACTGTGTCTCCATTTTGGACACAGCTGTGGGTGCCCAATGGGGTGAGTGATCACACAAGCCCATTGTTCTCTGGCCAAGCATCCCCGCCTTTTGCAACAGGCAAATCCACTGGCCAAGCTGATGCCAATGTGGGCACTTCAAAGCAACTGCCATGTTGAAGCAACTGCTCTGTCTAAAGATACACAGTATCTTATTTCTAGACAAGTGGAAGCACGTCTCAGATGATGGGCTTTTTCTTTTCAGACTATGTTAGATGTATTTCATGGGAATTGTGATGATGGGTTGGAGATTGTATTTTGTTTTCCCATTTCTTCCCAGTGTGGACAGTTAAAGTATCATTTTCATAAAGGTAAAATCATGACTCTCATGCGAATATAAAATGAACTCATGTCAAAGATTTTATTAAACTGAGTAATTAATGAAGGAACCAGAAAAACAGTTAAAAGAGCATTTGAGGATCTAGGTATCTGGAGACAATTCAATACAGGAATATTGGGATAGGATCGCAGGGCTAGACACAAATCTGGTTAAAATCCAACCAACAAGATAATAAACCATTAACATTTCAGGTTATCTTTTCTTACTGAACAGAAGTTACTGGCTTCTTTAACTGGAAAAAAAAGTCCACAAGGTAGCAAGTAACTTTACTAAGTCAGGACCTTTAATCAATACGCTTTATAAGATTCGAAACCTCCCTTCCCTCTAAATGCTTCATCTCTGCTCGATTCTCTAAAGCTGAGCACCCATATTCATGTGAAACCAACTGACAGCACATTGAAGGGACAGTACTAGAGTGGGCAGACTAGCCAGGCCTCGAGGTCCATCTTCTGGACATCTCAGGGGTGATTCTTACTGAAAGCCATCAAAAAGAGTGGCCAGAGAGTCAGAGAGCTTCCTTCTTCTTAGACAGAAATAGGAGCTCTCACCTTGGTGCTGTGTGTCTCTTTACCTTCCAAAGACTTGAACCTAAGGCATCGCATCACTCATCCTTAACCACCCATTAACTAACCAAGTAGCCAGTGAGCACCTACTGTGTGCTGGAATCTGGGGATACAGTAAGAGCAGGAAAGTGTGGTCCCTGCTCTCCTGGACGTTATTCTCTGCAGGGAGACAGATGCCAAATAGATGATCGCCCGCTTAATGATTAAATACAAGGGTCATAAATCCTGATACGGAAAGGTGTTAAGAAAAAAAAATGGGGAGAGCTAGCTTAGTCTGGAGGAATATGGGTAACGAGGCATCATCTTTCAAGGAAAGGACACTTTAAATTAATCTGAAAGGATGAGAGGGGTTTCACGGGGAGCAGGGGGGCAAGGTGCTGTTTTGGGTAAAGGGAACAGCTTGTGTGAAGGATTCGAGGACCCCAAAAGGGTGGCGCTCCTGAGTGGGTGGTGAGGAAGTGACGCCATGAGGCTGGACAGGAGAGCAGGGGCCTGGAAGTTTTAGCAGAGTTGGGGCTT
Source organism: Phocoena sinus (assembly GCF_008692025.1). Classification (NCBI taxonomy): domain Eukaryota; kingdom Metazoa; phylum Chordata; class Mammalia; order Artiodactyla; family Phocoenidae; genus Phocoena; species Phocoena sinus. The sequence goes on along the minus strand of NC_045777.1, from coordinate 6,326,759 downwards.
CATCCAAAGGGTGCTGGGGAGCCGTCGAAGGGCCGTAGGGTGAGGAATGACACGATCAAAATTTGTGTCCCTGGAAAGTCCAGCACTGGGAACAGTGCTGGTAAATACTCAGTAAACATTGGCAGAATTCGTGAAGGAGCACAGGGCTGGCCCGAGGGGATGCTTCCCAGGATCCCTGGCTGTTAGCTCTAACTCAGCTCTTTGCTTTCCAGTTGAACCTCATAAACTCACTCAACCTCAGACAAGTAAGGCTTCATACCATCCCTCTAGCTGAGGATCTGTGGTTCGCCATGGATGAAAGAGAAAATCTCCGCAGGCGGCAATGACCCTCACTGTACACCAGCCCGTAACGCTTCAGGCCCTTCTTCCTTCTTTGAAAAATGAGTTAACAGTGGAGATGCCCCAGGGAGGTAACGCCCTTCCCAAACTGCAAAAACATTTCAAGTTTTCTTGACAAAGATTTTAAAACGAGTGCGCCATCCAACCAAGAGCTAATGCACAGGGTATGTTAGGGTGCAAGGAAATGGGCAGTTTCATTCAAGGGTCAGGGTGGGCAGATGTGGAAATGACTCAGACCTCGCTGGAGGGCCGTGAGCAGCCTGGAAGGGGGAGCCCCAATGATTTCCACCTGCAACTCCCCTCCCACAAATGTGTCTGTGGAAATAACAGGGGGAGTTGCAGATGGTTGGCTATCAAGGTAATCATTTCAGCATTGTTTGTAATCGCTAAAAACTGGAATTAGCTAAAATGTCCCCAGATCAGGAAGTTCGAGTATGGGTCATTCATACAATGGAGAACCATTCTGCTGTTTAAAAGGATAGTGAAGAAAACTGTTTATAGGCCGAGGAAGATGTTCACAATCTATTTTTAAGTGGGGAAAAGCAGATTATAAAACTGGATGTATCATATTCTTATTATGTTTTTTTAAACATCTTTATTGGAGTGTAATTGCTTTACAGTGATGTGTTAGTTGCTGCTGTATAACAAAGTGAATCAGCTATATATATACATATATCCCCATATCTCCTCCCTCTTGCGTCTCCCTCCCACCCTCCCTATCCCACCCCTCTAGGTGGACACAAAGCACCAAGCTGATCTCCCTGTGCTATGCAGCTGCTTCCCCCTAGTTATCTATTTTACATTTGGTAGTGTATATATGTCCATGCCTCTCTCTCACTTCGTCCCAGCTTACCCTTCCCCCTCCCCATGTCCTCAAGTCCATTCTCTACGTCTGCATCTTTATTCCTGTCCTGCCCCTAGGTTAAAATATAATTGTTACTCTAAGTACGTATATGAACATGTAGGTTCAAGAAAAGGTCTGGAAAGACACAACCAAAGAAGTAACAGTAGTGACCTGTGGTTGGCGGCACTGTAGGTGCTTTTGGTTTTTTCTATTTTCTTATCATCATTTTGTATTCTTTTATGAACTTTCATCGCTTTTGTAGCAAGGAAAAAAAGGCTCATGTACAAAAATGTGCGTGATCTCCTAGGATCTCAGCTGCTGTAGATTTTGTGGAGTATTTTCAGTGCTTATTTGCCTGCAAGGAGGATTTGATTCTACTTAGTCTTCTCAGATATACATGCATGTGTTTCCCCAAATCCACAGACCTGATTGTGGGTTTAAGATGGTATTCTTCAGCAGTTGGCCATCCAATTCCATTTTTGTGACAGAAAAAGAAAACATTATTATGCAAAAAAAAAAACTGCATCAGTTCTCAACCAATGTAATGGGAGGATTGGTCGTTTCTGCTTTATTTATAAACTGTATATATTAGGGGCTAGTGGGTATAAAAAGTATAATTAACTAAATTTGATTTTTTAAAAAGGCAGCCGGAAGGATGAATACCAAAATGCTGTAAATAGTTACCTCTGAGTGGTGGGATTGTAGGTAATTTTCACTTTCTTCTTTTTGCTTCTCTACGTTTCCTAATTTTTCTGTAATGCACTGATATAATAAGGGAAGGAGGCGATTACTTTAAAACCCACAGAAACAAATTGCATTCTTTTATTGACAGCAGAAAATTCCAGTAAGAAGGGGTTTTACCATTGTTGTCGTTACAACAGGTGGTTTTGCGTTTTTTGGAGGACTGTGTGGCTTACAAAAAGAGCATGGGTCTGAGAATTAGGAGACTGCCCGTGTTTTGATCCTGGCTGTATAGACTAGTCACTCACCCCCTGCGTCTTTGTTTCATTGCACGTGAATAAATGAACATTGATGGAGCCTCGCCTATGCGCCTGGGTACGTGCTTGATGCTGGGGAGAGAGCAGCAAATTGAGTGAGGTCTGGTCCCGGAAGTCATGGAATTTCCAGTTCCAGTCGGGAGAAAAACAACCACCAGGCAAAGGGCAGTAGAATCATCTTGACACTTTACAGCCAAGCATTACTGAGCACTTAGCAAATGCCAGGCACTGTTCAGTGAGCTTTCTACACTTACCAACCCATTTAATTCTCACAATAACTCCATCAGGTAGATGGTACTATTATTCCCATTTTACAGACAAGGAAACTGAGGCCCAAAGAGAGTAGCTAATTTACTCAAGGGCACACAGCTAGGAAGTCACAGAGTCAGGATTTCAACCCAACTCTGCTAGGCTGCCCTCTAACTAGGGGGGTCATAAATTAAATCAGGACCGTGAGAGGGGAGAGACTGGACCTGGTCTCAGGGTGGAGGTAATACTTCCTGGAGGATCTGACATTTCACCTGAGACCACGCCCCACACTCCCCAAGGATGGGTAGAAATAAATCAGGCAAACAACAGGGACAGGGCCTCTGGGGTCGAGGAAACAAGATAAATGAGCAGCTGTGACTGGGTGCTAAGCGAGTGGTATGGCTGCAGTGGTTATTGGCAATGATAACAACCGTGAATTCTTTCGCCCCTGCCCCCAGATGCTCTTGGCCAGGGCACTTTATGACAACCACCCCGACTGCGCCGATGAGCTGGCTTTCTGCAGAGGAGACATCCTGACCATTCTGGAACAAAATGTGCCAGAAAGCAAGGGCTGGTGGAAGTGTTTGCTTCACGGGAGGCAAGGCCTGGCCCCTGCCAACCGCCTTGAAATCCTCGTGGAGGCCCCTGCCGACAGACCCTGTCCCCCTTTCCTGAGAGGCCCGGAAGATGCTTCCACCAGCTCCCAGGAGACCTATGAAGTGCCCACCCCGCTCAACCCCTCATCTCCAGGCCCTGTGTACGAGCAGATGAGGAGCTGGGTGGAGCGGCCTCCGCCTCCCACCGTCCAAGTCTATGAAGTCCCTGACCCGCCTGCCAGCGCCAGAATCGTCTGTGAAAAGACTCTAAGCTTTCCAAAGCAGGTAAGCCTGTTTCTGGACAGAAGAAATAGGTCAAGGGGTATGTAGCACCCAGGGGCTTAACTACCCTTGAATCGTGGGCTTCCGTCAGGAGATCAAACGTACAAGGTGGGAACCAGATGGCCGGGGTGAGTGGATGAGCTTGTGTTTGGCGCCCACTTTGGTTGTCATTAACACTCTGGGTACCCTGGCGGTTCCTGGCTCGCCAAGACACCCACACTTTGCAGGAAACGAAATGCTTAGTCAAGCTGTGTGAGAAAGCATCCCAACATTCATGGTGGTGTTTTTTTACACCAGGAACACTAAGATGGCTAGTGGTAAATGGAGGGGTTGAATTTCCATGGGTCAAAGGCAGGAAATCACTCATCAGATTCAAAATTTGTATTCCTTTCAATCCAGAAACTTTCCTTTCAGAATAGCTGCAGAAATATACAAGAAGGCAGAAATAGATCTGGACGAGGAGGCCATAGGCACTATAGCATTATTTGTTACAGGGAAAAATCCAGGATGCCTAAATGTGTATTCATGGGGTATTTGTTACATAAATTTCGGCATAACCCTATGATGAGCTACTATGCAGTTGTGAAAAAAAGATGAAGCAGTCCTATAAGGTATTTATAAGTGGGGACAAAGAACCATTTAAATAAAAACCAACCTAACAAAGAAAAACTCAAAAAAAAATTGTGTGTGTATGTGTGCATTGAAAAGAATACACACCGACGGTGGTTACGCTTAGGAAGTGGAACTGGTTAAGGAGAAAGTGAAAGAAGGCATTAAGCAGGGACCTTTATTTTATTCGCTCCTGTGTCCCCAGCATCTGGGACCATGCCTGGCATGGGGTGGGTACTTGATAAATATTTGATGAACAAAGAGACTAGGAAGTTGATTTGTGCGTTATGTAGAGCACGTGTTACATCTGTAGTTTTTAAAAATAACAATTTTTAAAAAACAGAGGAAAAGAAGCGCTCAGTAAATGCAGAATGAAACTGTCGTTTTTTTTTTTTTTAAAGAAGGAAAGTAGTTAAAAGAAGAGAAAAATAATGTACTGTTTTTCCCCAAGCCCTGGCCTTCATGAAGTGTTAAGAATGTAGAACAGATTTGCATATGGTCTTCAGTCACTGCAGGCATTTCCTGCCGTCACACACTTTGCTTTCAGCTCAGATGACACATCCCACCCGGGCCCGGCTCTGCATGGAAGTCCCGGTGAGGTCCGTGTCCAGGAAGGCCCACTCCTCCCATGTATGTGCTGGCCCCCAGCCCCCAGCCCCGCCCCCCCAGCAATATCCCACCTACCATGCAGGCCTCCTCCACACTAGCTTCTTCAAACAAGGTGTTGATTCCTTAAGAGATTTTGAGTACTTCAGATTTCCTAGCTCCCCGGGGCTGCCATGCAGAGAACCAGCTGTTACACAGAACAGCTGCCACTCGTAGGCACTGGCTGCAGACACCAGAAGGAGGCAGCTCAGTCTCCAGCGTCCATCCGTGAGGTGGACCCCAAGTCACTTTATGGGAACAACTGGCCCAGATCTAGGCCTGACACACTCAGCTGTCATCTGAGCAGCTGACTCGGTGCTGGCTTCTCTCAGAACAAGTGGCCTGGGCTGAAGTTAATTGAGTTGCTTTTCAAAGCCACTAAAAGACACACACAAAAAATCACAGGCCCCCAAAAAGGACAGCAGCTGCAATGTCCACTGTTCCCCAGGGATCCCAAACCCCCAGCACAGTGCCAGGCTCCTGCAAGGTGGTCTGTAAACATTTACGGAACGAATGAAATGACCGGATCCAACCTAAGGCTTCACAACCGTGGACTCACTGTCAACTTCTAGACTGACAATGGTATGAAAGGAGAGATGAGTTTACCATCCTAACTCAGAAAAGGGCCAGGGCATTAGCTGTAACATTTGTCCTTGACATGAAGCGTGGAGCTCTCACTGGTGCAGGCTGTGGCCACGGACAGAAACCACGGCTGCCAGAGGGGAATTTAGAAGTGAGGGACTCCTCACCACTCAAGCAGGTCTTGCTGTGGCCCCAGTAAAACACGTGGGGAACTTTCCTTCCTTTCACTCCTGCTTAAGTTCCCTCCGTCGCTGCCCTGTCTATATTTTTGCTCCCTCCCGCCTCCCTTTTTTATTGCCTTCTCCGTGCTTGGGGGTCTTTTAAAGCAAGAGATGCCATCTGTGGCTTAGAAATCAGGAATCCAGGTTCACTTGGCTTTTGCGGCAGCCACAGCTATGCTGGGTGATTGGAGACATCCAGCACCCCTCTGTACTTCTCTTTCTTGCTCTGTATCAAGAGAGGGTGGGGCTCCATCATTTCTAAGTTCACCTCAAGTTGTATCTTTTGGTGATTCTGAATAATTTTGCTTCTTCCTCTGCTACAAGAAGGAAGGAGCTAGAAGAATGCAAGATGATAATCAGTTAAGAATCTTTTGATTCACAGAAAAGGCAGACATCTTCTCCAAGTTCGGGTAATCTAGCGGTGAGCCTTGAGTCTGAGACCGCCCAGAAAATATTCCATTCTGAGCAGAAGCAGACATTGGTAAAACCAAGCACGTCCAGCCATTATCTTTGAGCTGTTTTCCGACGGGCGGTTCACAGGGTTGGCACACGGCCCGGGGGACCCATTACAGAGATTCCCCGGGTTGAGTATCTCTAGATTAAGGTTGGCCAAAAATTAAAAACCAAGAAGGTGGAAGTATGTCACCTGTCTCAAGTTGTCCTAATAAGGGATTCTTCGTCTTTCTAGCTGGAAGAGACCCGTGTAGATTAGAACAACTCTTCGCTTTACAAATGAGGAAATTGATTCCCAGGGAGGTGAAAGGCCCATCCAGGGTCACACCCTGATGAGTACTAGAGACCAAAGTTTCTTTGTTGTGTCTGTCTCTGTCTCCACCCCTGGGCTGACAACACCCAAGGCAGAGCCCTTGGCCTACCCTTGATCTTGTTCACCTGGCTCTGTGGCTGACGCTATCTATTTTGTTTTATTGAAGTTTAACCTATAGATACTAAGGGTACATAGTTCAGTCGCTAGCATCCGGATCTAGAAAAAGAACGAAACTAGCATCCCAGAAGCCCCCTCCCACCTCTCCCAGCCACTTCCCCCCAGGGTAACCACTGTCTTGAGCTTTGTTTCAATTTTTATTCCAACTTCCTTAATATAACATGCCGGCCTCTCTTAAAAAAATAATAAAATAAAATGACCATACAAAGAAGGTATTTGATTTTGGTTTAAATTCAGAGAGGGTAATCTTTTGTATTTCAAGTAAGAAGGTTAGATTTCCTGATGAAATTGCTTTTAGACCCTCTAGTTCTCAAACTGGAGCTTCCTTCTGTCCTCCAAACCTTTCAAAACCACGTTTCTCAAAACAGGTTTCTTAACTGATTGCCATCTACATTTTCCGAGAAACACTGGGCATTTTTGAACTGACTTCTTTCCACCTAAAATTCCAAACACAGGAAAGTCCCCTTGTAGTCTGTAGGTTGTCTCTTGGGTAAGTGTGACCCACAAAGTCAGCTGGACCTGTGGTGATTGGGGAGTGGTAGGCAGTGGAACCGTGTTTGGACAGGCTCTGCAGTGGGAGAGAGCCCGCTGTGTTCCAATAAGGAGGGGGGTGGGCAGGGAGGAAGGAAGGTGATGGCTGACAACTGGGGACACACCATGCATCGTCCCTGGGGTTGGGCAGGTCATGGCCTGCAAGGAGCTTGGAATTAACTCAGAGCATAATGGGGAACCATTGCTGAGTTTGTCCTAGAGAGATCCGTCGAAGACCAGCAGGGACCAAGTCCGGTTTACTAATCTGCGGCAGCGAAGGGGATCACAGAGCGGAGGATCAGGTAGCACCTGTAAAGCCCCCCTGCCTGCCTCATTCACGGCTGCATCCTTAGCATCATTAGACAAACATTAATAACCCAGCATTCGAATCACAGCCTGGGATCCCTAGAGAACAGGAGAATCACCCGGGAAACTTGATGATACAGCAGTTTTTCAGTTTCTCCATCAAGGCTCAGAAATTCCATACCACGGACACGGAGCCCAGGAATCTGCATTCCAGCCTGCTTCCCAGGTGAGGCTGATGCAGGCAGCTATGGGCCAGCATGTGAGGAAGACTGCCCTCCACCATGGACCTCCCCATCAGTGTGCTGCTGTTCCCAGTCTCAGAGCGAAGGGCCTCTAATTAGAGGTGCCCAGAGAATGTCCCAGTGTGTCAGAGCTGCCTTTGCTGTCTCATGACCCGTGGACTCAGCGGTGATGTTTCTTTCCCTCAACTCTTCTTTTTCTCCCCAAGGCCCTCTTCACAATTCCCAGACCTGCTCGGACCTCGTTGCCAGCTCTGCCTTGCCAGGTGTACGATGTGCCTGCCCAAAGCCGGTGCCTCCCAGCCCTAAAGGTGAGCCTCAGCCGTGGCCCTGCTCTTCCCACACCTCTCCATCCATCGTGGGGTCTCAGGGTCATGCAGACCCTGCATTTCAGCTTTACCACTGAGATATCTCCTGGAGCATCAGTCCTGACTCCAAAGGACACATCTTCCCTCAGAAACCAGCTTTGTGCCCAGGGAGCCCAGACCTGCTCAGGAGAACATTACTACTATTTGAATTCTGAATATTTAAAAGTTTTTTACTTTTCATTTGTAATAGATACTTTATATCCACGCATATGTATACACACAAACATACACATACACATATCTGCACTTTTTTTTTTTTTTTTTCGGTTTCCAAAGCACTTTTATTTCTGCAGGCGCGATCTTAGTTCTCCTGCAGTGGGAGTATGGAGTCTTTTTTTTTTAATAGATCTTTATTGGAGTATAATTGCTTCACAATACTGTGTTAGTTCTGTTGTACAACAAAGTGAATCAGCCATATGCATACACATGTCCCCATATCCCCTCCCTCCAGAGCCTCCCTCCCACCTTCCCTATCCCACCCCTCTAGGTCATCACAAAGCACCAAGCCGATCTCCCTGTGCTATGCTGCTGCTTCCCACTAGCTAACTATTTTATATTCGGTAGTGTATATATGTCAGTGCTACTCTCACTTCGACCTAGCTTCACCCTCCCACCCCGTGTCCTCAAGTCCACCCTCTGTATCTACATCTTTATTCCTGCCCTGTAACTAGGGTCATCAGTACCTTTTTTTTTTTTTTTTTTAGATTCCATATATATGTGTTAGCATACGGTATTTGCTCTTCTCTTTCTAACTTATTTCACTCTGTATGACAGACTCTAGGTCCATCCACCTCACTACAAGTAACTCAATTTCATTTCTTTTTATGGCTGAGTAATATTCCATTGTATATATGTGCCACATCTTCTTTATCCATTCATCTGTCGATGGACACTTAGGTTGCTTCCATGTCCTGGCTATTGTAAATAGTGCTGCAATGAGCATTGTGGTACATGTCTCTTTTTGAATTATGGTTTTCTCAGGGTAAATGCCCAGTAGTGGGATTGCTGGGTCGTATGGTAGTTCTAGTTTTAGTTTTGTAAGGAACCTCCATATTGTTTTCCATAGTGGCTGTATCAATTTACATTCCCACCAACAGTGCAGGAGGGTTCCCTTTTCACCACACTCTTTCCAGCATTTATTGTTTTTAGATTTTTTTGATAATGGCCATTTTGACCGGCATGAGGTGATACGTCATTGTAGTTTTGATTTGCATTTCTCTAGTAATTAGTGACATTGAGAATCTTGCCATGTGTCTCTTGGCCATCTGTATGTCTTCCTTGGTGAAAAGTCTATTTAGGTCTTCCACCCATTTTTTAACTGGACTGTTTGTCTTTCTGATATTTAGCTCCATGAGCTGTTTGTATATTTTGGAGATTGATCCTTTGTCCGTTTCTTCATTTGCAAATATGTTCTCCCATTGTGAGGGTTGTCTTTTTGTCTTGTTTATGGCTTCCTTTGCTGTGCAAAAGTTTTTAAGTTTAATTAAGTTCCATTTGGTTATTTCTGCTTTTCTTTCCATGACTCTAGGAGGTGGGTCAAAAAGGATCTTGCTGTGATTTATGTCGTAGAGTGTTCTGTCTACATTTTCCTCTAAGAGTTTTATAGTGTCTGGCCTTACATTTAGGACATTAATCCATTTGAGTTTATTTTTGTATACAGTGTTAGGGAGAGTTCTAATTTCATTTTTTACATGTAGCTGTCCAGTTTTCCCAGCACCACTTATTGAAGAGGCTGTCTTTTCTCCATGGTATGTTCTTCCTCCTTTGTCATCAATTAAGTGCCCATATGTGCGTGGGTTTATCTCTGGGCATTCTATCTTGTACCATTGATCTATATTTCTGTTTTATGCCAGTACCATGCTGTCTTGATTTCTGTAGCTTTGTGGTATAGTTTGAGGTTGGGGAGCCTGATCCCTCCAACTACGTTTTTCTTTCTCAAGATTGTCTTGGCTATTTGGGGTCTTTTGTGTTTCCATACGAATTGTAAACTTTTTTGTTCTAATTCTGTGAAGAATGCCATTGATAGTTTGATAGGGATTGCATTGAATCTGTAGATTGCTTTGGGTAGTATAGTCATTTTCACAATATTGATTCCTCCAATCCACGAACATAGTATATTTCTCTATCTGTTTATCTTTGATTTCATTCATTAGTGTTTTTTTTTAATTTATTTTTGGCTGCATTGGATCTTCGTTGCTGCACGCGGGCTTCTCATTGCGGTGGCTTCTCTTGTTGCGGAGCATGGGCCCTAGAGTGCGCGGGCTTCAGTAATTGTGGCATGCGGGCTCAGTAGTTGTGGCTCGCAGGCTCTAGAGCGCAGACTCAGTACTTGTGGCGCACGAGCTTAGTTGCTCCGTGGCATGTGGGATCTTCCCAGACCGAGGATCCAACCTGGGTCCCCTGCATTGGCAGGCGGATTCTTAACCACTGTGCCACTAGGGAAGCCCCTTATCAGTATTTTATAGGTTTCTGAGTACAAGTCTTTTGCCTCCTTAGGCAGGTTTATTCCTAGGTATTTTATTCTTTTTGTTGAAGTAGTAAATGGGAGCGTTTCCTTAATTTCTCTTTCTGATTTTTCATTGTTGGTATATAGGAATGCCAGAGATTTCTGTGCATTAATTTTGTGTCCTGAAACCTTACCAAATTCATTGATTAGTTCTAGTAGTTTTCTGGTGGCATCTTTAGGATTCTCTATGTATAGTATCATGTCATCTGCAAACAGTGACAATTTTACTTCTTCTTTTCCAATTTGTATTCCTTTTATTTCTTTTCCTTCTCTGATTGCTGTGGCTAGGACTTCCAAAACTATGTTGAATAAGAGTGCCAAGAGTGGACGTCCTTGTCTCGTTCCTGATCTTAGTGGAAATGCTTTCAGTTTTTCACCTTTGAGTATGATGCTTGCTGTGGGTTTGTCATATATGACATTTATTATGTTGAGATAGGTTCCCTCTATGCCCATTTTCTGGAGAGTTTTTATCATGAGTGGGTGTTGAAATTTGTCAAAAGCTTTTTCTGCCTCTATAGAGATGATCATATGGTTTCTATTCCTTAATTTGTTAATGTGGTGTATCACATCGATTGATTTGCGTTATTGAAGAATCCTTGCATCCCTGGTATAAATCCCACTTGATCATGCTGTATGATCCTTTAACTGTTTTGTTGGATTCTGTTTGCTAGTATTTTGTTCAGGATTTTTGCATCTATGTTCATCAGTGATATTGGTCTATAATTTTCTTTTTTTGTGATATCTTTTTCTGGTTTTGGTATCAGGGTGATGTTGGCTTCATAGAATGAATTTGGGAGTGTTTCTCCCTCTGCAATTTTTTGGAAGAGTTTGAGAAGGATCGGTGTTAGCTATTCTCTAGATGGTTGATAGAATTCACTTGTGAAGCCATCTGGTCCAGGACTTTTGTTTGTTGGAAGATTTTTAATTACGGTTTCAATTTCATTGCTTGTGATTGGTCTGTTCATATTTTCTATTTCTTCCTGGTTCGGTCTTGGAAGGTTATACCTTTCTAAGAATTTGTCCATTTCTTCCAGGTTGTCCATTTTATTGGCAAATAGTTGATTGTAGTAGTCTCTTATGATACTTTGTATTTCTGTGGTGTCCGTTGTAACTTCTTTTTTCATTTCTAATTTTATTGATTTGCATCCTCTCCCTTTTTTTCTTGATGAGTCTGGCTAAGGGTTTATCAATTTTGTTTATCTTCTCAAAGAACAAACTTTTAGTTTTATTGATCTTTGCTCGTGTTTTTTTCATTTCTATTTCATTTATTTCCTCTCTGAGCTTTATGATTTCTTTCCTTCCACTGACTTTGGGTTTACTTTGTTCTTCTTTCTCTAGTTGTTTTAAGTGTAGGGTTAAATTGTTTATTTGAGATTTTTCTTGCTTCTTGAGGTGAGGTTGAATTGCTATAAACTTCCCTCTTAGAATTGCTTCTGCTGCATCCCATAGGCTTTGGGTCATCGTGTTTTTGTTGTCATTTGTTTCTATGTATTTTTAAATTTCTTCTTAGATTTGTTCAGTGATCTCTTGGTTATTTAGTAGTACACTGTTTAGCCTCCATGTATTTGTGTTTTTTATAGTTTTTTTTTTCCTGTAATTTATTTCCAATCTCATAGTGTTGTGTTCAGAAAAGATGCTTGATACGATTTCAATTTTCTTAAATTTTCCAAGGCTTGATTTGTGACCCAAGATGTGATCTGCCCTGGAGAATGTTGCATGTGCACTTGAGAAGAAAGTGTATTCTGCCACTTTTGGATGGAATGTTCTATAAATATCAATTAGGTATATGTGGTCTATTGTGTCATTTAAAGCTTGTGTTTTGTTATTTATTTTCTGTTTGGATGATCGGTCCATTGGTGTAAGTGGGGTGTTAAAGTTTCCTACTCTTATTGTGTTACTGTTGACTTCTCCTTTCATGGTTGTTAGCATTTTCCTTATGTACTGAAGTGCTCCTTTGTGGGGTGCATAAACATTTATAATTGTTATATCTTCTTCTTGGATTGATCCCTTGATGTAGTGTCTCTCCTTATCTCTTGTAACAGTCTTTATTTTAAAGTCTATTTTATCTGATATGATTATTGCTACTCCAGGTTTCTTTTGATTTCCATTTGCATGGAATATCTTTTTCCATTCCTTCACTTTCAGTCTGTATGTGTCCCTAGGTCTGAAGTGGGTCTCTTGTAGACAGCATATAGATGGGTCTTGTTTTGGTGTCCATTCAGCCAGTCTGTGTCTTTTGGTTGGAGCATTTAATCCATTTACATTCAAGGTTATTATTGATATGTATGTTCCTATTACCATTTTCTTAATTGTTTTGGGTTTGTTTTTGTGGGTCTTTTTTTTCTCTTTTGTTTCCTGCCTAGAGAAGTTTCTTTAGCATTTGTTGTAAAGCTGTTTTGGTGGTGCTGAATTCTGTTAGCTTTTGTCTGTCTAAAACGCTTTTGACTTCTCCACTGAATCTGAATGAGAGCTTTGCTGAGTAGAGTAATCGTTTTAGGTTTTTCTCTTTCATCACTTTAAGTATATCCTGCCACTCCCTTCTGACCTGCAGAGTTTCTGCTGAAAAATCAGCTGATAACCTTATGGGGATTCCTTTGTGTGTTATTTTTTGTGTTTCCCTTGCTGCTTTTAACATTTTTTCTTTGAATTTAACATTTGTTAGTTTGATTAATATGTGTCTTGGTCTGTTTCTCTTAGGGTTTATCCTGCATGGGACTCTCTGTGCTTCCTGGACTTGGGTGACTATTTCCTTTCCCATGTTAGGGAAGTTTTCCACTATAATCTCTTCAAATATTTTCCCAGCCTTTTTCTTTTTCTCTTCTTTTTCTGGGACCCCTATAATTTGAATGTTGGTGTGTTTAATGTTGTCCCAGAGGTCTCTGAGACTGTCCTCAATTCTTTTCATTCTTTTTTCTTTATTCTGCTCCTCGGCAGTTATTTCCACCATTTTGTCTTCCAGCTCACTTATTTGTTCTTCTGCCTCCATTATTCTGTTATTGATTCCTTCTAGTGTATTTTTCATTTCAGTTATTGTGTTGTTCATCTCTGTTTGTTCTTTAGTTCTTCTAGATCTTTGTTAAACATTTTTTATATTTTCTCAATCTGTGCCTCCATTCTATTTCCAAGATTCTGGATCATCTTTACTATCATTACTCTGAATTCTTTTTCAGGTAGATTGCCTATTTTCTCTTCATTTATTTGGTCTTGTAGGTTTTTACATTGCTCCTTCATCTGTGACATATTTTTTTGCCGTCTCATTTAAAAAATTTTTTTTTAATTTTTTATGAGTGGAATTGTGTTCCTTTCTTACTGGTTGTTTGGCTTGAGGCTTCCAACACTGGAGTTTGTAGGCTGTTGGGTAGAGCTGGGTCTTGGTACTGAGATGAGGACCTCCGTGAGACTTTACTCTGATGAATATTTCCTGGGGTCTGAGGTTCTCTGTTAGTCCAGTGGTTTGGACTTGGAGCTCCCACCGCAGTAACTTCTGCCCCACCCCCAGTACATGAATCAAGATCCCCCAAGCCACATGGGGTGGCAAAAAAAAAAGAAAAAAAAGAACAATATCATAGTAAAAAATAAAATTAGACTAGGAAACTAACAGATATATTAGAAAGAACATAAAAATAAAAATATACATGAATCAGCAACTGGAAGATACATCACTACCACAATAGTAAAAAAGAGGATGAGGGAAAAGAAAAAAAAAGGAAAAGAAAAAGCAAAAAAAGGCGGGGTGGGGAGAAGGCCTTGGCTGTGGAGGGCAGGGCCTAAGCAAGGGTGGGTTTGGGTGGTGGGCAGGGCCTATGCTCAGGACCCACAGGGCTGGAAAAGGCCCTGAGGGCTGTGGGGGGTGGGGCTTAGGCTCAAGGAACAGAAGGGGCCCAGGCGTGCCCCCCACCCCTGGTCACAGAGGGCAGGGGACCTCACCTGGGAACCCAGCAGGCTTCCTGGGCTCGAGTAGGCAGGGCAATCGCCCTCCGCTCCTCTCCCTCTCCTCCTGGAGGGCCTCTCCTGCCTGCCTTTCTTGATCTCCCTGGCCTCCCTCCTCTGCCCCCGGGACCCACGCGACCTTGAGGGGACTTTGGCGGGGCGGCTACCAGCCGGAGCTCAGCAGGCTCCCCGGCCCCAGTGGGAGGGGTAATCACCATTCACTCCCCTCCCGTTCTTCCTGGAGAGGCCCTCCTGCCTGCCTCCCCTGGTCTCCCCAGCCTCAGGGGCACCAATCCTGTCTGGCCCCCATTTCTTCTCCCCGCTCAGTCCTCCCATGTCCTACCAGTTCACTTGGGGGTTCCTCCCGTCTCCTTGGGCATCAGGGTCCCACACCAGCAGCCGGCAGGTGCCCTAGTTGTGGGGAGACGCTAACTTGGTGTCTTCCCACACTGCCATCTTGACTCCACCCCCCTGCACTTTTTAAAAGTAATAATATCATGAAGGATATACATCTTTTTTGTTGTTTTTTGGCTGCGTCGGGTCTTCGTTGCTGTGCGCAGGCCTTCTCTAGTTGCAGTGAACAGGGGGGCTTCTCTTGTTGCGGAGCACAGGCTCTAGGCACGTGGGCTTCAGTAATTGCAGCACGCGGGCTCATTAGTTGCAGCACACATGCCCTGGAGCGTGTGGGCTTCAGTAGTTGTGGTGCAGGGGCTTAGCTGCTCCGTGGCATGTGGGATCTTCCTGGACCAGGGCTCGAACCCATGTCCCCTGCACTGGCAGGTGGATTCTTAGCCATTGCGCCACCAGGGAAGTCCCACATCACAGTCTTAACATTATCATTGGTTATCTTAACATTGATTATCTCTGGGGGAGGAAATTTTAGGTTTTGGGATTTTTTTTAACTTATTTGACTGTTACTAGTACATCACTTCTGTAAGACATGCTTCGTGTAATCAGAAAACAACTTCACTCACTTCTCAGCCCATCAAAATTGCCCCGTGGCTGTGTTCTCCCCTGCCCATCAATGCACATCGGAATGGCCTGGGTGCTTCACCCATGCCTGCTTCCTGGAACCACGCCCAGAGGCGCTGATGTTTGAGGTCTGGGTGGGCCCCGGGCAGCAGTAATTTTAAAGCTCCCAGATGGTTCTGGAGCACAGCCAGGGCTAAAGGCCACAGCTCTAGTCTAAATAAAAATTCAGGCCTGCTCTGTGACTTCCTGGTCCCTCACAGGTAATAATTAGTCTCAATGGAGGAATTTAATGTTCAGTGCAGGCAATACGCAAAGTTCCTACTATATTTAAAGCGAAAGCTCGTGCTCTCTCAGCTTGTTTGCAGGGCCTGGGCTCCTGCTGCAGGGATGGAGGGCTGGCTGGATTCTCTGCTAGTTCCCTACCTCGGATTCCTTCTCACTGGGTGACCTCAGGCTCCTGCGGGGCTGAGGGAAAGCAGGGAGGCAGGGCAGAGGTGGAAAGGTCCCGCATGCCTGGTTCTGCAGGAGGGATGTCACAGTGTTACCCCATGGAGGCAGTGAGCACTGCAGGCTGATTCTTTCTCTTAAGGGACATTTTTGCGAGTGCCAACCCCTCCCCGCCTCCCCCGATTGCCAGGTATCTCTTTCTCTCTCTCTCTCTCTCTCTCTCTCTCTTTCTCTCTCTGGCTGCGTGGTTTGTGAGATCTTAGTTCCCAACCAGGGATTGAACCTGGGCTCTCAGCAGTGAGGATTTGGAGCCCTAATCACTGGACCACCAGGGAAGTCCCATGCTGGATACCTCTTACCTGCAAGTTGCACAGGGTGGGCAGATGCTTCTCCTCTGGCCGGTGGCTGAAGGTTCCTCCCTGAGCTCCAGGCAGCCGGTCATCTCCAGCCTCACCCTCCTGAGATGCTCTCACCCTCTAGGCCTGGCTCCAGCTCCCATGCAGCCCACGTCTGGTCCACAGAGAACGCACAGGCTCCCTCAGCCGCAATGGACCCCAGGGCCAGGACTGGGGGGCGGGTGGGGTATGGAGAATGGGGCACTTTCTCCCCCAAAGTTTTAAACAAAGACACATTTGCAAGACTCACTTCACTTGCCTCGCCCTCGTCCCGGCCCTGTGGATCATATCTTTATTCAAAATGTTGATATTTTGTTCATCACGATTTTTTCGCATCAATTGTGATTTTAAGTGTATTGCATTAAAATATTATTTACCTTAGACACTGAGTTTGTTGGTGCACCTTTAAATGTTATGCCAAGGCAGGGGCTTCCCTTTGCTCTGCCTGGTCACCGCCCTGAGAACAGACCCCCTCAGCCCAGCCACCACCTTGTGCTCTGTCAGAAGATTCTCACATTTAACTTTTCTCAAGCAGAGTTAGACATTGTGCACTATGACCCCAAGCTCAGGTGGCACAGCTCAAATCTCGGAAGGTTCCGTGGGGCACTTTCCACTTTGCCTGAAGGGAGTGAAAAGCATCCTTTCCTCCCCCAACTGAGAAGGGGAGAGCAGGACACTCACAGCCCAGCTCTCTCCAAAGAAACCCCCTCTCCAAATTCCAGCTTTTTCTCTCTTTCTTTACAAAACCTGTTTTGGTACTCTCTCACCTCGCTTTGGAACATGGAACCTGTTTTTCTTATCCTAAAATATGTACTTCCTAATTGTTGCACCAAAAAAAAGCCTATTATCTGTAGAGGCGCCATGTCTTTTGCTCATTACTGGGTGTATATATGTCCTATGGTTCAGTGTGTAGTCGTTAATAGCCACTCAGTAAATATTTGCAGGATGAATACATGAGTTACAAGCACAGGAAAATTTCTGCTGAGAAAAACAAGAAAGATAAAAGACATAGTAAGTCCCAATCTTCTATTTATTCTTCTTTAATTCAATCTTAAGGTGAACTAACAGGAGGAAATGAACTACCGTTTTTAACTGCAGCTACAGCTAATTCTCTCCATAGTTTGTCCCCACCTTCAATCAAGAAGTCACCTTTTCTAAAGCACAGAGTCCACTGTTGAAAATATACCCAGTAGAGCACACACTTCCACCATAAAAGCATCATGACTGAAATCCCCCAAGTCTTCAGTGATTTGTGTTTTCATTTGGAAAAACAAAAGAAACACTGGAGTGGAGAGAGTTTGTGATGTGCAGCCATCAGGAGGGAAAAATTCAAGTTGTCCTTCTTTGTGGTCTTTCCCCAGGAGCCAGGGAAGCAGCAGCAGCTATATGACATCCTCCCCAGCCCCCAAAAAGCAGCACTTGGTCCCCCTGCCAGCCAACCAAACGTAAGTAAGACGGGCGCTGAGATCCGATGCTATGCAGACCTGAACGGCCTCTGGGAAATGTTGTTTGCTTGGTCAAAATTAGGAATGCAGGGCTTCCCTGGTGACGCAGTGGTTGAGAGTCTGCCTGCCAATGCAGGGGACACGGGTTCGTGCCCCGGGCCGGGAAGATCCCACATGCCGTGGAGGGTCTGGGCCCATGAGCCATGGCCGCTGAGCCTGCGCATCCGGAGCCTGTGCTCCACAACAGGAGAGGCCACAACAGTGAGAGGCCCACGTACTGCAGAAAAAAAAAAAATTAGGAATGCAAATCCCTCACAGCAGAACTTAACTTCACTGGAGGCAAAACTTGTAACTGCAATGGCGTTCAGGAACAGAACAAGCTACGTGGTTTAGATACATCCTTTGACTTCCATATGCCTCCGTTTCTTATTACAAACTTATGTGAGAATTGACATAATCCCTGCAAAATACCTAGTACACTGCTTGGCACAGAGCAAGAGCTCAGTAGACTTTATTTTATTTTGTTTTATTTATTTTAATTAATTTATTTACTTATTTATTTATGGCTGTGTTGGGTCTTTATTGCTGCGGGCGGGCTTTCTATAATTGTGGTGAGCGGGGGCTACTCTTTGCTGCAGTACGCGGGCTTCTCATTGCGGTGGTTTCTATTGTTGCGGAGCACGGGCTCTAGGCGCGTGGGCTTCAGTAGTTGTGGCTCTTGGGCTTCAGTAGTTGTGACTCACGGGCTCCAGAGCGCAGGCTCAGTAGTTGTGGCGCACGGGCTTAGTTGCTCCGCGGCATGTGGGATCTTCCTGGACCAGGGCTCGAACCTGTGTCCCCTGCGTTGGCAGGTGAATTCTTAACCACTGCGCCACCAGGGAAGTCCCATGAGCTCAGTAGACTTTAGATAAATGCTTCTTCTTATTGTATACCTTGGAGACATGTTGCATCAAGGTAGGTTTTTATTTGTATAAAAAGGAGGTGCCTTAATTTGAAATCTGTAATCCATGTTTATCTTTGGATTCTGTCACATGTATAAATAAATGTACCTATGCCCAATGTGGCAACTCAGCAGTGTCACAAAGGATGCATAGGAGTTTGTTAGACGGAAAGCAAGGGGTTGGGAAGACATTTAGAGCAGAGGAACCAGTTTGGGTAAAATTAAATATAGTGGTTCAAGAGAGCATTCTGTGTTCAGGGGAAGGTAAACAGCAAGGGCAGCTGGACCTTTAAGGAGGGTGGTGTCAGAAGCGGAGAGCAAGGAGGCTCAAAAGGAGGTTGGAGCCCGACTGTGTAGGGCTTGAGTGATAACAGCAGTGGGGAGCCACAGAAGAAGCGTGAGTAGGGGAGTGTCGATCAGATTTTTAAGAAGCACAGTGCCAAGCACTTGGTGGGTCCTCAGTATAATACACATGTGTCACCTGAGTCGCTCATACTGTCTTTTTATTGCTCCTAAACTGGGTGACTTTGTGTGGTTTTTCACAGGGGCAGAGTGTTCCCCTGATGTCAAGCATTGCCTTAAGGAGAGGCAGCTGCAACACGTTGCCAAGCCCTCAGAAATCCGAATGGATTTATGACACGCCAGTGTCTCCGGAAAAGGCTGATGTAAGAAACGCATCTCTAAGCAGCTTTGTGGAAAAATCGGGGCACCGTGCTCTCCCCAGGTACATGTCCAGTTTTCACAGCCCTCAGAACAGCAGAGCAAGGACCCTCAGTCCACACCCGCAGAAAAACGTGCCCATGCAGAAAAAACTCAGCCTTCCAGAGATTCCTCCTCATAGCTTTCCACCACCCAGGGATGCATTCCCTTTGGATGAAGGTGTCAGCTACAAGGTCCCTTCAAGCTTTCTGATCTCCCGAGTGGAACAGAAGAACACCAGGCTGAACATTTACGACGTCCCTAAAGCAGTGCTAAGTGTCCCCCAGGCTGGGAAAGAGCTGGGAAAAGCCGATGGGCCTTCAGAGAATTCCATGGACCATAATACCTCATGGTTCTCCGGACGGGCAGCATCGCTGTCTCCTGAGCCAGACGGCTTGTCCGTTTCCAGTTCTGACAGCAGAGCCAGCGTCCTTTCCTCATGTTCCTCCACGTCTAGCCACTCTTCTAGCTCCTTCTCGGAGGAGTCAGCCAAAGAGCTCCCGTTGGACCTGGACTTGGCCAAAGAGACAGTCACAGCTCTGCAGCACAAGGTGGACAACTCTGTCGCGGGCCTCATGCTCTTTGTCAGTAGGCAGTGGAGGTTCCGAGACTGCCTGGAGGCCAATATCCACGCGATCCGCAGGGCTGCCGACTGCATAGAGGAATCCTTGAGAGAATTTCTGGATTTCGCCTGCGGCGTCCGTGGGACCGCCTGTAACCTCACCGACAATAAACTTCAGGCCAAAATTAGGGATCAGCTACAGACAATCTCCAACTCCTACCAAATCCTGCTTGAAACAAAGGAAAGTCTGGAGAGCTGCGATTGGTCCCTGGAAGTCCTTGTGACCAACAAAGTTCACAACAGCCTGGATGACCTGGAGAGATTTGTCCTGACGGCGCGGATAGTTCCAGAAGACATCAAGAGGTTCGCCTCTCTCGTCATTGCCAACGGGAGACTCCTTTTCAAGCCGAACTGTGAAAAGGAAGACCCCATGCAATTGACCCCAAATGCAGAATTTAAGCTTGCAAAATCCATCCGGCTTCCCCAAAAGGAGATTGAATCATACCAAAGGAATGCTTCTTTTCAGAAACAAAGGGAAAGCGAACACCCTCCTGAACTATTAAAGAAAAATAGGACAGATGTTTGTGAACAGGTGAGTTCAGAGTTGGTATACTATAAGGGGACTTTCCATTTTTATCTGGAGTGGTCACCAGTAAGTTAGATGATGAGAATCTGTTTTATCATCTTTGGGGAGATAAGGGTTCCATTTTCCAGAAAATAAAATTCATGGAAGTAAAATTCTAGGTGAGCTCTTAGTAAGAAGTAAGATATGTATCTTAATATTAAGGCAGACAGGATGTCTTCTGGAAAATCTGGGGTTTTGGGCTTACCTCTGATGCTAGGATTAGAAAGGATTTTGAAAACCTTGTGAAACCTGTTCTTTGAACAAAATTTTTCATCACGTCATCAAGTTTCTTTGCATTTTTCACAGTTGTAAATTTCGTCATTGTCAGTGTGTTTCTTAGAAACAGAAGAGGAACTGTAAACACTCTTCCAAGTTGTGCCTGGTCCTAGCAGCCTCCAGACTCTACTTACTCTTAGGAATACTTTGCTCCGTGAGTCTAGACACTATAGAAAAGACCCTTAGTTCAAGAATTGCAAGTTGCAGGGCTTCCCTGGTGGCGCAGTGGTTAAGAATCAGCCTGCCAGTGCAGGAGACATGGGTTCGAGCCCTGGTCTGGGAAGATCCCACATGCCACGGAGCAACTAAGCCCGTGCGCCACAACTACTGAGCCTGCGCTCTAGAGCCCACACACCAAGAGCCCATGCTCCGCAACAAGCCACTGCAATGAGAAGCCTGTGCACCGCAACGAAGAGTAGCCCCCGCTCGCTGCAGCTAGAGAAAGCCCACACGTGGCAAGGAAGAGCCAACGCAGCCAAAAAAGAAAAAGAGAGAGAATTGCAAGTTGCAAGAAATGCAGCAGGTAACCTGGGGCCTGTGTCACGGAGATAACTCAGTGCTTTCAGCCCCAGTCTTGGTTTTCTGCTGACATGCCTGGAGATGCAAGAGCTTTAACACACTCTAGAGAAGCTGGAAATTTGGTTATTTTTCATTTCCCAATAAAATTGTGTGTCATTATATTAGGCCATGTTGGTAGGCAAAATTCAGCCCTCGGGCTGCTGAAGTCTCCTTTGTTGGAAAAAGTCATTACTAGGTAGAACCATCAACAAAAACATAACGAGGAATGCTCAAGTTATAAAGTGGACTTAAACAGCTATATAATAGTATAAAGACCATTCTAGTTGGTAATTTGAAGGGATTTTATGTTTCAGGAGTTGCCTAGCCTAGAAGAGAAAGAAAAACCCATCTTGGAACAAAGGTTGGATGAAAACAAAGACTTAGAAACCCAGGTAAGCGATGATGCTGACTCTCCAATACTTCTGATGGAAATAATAGGCTTTATCCCCAGAGATGTTTCCTGCTGTGAATAATTCAGCATTACAGCCCTGACCCACATGGGAGGAGACTTGGTTTTGTGACAGTTCTTCCTTTTTTATAATAGAAGGAACCCTGGAGATGAGCAAGTCCAATGAGCCCCAAAATGTGGAACATGGTCCTTTAACCATCAGTGAAATAATTCTAGGTGCTCTGCAAGTTTATCACAGGAGATACTGACATGGCATGAAGTCACACGGACTCACATTCTTGTTGACATTTTTCCCCCTTTGGCTTAAACAATAGAAATTTATTTTCTCACAATTCTGGAGCCTAGAAATCCAAGATCAGGGTTCGTTTCTTCTCCGGTGTCTTTCCTTGGCTTGTACGTGGTTGTCTTCTCCCTGTGTCTTCACTTGATCTTCCCTCTGTGCGTGTATCTGTTTGACATTCCCGTTTAATGTTTCTGATTACAACAGAAAAAACATTTTGGTTTGGGGCCTATGTATCTTCAACACCTCTCTGACATTTGATCTTCTTCCTCTTTTTTTTAAAATCAAAACTCTTATCATTGTACTTATTTTTCATTGCTTACCTCCTATTAGTGGTAAAGGATAGTAGTTTTCCATTTACCAATTTTAAAAGTTTTAACTTAAGTAAAAACAGCTGATCACTTAAAAACAAGGATGTAGCTGACCGAAGTTAAGAGGAAGGTAGAAAGGGTGTAATGTGTGAAGGTTTTCTTTGAATAACTGAAGCCTGGGAACCAATGAACCCATTCAACCTCCTGGCTGATGGGGGCTGGGGAGGGCAGCATGGGCGAGAAGGGACAGAGATATCCAATGATGTGGACAAGATTGTTTGCCTTCTCAGAGGCCAACTAAGATAATAACCCAGGCGTCCTGATGCTTCGTTCTGCAAACCCCAAACCCAAAACTTGGGGCCTGTCAGATTGCTAAAAGTCATGCTATTTTGTTCAGCACGAAGTATGCCTTGGACCAGTGGTTCTAAAACCTGAGAGTGTGTCATAGTTTCCTATAGAGCTTGTTAAAACCCAGAGGGCTGGACCCCACCCCAGAGTTTCGGATTCAGTAGGTCTACGGAAGGGCCTGAGAATTTTCTTTTCTAACAAGTTCCCAGGTGCTGGAGGTCCAAGGATCACCCTTGGAAAAACCCTGCTTTAGACTGACTGCTTCTCAGTGGGGGTGGCAGGGGGACCACTGACCATCAGGTGGGCAGTTCTTCACTGCGTGGGATGGACTGTTCAGCATCCCTAGCCCCCTGTCCACTGGTAGCCTGTAGTGTTCCCTGGTCAATGTGACAACCAAAAATACCTCCAGAGATTTCCAACAGCCCAGAATAAAAATCATAGTACATTTTTGTTTACCTACAGGTAATACTCCCAAGCCAAGATGCCAATATTCCAATGTCCAGATGGTTGCTCCTCATTTCTAGCCTCTGATGCATTCTTTTCATGGTCCCTGCCCCCCGAGAGTCCATCTCAACCAACACCCCAGGCTTTTCTTCCCTTTACCTGTCTATCTTAATCTATTTGTGCTGCTACAACAAAGTACCATAGGCTGGGTGGCTTATAAACAACAGAAATGTATTTCTCACAGTCCTAGAGGCTAGGAATCCAAGATCAGGGTGCTAGCAGGGTCAGATTCTGGTGAGAGCCCTCTTCCAGGCTGCAGACTGCCCACTTCTCATTGTATCCTCACCTGGCAGAGAGCAGAGGGTGGAAGCAAGCTCTCGGGCAACCCTTGGAAGAGCACTAACCCCATTCCTGGGGGCCCCACCCACATGACCTCATCTAATGCTGGTCACCTCCCAAAGGCCCCATCTCCCAATAACTTCACACTGAGGGGTAGAGTTTCATGATATGAATTTTGGGGAGACACAGTCAGACTATAACACTGTCTGAGTGCTTCTGAGCTGGGTGTTTTAAGACCGTAGGTTGATAAGAGTGCACAGTTTAATAGAAAGAATGAGAGTTTCAGACTTGCTGACTAGGCTAAGAGCTCCAGATCTTTATTTTGCTAGTAGAGTGACCCTAGGCAGCCTCTTCTCTTCCGGAAGCCTCAGTCTCCTCACCTATAACCTAACAAAGGGGCTTTTTTTTTTAAAAACTTTTTATTTTATATTATAGTTGATAAAAATGTTGTGTTAGTTTCAGGTGTACACAAAGTGATTCAGTTATACATATACATGTATCTATTCTTTTTCAAATTCTTTTCCTATTTAGGTTGTTATATAATATTGAGCAGAGTTCCCCGTGCTGTACAGTAGGTCCTTGTTGGTTATCCAATTTAAATATAGCAGTGTGTTTGATTATTACCTGGAGTAGGATTTCCACTAAGTTTGATGCTGAGAATCTTTCAACAGTGAACAGGCTTTGGTTCCACATTCCAGAAAATAAAATTCATGAAAGTAAACTTCTAAATAAAACTTTAATTAGCAAGTAAGATAAATATTTTAATCTTAAAGCAGATAAGTCAGTATATTTTTATTTTTTCTGGAAATTTGGGGGATTCAGATTTACCTCTGACACTGGAACTAGGAAGGGTTTTTTAAATGCTTTAAAACCTGTTCTTTGAGTAAATTTTTAAATCTCACCATCAAGTTTTCTGCATTTTTTTTAAGTTATAAATTTAGTCATTGTCAACGAGTTTCTTAGAATGGGTTTCTAACAGTTTGTAGAGAGGATTGAATAAGATTTTATATGTATCTAATATGAATGATTTTATATATATAAAATGCAATATATAAAATTATATACCTGAGAGATAATTTATATGTAACAGTGCTTTGAAAACCTTAACATTAATTTCTTAGGCAAATGTTGCACTGTGGGGCTTCCCAAACAAAACTGTACTTTTTCTTACAAAAAGTCTAGCAAATTGAGCAAAAACAGGAAAAGAGAGACAACCACAGCCTGTCGATCGAATCTCTCTCTTATCCATTGTTTCCTTTCTCTTCTCTAGAATCCTAGCTCCCTGAGCCCCCGACCTTTGAGTCAGCAGAATCCTGAGAAGAAAATCCGCCTTTCTGAACACTGCCGCCTCTATTTCGGGGCGCTCTTCAAAGCCATCGGCGTGTTGCACAGCAGTCTCGGCAACGGCCAGCCCCCCGAGATCTTCATCGCGCAGAGCAAGCTGGTCATCATGGTCGGGCAGAAGCTGGTGGACACGCTGTGCCAGGAGACCCAGGAGAGGGACGTGCGCAACGAGATCTTGCGCGGCAGCAGCCACCTCTGCAGCCTGCTCAAGGACCTGGCGCTGGCCACCAAGCACGCCGTACTCCAGCATCCCAGCCCCGCCGCCCTGCAGCACCTCCAGGCTGAGGCTAAGAAGCTGGAGCGGCACACGCAGCAATTCAGGGGGACGTTGGAATGAGCCTCCTTCCTCCTTCCTTCTCCGTGTTAACTTCTTCGCTTCAGCCTCACACCCACAACCTGTGCAAGTCTGTGCTCTGGGAAAAGCCAGCCTGGGGATACACCAAGGGGTGGCAACAGCTGTGGTGCCCAAACCCGGTATTACCAAGTGGCTGAGCAA
Source organism: Phocoena sinus (assembly GCF_008692025.1). Lineage (NCBI taxonomy): Eukaryota > Metazoa > Chordata > Mammalia > Artiodactyla > Phocoenidae > Phocoena > Phocoena sinus. The sequence goes on along the minus strand of NC_045777.1, from coordinate 6,301,681 downwards.
CCCCAGGACATTGGCCTATCCCACAGAGAGTCAGGGAAGAGAATCAGGTGTGAACTAAGGACCAAAGTTTTTAGCCTATCATGTAGGGCCAATGTGTGAAATGAAGTTATAGAAATCCATTTTTGTATTGGCTAAATGTGTGCCTGTTTTAAACTCATTCATTCAGTACTTACTTATTGGGTACCTATTATATGTCAAATTCTAGGTGCTGGGCATATAGCACTGAAACAGACTGAGGCTTTGCCCTCAAGGAGCTTACAATCTAATGGGGAGACAGACAAATGATGAAGAAATACATACACAATATATTAGGTGCTAGGGAGAAAATAAGTAGGAGAAGCGGGGAGAGATTATTTTCAAACAATTTCTGTTGCATCTGATAGAAAATAGAATATGTTTTTCATTTTGGATTAAACTAATTCTGTGAGATTGGTACAAGGTACAAATTATGTATCTTACACCAAAATATATATATATATATATATATATATTTGCTATTTTTTTTTTTTTTTTTTTTTTTTTTTTTTTTTTTTTTTATGCGTTACGCGGGCCTCTCACTGTTGTGGCCTCTCCCGTTGCGGAGGACAGGCTCCGGACGCGCAGGCTCAGCGGCCATGGCTCACGGGCCCAGCCGCTCCGCGGCATGTGGGATCCTCCCAGACCGGGGCACGAACCCGTGTCCCCTGCATCGGCAGGCGGACTCTCAACCACTGCGCCACCAGGGAAGCCCTATATTTGCTATTTTATCTGAACCTAGTAAAACAGGCATGTTATAAGTAGCAGTAAATTTGCAACATAACATGTTCTGTTGGGTTCCCTATTAATTTATTTTGTACATTATAGGTTCTGTGTTGATAAATTCAGTATGTTGGATCATAAAAGGTTTATACCTCAGTGGTCTCAAATGTGTTACCATTTATAATACTATGTAAATACAGTCATGAATTACAACATCCTTTGTAGCAATCTTTTCTTTGGAAAAGTCTTTGATCCGTGTCACTTGGGTTCTGGTACCAAAGCAACATGTTTACTTGTGTCATTTAAACGCTTCTCCCCAAAGTGTTCAAGGAGCTACAGAAGAGGCCAAGTTCGCATGCGCAAGGCTAGCTCAGGAAAAGCAAAGCCAGGAAGTGTGGTATAAACAGGATCCTTATCGCCGGGCACAGATCTGAGAGGGGCCCAGAGCTCCCCCCGCCACCCCCGCAAGTCAAACCACCTCCTCTTCCTCTCCTTGTAGCTGGGACTTTAGCTTACATTGCTATGGTTACATCATCACTTCAAGTCTTCATGTCTCCTACATGCACCTCAGCCACTAAGCATCTCCAGGCTGGAAGTCACCTGAAATGGTACTAGCTCCGGTTCCTATCTGCTACTTAGTAAGCTCTTTTAAATTGTTGACTGCCAAAAGACTAATTATTTTCACTGAGTTAGTCTCAGGGTCCCTAAAGAAGGACCCCATCTTTTTGAGCCTTGATTCCCTACACTAGAATGGAGAGATCCACATTCTGGGAGCAGCTGTGATCTGTATCAGCTACGACTCCTTCTGTTACAAGGGATCAAAAACCATATCCACTCTCTCTTAAGCAATAAAGGGAATTTATTGACTCAAGTATCTTAAATTAATCCAGGGGCAGGCTGGCTTCAAGAACAGCTGGTTTTAGCAATCCCACTATTGGGCATATACCCAGAGAAAAGCATAACTCAAAAGACACGTGCACCCCAATGTTCATTGGAGCACTATTTACAATAGCCAGGTCATGGAAGCGACCTAAATGCCCATCAGCAGACAAATGGATAAAGAAGGTGTGGTACACATATACAATGGAATATTACTCAGCCATAAAAAGGAACGAAATTGGGTCATTTGCGGAGACATGGATGGACTTAGAGACTGTTATACAGAGTGAAGTAAGTCAGAAAGAGAAAAACAAATATCATATATTAATGCATGTATGTGGAATCTAGAAAAATGGTACAGATGACCCGTTTTGCAAGGCAGAAATAGAGCCACAGATGTAGAGAACAAACGTATGGACCCCAAGGGGGGAAAGTGGGGTGGGGGAAAGAACTGGGAGATTGGGATTGACATGTATACACTAATATGTATAAAATAGATAACTAATAAGAACCTGCTGTATAAAACATTTTTTAATTTAAAAAATTTTTAAAAAGAACAGCTGATTTTGGGTCCTCCAGCAGAATCATCAAGGCCCAATTTCTCAGTCCCACTCTCTCTGTGTTAACTCTCATGGTTGCAGGGTGGCTGCCCTGAGTTATGTCCTTCTTGGTTTGTGGCCAAGGGGGAAGAGTCTTGATTTTTGCTTGGACTAGTTTAGATCAGATGCCAGCCCCTGAAAGCTCCATGATGAGAAGGGCATGTAATGCCCAAGTTGTCCTAGACCTGGAATTCACCCCTACACACACATGCACGCAAACACACACACACACATGCACGCAAACACACACACACATGCACGCAAACACACAAATGCACACACACACACACACACACACACACACACTCCCATGTGTCCCGAGAGAGGTAAGGGGATGGATCTGACAAGAACTGTGACATGTCTGAGATTTTCTCCTACTTCAGATTCACAAGTTAGCCTGTGACAGTTTCATGAATGCTGAGAGAAGACACGAGACTCTGAGGTCAGAGGCTATGTCAGGGTCCCCAAGACGAGGTCCAGTGATTCGATAGGAGGATTCACAGGTTCCCACATATAGCTGTGCTCACAGCTCTGAGCCATCACAGTGAAAGGAGACAAAGCAAAATCGACAAAGGGAAAGCGCACAGGTGGCGGGGGGTGAAGTAGCAAGGAAACCAGGCTCAAGCTGCTGAGAGTCCCCTCCCAGAGGTCACACGGGGCACCCTTAATTCCTCCAGCAGCGAGCTGTGACAAACACATGGGCAATGTTGCCGGTTAGGGCAACTCTTGAGAGCCTGGCCCCCAGGGTCTTCACTGGGGCCGATCATGCAGGCAGCCTCTGTGTGGCCTGGACCAAAATTCCAGACTCTGCAAAGGAGAGCAGGCATCCAGCATGAATCACATCACCTGTACAAACAGTTTAGGCCCTGCACCATTCTTATCAACTCTGGGGATGGTGAAAACCCTCCTCAAATCCAAATTCCTATCCAAGCACCAAAGCCAACTTTGCAAGCAGGACTTTCTAGGGAGATTAGTCAGGCCTGTTATGTCAACTCTCCTGCACAGTCAAGGGGCTTTTCTTACAGCCTCACAAGCAGCTTATGTTTCATCTTTGCATCATTTCCTCACATCCCTCAAGTCCCAGGGGCTATGCAAAGGTGGGCCCATGTGATGCTGTGCACGCAGTGGGTTTGCATCAAAGCCAAAGGAAAAAAAACCCTGAACATAGGAAGCCCCAATCTTTTACAGTATCTGTGTAAACCTGACCAAGCTTTGCCTCAGAGGGAGACCTTATCTTTACGATATTGGACAGCAAACAATCCCGCCCTTCTGCTCTGGAGGGAGAGGTTATCTCTGTCTTCCAAGGGAGTTTGTTACAAACATCCTGGAAAGGATAGTCTAGAAAAAAAATGTCAAGTCAACGCCTCTGCTCAGAAGATGTGCAGAAACACGAGAAACCCTTGGAGCGCTGTGTCCCAGCTGGAGCCCCTAACAAAGTTAGCAATGGTGTTAGGAGGAGGGGTTGCTCCAGGGAGACACCAATAATTGTTTACTCCAGGGGGCAAAATGATGTTTTACACATGAGTGATAACAAGATGTATCTATTAAGAGATTACTATATTCCAGACACTGTTCTAATGCTTTAGATGTTTTAGCTCATTTAGTCCTTTAGAAGTGACATAGTCTCCAATAGGTAATGAACAGGTCCCAAATGGTTTCAGAATACTATGTATGTATGTATGTGAGTGGAGAGATCAAGCAATGGAGAGATAGAGCCAAAGAGAGAAAGAGAGAAACACACACACACACGGATCTGGAGCTATATCTATATATATTTCCTCTTTTGAGAACAGTTCAAACCAAGGACCTTTGTCAACAAAGTACAAAACCATTGGGTTTAAAATAATGAAAACTGCTGCTCTTAGCTAAATGTGTTTCCTTCCTTTTTTTTAAAAGAGAGCAGTTGTGGGATGAGTTTCCATTGATTAATTCAATAGGATAATTCCTTCTGAAAAAAAACTGTAAAGTAGGATAAAATCATGTCTTTTAGCTTTCAGCAACTTTTGGCTAAGTATTTTTCTCTAACGCCCAGACTTCTGTACTGTTTCCTCTCCAGGTAGGAAGAGGAAATGGTGGGTGGTATGGTGGTGATGGTGGTGGTAGCAACTTGACCTCAATTAAGTTCAATTTCATCAGGAAGATGGAAATGGTAAGAAGCCTTGTTTAGCGATCTCCTAGTGTGATAAGCACTGTGGACCCAAGCACCCAGTGGCAACTATTTTTCTTAACAAAGCATCTTTTAAAAACTTTATGTTCTTCCCAGGTATGCACCCCATGTCTCCTGAAGCTGCCCCTTTGCAAAAGTTGCCCATTTATGTAGGTTATTTGCTAATGCCCTTTTCCTTTCATTCATTCAACATTTATTGAGCACCTCCTATCTGCCCAGGCCTCTGCTGATCACTAGAGGTGCTGCAGGGGCCAAAGCAAAGGCTCTGCATCATGCAGCTTTCATCCCAGCTGAGGGAGATGGAAAACCAGGGCCAGAACCAGGTGAGGTGAGTGAGGCACTCTCTTTGGATGGAAAATGTAAGGGGGGCTCCCCCAAAACTTAGTAATCAAGATAAATTATACTTTGATGCCATATTTTAAAAATCTAAATCAATGCAAAAAATCCATGGTGAACAAGATATCAAAATTTAAATTTATAACACGGTATCAGTGGTGGGAGGTGCAAGGAAGAAATTAAATCAAGGTAGCGGGTAGCATGATGGAGGAGACGTGCTCTTTTAGATGGAGAGGTCTGGGAAGATGACTCTGAATAGGGGACCAGGAGCTGAGTGATGCATCACTTAAGGGAGCTGGTCTGGCAAACATGGGGAAGAGTGTTCTGGAAAGGGAATAGCAAGGTGAGTGCCCAGAGTAGACGTACACCTGGAGAGTTCAACGGAGAGGAGCATGCCCGTGAGGCTGGAACTGAGTGAGAGATAGAGAAGAGAGTGACATGAGCTGAAAGGAGTAGCCAGGGGCCACTTCATGTAAGGCCCATATAGTCCTGGAATATTTTGTTTTCGGCCGCACCGTGCGGCCCGTGGGATCTCAGTTCCCCGACCAGGGATCAAACCCGCACCCCCTGCAGTGGAAGCTCGGAGTCTTAACCACTGGACTGCCAGGGAAGTCCCTCCTAGAATATTTTCAATATTTCACTAAAACTGCAAACACAATGTAATTTTTGTCCTGAGTTATCTCAGCAATCAATTCCATTTTCTACTTTATTTTATTTTAACCATCTTTGGGTTATCCTCCCAAGTGTAACCTTAAATGAAGCTGTGAAATTCTTAAAGAATCCTAGCACAGAGTTGTGTTTTTTTTTTCATGCTTACTCTTAAAGTGAGTTACTCTGCATATCAACTTTTTCCAGAAAGAATTCTTATTATTTATGTTATTTATTTATTTTTGGCTGTGTTGGGTCTTCGCTGCTGCACGTGGGCTTTCTCTAGTTGCGGTGAGCGGGGGCTACTCTTCGTTGCAGTGCGCGGGCTTCTCATTGTGGTGGTTTCTCTTGTTGCGGAGCACGGGCTCTAGGCACGCGGGTTTCAGTAGTTGTGTCACGTGGGCTCAGTAGTTGTGGCTCTTGGGCTGTAGAGCGCAGGCTTAGTAGTTGTGGCGCACGGGCTTAGTTACTCTGTGGCATGTGGGATCTTCCCGGACCAGGGCTCGAACCCGTGTCCCCTGCCTTGGCAGGCGGATTCTTAACCACTGCACCACCAGGGAAGTCCCTCCAAACAGAATTTAAAACTGCACCTCTGGAGAGCACATGGGCAGAGCTAACCGGAAATCAAACCCTCAACAGTTTAGAAGTCTGAAATATTTGGGAACTATAGTAACTCCCAGTAGAAGCATTTAAAGTATTGGTTCTTAGCCTGGGCCTCGGGAAGTCATGAATGAAATACACGTATAAACTGTAGCAAATTTCCTACATGCTTATGGATATTCTTCTGCGGAATAAGTCCAAAGTTTTCATCAAATTCTCCAACAGGTCCAATGACCCCAGAAAGGTTAAGGAATACTGATTTTGCTAGAGGGTAATGTTTTTCTCTTTCATGATTTCATTCCTCTCCTGCCCTTCAAGTTCACAGTTTGATCCAAGGATCAAAGTTGTCACCAAGGATCCTCATAAGGGAATATCCTTTACTGGTTCATTCAGCAAAGGCAGTGGGAAGAAGCAGCAGATAACGAACCTGCTGCCCAATGCGCTGGAAATGAAATGGCTCAAATCAAATAAAGCACGGAATACAATGCCTGACAGCTCTCAACACAAATTAGTTGCTACTGATGATAATAATCAACTTAGCTGTGTATAGTCTGCAACAAGAAGTACCTTAGAGACCAATACTCTAAAAAAAGAAACCAAGGAGGAAGAGGAAAAACATCCAGCTGCCTGAACTTTAATGCCCTCAGAGTCATCACCATTGGGAGTCATCAGCAGCTTTGGGGGGAGAGGTCAAGGATCCTGGCATCTGTGGTTAGATGGGCCTCATTTGAGGAAGCCCCTTCCTCATCTCCTACTCCTACTTCCTTGATGTGTGACCCTGACCCAAGACACCTTGGACATCTGAGCCTCAGGTTTGTCCTTTGGGAAACAGAAGGCATTACACCCCCAACTAAGGTTGTGAGGACAGAAGGAAAGAATGTTTCCAAATCTCCCAGTGTAGGTAGAATCATGGTTCGATAAAGAGCAGCTATTTTTTTTTCTTTTTTTTTTTTTTTTTGCGGTACGCGGGCCTCTCACTGTTGTGGCCTCTCCCGTTGCGGAGCACAGGCTCCGGACGCGCAGGCTCAGCGGCCATGGCTCACGGGCCCAGTCGCTCCGCGGCATGTGGGATCTTCCCGGACTGGGGCACGAACCTGTGTCCCCTGCATCGGCAGGCGGACTCTCAACCACTGTGCCACCAGGGAAGCCCAAGAGCAGCTGTTTTTGTTTTTTCTGCCCCAAATGAATTCAGTGAGGGGTAGATATACTTGTCAGAAAATAGCACTGGTTTGAGAGTCTGTCTAAAGATCCTTGGGTTTTTGCTATTCTCTGATTTTCTGTCCATTGCTGTAAGAGAAAACTAATCTTAGAACCCATTCCCAGCTCTCACTGACTAGCTGTCTGACCGTTGACGAGTGCTTCGATCTTTCCAGCCTTCTGTTTCCTGCCCTAGAAATGAGATTCTAGGTGTACTCACCAGTTTTAGGGGCTGCTTGTCACCTCTCTCTGAATGAGTCTGTACTTTCTTTTGGTTTATTGACTACTGAATAGTGAGTGTGCCAAGGACTCTTCTAGGCACTGAGGATGCAACAGGGAATAAATCAAAGTCCCTAGGGAGTTTACAATTCTTGTCATGGGCATAAAGATAAATCATAAGCCAATGAGAGGCCAGCTGATTAAAGGGTTTATTTTCTTTTAATTCCCATTAATTGCAGTAACAGATAACCCAATCTTATAGCCCTTGAAGTTTTCATATCCACATACACTTTGTTTTCTGCTCCCAAGTGGGGAATATTTTCTGTTTAACTTTGGTCAACGTGGTAACATCCATTCATAAATGGTCGGCTTTACTTGCAGTGGATAAGCTTTCCCCTAATATTTGTAATAATTAAAGGAACAAATGGAGAGATGGTCAAGAGCATGAAAGCAGACAATCATGGATTTTAACAGGGGTTTTGCAAGGGATTTGTGTTCTCATTATAGATATGATACAGCCTGTCTCTTCGAAACATCAGTGTACGTTTTATTACTATACCTGAGTCTGTTAATTATACCTCCTTTATCCTTTAATTTATTTTTAATTTTTTTATATACCTGCGTTTTAATAAGTAAAATACTTTTGCCTGGGCTTCAGTCTGCTGTGAATGAAATGTATACATGTACAAACTGTGTGCACTATTTCATATGTATAAAATATACATGGCAGTATCAGAAAGTTTCAGGCCTTAGAGAATCTTACTCCCCCATAATCTCACATAATATCACTTCAAAGGATTTGTTGTGAGTGCTTAGGTCACAACTGATGCTCACTAAAAAGATACGTTCTCTTTTTGAACACATGAACGTTAACTGAAATAACAGTTCCATCCATATTCATCACTAATTGCACGAATAAAATGCAGCCCTTCCCTCCACGAGCTCCCCAGCCTACGGATGTCTGCCCAGAGTCAGACAGGCTGGGGCCCGACGGGCTGCCGCGAGGGAGTGGAAGAACGCTCCGCACCCTGCTTGGCACTCGAGGCCCACTCAGCGCTTTGCAGCAGCTCCCGCCTTGGGGCCAAGCCCAGCGCCTAGCGATGTTCTCCATGGCAACCAGGGCGGGGCAAAAGCCCCACCCACTCCACCCCACCCCGCCGCGTTGCGAAGGGCGTTTTGCGTCACTGCGGCGCGCCGGAAGTGACTGCTACAGTCGCTAGGCAGCCCGGAAGTTGCGGCTGTAGGGGTTTACTTTGGACTCTGACTCCCGGCTTGCGATGGGTTGCGACGGGGGAACAATCCCCAAGAGGCATGAACTGGTGAAGGGACCAAAGAAGGTTGAGAAGGTCAGTGACATGGGTCCAGTGGGGCCCGGGGGTAGTGGGGCACGCGGACGCCCCCAGGGGACGAAAGGAGGTGGGAGGGGGAGCCAGCGGGTTTCCACACGCAACTGTGCTCATTTATCCCTTTCAGAGAACTCAAGATTAACCACAGTATTAATAACGGGCCTCTATTGAGTGCGTGCTGTTGCTATTCACCCGGCAGTGCGCATAATATGGGGTATCTCGTGTAATTCTCAAAACAGCTCTACGGGTACATACTGTCAGAAGACATGGACATTGAGGCTCAGGAGGAGAAAGTTGTAAAGCTAGTAAGTGGCAGAACCAGGATTTGAAGTCTGTCTGCTGCTAGTAACAGTGATACAAATGGCTGCTGTTTGTTGAGTTTTGTACACACTAACCTCGTTTTCTCAGTGAAGTCTTCTCAAACCGTTACCTATGAGATCAGGTCCTCCTCTTTTTTTTTTTTTTTTTTTTCTCTGCTGCGCTGAGAGGTATGTGGGATTTTAGTTCCCCGACCAGGGATCGAACCCGTGCCCCCTGCAGTGGAAGCGCGGAGCCCTAAGCACTAGACTGCGAGGGAAGTCCTCAGGTCCTCCTCTTTAAAACTATCTAACAACCATGTAGACTGCTTTCAGGTTGATTAATGTTGATCTCAGAGGATGGTAAGCTTCTGGTGGCAGAGCCTGCACCTTTTACCCCCCTCTACAACTAGCACAGCTCCTGGTGCAGTAGATATAGTGGATAAATGAATGAGTGAATAATCCCTAATTCTCACCAGTAATTGAGCAAATTATGTATTATAATTTCCATGCTACTAACAGGGAAATTGAGTCAGTAGCGTGACCAAGATCATGCAACTGGTAGGTAATGAAACCAGGATTCACATCCAGTTATTCAGGATTTCAAAGTTAGCACTAGTAATTACTTTTTAATAATAGAAGGTGTGTAAAGCACCTAATACAAGTGGCTGGCACATTGTGGATGGTCCATGAGTCTCCATTCAGCAGCCAGAGAAGTCTTTTTTAAAGATAAACTCCACATATCAACTGTATTTAAACCACTCCAGTGGCTTCCCATTGTATTCAGAAAAAGAATCCCACAAGACCCTGTGTGGTCAGACAGGGTCTGATGTAATTACCTCATCTTCTGCCCTTCTCCAGCCCTTTCATTCTGTTCCAGCTACACAGGCCTTGTTCCTCAACCTGGAGTATAATTTCCTCAACCTGATATGTTCTTCACTGAGATAGTCATATCATTTGGGTTTTGTTTTTTTTTTTTAACATCAATCAGTTCTTTACTCAAATGTTATCTCAGTCCACTGTAGCCAAAATACATCTCACTTCTGATCACTCTATCCTCTTGTGCTGCTTTATTTTTCTTTCTTTAAATAAAAATTATTTATTTATTTATTTTGGCTGCACCGGGTCTTAGTTGCAGCATGTGGACTCTTAGTTGCGGCATGCATGCGGGATCTAGTTCCCTGACCAGGGATCGAACCCGGGCCCCCTGTGTGGGGAGCGTGGAGTCTTACCCACTGGACCACCAGGGAAGTCCCTACTTTTCTTTATAATGATTATCACTATATTTGTTCTTGTCTCTTTCCTATATGGACAGGGTCCTTGTATGTTTTATTTCTGTGACCCCTGTGATGTGTCTGCCACACAGTAGACACCCAACAAATATGTGGAATTTGAGAGTGAATGAACACCCAGGAGGATGGAGCGTACCCTCTAATCATACCAACATGTGCAGACATTAATGCTGGGTAGTTACCACTTGTGTGCGAAAGCTTTTACCCAAAGAGTATTCAGCTCAGTTTTGTTAACTTGTGCCCAGAGCTGAAGAAGTAGCTTAATGAAAGGCTTGGCAAAGAATAGGTGTCAGAAGGGGATAGAAAAGAAAAAGGGTGATCTGAAACAACTAGAGTGCCCAGGCAGGATGGAGTTTTATTATCCTTATTCACTCAACAAACACTTATTAAGTGCTTACCGTATACACCATTCTAGGCCCTGAGGATGCAGCAGGAAACAGAGTCCAGCCCTTGTAGAGCTTACATTTTCAAATAGATAAATAATAACATTTGTTGATCACTCATGTGGTATGTTGGGTCTGGCCCAAAACATTACTCAAATTTGATACCTTGCCCTGAAAAGAGTGACCCTAGAATAAATGTTTTCAGAAGTTTTGGGGGGACCAATTTTTAAATTCCTGGGCAAGGAGTAATCTGGAAAGTAGATCCTAAACTTGCTGAACATGGCTTTTTATTTTTTTAAATTGATTTTTTGTTAGCTGCGTTGGGTCTTCGTTGCTGCGTGCAGGCTTTCTCTAGTTGCGGTGAGCGGTGAGCAGGGGCTACTCTTTGTTGCGGTGCACGGGCTTCTCATTCCGGTGGCTTCTCTAGTTGCGGAACACGGGCTCTAGGCATGGGCTTCAGTAGTTGTGGCTCGCGTGCTCTAGAGCGCAGGCTCAGTAGTTGTGGTGCACGGGCCTAGTTGCCCGTGGGATCTTCCTGGACCAGGGATCGAACCTGTGTCTCCTGCATTGGCAGGCAGATTCTTAACGATTGTGCCACCAGTGAAGTCCCCTGCCTGGCTTTTTATCCTAGCTCCTTGGTCTGCTTGTGTGTTTGTGACCTTGACGTGTAACTTAACTTCTTGGTATGTCAGTTTCCTCAACTACAAGGGTAAACATCCTAACTCAGAAGGTTTTATGAGGAAAAGGCAAGTCACTGAAACTGCTCGGCACAGTGCCCGGCACACAGTAAACACTGAAGTAGTTGTTCCTGCAAAAATTAAATTTAAGGGAATTAAAAATTTTTTCTTCCTGTTTTCTTTCAAATGTGCCATCCTGTTACATTATTCAGGTTTGACATTTTAGGAAGAGGAAAGAGTGGGACATGGAATATTAAATAGGAGAAAATATCATTTGAGGGCTCTGGAAGGTCTCAGATCTGGATCTTTGTACTGTGGGTAATGGCTTCATATGCCACGTAGTGAGCAGTTGGCAAAAAACACTTCTGTTAAATTGCTGATTTTATAAAGAATTATACAGTCTGTGCTGAACTGTTTTTTTAAAAAAATGCCTATCTTCTCAATTCTTTGTCCTTAAATTCTGCTACAACTTTGGAGCCTTTCCCATTGTTAGGAATTAACCTGTACTGCTTGTTTTCTCTGTATGGCCTTCCTAACTTACTGTTAAGATACAGATATTAATATGTAACTAGCATAAGCAATTAATGACTTGACGTAAACTGTTTCTTTGTACATGTCATGTATAGAGAGGCCTTTATTTGACGTAGTGTCGGTTACGTGTGACTTTTTAAATCCCAACTTCGTGTGTCACTATCTTTGATTTAAAACACAAAAATCGTGGGACTTCCCTGGTGGTGCAGTGGTTAAGACTCCGCGCTCCCAATGCAGGGATCCTGGGTTCAATCCCCGGTCAAGGAACTAGATCCCACATGCATGCCACAGCTAAGGGTTCGCATGCTGCAACTAAGGAGCCCTCGAGCCATGACTAAGGAGCTGGTGAGCCACAACTAAGACCCGGCGCAACCAAATAAATAAATATTTTTAAAACAAACAAAAAAAAAATTGTCACAGTGTGGTATTACTGAATAAGCCTTTATATGTGGAACTGTGGACCATGTGTCTTTCAGAGGTGAAAATTAATTGACAGGATTTTTTTTTCTTTTCTCAGGTTGACAAGAATGCTGAGTTAGTGGCCCAGTGGAACTACTGTACTCTAAGTCAAGAAATATTAAGACGACCAATAGTTGCCTGTGAACTTGGCAGGTATGGTTCCTTTACTTAATGGAGACGAGTTTTTATTAAATGATCTTAAAAAGAAGTTTAATGTATAAATGCTGTTCTTGATCCATCAAATGTGAATGATCTCCAGCAAATTTGTGAAGCCTCGGTTATCATTCCCTGTCTCAGAACATACTTCTGCACTTTTCTATTCAGTTTGGTTTATTTAATCCATGGGTTGAAAACTCAGGGGCCGTTAGGAGTTAAGTTATAAAGATAAATGCATGAAGGACCCATGTGGGGTCAGTAGGGAATGGTGAGGACTGGGGGAAACTGGAGAGTTCACATCCTGTCTAAAGGGTAGCTGCAGGAATTCCCTGGTGCTCCAGTGGTTAGGACTGACTCCACGCTCTCACTGCCAAGGGCCCAGGTTCAGTCCCGGGCTGGAGAACTAAGATCCCACAAGCTGTGCTGCACGGCCGACAAAAAAGGCAAATTAAGGGTAGCTGCTATTCAGTTCCAGCCTGTTGTTACAGTTCAAGATTGTAGACTGATTCCAGAACATCTGTTTTTTTTTTTTTCTTTTTTTCAGGGAAAGTTGAAAATGTGTACTTTTATATTAAACTTCCCAATTTAAAAAAAGCCTTGTTCAGGTCACATTCAGTCCTCAGACTGCCAGTTTGTAGCCCTTTATTTAAACTAGTTTCTTTCTTTGTATGCTTTGGAAATGGTTGATACAGGATTAAATTTACTTTTTTTTAGGAGTGCAGGGCATTTCTGTTATCAGACGTAAATGACTTTGGATTGTACTCGATTTAGTCTCCTTCCTTTGGGTGAAGGTTGATTATTGCCAGAATGTTTTGACTGATCTTTATTGTTGCAGACTTTACAACAAAGATGCCATCATTGAGTTTTTATTGGACAAGTCTTCTGAAAAGGCTCTTGGGAAGGCAGCCTCTCACATTAAAAGCATTAAGGTAAGACAGGTGATTCTGAAGTGCTCCGGGGCTTTCAGTGGTTAGGGTTTATTTTATAGAATTCATGTAAATTTTAGACTGAACTTGGAAATTTGGAATTCCAGTCCCACCCAGCCACCTAATAAAGGTGTGATTTGGGGCAAGTCACTTGAAGTTCAAACCGGAAGTCCTCACACCCGTACTTCCTGGATTATAAATCTGTTGTGAGTTCATATGTGGGAAAGAACTTCGAAACTGTAGTATACAAGTTTCAAAACTTCGAAACTTGTATATTGTGCTATATAGGTTTTGGGGGGCATTATTTTTATAGTTAAAACTCAGCCACTCGAATTTTGGTTTGGAAGACACTTTTATAGAATTAGAGATTTTTATAGGTGGATAACTATTCAATCATAGTGGTTATCTCCTGCTGATTAGAGGTTCTGAAAGTTCTTTCATAAAAGTGGAAAAACAAGCTTTTTAGTAAAGGAAGTTTGTTGAGAGGACAGAATCTTTCAAATCTGGTCAGTGGGAGAAAAATCAAAGTAGTGAAGAATTTGAGAACCACCAAGCTTGACAGGTGAAAACACTCGCTGTGTATGACATGTTGAGGCCTCATGGCTAGTCAGTGGGGCGCTTAAACTAGATCCAGAGCCCCTGACTCCCAGGCTAAGGCTTTGAGTTTTTTCCTCCTTCTGTTTCTTTTTAAAATTTTTTTATTATTATAATAGGCTTTTTGTTTGAGTTCTCGGGGTAATTACAGAATATGTTTATTTCAGACAAATTAGTGATTCTGAGATGTAGCTGTCGGTAGTGCTGTAGAGGTAACCATGCTGACTGTTGCCAGGGAAGAGAATTCATTTCTCAAAAACCCATAGTAGCATAATTATCTTATCTCAAAAATGTGATTATCACTGAAATTAACTTATACAAGTCTATACTTAAAATACAATATATAATGTATGTGGTTGAACTTTTAATTTTAATGCAAAATTTTTTTTTCCAAGAAATCACAACTGTAAAGACAAAAGGATTCACATAAAACAATGCAAAGGTTATTATTACTGCAGTTAATAGTCCACAGATACTCTGAGCAGAGAACTTGATGAACACACAAGCAGGAAGCCGACCCCGTATGTGGTGGCTTTCCTTTCAAGGTGCTCAGCTGCTCTCTGGAGTGTTGAAATCAAATGGTGTGGTTAAATATGAAGAAATGCTTCTAATGCTGAAGTGGGGCTGTTAAGTCACTCCTTGTAAAACTGAATTTTGAAAACCGGAACAGCTGGATCTTGGAGTGTGACAGTAATCTCCAGCTAATATTCTGCCTTGGACTCATTAGACCATGGCCTCACAGATTTTACCGTCTAGTTATCTGTTAAATAAACGTGGCTGGTCAGTAATATGAACAGCCTCAGTGAGGCTTCATCAGCCAGGGAAGAACGTGTTCCTTTCTGGATGAAACTAATACAAAGCTTTCTTCTCTTAGTGGGGTAAATTCTCATGTCTGAAGTTACTTTGCCTTATATAGCAAAATGCTTGTAAAATAGAAATTAATTATTTGCTAGACAGTGCATTTAAAAAATTTTGTTTTCTATCACAACTTATGGTTTAATTTTATTTCCATGTTAATTGATGTTAAAGGAAAGTAGAAAAAGAGGTTTGGATGGGAAGGGACTAGAATAATAATTAAGGCCAAAGATGATCCATTTGTCAAAGGAACTCTTAAAATATTCATGTTTTTTTCACAGAATGTGACAGAACTGAGGCTTTCTGATAACCCCGCCTGGGAAGGAGATAAAGGAAACACTAAAGGTGACAAACACGATGACCTCCAGCGGGCACGTTTCATCTGCCCTGTTGTGGGCTTGGAGATGAATGGCCGACACAGGTCAGTAATGGACGTGGGCAGATGATGTGGAGTCTGGGTGAGTAATCCCAGTGCTGTTAGGATCTGTGCCGAAGCTTAATAATCACACGGATTTCTTTAAGGTGTCTTTTGGTTTGGGCAGTGCACAAGACCATGTTCATTCCCTACCAGCCACGTGTAACATGGCCTCTTTGTTGTCTGCAGCTTTCTGTTCTTGAGGTTAGGAGAACCTAAAGTAAAGAGGGAGTTTAAAATTTTGTCTTGTGACACTTAAGAGACTTGAGTTGAGTTCTTTGGTCTTCTCCTGTGGGAAAGAAAGTAAAGGACAGATACTTCCCATCAAACAAATCCCATTTCCTTAACAATTGCTTAAAACTCTGCAGTGGAAAACGGTCTTACAGAACGTGTGGTTGATCGGTCAGTGAAAGGCCCGGTTGATGATGATAACTTGCTTTGAATTTGTAGCTAACAGATCCTCTGGCTAGAGCACCAGAAATCTTAAGCTTGAGATTTATATTGCAAATGTAAGTAAGTAAGTATATTTCCCCCTTAAAAAAATACGAACGTCGAGTGCATTAGTAGGTGCCTTTTTATAGGATGTCTCACTTTGCCAAAGCTTTAAACTTCTTTCCCACCATTTAGAAATATCTTTAATAGCTGGTAGTCCAGACTAAATTTCACAAGAGGAATATTCTGGGGAATGAGATTCATGTACCTAATCTTGTCCTACTTTGTGTGTGTGTGTGTGTGTGTGTGTGTGTGTGTGTGTGTGTGTGTGTGTGTGTGTGTGTACGTACACTTTATTTTGAGGTGAAAGTCATAACATTCACAATCTTTTTAAAGTGTATGTTTCAGTGGCATTTAGTACATTCTCAGTGTTGTGCAACCATCACCTCCATCTAGTTCCGGAACATTTTCAGCACCCCAAAGTAAAAACCCCCTACCCATTAAGCAGTCCCTCCCCACGCCCCCTCCCCCCAGCCCCTAGCAGCAAACAATCTGCTTTCTGTCCAGTGGGTTTACCTATTCTGAATATTTCATATAAAATAGAATCACACAATATGTGACCTTTTGTATCTGGCTTCCCACTTCTTTTTAAGAAAACCATGGTTCACCCCCAAAA
This sequence comes from Phocoena sinus, assembly GCF_008692025.1. Lineage (NCBI taxonomy): Eukaryota > Metazoa > Chordata > Mammalia > Artiodactyla > Phocoenidae > Phocoena > Phocoena sinus. The sequence continues at coordinate 6,285,260 of NC_045777.1, read as the reverse complement.
GAGGAACTTAGCAGAAACAGACTCAACTCTGGTGTCTTGAGCAGGGGTTACCTGTAGCCTGTTGCTCCAGTTGTGGCTTGCCCTGGTTTTTTCCCTTTCATTTGCTGATGAATCTCTTCTCCTTTTTCTCTTCTCGGTTAATTGAGCTTTGCCTGTTTTGGCTTTGCCCTCTTGCTGTTAATAGGGCCTCCACACTAGAAAATTGATTTGGGGGTTAGTTTGTATATTTAATAACGTTTGTATAATAAAGATTTAAGTGTATAGAAAAATAGAAATAGGTTATTGGTATAATAAAAACATTTAGCCTTTGTTTAAAGAAAAACCAGTTCCTAAATCACTAATACTTAGTAAGCATTCATAAAGCAGGTTTTTTTAAGTCCTAAACAACATTTAATGAATATTAGTACAATGTTATTAATTTGGTTTTCATTAGAGCAATCTGCATCTGCTATAATCCCTAGGATTAAAAGTTTCTATGGAGAAATTGGAGAAAGTTTCTATGGTGAAAAGTTTGGAGAAAGTTTCTATGGTGACATTTTTTAGAGGAACATAAGAAGTAAATGTGAGGGGCTTCCCTGGTGGTCCAGTGGCTAAGATGCAGGGGGCCCAGGTTTGATCCCTGGTCGGGGAACTAGATCCCACATGCTGCACTGAAGAGTTCACATGCCGCAGCGAAGATCCCACATGCTGCAACTAAGACCCAGCACAGCCAAATAAAAAAATAAATAAAGAAGTAAATTAAAAAGAAGTAAATTGTGAAAGTGCTTTTTGCACCTTTGCCCCACCCTAGCCTCCAGTGACAGCACTGTTAGCTGTTCGGTGTCTAACGCCCCCTACAGACCTCTGCAACCCCAACACACAACACACTTCCCTGCACCTCTGTAAGAGAGACACAAATAGACATGTATGCTTCCCACCGGCATGGAATCATATTACACATATTTTGTAACCTTATTTTTTTCTACTTCTCTGTCTAATTTAAACATTTTCTTGGCCATACATACAGATTTCCTTATTCTTTTTCTTTTTTTAAATTTATTTGGTTGCATCGGGTCTTAGTTGTGGCAGGCGGGCTTCTTAGTTGCAACTCGCCGGCTCCTTAGTTGTGGCAGACAGGGTCCTCAGTTGCGGCTCACGGGCTCCCCAGCTGTGGCACACGAACTCCTACTTGCAGCATCATGTGGGATCCAATTCCCGGACCAGGGATCGAACCCAGGGCCCCTGCCATGGGAGTATGGAGTCTTAACCACTGTGCCACCAGGGAAGTCCCACCTTATTCTTTTGAATAGCTGTGTAAGAGTTCATATTTATTTAACCAGTCCTCTGTTGATGGGCATTTAGGTGGCTTCCTCTTCTTCCTTGCTGTACTACACAACTTCATAAATACATACTTGTGCGTGTGCACACTTGTGGGCATGTTTCTGTAGGAGAAAGTCTGCAGAGTGATGCTTTACCTCATACTACTGCCCATTGTCCTGAGATGTTGTACCCACCCACCAACAAATGTGCCTGTTTCCTCAGACAGTTTCCAGCTGGATACCTTCAGACTCTTTCATTATTGCCTGATAGGTAAAACACTGTATGTCCTGTTTGAAATGCATTTCTGTAATTAAAAGTAGGGGCTAAGCATCTCTTATGTGTTTTGGCTGTTTATATTTCTCGTCAACTGCATGTTAATGCCCTTTACCCATTTTTCTATATTGTGTACTGTTGCTTTTATAGACCTCTTTGAATATTCATAAACTCTGAACCTCATATGTGTTTAAAATATTTTCTCCCTGAGTTCCTATTCTGTCTTTTGACTTTTTGTGGTGTTTTAAAAAAATGCCTTTATTTATTTTTATTGATAGAGTCTTTTTTCTAAAGGATTATTGCAAGGGGGTAGGAGTGGAACTTTGGCCTATGTTTGTGGTTTTAATTTCAGCACACAAGTTTCTCCTCTCTCTGAAAAGTAGAGCTTTTCCTAAGTGACTAAGAAAACTTTCCTAAGCTGAAATGGCGTAAATCGAAGAAGCAGTTACCCTTAAGACACATCTTGCTAGCAGATGCACAGAATAAATAGGGATAAAGCACAGATGGTCACAGACACAGTTCAAAGCTATGGCAGCTTGACTCTGAGATGCTGGATGTAGTTCCTGTAGAAGGAGCTTGGGGTGCGAGCTGCCTGTATAACAGCTCGCTGCAAAACAAATGCTGAATGCCATTTTTTAGTTTTTGCCATTTTTCATAAAAGGAGAAATCCACTTTGGATTTCTTTCCGTTAGCGAAAATAGGTACTAATGTAGGTCTTTCGTAAAAATGAAGTGGCGTAAGGCAGACTTTCAGAAAGCGGGGTGTGTGTGTGTGTGTGTGTGTGTGTGTGTGTGTGTGTGTGTGTGTGTGTTTTAAGTACTTTATTTATTTAGGACACACTGAATTTTTTTTTTGATGGAATCAAATATAACCATTTTTTTCTTTGAGGTTCTTGGCCTTTGTGTAAACAAAACAAATGTTAATTGATAATGTGGGTAATGATTTTTAAATTGTTATTTAAGTCATTCTCCATGTTGGATTATTTCTCCAGATTTTGTTTCCTGCGGTGCTGTGGTTGCGTGTTTTCTGAACGAGCCCTGAAAGAGATAAAAGCAGAAGTTTGTCACACGGTGAGTTGTTGACATACATCATTTGCTCCTTCCCAGTAGCTGAAGAAATCAGATGGTTTGGGGTCCCCCCTCCATGTGTCATTTCAGCATCTTTCAATTCTTTCTGAAACATGAATCTAATTAGTTGCTTCTCTGCTTAAAACCTTTCTACTCCCGTCCTTGCCGGAAGTAGAGACTGAGACCGCCTCTTGTGACGTGTCCCTGACCGCCTGTCCTCTCCTGTGCCTTTGTCCCCTCCACCGTGACTTGCCAGCGGGAGGGGTCCTGCTCCCCGAACCTTAGTTCCGGAGCCATTGCTTCCTGTGTGAACCTTGCTGCTGTCTCCTTCCCTGTTCCCTGGGCACCTTATTATCCTACTGATCTCATCACAGTGTAATTGCTAGTTAGGTGGTGCTTTCCCTACTGGACCATGAGAGTTTCTTCTTCTAGCTCTTTTTTTTTTTTTTTTAAGACTTTATATTTTTTCGAGCAGCTTTAGGTGCACAGCAAAATTAAGAGGAAAGTAAGGGGTTTCCCCTGTATCCTCTACCCTCACACGTGCCTCCCCCATTATCAGCATCCCCCCCAGAGCGGTGTACTCGTTCCAGATAGTGAGCCTACGTTGACACCCCATCATCACCCACATCCCCTTTACATTAGGGTTCACTCGTGGTGCTGTACATTCTGTGGGTTTGGACAAGTATATAATGACGTGTATCCATCATTATAGCCTCACGTGGTGTATCTTCGCTGCCCTCGTGATCCCGTGCTCCGCCTGTGAGTGTTTGAGAGCGAGGGCAAAGCTCGTCCATCCTTCACCCCGCCAGCCTTGTTCTCCCCAGCGCAGGTCGCACGTCCCCAGTAGACGCCCTCGGGAGTGAGCAAACCCATCACGTGGGGGCGCGCCTGCTCAGCTCACGCGAGGGCGGTACTGAGGGCTTTGCCCTCACGGGGTTGCTGCTGCAGCCCAGGATGTCCGTGTCTGGGTGTTCCGCCGGTCCGTGGGGAGCCTGGCATTTACTTTAATGTCATGGATACCAACAACTCCTGGCTGCATTTTCACCCACATTAATTCTGCTTGGATTTCCTTAGGCCTCCCGGTACTGTTTCTCCCTGTTGTGAATTATTCTTTGATCCAGTAGCTATCGTGGAACAGCTGCCATGGGCAGTACCGTCCTAGGCACGTGGGGTGGCGTACATTGTAGATAAGATTGATCCAGTCCCTGCCTTCATGGGACCCACATTCCAGTTGGAGAGAGAGACACTCAGGTAACCGAACAAGGCAGTACCGCTTGTGACAGCTGCCAGGAAGGAAGCGCAGAGGGTGAGGTGCCGGAGGGCGAGAGGCCCCCTCAGCGGGGGTTGGCGGGGGCGCCTCTGGGGCCTTGAGCTAAGACCCGAGGGTGAACAGCAGCCAGCCGAGCGAGGTCTGAGCCAAAGCTCAGAAGTGGCGGAGGACTTCGTTAGTTGAAGGAGCAGAGAGTGCGGTGGACAGTGGGGACAGGAGAGAAGTAGATGAGGTTGAGGGTGAGGCAGGGGCCACCTTCTGTAGGGCCCAGGTGGCCGCGCTGGGGCTTGTGGATTTTACCCTAAGAGCAGTGGGAAGCTGGGGACAGCTTTCGGCCAGGCCGGATGTACTTTAGTTTCAGAACGATTTCTCTGTAAAGAAGTCAGACGTGGAGGAGGATACGCTCAAATGTGATTCCATTTATTTGAGACTCAAAGACAGACAAAAGATGATTGGTAGTGAAGAAGTCAGGGAGGGGCGTGGAGTTGTTTCCAGTTTGGGGTGATTACGGATCAAGCCATCAGAGAATTTGGAATCTGTCTCATTAAGCTTTTGCCAAAAAAAGAGGAATTCAAAGAATGCACTGAGGAATTGATTCATGTCGTTTATTGTCCAGTATTTATTATGTCTCCTGTGTTCACGACGATGCTACAGGTGTTCCCAGGGAGGATGGGATGTGAAGGAATCAGTGCCTGTGCTCAAGGAGACTGCAGTCGTGCAGGAATCAGGTTACATGAAAAATCATATTTTGTTTTGTTTTTTGAGGCCAGTTGCCAAGTGGATGTAAGGATGCTACTGGAGTTGAAGGGCCAGAGAACTTTCTGGCTGTGCTGGTGAGAAATGGCTTTATGGGAGGAGACATTTGTTAGGCCTTGAAGGCAGAGCGTGTTCTCACGGGTCAGGCTTTCCCAGAGAGGGGGACATGGCTGCGGGTGTAGGCGAGTTGGTGTGAGGGCTCCACAGACAGGACGCCAGACGCCCCAGTGGGACATTGCACAGCAGGACGGTGGCTCCCGTTCTGGCGCACCTTCTGCCTGTGTGCCTGCCTGCCTTGCGGAGAAAGTCTCCGTTTGGTCCTTGGATGGTTTCAATACATCTCACTGAGCTCCCAGGAGAGAGCGGACCTTACGCTCAGAGCTTTGGCAGGCAGGGCCTCGAGAGATATGTTTGTGTTCTCTGCATTTTTATGCTTTCTTTACATTTATGGCAAGGGGTACTGTTTTTATACATATGGTATGAATATAAAGTCAACATTTAAAGTAAATTTAAGTAAAAACAATGGGTAGCTTTTTTTTTTTTTGCGGTACGCGGGCCTCTCACTGTTGTGGCCTCTCCCGTTGTGGAGCACAGGCTCCGGCCATGGCTCACGGGCCCAGCCGCTCTGCGGCATCTGGGATCTTCCCGGACCGGGGCACGAACCTGTGTCCCCTGCATCGGCAGGCGGACTCTCAACCACTGCGCCACCAAGGAAGCCCAACAATGGGTAGCTTTAACGAAAAATATTAAGATATTGACGGTACCTTAGGCAGGGGAACACCTGAAGTTTGAGAGACGCCCTTATCAGTGATGGTGGGTGCGCTGTGGGCAAAGGGAATGTGTGGGAGAGGAGAGCAGCTGTCACAGTCAGGGGAGGAAGTGCCGGGGCAGCCTGTGAAGATGGGGCCTCAAGATGTAGTCCTGCCCCAGCCGCTCAGGAGCAGGGAGAGGCCAGAGATGTGAGTCAGACTGCTGGCGGAAGCTCTGAGTGCCAGGCAGAGGGGCAGCTCGGGGGGCGTGCAGCAGGCGGCCCTTGACGCCTTTGCAGCAGCACAGCGCCTGGGGAGCAGCGGGGTGTAGGTCTGTGCAGTATGGGCAGAGGGAAAAGACTAAACAAGAGCAAGAATCTGACAGCAGGTGAGGAAAAGGAGCCTGAGAGAGAAGTATCGTGAGGGAAACGGCTCAGCTGGCCTGGGCTTCCTGCGAGCAGGAAAGGAACCTCGCTCGCATTTGTTCTGTGTCCAACTGTGTGCGTGTTTTCACAAATAGTGCGCAAGGCGTTGTCTGAGTGTTAGACACATCCGCAGGCACACTGAGGAAATTTACTTGAAAGGATATAAATATGAGAAGGTGGGAAATGAAGCTGAAATTTATTAAAGCAGCCAAGTGTCCTGAATCAGTGGTTCCCAACCCAGGCTGCAGAATCCCCACAGTGGTTTGCTAAGTTCCCACTCCCGACCTCAGACCCCTCGTGAGAATCTTCAGGGTTAGTGTGGAGCCCACACGGAGTTCCACTTTTATATAAGCTCCCAGAATAATTCTAAGGGGCAGGCAGGTCTGGGGGACTCGGGGATCGAAAGCAGTCAGGCTTCTTTCCCTGACCCACAGGGATAGCTTTCTTAGATTGGCATGCAATTGTCCTCTTCATTGGCTGACCTCAGGCATCCATAAGCATCTTGACGGACTTGAAGCAGAATAAGAGTGTCTGCTCACAGCTCTGCAGAGAAGTTGATTTTATTTCATGGAAGTGCAACATTGCAAGGGAACTCTGAAATCATTTTGTTGGTGTCTGGGAACAAAGTGCTAGTAAACGTCTGAAAGTCTACGTAGAGCGCTTCAAGGGAAAGGAAGGAAGTAGGAGGAAAGGGGAAGCAACTGCATCAGGATTGCGCAAGAAGCCAAGACCAGTTGAGGACCGGACACCGGCTCCTCCAGCCTCCTAATGGGGGCTGCCAGGGCTGTTGAGACCACCTGCAGTCAAGACAGGACCCTGGCTGGAGTCCAGGAACACCTCAGGGACAAAATTCTCTTAAAAATAAATCTGTTATCAGAAGAGTAATATTTTACTCTTTTCACTTGTATAATCTCCTTAAAAATTGCCTTTGCAACGTAGCTAGATTGAATACTCTGCGTATTAGTTTGCTAGGGCTGCCATAACCAGGTACCACAAACTGGGTGACTTAACAGAAATTTATTTTCTTACAGTTCTGGAGGCTAGAAGTCTGCAGTCACGATGCTGGCTGGGTTGGTTCTTCCTGAGGGCAGTGAGGGGAGGATCTGTTCCAGACCTGTCTGCCTGAGTTGTCGGTGGCCGCTTCTCCCTGTGTCTGTTCATATTGTCTTCGCTCTGTGGAGTTTGTCCCTGTGTCCAAATTTCCCCTTTTTATAGGGACACCAGTCGGGTTGGATTAGGGCCCACACTAGTGACTGCACCTTAACTAATTGCACCTGCAGAAGGTGACATTCTGACATACTGGGGATTAGGACCTCGACATTTGCCGGGGCCGGGGGAGCATAATTCAACCGATAACACTATACAATTTAGAAAATCAGAGCATGGGACAGTCAGTCAGTGGCACACTTGAGTGGGAGTCATTTATTCGGGCACTCACAGGACCGACATTGAGAGCCTGATATATATCAGTTTTGGTTCACACATCAGCACTGGCTGGCTTGGGAGTATAAATCACTTCACCTCTCTGGGCTTCAGATTCTAGTATGTAAAACAAAGGAATTGTAGTAAATTTTTGGACGCTTTCCTTTTAGACCTAAATTCCAAACAATGACATTTTTAAATGAAGAAAAAATCCAGTGACAAATTCGTATACTGTCATTAGGAATCAAGCTCGTACTTCTAATTTCAAGTCTCCAAAGTTTAGTAATACTAAGTATATCAGTCAAGGTTGGCTACGTCCTGTAACAAACAGCCCCCCAATTCCAGTGGCTAATAACGGTGAGAGCTCCTGGTTAGGCAGCTTTCTTTTAAGGGAAACTCAAGGACTCAGGCTTCTTCTGTCTTGTAGGTCTGACCTCCTCTGGTGTTTAGAGTATTCTCCGTTCAGTTGGCTGATGGGAACAGAGAAGGAAGCATCTAGCTTAGGAGGTTTTTATGGGCCAGGCCTACTTAATGCTTCTGTTCACATTCCATTGGCCAGAACTCAGTCACGTGACCACAGCTACATGCAGGAGCCTGGGGATTATAGTCTAGCTAGACGCCCAGGAAGAAGAGGTGAACAGGAGCCACTTCTGCCAAACTAGCAAAAGGAAGAGTGATGGCGCAGTTTCAGGAGCTGTAGTGCGTCATGAAAATGTGAATGAGGGAAGATAAGGCCACAGTGTCAAAGTCTAAAGCAAATATTTTCATGTTTTACGTAATGTCTGAAATTTAGAGGAACCAACATCATAAGAACAGTGTCAGGGACTTCCCTGGCGGTCCAGTAGTTAAGACCGCACTTCCACTGCAGTGGGCACGGGTTCAATCCCTGGTCAGGGAACTAAGATCCTGCATGCTGCGCGGCACGGCCAAAGGAAAAAAACAAAAAAAGGAAGACACCTTCCCATGGAAACAGAAAGGAATAAACAAGTAAACAGACACGATAGAATGTGATATTTAAAAAAAAAAAAAAAAAACGAACAGTGTCAGGAACCTCCGTGATACTGAGGGTGTGCACGTTCTCTGCTTTTCCCTGTGTAGTTCCATCGACATTTGGCTTTTCAGTTCCCTAGAAGAGACTCCAGGTTTTGAAGTAGCTCTGGTTCTGTGTCTAAAACACATGGTGTGCACACTTGATTTCAGTAAACAGAGTCCAAAGAGATGTAGTTGCTAGGTTTCTTTGTTTTCACTGTCAGCAAAGCACCAGCCGAAAAATTAGTTGTATTCCCCACTATGTTCTTCCCTTCTTGTAATAAGAAGAAACACATTGGAGTAATCACAGGTTGCAAAATAAATGATGTGCTTGTTACTCAAAACACGGTCCATGGTCCTGCAAATATTGACATCGCCTGGGAGGTTTTTGTATTTTTGTTTTTTAAGAAATGCAGACTCGCAGGCCCCTCCCCAGACCTGCAGAATCAGAAACCGCATTTTAACAAGAGCCCCAGGGCACTTGTATGCACAGTAAAGCTTGAGAAGCTGATCTGGGTGTTAGAGGTGTGGGCAGCAGTATTTGACTTGCTAGCCTTCTGGCTTCATTTATTGAGGCTTTGTGACAGGTGAGCGCGGTGTGGGGATATTTTAAAGTCAGAAGCGAAACAAAAATTTACACTTGTATACCTTTTGTTTGTTTGTTTTGAGTACTTGTCATGGAGGGGGTGGAGTGGAAAGGGGAGAAAATAAGGAAGGAGGTCTCTTCAAAAGCGGTTGGCAGGGCTTCCCTGGTGGCGCAGTGGTTGGGAGTCCGCCTGCCGATGCAGAGGACGTGGGTTCGTGCCCCGGTCTGGGAGGATCCCACGTGCCGCGGAGCGGCTGGGCCCGTGAGCCATGGCCGCTGGGCCTGCGCGTCGGGAGCCTGTGCTTCGCAGCGGGAGAGGCCACGGCAGTGAGAGGCCCGCGTAACACAAAAAAAAAAAAAAAAAGCGGTTGGCAAATTCTCCTGTTCAGGCCCAGCCTCCTTCACGCTTTTCCTTTCTACTGTCTTTATGGTCTTTGTGAATATTAAGCCTCAAGAAATCATATACAGCACAGGCAGCTGTAAACTTCTACATGAAAGAAAAATACAATAGAAAAATTGAACAGTAGACTGCGTGTTAGCGAGAAGGTTCTGTTCCCCAGAAAGTTAGAGGAATCATCCCAGTATCCCTGATATCCTCCAGTTTGCCTTTAAGTTACAGTCTGTAGCAATGTATTTCAGACGTGTTTTACATACGATTTAATTTTGTTCTTTTACTTCATGAATGAGAACAGTCAGAGGCTGAGTCAGGGTAGAGAGAGCAGCGGCTTCTCGCTGGTTCTGATCCCCACGGAGCCTGCTGCTTTACCTTGGCCTCCCTGGCCTGTCCCCTGACGCTCCACCGAAACCCAGCTTGTGCTTCCCTGAATCTCATGCTGCTTCATTCCACCGTGCCTTTTAGTTAGTTTATTATTTTTATTTTATCTCACTGTTACTGAAAGGATTCACTGAGATGACTTCTTCCATTATAATGTTTGAGCCCTCTGAGGGTAGGTATGTGTTTGAATTTGGGTTCGTTGAGTTGACATTGAAATGAAATGAAGGAAGGCTTATCTTTTAAGTAATTTGAAAAGATGTAAGCTTCTCCTTTATTTTTTATTTTATTTAATTTTAAAAATGCAATGGGGTGTGCACTTACTTGCAAATGAGTTGTGATGAAACGTAAGGGACATGATTGTGGTGAACCTGAGCTTTCGGAACAGCCAGTCGGAACATGGCCGTGAGCTGTATGTCTGCCTGTGAGCAGGGAGGCTGCACCGAGCTGTCTGGGGCTCTCATGCCCTTCTCTGACGGTCTTAACCCTCTACTGTGTGTTCTCCCTGGGATTACGTATCTTTGGGGAAGAAATGTTTGTTTAAACAGAGATTTTAATATGCTGTGGGTAGCTTGGGTTTGATTTGTGGGCTGTGCTTTCAGAGCCTCTTTTCCTTCTATGTAGTTTTCGTCCTTTTCAAGGGCTATTTTCATTGAGTGGATTTCATTTCATTTCTCTGTTTGGGAAGCATCAGTTCACTGAGGGGTTATACTTCGCCCTTGAATTATACATTTATTTATTTAGTGTCCTCTCCTGTGGTTCCTGCTTTTCCTTTATTTTAGTTGTTTTAAGTTGTGCTATTTAATAGTTGTATATTTCCAGCCTTGTATGATGCCGTGAGCTCTTTTTTAGAATGAGAGTATATTAAAAGTCCTCGACAAAACAACAAAGATTCGCGGACTTTTGGCAGACCTGAATCTGTGAGTAGAGAGAATTAAGACCATTCATGCCTTTGACCTGTGCTGTTCTGTATGGTAATCATCAGCCACATGTGACTATTTAGATTTCAATTAATTAAAATTTTAAAAGTTAAGGTTCACTTACAGCCACTGCAGCCACGTTTCAGATGCCCGGCTCTCCCCGTGGTTGTGTCTGGTATCAGACTGTGCAGACGTAGACCACTGCATCATCACAGCTGCACGGCTGCAGGGACCTAGGGCGGCCTTTGTAGGAAGTTGTGTTTCAACTCCAGAATTTTATTTTACCCAAAGGAAATAGACTCTTCCATGCTTTTCTAGGATTTCCAGAACAAAGTTACATTGTTCCCAGCCAGAGATAAGCATATTTTCTCCCATTTTCTGTGGGAGTTTGTTCTTTTTTAGAATCTCATCCACAGTAGTATATCTTTACGACAAGATATGTTCTTATTCTGACCTGAGCCTGAATCTAAGTGTTTGGGGGACTTTGATTTTCAGCAGCTGTTAAGTGAGGCAGTCGAGCCTCCAGGTCACTTACCCAGTCACCAGTGGGACTTTGAGTTATTTTTTCTCTTGTGATTTCTTTCTCAAAGCCGTAAAAGTGGCCTATAATCAATAGCAGAGTCTTGTTGGTAGCACGCTTCTAAACTCATTTCAGGACTAACTTGTGTCAAGGAATTATTTTCCCATTCTTTTTGGTTGAATGTTCTCTGATTTCAAGTTAGGGAAACAGAATTATACCAGTAAGAAAGCAAACATTCTCTATAACTTCCAGCTCAGCGGTTCAATTTCATATGAAAATGACTCTCCCGTTTGAAATGCCAGTGTGGTTCCACAGGGACCTCCGCCTGCCCTAGAACTTTAAGTCTGTGCCACCGCTCCAAGCATGAGACCACAAGAGGCTCGGTCGAGTCAAACTGGTTGGCAAACAAAGAAGGTGATTGAATGATCCAGGGCAAGTCTCCTGGTCCATACACACAGGCGTCCTGGACATAGTGGCCTGCAAAGGGAACACAGAAACTTAGCTGCCTTTGTTTCCTCATCAGTTTACATCCACGTGGAAAAGTGATGCACTTCTAAGGTCATCTGTAAGGCCTCTCTGCTTCATGCCAGTTCAGATTAAATGGGGTTTCCATGATCGCTTTGACAGGGGCTTTTATGTTGAATTTTGAATTCATGATGGAAGGGAAGCTTTCATTTGTTTGGTTAGTGATTTCTGAAATGTTTAATGGCTACTTTAGGTGAATACTGTAGAATTTTAGCTAGTCATGAGCACGAGGGGGAAGTAACAGCCATCATTTGCCAGATAACACCTAAGTTCTGATAGCTGCTCTTTTAAGTTCCATGAACTTTTCAACTATTTTCCTCGGTTGTGGGTAGTTCATAAGAGTTGTGTTGGTTTTAACAACCAACACAATGCTTCAGCCTTCTATTGGTTCAACCTTCTTTTGGTTTTGCAGAGTGAGTTTGATATAAATAAAAGTAATTAAAATTGGAATTCTAGTTTGAATCCAGTACTGATTGGACTCCTTCGAGGTGAACTCAGTAGCACGTTTTATGTGTCTGACACTGTGCTTGACTCTTCCTACTCTTTTTTTTTTTTTTGCGGTACGCGGGCCTCTCACTGTTGTGGCCTCTCCCGTTGCGGAGCACAGGCTCAGCCGCTCTGCAGCATGTGGGATCCTCCCGGACTGGGGCACGAACCCGTGTCCCCTGCATCGGCAGGCGGACTCTCAACCACTGCGCCACCAGGGAAGCCCCCTCCTACTCTATTTTAATCCTCCCACCAACACTGGGAGGTGGTTTCTGTCATCACCTTCAGTTTGGAGAGGCAGGAGTGCTCAGTTTGCGTGTAAGGGAAATTTCTGTTCATTTTGGAGACCTTGCTCTTTTCTCTGCTCAGTGCTGCCATGCTCTCTCCCCTCTGCTGATACTGTAATCCTACTTCCAGAAACTTATCTTAAGGAAATATTATTTAAAAGGGTTGGAACTGCATGCATAGAAATGTCCAGTGTTGTTTGTAAGACTGAAAAAAATCAAAAGGAATCTTTTCCCCGCCAAGCGTGCATTCGTGTAGTGAAGGGCCTAGAACTGGCCCATGGTGAGCATCGTATGCGTGAAAGCTGTTATCATGATCAGAATCTTTTTAACTGATAGACTCGTGGTGCAGTGTCACAGAATCTCAGTAGTATTACATTTAACCAGTTGAAAGTGTAAGTATGAAGATAGTATGAAAAGCTTAGGACGTAGTGAAAGAGGAATCAACTGCTCCTTGACCGTAACTGCATGCTCTGTAGCTTATGTACGTACGAACTGGAAGGGAACACAAATAAATGGAACGTTGTCAGAATTGCGTTAATGCTGTTTCGGTGATTAAAAATAAACAAACTCTTTGTTGCTGATAGCAATGGGATGGCTCTGCACTGTGTGCAGAGCTGGGCCATATGCTCCCCCAGTGGCGTGGCATCAGGCAGCCGCACCTGGTTTGAGACCCAGCTCTGCCACTGCCTTTGCCACTTCCTGTGCCACGTCCTGTGACTCTGGGAGTGACCTCACTTCTCCGAGTCTGGGGTTCCTCGTCTGTAAAGTGTGCATAATGATAGTTTCTACCTGCAGATCGCTGTGAGCATCGACAGCAGGCCCAGAGCCGGGTTCCAGAAGGGTTTACCACAGACCCTGCAACAGTGCTTGGCCTAAGTCGGGACTGACTGAATGCTGGCCAGGGTTGGCCCTGTACTACTGCTTTGCTAGTAGAACCATTTGCACAGTGAAGCTAGTGATGGCAAGAACTTTCTGAAGTGTTTACTTGTAGGGAATAATGATTCTCGTTAAGACTCACAGTGACTAGGTTTTCTTGCAAACATTATTAAAATACTCAGATTTTGCTACTCTAAGAATTTGGAATCACTTTATCATTGACAGCCACAACCCTTCATGACATTTTTTTTTTTTTTTGCGGTACGCGGGCCTCTCACTGTTGTGGCCTCTCCCGTTGCGGAGCACAGGCTCCGGACACGCAGGCTCAGCGGCCATGGCTCACGGGCCCAGCCGCTCCGCGGCATGTGGGATCTTCCCGGACCGGGGCACGAACCCGTGTCCCTTGCATTGGCAGGCGGACTCTCAACCACTGCGCCACCAGGGAAGCCCCATGACATCTTATATACCATTGGTGAATCACTTTTTCAGGAAGAATCTGAGCCTCTCCTTTTCTGAGCATTTATCCGCCAGTCCTGTCAACCCCTGTGAGCCACTTACTGTCTGAAGAAAGGCCAGGGTTGTTTGTTAGTCTGTCGTTTAACTGTTACCTTCTTTCTATGTGACTATCCCCCTAGCTGAATCATATCTACCTTTTAAAAAATACTAGAAAATTATTCCAGTCCTTCTGACCTGGTACCTGTTCAGGAGGATGGCTGTGCACATGGCAGGGGGAATTGTTTGTCTTTGAACTGTTCTGGTATTAGATTTTCCATTTTTTGTTTGTCCACAACCTGTTTCTTTTAGGTCAGTCTTTAAATCAGCTTGGAAACTGGGCGAACCTAGTTTATTTTGCATTATCTGATATACTGTATTCAGACCCGAGGACTGTACCCAGATGCCTTGTGAAAAAAGGTTATGTATCTCTGCAGTAGCTCCCGTGGTGGTTAGGGAGCTGCTTGTAGACAGACAGCGCAGGGCCCAGGTATCCCTGGAGAGCACGTGCTCTGCCGGAGCCGCCTTCACACACGGCTTTGCTCCAGTCTTCCCGTGTTCTCTGTCCACCACCAGCTGTGGCCCCAGAGACGTCAAGCACGCTCTGTTTTCCTTCCCCGGAGTACACCAGAGAACTTGCCATCTTTCTACTGGACTCGTCCGTATCATGCTGCGAATTGTCTATCATCCATCGTTTCCTCCCTGAGACTGTCTGCTCACCCTGGGGGTTCAGGGGTGCAGAGCGCCGGCCCCAGAGAGGAAGCACGGATAACTTCCCGGGAGCCAAGTTCTAGCTCTTCGACTCCGGAGGTGTTTTCCCCGAACCGATGCACCTGAGAGCTGCTCTGCAGCCAGCTAGTTCTCTTCCAGACTCTTCACAGAACAGAGATGTCCTCTCCTCCACCCCAGATCTGGCTTTTGTGTATTGCCCTGGTCACTAAAGCCTCTGGCACACAAGACAAAGGGGCAAAAGAATTCACAGTCCCTCAGGGAGAATCTCCTGAGGGCAAAGCAAAGAGACCTTTTTTTAGCAAGAACTGCGTAAGAAGTATGGGGGCAGCTGGCTGACCCCACCAAGGAGCATATACCTGTGTTACTCAGGCGTCTGTTCTAGTAAAGAGACCCAGGGAGACAGAGAACTCATTTTAAATAAATGTTAGGGTTTGAATTCTAGGAGCAGGTGGGACAAGCCAGATAGCTCATGTGTTTTCATCTTAAAACTTTAAAAGTTGCAGCCCTGTTGTGTGTTCACTTTGTGAAAATTTATCGACTCAAATACTTAGAATTTGTCTACTTCTCTGTCTGGATATTATAATTCAAAGGAAAGTTTTTTAAAAATTGACACCGTGCTAGTTGGATCGTCACTAATTCTTCCAGATTGCAGTAAACATGACTGTCAGTCTTCTCCCACTGTTTTCGAGGCAGCAGTTGTACAGTTTTTATAAAATTTGAAGCCGTTTTGTGGCTTGGGTTTTGTTTTTATTTTTGTTTTGGCCACGCTGTGTGGCTTGCAGGATCTCAGTTCCCAGACCAGGTACTGAACCCGGGCCCCGGCAGTGAAAGCCCAGAATCCTAACCACTAGGCCACCAGGGAACCCCCGTGGGTTTTGTTTTTACCTTTGCAGCCATCATGAACAGTTCCCTCCTTGTTTTTCCATTTAATGGCTCGAACGTTTCCTTCCCATCCAGTGTTTGGGGTGGAACCTGGAGCATCTAAGGGAAAGGACGTGCGGGCATACAGTGAGCAGATGAAGGGGAAGCCCAGCCTCATTCCGAATGCATGTTCTCATCTGATGAAAGGCTAACGCTTCTGGGGGCGGGGTGTGTGCTGCCCCTGTGGTAGTATCAGGGTGGAGCGAGGTCCCGTATTCCGTCTTTGTGCTTAGATTTCACTTTTCATCCCTTCCACCATCCCTAGTAACTCACCTAGTATTGACAACGTGTTATGTTGGGTTTCTTTGGATCGCGTTTTCTCCGCAACAGCTCTCTGGGGGTGATTTGAAAGGATTTTCAGTGGATGTGAGAGGTTTTAAAAAGCTCCTAACCCATTTCTGCTGGATTTCATTGTTTGCACTGTCGCCTGGACTGACTGATTCACTTAGCTGTTCAAGCTTGAAGCCACATTCGCAATAAGAGCCAATCAGCTTTATAGAAAGAGCAAATAAGCCCATTTAAAGCACTGCATCAGATTTCCCTCTACCTCTAAGAAAACCTATCTGAAGTATCATATTAGCCACAAACAAAATTACTAGTTTTAATATTTTCCATTCTTAACGAGCCCCTAGCACGATACCTGGCACTAGTAGGTATCCAGCAGTATCTAATAAGTGAAGGAAGAAAGGAAGAACTTTCCAAAGATCTGTGCTCAGAAGTTTCAAAGGGCTCTATGTGAGGAGTGCTGGTACTTCCTTCTGGAGAGGGAGCAAAAGCAGCCAGCCTGATGTGGGAACACGGCGCTCTCTCGGCAAACCTCAGATCCCTAAAAGCAAAGACCCTCCTGGACTACCCCAGTGGAAGGTCTTACAGAACGCAGAGCTGTTTACCAAGGCAAAGAGCCGAAATAGAAAGAATCTTCAGTTAAGGACACACTTCTCCTGTTGTTGCCCCTGGCCTGAACAGACACTGTTTTGCTGGATTGTTCTTACCTTTCAGTCGGTTCAGAGTTACCCAGTAATGTCGCTCTGGGCCGTGGATGTCTTTAGACCACCGAAGCATGTCTTTTGCGCGGGTGTCTGTTAGTACAAACTCCACAAACTTCCTTGTTAGTACATAGTAAGCACTTCCAAAATAAATTGTTAAGTTATGGGGTGGTTCATCTTTGAATCTTTCATTTGGAGGTACATAGATATCTTCTTCAGGGGTGAATTCGGAATGGCTTTGACTCGTCTTGGATTTAATGTTTGGTGGCTGGATTACTCCAGGAGTTATATTTTTATCATTCCATTTGCTTCTGATGTAGTGTATGATTTCTCTGTTAGTTTTGATTGGAAAATCCTGTCCACAAAGATTAATGACGTAGTTCCATTGAAATTTGGAATGGACTAGATCTTTCATACAATTAATATCTGCCTGTAGTCTCCTAAAGCCAGTGTGAGCCATTTTCTCTCTCGTTGATGAAATAAAAATATTTTCAAAACAATTAACCAGGGATTGCACAGCAGTCTTATACTTCTTGGGGGCCTTTTCATCAGCATGAATACAGTAAACATTTTGAGGCACATAAATAGCTCTGAGAAGCTGCGCGAACATAGCCAGCTCCTTATGAATAGTTATAACATATGCCAAAGGGAAGGTGCCCTCTTCTGCAGACAGGGGTCTGGTTAGGAAATACAGCTCCTGGGCTATCCTGGAACAATTTCCTGGTCTGTGTAAATGAGCAAGTATTTCAGATCCATGAGGGTTTTTACAGAATTTTGCAATTTGGGGAGCCACCTCTTTCCCTTCAAACAAAGCCGAACACAGTTCATCTGGATAAAAGCCACATTCCACTACTGCTGGGTAGGTGGGTTCCTCCTCTGGTTCCTCAGGAGCTGGATTCCTTAAATAAAGAAAAATGAAGACGCAAATGGCTACGCACACGAGAAGACCTGGCTTTGTGGCTCGCAGCTGGCTCATGTTTTGAGCTCCAGTCGCCTTCTTATTACCATGGTTTGAAATGTTTTCCTCTAAGCTTCCTAAAAGAACAACAGGCAGAATTTAGGGTGTTGTTAACTCTATCCACCCCCCGTCCCTGCTAACTCTATTGGTGTACACGTATTTAAAGTGTATGATTTGATCAGTTTTTATATATGTGTATACTCATGAAACTGTCACCACAGTCATGATAACAATCATTTCTTTTACCCCTAGAAGTTTTCTTGGACCCCTTTTACTCCATCCTCCTTCCACCATTGTCTCTGGGCAATCACTCATATGCTCTTGTCACTGTAGACTAGTTGGCATATTCTACAGTTTTATATAAACAAAGTTATACGTATGTACTTTTTTGCCTGGATTTTTTTTCACTTAGGATAATGATTTTAAGATTTCATCCACATCACTGCATTTATCACCATTTTTCCCTTTTTATTGTTGAGCAATATTCCATGAAATGGACGAGCCACAATCTGTTTATCTGTTCATCTGTTGAAGGACACTGAAGTTGCTTCTAGTTTTAGGATATTACAGGATGCTGTAAGCATTTGTGCACAAGTCTTTGTGTAGACCTTTGTTTTTGTGTCTCTGGGGTAAATACCTAAGAGTGAAATGGCTGGCTCGCATACAGGTATATGTTTAACTTCTTAAGAAATTGCCAGGTTTTTTTCCCAAAGTGGGTGTGCCATTTTACATTCCCACCAGCAGTGTATGAGAGCTCCATTTACTGTACATCCTCACCAACACTCGGTACGGTCAATTTAAAAAACTTTACCCAGTCTAATAGGTGCATAGTGGTAATTCATTTTGGTTTAACTTTGCATTTCCCTGATGACTAATTTTCGTGTGTTATTGCCCTTTTATTGGCAGATAAAAATCTCAAATATTTATTTTGGACATAGATACTGTCGTGTTCTGCGTTATTCAGAATTTATCTTACGCCATTATTCTGTATCGTGTTATGAGAATATATCTTTCCAATAAAGAAAACAACAAATCAAGAGAAATTTTGCGATCACATAATTCAACTTGTTGAAATGAGTTTATGAATTGTTTTTAGAGAAGGCTTCAGTGATTAAAAACAAGATATCTTTATCTAATAAAATTATTTGACAATAATTTAGTTTCCTCTCTTGAACTCTACAGAGATGCATGAAGAAGTATTTTAATTAATTAATTATTATTGGCATGCAAAGACCATCCTTTGGAATTTAGGGAAGAAAATTGATCAGGTAAAATGTCTATATTGTTAGTAGTTTTTTCCCTTGTTTATGAATTTTGTCTCTAGGTTTCTGTAAAAAGTCACATCGTAGGGGCTTCCCTGGTGGCGCAGTGGTTGAGAGTCCGCCTGCCGATGCAGGGGACGCGGGTTCGTGCCCCGGTCTGGGAGGATCCCACATGCCGCGGAGCGGCTGGGCCCGTGAGCCATGGCCGCTGAGCCTGCGCGTCCGGAGCCTGTCCTCCGCAGCGGGAGAGGCCACAACAGTGAGAGGCCCGCGTAAAAAAAAAAAAAAAAAAAAGTCACATCGTTGCTTGTTCCTACTTCCTATTTTAAAAAAAAATACTTATTTGTTTTATTTTTGGCTGCGTCGGGTCTTAGGTGTGGCACGAGGGCTCCAGAGTGCATGGGCTCTGTAGTTGTGGCGCGTGGGCTCTCTGTTGTAGCCCTTGCGCTCAGTAGTTGCAGCGTGTGGGCTTAGTTGCCCCACAGCGTGTGAGATCTTAGTTCCCCGACCAGGGATCGAACTCGCGTCCCCTGCATTGGAAGGCAGATTCTTAACCCCTGGACCACCAGGGAAGTCCCCCTACTTCCTGTTTTTAAAAACCCATTTACTGGGACTTCCCTGGTGGCACAGTTGTTGAGAGTCCGCCTGCCGATGCAGGGGACACGGGTTCATACCCTGGTCTGGGAAGATCCCAAGTGCCACGGAGCGGCTGGGCCCGTGAGCCATGGCCGCTGAGCCTGCGCATCCGGAGCCTGTGCTCCGCAACGGGAGAGGCCACAACAGCGAGAGGCCCACATACCGTAGAAAAAGAAAAAAAAAGAATTTTGGTGAAAGGTAAACCATGTACCATAGTTGGTTACATTTTCTCCTGTGTTTAGCTTTTGCATGGGAAGGGGGTTTGGGGGGTTTTTTGGTTTGTTGTCTTGGTTGTTGGTTTTAAGCTTATGGTCGAAGTGTAAAACATGCTGGTCTCATCACAGAAATGTTAGCCCCACTTCACTGACAGACTATATACCCCATGCAGGGCCCAGGGGATTGGGTATTTTCAGTGTTTTATGATAATTAAGTGAAGACACGTCCCACGTGTAGTGCGTTGTCCTTCAGGGCAATACGCCGGCTAAATGCTTTCCCTCCCTTACTTATAGAGAGACAGGCACAGGAGCTTGCTCACAGTTAATCTGCTGCCTTTCTGCCTCGTGTTCTGTGAGTGCAGTGCTCATGGTTGCCCGGTTAAATCTTCCTTTTGGCTCCGGTTCACTGTGAAATTTAGAAATCGGTGTGGCTAGAATGCCATGTTGTGGGAAGGGTCACCAGCTTTATTTTCATTGTCTCAGTACAAGCTTTTCCAGGTAGTCAGGACAGCCCTGTAATGAAGCCTTTGGAGACTCCACTGCTGCTGAATCTTACATAGTTCTTGCTGTGGCTTTAACCTGCTTCTGGTGGACAGTGTGAAAACTCCCGCAGGAATCAGCTCTCTGGGGCCTCTGGCAGGTTTTCCTGTTTAAGTCGCGATGAGCATCAGTTTCAGCTTTGCAGACATTTCAGTCCTTGGTGATTTGTTGTCGTGGTTTTGTGGCTATAATGTGACATCAACTTTTGTAGTCATAATGAAACTGTAATTGTTAAACATGTGCCTTTTTATCACTAAATTAATTTCCAAGAAATGTAAGTGATATTTTCCAAGTGAGAGGAACATGCAGCCCGTTAAAAAAAAGTGCAGTCTTACTGATTATTGAGCAATTTTTTTCCTCCACAAAGCGTTTAAATTTTTATTTATTTTAAAGACTTTAGAAAGAGTGGCAGTTATCATTATATATCATGGAGCAGATACAAAAGTTCTTTATTCAGACCAGACCCATTATTTTACCATTCCAGTGTTCTCTTTCCTCATGTACTACTGAAATCACAAATGATTTCTAAAATTATTATTTTGTGTGTGTGAGAGAACATCTTAAGGCTTTTTTCGTATAGTGTCATTCCTTAAATTATCTTTCCTGGCCCTTATATATTTTGATAATCTTTTAGCTCCTCATATCTGCAGCCTTTGGTGAGTAGCATCATTAAAATATGTATAGTGTACAGTAGAATTGAATAGCTTCCAGACAGTGAATAATGTTTTGAAGATTACACGTTCAGTTGACTGAGGACATATGACATCCAAGGGATTTTGTAGAATATCTTTCAGTAGCAGTAATTACCAAAGTTACGGTTAAGGATGGTATTAAAATTTTTTCCTTTTCGTGGTACTAGAAATCACAGATGATTCCCAGTTACAGTTCTCAGAATGGAATTATTTTACCTTTTATTTAGGTTTTTGTCCAAGCATAAAATATTGCCAAGGAGTTGTTTCAAAATACATTACTGTCCTAATTATGAGAGCCGGCAAGCATGTTTTCCTTCTTCTTTTCTGCCTTCTTTATCTGTCTGTAGTGCCCCTCTCCCACCGCCCCTACTGCAGGCCTTAACAGCCAAGAACAGAAGTCAGCAATATGGGTCTGGTACTATGTGTTGCCACTAGAACACTTAAGGGCAGTCATTTTGAATTTGTTATGATGGGATTTAATTTGTTATATAGGCTTTTCAGGGGGAGTTGGCAACATCCTGGATAAATTAATTATTTTGCTAAATCTTTTATACTTTGTGGGTTTTGTTTTTTTTTTTAATTTGGTTGCACCGGGTCTTAGTTGCGGCAGGCAGGCTCCTTAGTTGTGGCTCACCGGCTCCTTAGTTGTGGCGTGTGAACTCTTAGCTGCGGCATGCATGTGGGATCTACTTCCCTGACCAGGGGTCGAACCCCAGCCCCCTGCATTGGGAGTGCAGAGTCTTAACCACTGCGCCGCCAAGGAAGTCCCTCTGGTTTTTTTTTAAAGGTAATTCCTGTTAGTAAATAGAAAATGGGCATCTTTAAAGATGAACTTGTAATATTTTGCCATATATTCTATAGACTATTACTGTTTTAGAGTATTAACATTAGCTTAACCAGATTAAACAATCTAGTCTTTATTTTCTGGACTGCAGATGGGGGTGTATGATAGTACCTGCCTCATGAGGACACCGGGCTAGGGGTGTGGAGCAGATGGCTGAGCGTTTCCCCGCTCAGCCTGGCCCGGGGCAGTGCTCAGTGCTTGAGCGGGGTGGGGCTACTCGGTACCCGCCAGTCCCGGAGCAGTGAGACCCTCAGACCAAAGAAGTCACTGTAGCTGCAGCAATGAAAATTTTGTGTCTGTTATTTTTGTCGTCTCTGGGCTCAGAATGATGTCCAGAGCACCCTACAAGTGAACAGTTTTTTCTTGAACTATTTGAGCTTTATCATAGTAGTTAGACTGATTTCGAATTCAGACCGTCAGAGCTGTCCAGTAAAATAGATGTCTTAATCACACCTGCTTATTCCTAAAATGTGTATACGTTTCTTCAGCCACTTTGATGTGAAGGGGAAAACTACATTTTAGGATATCTATTTAAAACAATCACAACAAAAACAACATTTTTATTAGAGGACTGTTTTTTGAGAGGAAAAGATGCCTGCTACTTCTGCATTTTATAAAATTACTGATATTCCAATAGTTCTATTTTAAAACCATGGAGGAGGCACAGAAAAACATATTTTAGTAGTAAGACCTGCTCAGCTTGTGCCATTCATGATCTCTGCATAGTTAACGAAGCACTTACCGGGAGAGGCTCGCATACGGGGTAGAGGTCCTGGCCGTGTCCGCGCCCAGCCTGGCTTTTTTTTTCCTTCAGTTGCTTCCTTGCTGTGGCTCTGGCTGAAATCACATGAACAGAATTGCTTGGCAGGTTTTGTTACCCTTTCATCCCTGGAGGATTTTATTCTTGTTGATCCTGACGCATGGGTTGGAAAATAGAACCTGCTTATTTCTTCAGGGCTGGCTCCCTGCCTTACAAAGCAAACAGCAGAAAACACCCAGCCCAGGTGAAGGGCAGCGCGGGGTGATTGTTGGATTCTGAAAGCTGGATGAAATCCTGGCAGTCCTGGGTCAAATTCTTTAAATGTCTTTAAAAGTAGGAGGCCAAGTTTGGTTATCGGACACTTTTTCATTAAAGGGATAAATAAAAGTCATTTTAAAATCTCATTTGATTCCTAAGTAGCATGCGGAGTGCTTCAGTGTGGCTCTCCAGAGGCCTGACTTCCGGGAGGCAGGTGCGCCCTGCCGTGCCCCGTCCTCCCGCGGCCGTCTGTGCCTGGTTAGTAACGACTCCCTTTCATTATTCTCCGATGGATACTTTTCCTCCTAACATCCTTCCTTTTCTGGTTTAAAAGGTCCTCCCGCTCGCTGGACCTCTCTTTAGGTTTATCCCAGATGTGTCTGTGGAGAATAGTGAAGCCAAGAGACGTGAATCACACCCTGCAGAGACTCTCACCCTCGTGGGTGTCCAGACACCTGAGCTCTTTATTTAGTCAGCCGAGTTCAGCTTTTCTTCACCTGCTGCGGTGACTCGAGATACCTGTTGCTCTTTTGCAGAACAGATGTTGCTGTTGCCCTAGAAAGATTTCTTAACTAGGCAGATAGAACCTAGTCTCTTTAGTCTTAAGGGGACGCAGCATTGCTGCACATGTGACATGTGTGCCTTTTATGTAAAAACAGGTCCGTGCAGCCTTTTAGTGGGGAGACCCTGTATATGTTTGCATGGGGTTGTTCACATTCTGTGAGTTGAGAGACTAATTTTATCAGACAAGAGTCAGGAAAGGAAAGGCCACCCTGTCAGCTGCTGAAGTGTTGCTCCAACTCTGCCCCAACCCCGAGGGCTTGTTTTAAATTGTCCTGTGAGTGCTGCTGAACTGGCCTGGCAGGTCCGTCCCTGGGGGAAGAGGATTGGCGCTGGATTTCACCTGGACCTCACATGCTTAACCTGGAAAAAAGCAGTGGAAGAACCTGAGAAAAGGATGCGGAGAGTTGCCTGCGTGCAGCTTTGTACTCCCATAGCTCTAAGGGAGACACAGTAAAACCAACCATGCTGAACGGAGTGTTGTAATAAATGGACAAAAAAACAGGCTTAATGTATCAGCTTCTTTTATTTTTATTTATTTTTGGCTGCATTGGGTCTTCGTTGCTGCACGCGGGCTTTCTCTAGTTTCGGTGAGCGGGGCCTACTCTTCGTTGCGGCGCGCAGGCCTCTCATTGCGGTGGCTTCTCTTGTTGCGGAGCACGGGCTCTAGGCATGCGGGCTTCGGTAGTTGTGGCTCGCGGGCTCTGGAGCGCAGGCTCAGTAGTTGTGGCGCACGGGCTTAGTTGCTCCGCGGCATGTGGGGTCTTCCCAGACCAGGGCTCAAGCCTGTGTCCCCTGCACTGGCATGCGGATTCTTAACCACTGCGCCGCCAGGGAAGCCCTGTATCAGCTCCTTATACTGATGTGATTCAACTAAAATTTTTGAAAGATGAAAATCCTAATAAGTAAAACAGGCATAGAGCGTAAACATGTAAATTACAAAAGAGGCGCTGTGAATACAGTGGGGTGTTTTATGTTTCTTAAAGCCAAAAAGGAGCTGTCTTCTGCTTTTTAGATTAGCATAAGTTTTTTTTCTCCTTCCTTTACGTGGTATGATGGGCATTCTCACATGTTGTAAGGAGTGTAAAGTTCATGACCTTCTAGAGGAGCTATTTGGCTTTAAAATTTCACTCCCTTTCATCCTGGTTTGAAATATTTCTTTAGGTCATGTTCTCATTCCTTCATTCAGCAATTATTTACTGAGCATCCACTGTGTGCAGGACCCTGGGCTTAAGACTCAGCTACAGCCATGAAAGATAAAAACAAAACCTTCCCATTTGGAACTTACAGTGTGACAGAGGGAAGCCCTATTTTAAAAGTCAATACACACATACAGGCATACGTTCATTTATCATAAGCCATGAATACAGGAAACAGGGTTCTGTGATAGAGAACAAGCAAGTCTCAGAAGTGGAATTTGGGGGTCAAAGATGCATGTAATCAGTTGTTCATCACAATTATTATTTGTAGGAACAAAGATTGAGAAACCACTATTCCACTTGTTTGTGATATAAATATACAGACATAGTAGCATATTACTCTTGATTCTGTTTCCTTCAGCACTTTCCTACTGGCCTTTTTTTTTTCAATATTTAAAAAAAATTAACATCCAGAGGTCATGTAAATATACAACGTCTAGTCTGCTTTTCTATTTAACATATACTGAGCATATGCTGTGTTGTCGAAAACTCTTAACATAACTGTATACACTTCCTTTTTTGGAATGTATTATGATTTATTTAGCCATTTCCCACCTTTTTTGGACATCTGAGGTACAAGTCATAAAAGGAAGCAAAACTGAAAATGAATATGTGATTTCACCTGTACGGGAACAGTACACATAGAAAAATGGGAAATCCAGGTGTTTTCTACTTTGTGTACCTATTACTTTTATAAGCAAAGAGAGGGTCAGTCCCTTTGGGCCTCTGGCCTTTGCAGCAGCCCCCCTCCCTTTCTAAAGCCCCCCCCCCCCCCGCGCCCTTTAGTCCACAGAGGAGAGCCCCTGTCTGGCAGCTGACATCGTGGCAGAAACCTGCTTCCTGCCCTGGTTTTGCTCGCCTCCAGGGACGGGCCGCTCCATGCAGGGCCCTGGGTTCCAGCAGAAGCCTGGTGAGGTCAGGCATGACCCCAGAACAGGTGCTGGGCCCGTAGCTGGAGGGAGGGCCACGTGCTGCCGTCCCCAGGGACTGCCCGCTCAGGTCCATGCAGTTGAGGCCTTGAGGGGTGGGTTTGGTATTAGTGGATTTTTTGAATTTTGGAGACAAAGAGCAAAATATCTCAAGTTTTAACGTGCAAGGTTCCTGGCTCAGTGTTGTTACTAGCACCTGATTCAACTCTAGGACTACAACTCGGGTACAACACACCGCAGCTGTAGGCAGGACAGGGCCCACCGTCACACGTAGACAACTAAACAGTCGTGTGCAGGGAAGGAGGCTGCGGACCACTGGCACGATCAGTCAGACCCGGGCAGCAAGAGTGGTGGAAAGAGGCGCAGAAAGCCCGCGGGGGAGGAGAGTGAGGGCTGTGACGGGGCAGGGGAGCAGATACGCTAAGGAGGGTAATTGACGCCAGAGCCCCAGCCCCAAGCCCCACGGGGCCTTATCTACCACCTGATTCTGTTCCTGCAGGTCCTTTTTCCTTCTCTCTCCAAGGAGGACAGCCCCCAGGGGAAGGCTCTGCCCCAGTCTCCCACAGCCCGGGGCTTCCCAGGTGGCCTTCCCTGCAGAGGGGCTGTTCCCCTCCCCTGGCCTCCTGGCATCTCTGTTCTCCAGAGGCAGCCCTGGCCAGACGCCCCCTGTCTGTGCACAGAACTCCTCTCTGTGGCACCGACCTCAGGCTTTGTGGGTCTTTACCACCTTAGAAAAAGAGCCGACTTTGACCTAGAGCTGTGGGTTTTGGACACAGAACCACAATAAATAACCCAGCTAAGGCAGCGGCCAAGGAGAGTCAGCAGACGGTGACCGGCTCCTCTGTGTGTTAAGAGGTGCTTAACTGTGAAAGCTGTGGCAACTTTTAAGAAAGAGAGCAGGGCTTCCCTGGTGGCGCAGTGGTTGAGAGTCCGCCTGCCGATGCAGGGGACGCGGGTTCGTGCCCCGGACCGGGAAGATACCACATGCCGCGGAGCGGCTGGGCCCGTGAGCCATGGCCGCTGGGCCTGCGCGTCCGGAGCCTGTGCCCCGCAGCGGGAGGGGCCACAACAGTGAGAGGCCCGCATACCGCAAAAAAAAAAAAAAGAAAAAAAAAAAAAAAAAAAAAAAGAGAGCAGCTGCGTGGCTTTTCTTGTGCTGAGAATGTTTTGTATGAGAGAGATACTGGGCGTGGACTCGGCATACGGCCGTCCTCACAGCCCAGGTTTGTCCAGTGATCCAGCAGGGCTGTGTAGCCTTCAGATGGTAAGGGGCAGAGACCCAGGCAGAGTCTAGAGGAATCCACGTGAGGCTTCCTTATGCTTTCTCCCTTCCACGAGGGGGCACAACTCCCAGCGAGGAAAATGCAGCAGCGCGTACTGTCGTCCCTCCCTGTCGGTTGGGTGGCTGGGGGGATTGGCCCAGGACTCCCGCATATACTGAAATCCGCACGTGCTCAAGCCCCTTATATAAAGTGGTGTAGCGTTTGCGTATAACCGACACCCATCTTCCCGTTTACTTTAAGTCATCTTCAAGTTACTTATAATACCTAATACAATGTAAATTCTATGTAAATGGTTGTAAATACGGTGTAAATGTTACGTAAATAGTTGCCAGGACCTGCACTGGTACGTGGCAGCTATTTATATAGTATTCAAGTGTTGCTTTTTGGAACTTTCTGGAAAATATTTTCTTCCAAAATATTTTCTGTCTGAAGTTGGTTGAATCCATGGATGAGGAACTCAGGTTATGCGATGCTTCTGCCTAGGGAAGCTAGTTAGAGACACGATGCTGAGGGCTGGAACTTGGAGCTCCATCTGTGTTAGGAAAATGCAAAACTTGTGATGGTTGAGTGTTCAGTGCCCAGCTCTGGGCTCCGTTCCCTACGGCGTTACCCTTAATTCTTGCCCCAACCCGGTCATGCTGGGAGTTCAGTTTATCCCCATTTAACAGATGCGGTAACTGAGGCCAAGGTCTAGGCAGAGGGACTCTGGAGAACCCACAGGAAGAGGGAAACAAACCCCCGAAATGGGTGCTGGCCCAAACACTGTCCCCAGCAGGGCCGGCTCCCCAGGGAGCAATTGAAAATGCAGATCCCCTGTGGGCAGCTGCAGCCCAGGAAAGAGCCGAAATGCAGGCTGTGCCTCCCGAATGGTCCTTCCCCTCTCCTGCTGGGATTTAGCCCATTTACCCTAATTGGCCAACTTCCTAAACTCTAGAACCGTGGTTCTCAAAGCCTGGTTCCCCCACAGGCAGCATCTGCATGACCTGAGAAAACATTAGAAATGCAAATTACCGGGTCCCACCCTAGAACTCCTGAATCAGAAACCGGCCTGGGTCTCGGGGATCTCCCTGGAGATGCTGATGTAAGGTCAAGGTTGCAAACCTCTGTCTGGAATGTGAGATCCCCCGGCCTCTTGCTTTTAGCCTTGGCTCGGCTGTGTGTGAGTCTCACAGGCTCTTATTAAGTCAGTCCTCATGAGATGAGCCAGCAGTAGGTGCTCAATAAGTATTGCTAATGATTCCTTAAACAGGCATTTCCTAAACGTCCACCCTGTGCTTGGGTCTTTGCATGGGGCCCCTGGAGGTCGGGTCCAGTGGGGAGGCCTGTAAGCAGAGAAACCCAACACAATTAGGAAGTGGGAGGAACCCTGCAGAAATCGAAGTTCCTAGACACCAGCCAGGGCCAGTCTGGCAGGCAGGCCTGCTATGCTACCCTGTACACAGAAACTTTCCCAAGCAGGGCTCGGGGTCAAAAACTGGCCAAGCCAAGGTGCAGGTGGGGAAACAACAGGAATTTCCCAAGAGCTTGAGGACCAGTGGTTGGGCTAAGAGTGAGGGCCTGAGGGTAGCTGCTTTCCGCGTGGTGACGGAATCTGTCGTCTTCTCTTTCGTCCTCTTCAGTGTGGGGCTGCCTTCCAGGAGGACGACGTCATCGTGCTCAATGGCACCAAGGAGGACGTGGAAACGCTGAAGAGAAGGATGGAGGGGAGGAGGCTGCGATCCAAGCTGGGAAAGGTACCGGAGTCCTAGGCTCAGTTCCTCACCTTCCCGAGTCTGGGCGCAGGTCAAGTCTGCAGGTTCTGCTCCAGAGCCCGTTGCAAACCCGCCAGCTGTGCTGCTGGTGCTGGTTCGGGGTTCTCTGCGATCGAGGTGTTTTTTATGACCAGGCGGGCCTGGGCTCTAGAAGATTCCAGGCGGCCTCGCTGGGTCAAGCTCAGTGGTCTGCTCTGCGCTCGGCTGCCTCATCGGTGAAGGGGGGCGGGTGTGGGCAGGAGGGTAGAAAAGCTCAGGCCTGTGAAGTGCGTCCGGAGGGCAAGGCGGCCACCACGATTGCTGCGCGGGCACTGAGTGTAAGAGGCTTGGTGTCGCACCTTGTAAAACTGAGGAGGAGTGAAAGACACCACCCGCAGCACCTCTGCAGAGCCTGTGCGGCCCAGGTTTGAACGTCCTAGAGATGTGGGGGGAACCCGGGGCCTGTGCTTCCCACCCACCCCTGGGACTGCAGATGCAGACACGCACACGCGTGCAGCCACACACGCACACGCGTGCATGCACACACACACACACACACGCACGCACACCCCCTCCCTGCACTCCCTGGAGCGAGGAGACAAGCAGCCTTCCCCCCGTGGAAGCCGCCTGGCCGTCCGGAGCCTCCCCTGGCCGCGGTCTTGAGTGGCGCCCCGGCGCTGCTTGCTGACGCCCGGCGCTCTGGGTCAGGGGTGCTGGGGTGAAGGCTTTGCTTTGCACCCCAGGTTTAGAACCACCTTCCATAAGCAGTGGAATCCGTGCTTAATGATCTGATGTGATGAGCAGGCTCAAAACAGTGGATCAGCTAAGAAATCATTCAATGTGTCATTGATTCCGGATCCAGTAGTAAATTTTGTTACTTCTTGAGTACTTACAGATGATAGCCATGGTCTTTTTCTCTTTCTTTAAAAAAAAAAAAAAAAAAGGTTCAGGGTAAATGTGGGAGAAACTTCATGCCATCAGAACTAAGGCAAAAGAATGCCTAAAGTATTAGGAAATGAGTTTCAGTATCCTGAGGACATAACATTGTGAAGAGAAGTAGCCTGCCTGGTTTTGTGCTACTGGCGTGCATTTACCAGTGATGCAACAACTAAAAATTTTTCAGGTTTTAAAATCATAATAGAGGAAAGTGCAAGACCGTATCACCCTGGAATAATATATAATTCATGGTCATGAGGCTTTAAAAAGCTGAGAATATGATAGCAGTATCGTTATTGTGTGTGGGCCCAGAATTCTCAGAGCCAAACCACTGGCATTTCCTCCTTTGATAGCTTCACCTAGGTAGCAAATAGATAATATGTGTGGATGGTTCTATAGTACAAGGAATTGTGCCCAGCTTTTGTGATCAAATACCAGTAGAAGTGCTCCGTGAAACAGTCTTGTACGAGGTTATTGCAATATTCATGAGAAAGAAAGAGACGCTCTGTCATTTAAAGGGGTGAGTTCGGGTTTAGAAGCGAATAGAAGTTTGAGGTATTTTTGACGACATTTACCAACGTGTTCTTTGTTGCTACTATTGATCAAGTTCAGTTTTTAAGAAGCACAAAAGGGAAAATTGTATTTTAATGGAAACTCCTAGAGACATTGAAATGGTCATTCGCCTTCTTCTTACTTTAGTGAGCTGTCTCCTCTGTCCCAGGCTTCCTGCCAAGTTGTTCAAAGCCCGGTGGAACTAACACACCCCTCTCCGGAGGCAGGATACTTCCCAGACCTTCTGGGAATGCTTCCTAGAGACGGCTACCAGGAAACCAAAATATTTCCCCAGTATACCCGCAGCTGGAGACAGGGCATAGCATTTCCTGTCTAAGGCCTCATTGCTCGTGCTTTTCAGATAACCTTAGCTCTGAATGGAGGGCTTAGAAATAAGCAGCTTTCTGCATTTTTTTTTTGAAGGATGACGTGTTACCCTCACAAATGTGAATGCATGTCTTGCATGTGTGAAATGAACAGGATGTGTTTATGTTTTATGCAAGTGTTACAGATCACGTAGCATATACATATTACAGGTTCAGGGCCACTGCCTGAGCAAGGTCTTTGATGTTTTCTAGTGATGGGAGCCTTCAGAAACGTTTAGGCTGCGTATCTTTAATGCCACCTTTTGCATGCTTAGGAAAACGGCACGTGTAAAGTAAATTCTCTGAGTGAACATAAGTCCTGTTTGTCCTTTCTGTGATTGAATCAGCTGTGTGGTTTTAGAACGGTTTGTTTCATTTCTTAAATTTTTGCTGACCAATTTAACTATTACGAGCGACAGAATTCTAACAGAAGTGATCCAGAGCTGAGGAGAATTGGCTAAAGTGTTCTTTAGTACAGGCCTCAAGTCCTTATAGTTAAATACACAAGTGTCAAAGCAGTTGGACAACTTTGAAGAAGTCTTCCTGGAAAGGTTGAGATTCGGTACTGGCTGGACTTATGTTATCATCCAGGTAACTGCTCTTTTGTGTGCAGTCGTCACCATTAACACTGACTGTTACCACTGAAACCTGTCCTCCTCATTTAGATTTTTTGAGGATGTGGTTTTGGAATGTAACTGTACAGCTGAGCAGATCTCTGCGGATATATGTCATGTGGGGCCAGAGTGCACAACTGGAAACACGTGGGGAGGCCCGAGGTTTACGGCAGAGGATCAGAGTCCTCTTCAGCGGGAGGCCTGCCCTGAGTGACCTGTGCTGGCCTCTCATTGGGCTCCCGGACTGGCGGGAGCCACACTGACACCGAAATCAGTGCATCTGAGCACGTGTCCGCCCCCCCACCCCCTTTCTTTTCACAGAAAACAAAGAAACCCAAGGTGGCAGAGTCTCTCTCAAAATCAGATGGCAGTGAAGGTAAGATGCTCAAAGAGGTCCTTATTTTAGCAAAAATAAGGCCATAGGCCTGTTTCCTAAATAAGTTCCTGATGTTGTTTTGTTTTGCTTACTTTGTTCTTTCACAGGAGCCCCAGGACCATCAAAAATGAAGACAGGGAAGCCCGAAGAAACCAGCCTTGATTCTCAAGAGAAGAAAACCACCTTGCCTCCCAGAAGTGCAGGTGGGTCCTATTGAGATGGCAGTGGGCCACTTAGACAGCTGGGAACCTGCGTGCGTGCGTCACGGTTTTCCTGGCACAAATTCGAGAACTCAAGCTCGTCCTAATGGTGTCTCTGAATAGTTGACTGAGCTCTCTTGGCGGGTAACTAAGAAACAGTTGATTCACCTTAGAGCAGGAGCCCTCTCGGGATGGAAGGGGTGCGGGCACAAATGCCAGTTTTCCTGTGGAGTCTGCACTTGGTGCCAGGCTAACAAGGGGCGCCAAGGCCTGACTCAGGCGTTCCCTAATTTAAGGCTGGGGCTCGCTGTGCACCACGTGTGCACTCGAGCCGGCCTTCCTCCACCTGCTCTTGACCGAGAGCCATTCCATTTGGTGCATAGTCCAGAATTCAGTGCCTTTCTCCGGAAACTCACTACCTTTAGCAAAGAAAATAGTATTTCACAAAGAAGAAAAGCACAGATTGAAGAGGTAAATAAAGGAGTGTGTAATCCTGTGGTGTAATCGCCCTCCAGAGTGTTCATGGGTTCCAGTACCCCGACACACATCTCAGCCACCTGGCCTCGGGATTTGATGTACGTCATGCCCGGAGCTGGGACCAGTGCCGAGAATATATAGCAGGTCGTGATGAGTGTGGTTTTAAATACAGTAGCTTCATTTGTCTTTAGGACTTGGCGATTGAGATAACGTATTTCAACATTCAGCCCCAGAAAGCAGGAGGGAAATTCCTGGGATTAATGAATTTTTGAGGATGTGACGTCTGGAATGATCTGTAGTCCCAGCTTTAAAGTTTTGGGCTTTTCATTTTTCCAGCAGCACAGGGGAGCTCTTCCGGAAAAGCCGGGAAGCCTCCGTGTGGAGCCATGAAGAGGTCCATCGCCGACAGCGGAGAGTCAGAAGCTTACAAGTCCCTTTTCACGACCCACAGCTCTGCCAAGCGCTCCAAGGAGGAGTCGGCCCACTGGGTCACCCACACATCCTACTGCTTCTGAGGCCCGGGGCGCGGCCTCGGCGCACCCCACAGCTCGGAGCCGGCGTGGCAGGGCAAGACGGGGGCTCGGTGACCCTGCCGGCCCCACCCCGTCACCCTCTCCACTCACCTACTCCCCCAGTGTGCGTGGACCCGCCCACGGCCGAAAGCACGCTGGCCGCACTATTTATGCTTAAAATAATTAAAGATGCCAGATTCCTCACGGGTATGTGGTTGGCTCATTTTGACTCAGACTCTCACGGTTTTGCTCGCGGTGGTTAATTAATTAAACAAGCCAAGTGAAACCGAACTTGAGGAAGGGCGAGTTTGAAGTGCATTCCGCCTGCAGGGCTGTGGGCTGTAGGAGGGGTCGTCTCGGCGCCAGGGAGGGGACTGAGGGGGCTTCCTTGCTGATCGCCTTGATGAGAGAGGAGGTTTAGTTGGCACCCGATGATTTCGTACGAAAATAAAGTAAGTCTAAAGTCTGCTCTTGTTCTCATCTCTGTATTTTTCTCCTTTCTTCCCCGAACGTTGAGTAAGAGAATTGCAGCCATTGCACTGATAGCGATTGTAGTTCTATGACATCATGTCAATTCCACTTTCTCTCTCAGCAGAAGATTATAAAAGGGGGAAATTGTGCATAAAATTGGTGTATCTTATCCATAAAGTATATTGAAGTGAATAATTAATGAAATTCTCCTCTGAGACTAAGAATCAGGAACATCCAGGTTCAACACTGCCTTTCTGGAGACAGTTGTATCATTCAGATGGTTCTTTATACCAGATCCAGGGCCCTGGTTTCCATGACAAAGCAGGCAAAGGAGCTGGGCAAGGAAGGTCGGAGGCGGGAGGGAGCAGCCTCAGAGAGGGAGGATTCTGGGGAGGGGGCGGAGAGCCGAGCGCAGCCTGCTCCGTCCCGGGTCCTGTGCCTCAGTGGGGTGAGAAGTTGGACCTGAGCACGTGTTGACATTGTGAATATAGAGGAGTTTTATCAGAATGACACTAACATCAGTGAATTTCTGTTGTGGACTTTTCCAGAACAAACCTGAAAATTATCTATTTTCTTTCCCAGATCAGCATTTATATACCTTTACATACAGGTAAGTCTGGTTATAATAGCCGTGCCTATTTCCTAATCAATTCTTGGGCCTCGTGCCTCCGTAAGCCCTGCACAGATGCTCTTGGCAGGGAGCCCCACGTCCCCACCCCAAGCTGGGGGAGCATGTGCAGACTGCAAGGGCAGTCTGTGCCACCGGATCCCACTCTCCGTCTCTCCTCCTGGTTTCAAACCATCTCACAGAACTTCATCACTCAACACAGTTAGAGGCACAGGGGAGGCACCCAGTGGACCCTTGGTTATATCCAGCAGAAGGCTTTATTCCCCGGGAATAAGTGTGAATCAGGTGACAGCGGAACAGGTATAAGAAGCCCTGTGTTCCATTAGTCGGGACTTTTTGTTTCATGTCATTTTTAGAAACTGATGGTTTCAAGTGCACTGGCCGTTGAGCCCTGGCTGTACTCCTGGCAGCGGCCTCTGTTGTCCTGCAGGCTGTGTCCCTCTCGCCTCAGAGTCTTCACACCTGCCTGGACGTCAGCCACCTCCCCATCTTACCCAGCCAGCTCCTGATCATCCCACACGTTCCACCTGAATGTCTTTTTCAGAAAAGCCTTCCTGCCTGAACCAGCCTAGAGCTGCCCCCTTGTGTTCTCTTAAAGCTCTCTGTTCTTATCACAAATGTTATTTTTTTCTTTTTGGCCACACTGTGCAGCATGCAGGATCTTAGTTCCCCAACCGGGGATTGAACCCGTGCCTTCTGTATTGGGAGCGTGCAGTCTTAACCACTGGACCACTAGGGAAGTCCCCTTATCACAACTTTTTTTTTTTTTTTTTTTGCGGTATGCGGGCCTCTCACTGTTGTGGCCTCTCCCGTCGCGGAGCACAGGCTCCAGACGCGCAGGCTCAGCGGCCATGGCTCACGGGCCCAGCCACTCTGCGGCATGTGGGATCTTCCCGGACCGGGACACGAACCCGTGTCCCCTGCATCGGCAGGCGGACTCTCAACCACTGCGCTACCAGGGAAGCCCAGCCTTATCACAATTTTAATGAAATAAATGAAACTCTTAATTAACTCAGGCATTGCACACTCAGGTGAAGGCAGTGAGCGTAACTGTGAGGCGATAGGGAGTGGTGGGGACTGTGGAGAAAACATGGCCACCTAGAGGGGCGGTTGCTACTCAGCTCCAGCAGAGAGGGGCCCCCGTGTTACCAGATGGTCCATACTTTTCAAAGGAAACTTAGTTTCCTTTGAAATCTGGCCTTTTTAAATGAAGCCCTCCCCCCACCGACATTTAAATATTGGCAAATAATCATTTTCAGAAACAATGTAGGCCAAAATACATCAGTGGCTCCTAGTCTGTAGCCTCTGTTTCTTTGGTTGGATTTTTTTTAGCCTCTGGTTTAATATCTTTCCCACTAGACTCTCAGCTCCACAGGGACACATGCCTGGGCTGCTCTGCTCACCACAGCGTCTGCAGTCAACAAATAGAAAAACAAAAATAGATGGACTCTCCCAGTAGAGCATGAGGGTCAGAAAGAACATAGTGGCAAGGAGATGGCCTTCTATCACTCCCCCGCCTCTCTTTTTATCGCCCTCTGGAAATTTCGCTATTTCCCTTTAAGCCCTACTCCCAGGCAACCCCTGCGAGCCTCTTTATCCTCTGCCCTGAAGTCATCACATTGGCCAGAGCTGGTTCTGGCTCAGGGCCTCTGTGACATCACCAACCGCCCAGCCCAGCCCTGGTTCCCAGTCTCCGGGTGCAAGGGCAGACCAACCCACCATGAGCCACTTTGTCCCCCATCTCTGCTCACCATGCAGACACTGAAATGGTTCTTGTTCTTTCCTCTGTGCCTCTCCTGCGGCTATGCCTTTACGTTTTCTTCTCTGAGAGATAAAGCCAGAGAACCCCAGGAGAAGGTGCCTTGCGGAGGGCACTTTCGAATTCGGCAGAATCTCCCAGACCATGCCCAAGGCTGGCTTGGAAGCAAGTGGCTCTGGCCTTTTTTTGTTGTCATGCTGTATATGATGCTAAAGTTTCGAGGAGATAGTGAGACGGGTAAGGTAAGGATGGCTCCGTTTTTCACACCACATTGATTCCACCTCAGAAAGCTTAGACTCAGAGGAACACGTACTCTGGTTGTTACAGGCAAGACGGTTAAGTACAACGAGATTCAATACAGAGTACCTACTTCTGGTCCTGAGAAACGTTGGCTAACTCATTTCCCAACGTGTCCTTAGGGAGGATGGGAGATCTTAATTCACAGAGGTGGGGACTCATAGTTGAAGACCACCTTCTGTTTACTGGGCAACTAAAACCTTGGCTCAATATTTATCCTGTTAAATCAGATGTTTCAAATTGAGGATAGATTCAAGTACTTGGCGTGTTTCAGGTCAACATTATTTATGGAGGCAGACTCACTGCCCCTGATTTTTAATTTCCCTAGCGTTTGAATCATTACAAGTTGCTGAACTGAATGGAAATGGTATCATTTCCCAGGTAAAGGAAAAGACCTGTCGTAAAGCGTCAGAGGTGTAAAGAGGTAACAGCCTGTCCATAAAGTGGCTGAACAGCTCTGAGAAGAGGAAGGGAGAGAAATACGGCAGCATGTTTGCTCCTGGACAAACCCACCGCTTCAGGATTCTGTGTCCAAACTGATGGGAGCAGGGGTTGGCAGACCTTTTCCGTAAAAGGCCAGATAGTTGATATTTTCAGCTGTGCAGCCCATTCAGTCTGTGTTGCAAGGACTCAACTCTGCTGTTTGAGCATGAAAGCAGCCATAGACGGTATGCAAATGAACGAGCCTGGCTGTGTTCCAGTAAGACTTTATTAACAAGGAAAGCTGGTGGGCCAGATTTGGCCATCGTTTGCCAATCCCTGGGCTAGATCAATGCTAGAGCCAACTTCTCTTAGGTGAGCCTAGCTCTCTTAGAATTGTGTCAAAACCAGCAACATCAACAGTATTATTCACCCCAAATATCTTTCTTGACAGGAGCAGAAGAATCCTCCGGCCCTTCGAGGCTGTTCATTACGCTCTCCAACAAAGAAAAACCAAAATGCTTCCCCCAGCGAAGACCATGCCTTCAATATCCTAACCCAGCTCGAGATGGACCTTGTGAAATTCATGTCCAAGGTGCAGAATCTGAAAGCCGCCATGGCAACAGGCAGTAACCTCAAGCTTCTCAACTCAGAGACGCCTGCAGCCCCACACAGTAATATTACAATATATGAGATATGGGGAGAAGAAGACTCCGAGTGAGTGGACTTGTGTGTCAGAGTAGGAGAGAAAAATTTGAGTGTTTACAAACCGTAGGCAAACTAGTAAAACTATTCTGAAGAAAAAGAACTCTCGAATTTGGGGCCTTTTTCCTTTCTCTTTTTTTAAGCTTGAAAAAAGTGTGAGGCCATTAGCCATAGCAGTTATTGTTTTGTTTAACTGTTGTTTTTTGTTTGTTTGTTTGTTTTTACATCTTTATTGGAGTATAATTGCTTTACAATGGTGTGTTAGTTTCTGCTGTATAACAAAGTGAATCAGTTATACATATACATATGTTCCCATATCTCTTCCCTCTTGCGTCTCCCTCCCTCCCACCCTCCCTATCCCACCCCTCTAGGCGGTCACAAAGCACCGAGCTGATCTCCCTGTGCTATGCAGCTGCTCCCCACTAGCTATCTATTTTACGTTTGGTAGTGTATATATGTCCATGCCACTCTCTCGCTTTGTCCCAGCTTACCCTTCTTCCTCCCCATATCTTCAAGTCCATTCTCTAGTAGGTCTGTGTCTTTATTCCTGTCTTACTCCTAGGTTCTTCATGACATTTTTTTCCCCTTAAATTCCATATATATGTGTTACCATACGGTATTTGTCTTTCTCTTTCTGACTTACTTCACAGACTCTATGACAGACTCTAGGTCTATCCACCTCATTACAAATAGCTCAATTTCGA
Organism: Phocoena sinus; assembly: GCF_008692025.1. Taxonomy (NCBI): domain Eukaryota; kingdom Metazoa; phylum Chordata; class Mammalia; order Artiodactyla; family Phocoenidae; genus Phocoena; species Phocoena sinus. The sequence continues at coordinate 6,247,984 of NC_045777.1, read as the reverse complement.
GCTTCCCTGGTGGTGCAGTGGTTGAGAGTCCGCCTGCCGATGCAGGGGACACGGGTTCGTGTCCCGGTCCAGGAAGATCCCACATGCCGCGGAGCGGCTGGGCCCGTGAGCCATGGCCACTGAGCCTGCGCATCCGGAGCCTGTGCTCCACAACGGGAGAGGCCACAACAGCGAGAGGCCGGCGTACCGCAAAAAAAAAAAAAAACAACAACAAATAGCTCATTTTCATTTATTTTTATGGCTGAGTAATATTCCATTGTATATATGTGCCACATCGTCTTTATCCATTCATCCGATGATGGGCACTCAGGTTGTCTCCATCTCCGGGCTATTGTAAATAGAGCTGCAATGAACATTTTGGTACATGACTCTTTTTGAATTATGGTTTTCTCTGGGTATATGCCCAGTAGTGGGATTGCAGGGTCGTATGGTAGTTCTACTTTTAGTTTTTTAAGGAACCTCCATACTGTTCTCCATAGTGGCTGTATCAATTTACATTCCCACCAACAGTGCAAGAGGGTTCCCTTTCCTCCACACCCTCTCCAGCATTTACAGCAGTTATTGTTTTTGCCTTCCTCACTTCCTCTAGAGCTGAGGGTGGTGAGAAGTGCATGGACAGTGGCATTAGTGTAGGGTGACATTCTTGGCCACTGTGCCATGGCCCTTGTAGAATAAGGCTTTTGGGAAATTTGGGGTAAGATGCTGATATTATTTTCTTAATAACTGTCTTTACAGTAGCTATTTTTGCAAAAGACAGAACCTTTTTTTATCTTTATGATTTATTATATTACAAAGGACAACTTTATAGGTTTTAAAATGAAATAAAATAAAAAATTATTGTTAGGAGGTGTGTGTGTCAAGGGGATGGTGGATTCTAGAATCATTTCATTTTCTTACCACCAGAAAAGTCATCTTATTCATTCTGTCTCATGGGTCCCATGCATTGACTTTTCTACTACAAAACTAACAGTTACATGTGTCTAAGTGGATTCAGAGAAATGGAGAATCAAACCATGTTTTTAATGTAATTCAGATATAGATGAGCTAACCAGGGGTTCCCAAATTGGTCAGTATGAATATTCTTTATAATACTTATTTAAAACATGGGTATTTGGGCATGTTTGTATGGCTAATGGAAACTACACTTACTCCAGGCTGTTCTGTTAGCTCATGACCCCTAATCTAGTAGTTTAGAGACATGCAGGGACTTCCCTGGCAGTCCAGGGGTTAAGACTTCGCCCTCCAATGCAGGGGGTACGGGTTTGATCCCTGGTCAGGGAGCTAAGATCCCACATGCGCCTAGTGGCAAAAAAACAAAACATAAAACAGAAGCAATATTGTAACACATTCAATAAAGGCTTTAAAAAAAATGGTCCACATCAAAAAAAATCTTAAAAAAAAAAAAAGACCTGCAGGTGCAGGCCTGGGCAGAGACGTCAGCTATGCGAGACCATGGAAATTCCCTTCTTTCCACTTCAGTCCAAATTAAAGTGGGCTTGACTCTCCATCACCTCCCTTCCCAGCCACAAAGAGTTCATCCTTCATCGTCGGAGCACAGTCCTCAGGGTCAGTCGCACATACGTGTTCAGGAAGAGACCTCAGATCAGAGCCGGCCATCTCTTCCCCTCTCGTAACTGTGACGCTACCTTTGAAAAGTGGTCCCTGAGCCCTTTAGTTTTTGCCGAAACTTCAACTTCCAGGATGTGGAAAAACTGGAAGGAGCTGAGACGCCTCCTTTGTGCCTTCTGTTCTCTTTCTGGGTGTTTTCAAGCAAATGGGACTATGTGAGTTATTTTCACAGCACATTCTGAAGAAATGCAGATAAGGAAAAAAGACTTTGGTTTTAACCTGTGATGTCAACATGGGGCACATTTTAGATTAGAATAGAGATAATGTAAAGGTTGCCAAACCATGGCTCACAGGCCAGATCAGCCCACTGCCGGTTTTTGTACAGCCCATGAGCTAATAATGGTTTTTATACTTTTAAATGGTTGAAAAAAATCAAATGATGAATTGTATTTCATGACATGAAAATTACATGAAATTCGGGAATTCCCTGGCGGTCCAGTGGTTAGGACTCTGCACTTTCACTGCCGAGGGCCTGGGTTCGATCCCTGGTCAGGGAACTAAGATCGGCAAGCCACGGGGTGAGGCCAAAAAAAAAAAAAACCGAAAAATTACATGAAATTCACATTTCAGTGACCATAAATAAATTTTTATTGGAACACAGCTGTACCCATTTACATATTGCCTATGGTTGCTTTTGTGCTCTGTGGCAGAGTTGAATTACTGCCCAGAAACCATTTTGGTCCCAAAGCTGAAAATATTTACTAACTAGCCCTTTACAGGAAAAGTTTGCCAATCCTAGTTTATGCTAATCTTATTTATATGTTAACAACCAGAAAAGGTGTTCATCGAGAACCAGTGTATTCAATAACCTTCACAAGCAGCCCCTCTTTGATGGGCAAAAATGTAATTTCGTATCATATTTTTGTGTCTACTTTTGTCCAGGTCCCTACCAGCTAATGATGGGAATCCTAAGAGCAGAACATCAAAATGCCTCATAGCAAGTCGATCGAGGACATAAATGAGAACGAAATCTGCTGTACAATTGGATTTAGCAATTCCCATAAAATAGCGTCCCGGGTCTTTGCCTCGCCCTAACACAGAGCTTTGCAGACCTCGGTGTTGCCTGGAAAACAGTGTTTCCTCACCCCAGTCCATTTCATGCAATATTTTCAGGCAAAAATGCATTAGATATAGATGGAGAAGCCAGAGCTCCACAAAGCTGCTCGGCTCTGTTGTTCCAGGGTCAGCTCAAACCCCACTGTTACCACACTCCACAGTGACTCAGCAAATCGTAGCCGCTGGATCGCTGTAGTTGTCTGCACCTGCTGTCTCTGTCAGAGGAGGTTCACTCGGGTGGTTGGCAGAATTCGTAGACAAGACCCCTCTCCTGGGGGCCTGAAGAGGCCACTGCCATACGCGAGGTGATGGGTCGCGGGGCGGAGACGTGAGGGCAGCCTTCAGGATCCAAGAATGGTCCCCAGTCAACAGCTAGAAAAGAAACCCGGAATCTCAGCCATACAACTGCAAGGACATGGGCTCTACCAGCAACCAGTAACCTGGAAGAGGCCCCCGAGTCAGAGGGGATCCCAGTCTGGTGAGACCCTGAGTATATGAGCCCACCTACCAGAACATAGACTCCCAACCCACAGAAACTGTGAGGTAATAAATGTGTGTAGTGTGACGCCACTAAGTGGCTTTGTGGTAGTTTACAACACAGCAGTAGAAAATCAATACAGGACACACACACTCTTTCCATCTGCTCTTTCTGATGCTTTGGATGACACATCCACGCTCCCTCTGGCCTAGTCACCAGCCTCTGAACCAGGGGAATGGGACCAAAGGAAATACTGGCAGAGGGTCACGAACAGGGCTACCCTGCTCCTGGAAACCAGAGGTTTCAAAGTGTTGGCTCAGGGACCAAACCTCCCCCCACCACAGCATGTTTGTTTCGCCCATAATCATATTCTCTAACATTTTATTTTGAAATTTGTAGATTCACAGGAAGTTGCAAAAGTAGCAGAGTATCTCCTTAGACGCTTGGCCTAGTTTTGCGGCGTGCAGGATCTATCTAGTTCCCCGACCAGGGATTGAACCCGAGCCCCCTACATTGGGAGCTCAGAGTCTTAACCACTGGACCACCAGGGAAGTCCCCTACAGTGTGTGACCTGTGAGGCTGGCTTCTTTCACCCGACATAAGGCCCTTCAGATCTATCCAGGTAGAGTCTCATGTGCCAGCACTTCGTGCCTGTCTGCTGCTGAGTCCATGGAACCCTCTGCCTGCCGTGTGGGGGAAGTTTTGGTCTCTTGTAGGTTTCGGTTATAATTACAGAGCTGCTACAAAGAATCGTGTGCAGGTTTTTACATGAACACGCATTTTCATCTTTCTGGTATAAATGCCCCGGGTTGCGGTCGCTGGGTCACATGGGAAATGCATGTTTTGGCTTCCACTAAGAGTCAAAGATTTAGAAGAAGATACACCCAGGGAACTGCCGCTCTTTCCTCATCCCGGCTACCCGGATCCCACACCCTCCCGCCCTCCACGAAGCCCTGTAGTGATGTGATCAGCCTCTTAGTTTCTGTTTTGTCCTTCCTTTCTCTTGCACAAACGAACAGATGCGTGTGTATTTTCTTATACCCCTTCTTTCCGACGTGAAGGACAGCAAGCTTTCCAAATTCTTTGGGGCTTTGCTTTTCCCACTTAACAGAAGATTCTTGGAAATCCCTTCGAAGTGGCTCTTAGGGGGTCTTTCTCATTCTTTTTTCCCGCTGCAGAGTGCGCCATTGTGTTTGTTCAGCCCCTGTCTTATATGCGGACATTCAGGTAGCTTCCAGGAGTTTGAAATGACAAATAATGATGCAGTGAATAACCTTATGCTATGGTGTTGGAGATGTATCTTCAGGGTAGGTTCCTAGGAGTGGGTTTGGTGGGGAGAAGGGTGAACGCATGTGTGGTTTTGTTAGGCATTGCTAAATTTCCCTCCAGAAGGGCGGTGCCGAGTCGCGTTCTCATCAGGGATGCCAACACAGCGTTTCAGCTGCCCGAAACGCCGGTCTTAGAACGCTTTGCATGGCTTGCAGTTACTGAAGATTTCCACTAGGTGGCAGACAAAGCCTGTCACAGGGAAGAGCGCTCTAGCTTCCCGAAGATTTCGTTTCCAAGGGCCCTCGATAACAGTCACGTGTGAGTTGAAGTAGTAGCTGTCATAACACTTGTATCCCAGTTAGCAACTAGCATTCATTGTACTGGTAGTAATGAAAACATTACTTTGTGTTAACAATGAACATTTGTCGTTTGATTAGTCACTCATTCATTCAAGTATTTGTTCTATGCACTGTTCCAGGCTCTGGGCATGAGGCGATAAAAAGAAACAAACATCTTGCAGGCACAGAGCTTGCATTCCACTGGGGGAGAGACAAGAAACACGTACAGAGTCCAACATGTAGGCTGTCAGGTGGGCCCATGAACTACAGAGAAAGGTAAAACAAGGAAAGGGAGCAGGGTTTGGGGGTCAGTGAGTGAATGGTTGTTTAGGATCTTAGTGTGGTCGGGGAAGGGTTGCTGAGAAGCCCTTACTGGAGGGAGTCAGCCCTGAGGACCCACGAGGAGATGAAGAAGACGTGGGAAGAGGAAGTGCAAAGGCCCTGAGGCAGGAGCGCCAGGCCTCAAGGCGAGCTGCTGGGGGTCCCGTGCTTGGGGCCGAGTGAGGGAGGAGATGAGGTGGGACACAAGGAGTGGGTGCCTCCCAGGCCACCGGCAGGACTCGAGTTTCCCTCCTAGAGAGATGAGGGCTGTGGGGAGACTGTGGAAACCCTCCTTCCCCCACTCCCCAGACAGAGATGCACCCATCCCCCAGGTGTCTCCAAACTGCCCAGCCCCAGCCACACCTGATGTGGGCTTTGTTGGTCTCTGTTCTCAGGGGCCCTTGGGGGTGGGGGATATGGGGACGACAGGTGGGGGGAGATGAGGCTTCCTGTGGGAGACGACCACCTTTCAGGGGCCCTGCTGTGTGACCTCTGCCTTCCATTGTCTTTGGGCCACTTAACAATTCTATAAACTGTAGAAAATGGGTAATACACGAAGCCTCGGGTGTTTATCAAAATGCAGGTGGAGCTCATGTAAGGGACGTTAGTTGTGCAGCTCTCTGTCTGTCTGTCCTCCCGTCGGCTTCCGGTCCTTTGAAGCCTCCTCTGAACCTGCTGTACTGTCCTACCGGCCCCGCCTTAACCAATGAGTTGAGTCACATTTTTGACACATGATCGTCTTATATTGCATGAGTCGTGAGTCTGCCCCTTCAAAAGTTCCCTTTCCCGGTGCCCTGAGCCCTTCTCAGCCATGGTGTGGACTTGAAGGCACCTCTAGCACGTTACCCCAGGAGGGGAAGAAATTAGATTCCCTTCCATTTTGAAAACCCATAAAAAGGAAATGTGATGGAGAGGAGGGGGCAGTGGCTGTGGGAGGACCCGCTGCGGCCCAGGCTCTCCTGTCTTCCATTCTCTAGGTGTCAGGGACACCCAGGGGAGGGGGCCCAGCGGGGACCTGCCCGAGGGTGGTGACCCGGGAGATGCAGCACCCTGGAGGCAAAGGGGAGGCTCTAAGCTCCTGAGGGCAGAGCCTGGTCTCACCCTGAGCACCCCCCGCTCCTCCCAGCAGACCCTCGCTGCCCGTGCAGGCGAGAGGGAGGCCTCCCCAGCCCTGAGGTCACTCCTGGCGCCCTCAGGAAAGCGCCTGCCTTTACTGGGCAAACCTCCGGGTTCCTTTAACTTGAAGAGCCCGCGAGTCTGCTCAGTACGTTTCCCTCCCCGGCGTGTGTGGACTTAGACATCAGGCAGACGCTGCAGGAGCTTTGCCTCTCACTCGGACCAGTGCCTTCCGGCCACTTCGTTCTTCCAGAAACACCCTCTCCCCTCCACTCACTCATCCTTCCTTCCGTCATTTATCTGCCCATCATTCAGCCAGGACTCAGGAGCATCTCACTGTGCGGACACGGCAGTGGGTGCTGAGGATACAGGGATGAGCGAACGTGGACCACAAGGAGACCCGCCTCACACACCTTAGAGGCCGCTCTCGAGAAAGAGACTGTAAAATGGTGCAGCCACTGTGAAGAACGGCATGGAAGTTCCCCAAACACTTAAAAATAGAATTTCCATATGATCCAGCAAATCCTCTTGTGGGTATAAAACCCCGAAAATTAAAAGCAGGATCTGGAAGAGATGTTTGCACACCCAGGCTCACAGCAGTGTTGTTCACAACAGCCAAGAAGTAGAAGCAACCTCAGTGTCCATGGATGGACGAATGGATGAACAAAATGTGTCTTATACATGCGTTGAGTATTATTCGGCTTCAAAAAGGCCAAGCACCCTCTGGGCACCAGGAATGCAAAGGTAATCAAATCCTACAGTATTATTGGGGGCTGTCAGACAATTAGGAAAAACAGACAGTGGCTACAAACACATAAAAATATACAACAGCATTCAGGAGTGGGTAAGTGCTGTGAAGAAAAATACTCCAGAGGAGGGGTCTCTTGTGCCAGATGGTCAGGGAAGACCTTCCAGAGGACACTTTGAACAAACCTGTGGGAGGTGAGGACCCAGTGATGGGAAAAGCAAGTGCAAAGGCCCTGAGGTTCTCCTAGAAACCCACCCCTTCCTTCGAGGGCTGACCTCCATCCTTAATTATACCTTCATTTGTGTTGTCATTGGGTCCTTAACGGATATGCTGTCCCCAAATGTGCCACTTTGGCATAAGGATTATTTTGAGCTGAAGGCAGCTGAGGCAGGAAGAGTTCTCCACCCTCCCCTTTTCTGCCTAAAAGCAGGACATAAATTTCGCACTGAGGAAGGTGCCCCCCTTCCCCGCACACCAGGGGGAGAACAGTGACTCTTATCATCAAAGACTAGAAGTCGAAACTGAGATGCATTTGCGTAAACAGACCTGACTAGAACAGTCCTGTTTTCCATTAGTTTCCCCCATGTATTTCCTAGTCACTTGCCCACAGTCTGTCTCTTGAACCCTAAACCCTCTTTCCTTTGTTAAAATGGTATATAAGCCCCTGAGTCTACCTGCTTCTTTGATTGTCACTTCTTTTCTGTGAACTCCTGTGTACACAAACAGTAAAAATTGTCTTCTGTTCACCTTTTATTAGTTTAATTCATAAACCCCTATTTACTGAGCATAAGAGAGTAGAGGAAAAGCTTTCCTCCCCAACACTTTTTTGTCTTTTTAAAAATTATTTTTTTTTTCAGTTTTCTTTTTTTTTCTCCCCAACATTTTAAATTCTCTATTTTTAATAGATTTTGGCTCTTCTTATTCTAGAGTTTGGATGTACCATAATTTAACCAGTTCCCTACTGGTGGATGTCTGGGTGCTCTCCAGTGTTTTCTTATTACGAACACATATGGTACCTATTTCCCTAGATCGGGCAGGATTTGATGCTTCCCACTTCAGGCCATACAACCGCCATCTGCCAGTGTTTGGGTTTATTCCACAGTCAGCAAACACAGAAAGCGCAGCCAGCCAAGGCACTGAAAACAAAAACCCTGCAGTGGCTTTTTACACGTGACTTATTTTAGAATTTCTAAGCACAGTTAAGTGGTGACTCATCCCACTTAAATTCTGAGCTGTTTAAAGGGCCATCTGGTTCATCAGAATATGAAAGACTCTGCCCAGCAACCTGGAAAAGAACCCAAGATGAAGACCCAGCGCTTTTTAACCACTGACAGTGAGTCCCAAGGAATGTCAGCCGAGTGTTAGCTCCTTGAGGACAAGAATGCTGTCACCTAAATAACCTGCATAATGTCTGGGCCTATTTTTGTAAAAAATGTTTCCTTTTTTTTTTTGATTACATAGGCAATGCAACCCAAAGCACAAGTAACCAAAGAAAAATAGATAAGTTAGACTTCATCAAAATTAAAAGCTTTTGCGCTCCAAAGGAAACTATAAGAAAGTGAAAAGACAACTCAGAGAATGGGAGAAAATATTTGTAAATTATATATTTGACAAGGATCTAGTATTAAGCATATATGAAGAGCTCACAACTCAACAGTGAAAAGAAAAAAACCCAACTGAAAATGGGCAAAGGACTCAAAGAGACATTTCTTCAAAGAAATGTACAAATGGCCAATAAGTATGTGAAAAGGTGCTCATCATCAGTCATCAGGGAAATGCAAATCAAAACCACAGCGAGACACCACTTTGTACGCCCTAGGATGTCTGTCATCAAAAAGGCAGACAGGGGCTTCCCTGGTGGCAGTGGTTGGGAGTCCGCCTGCCGATGCAGGGGACACGGGTTCGTGCCCCGGTCCGGGAAGATCCCACATGCCGCGGAGCGGCTGGGCCCGTGAGCCATGGCCGCTGGGCCTGCGCGTCCGGAGCCTGTGCTCCGCAACGGGAGAGGCCGCAACAGGGAGAGGCCCGCGTACCGCAAAAAAACAAACAAACAAATAAAAAAAACAGCCTCACACCCATTAGCACTCACTCTCCATCCCGCCCCGCCACTGATAACCACTAGTCTACTTTCTGTCTTTCTGGATTGGCCTCTTCTGGACATTTCTCATAAACTGAGTCACACACGTACAGCCTTTTGTGTCTGTAGCATGTATCATGTTCCTTCTCATGGCTGAATAATATTCCATTGCACGGATGGACCACATTTGGGTTGTTTGCACCTTTGGGCTATTAGCTCTCTCATTCTTAATCATATCACCTTACCTCCTTCATCGTTATTACACCATCATCCTACTTGTCTACCCATATCTGTTTGTTTTCTCCCTCCCTCACGGCACTGAAGCTCCAAGCAGGCACCGAGTTTTGTCTGAATCACTGCTGGGTGCCTGGCCCACAACGATAAATGAGTGATTGGAATTGGGCCTGCTCCCACCGAGTCAGGCCTCTGGGAAGTGAGGGCGTCATGAGGTCAGGGAGAAGAAAGTTCTCATAGTTTCCAGGTGTGGCCTGGAGACGCTGCTTTTCTCTTGGCCACCGCGACCTCTGCTTTGAGAGTCTGCACCATCAACTTTATCTTCCTCTGAACCTTTCACGTAAAGGGGAGGTGTTGGGACAAGTGGTGGAAACGGGTGCGCTGGGGGGAGCGGGGTGGGGGTAGTTGGGGTGGGCGGGGCCACTGGGGTGGGCGGGGCCCCTATCTTCTGGGCACCGATTCCTGAAACTTGCTGGTTCTGCCGAGACACCAACCATGCAGTGGTTTCGACAGTTACCCCATGGAGGGAGGTTCCCACCTGTGATCAGCTGTCCTAGCCCAGATGAGGATGCTGATAATCCCCTCTGCTCAGCATTTATTTTATTTTATTTTTGTAGTTTGGGGGAAATTTGCCAAATATACCCTCTTTCCAGGAAAAGGAAATTTTTATTTCCTTTTTTAAAAAATAAATGTATTTTATTTATTTATTTTTGGCTGCATTGGGTCTTTGTTGCTGCGTGCAGGCTTTCTCTAGTTGCGGTGAGCGGGGGCTACTCTTCGTTGTGGTGTGTGGGCTTCTCATTGCAGTGGCTTCTCGTTGCGGAGCACGGGCTCTAGGCACTCAGGCTTCAGTAGTTGTGGCACGCGGGCTCAGTAGTTGTGGCTTACGGGCTTCGTTGCTCCGTGGCATGTGGGATCTTCCCGGACCAGGGCTCGAACCCGTGTTCCCTGCGTTGGCAGGCGGATTCTTGACCACCGCACCACCAGAGAAGCCCAATTTCTATTATCTCGACTTCATTCTCAGACCAGCCTTCCCCCGTGCTTGCGAAAAGGCTGCCAGGAGCTCCTGAGGCCACCGCCGTGGAGATCTTTCCTTTGGCTTCCTTTTCAAACGTCTCATGGCCTCTCATTGGCTCTTTCTAGATCATCTGCCCATCCCCGACCAATCGCAATGGCTGAGGTGAAAGCAGAGTGCTGATTGGCTTAGGCCTAGGTCACAAGCCCCATCCTCGGCCTGGATGCTCAACTTGGGGAGACATGTGGACTGGGGGCAGAGGCATGGAGGAAAGCGGGGGCACTTGTTTCCAGAGGAAGGTTGGATGGAAAATGCGGAAGGGACACCGAATACCGTCTTTATGAGAATGTAAAGTGAAAGCCTGGCGTGGTGGGGTTCGTACTCAGGGATAGCTGGGGCCAGATCAGAGAGGGCCCAAAGGGAGGTGCTTGCAGCTTAGATGCAGGGGGCGGGGGTGGGGAGGTGTGGAGGATGTGAGCCAGCATCCCGGAGACAGCAAGTCTCATCCGTGAGCTGCCTGGCTCAGGGGGTGATGGTGGCCAATGGTTTCCATCTTTGAGTCAATTCTTCCATCTTGACAACGATGAAATGCTGCTTCTTCTGAGTTCCTTCCTTCATTGACTTGTAATCCACCCAGTATACTCAGAGGTCCACACACTTTTTGTGTAATTGGCCAGAAATAGTAAATATCTGGGGCTCTGAGGGCCATCTGGTCTCTGTCACATCTGCTCAACTTCACTGTTGTAGTGACAGCAGCCATATTATTCGCATACTGCCTGTGGCTGCTTTTGAGACAATATGTACCGCAGAGCCTAAAATTCCTATCTAGCCCTTTACAGAAAGTGTTTGCCAACCCTGTCATATACTAGGAACGTCTTCCAAGGGAGTAAACACCCTTCCTCACCACCATGTTTAGTGACTGCATTTTGCTTCCCTTCCATAGACTTTTCCAAAGCTGCTCTGCTGAGGACCTTTATTTCCCTGGCAAATGTTCTCAAAAATGAGTTTGTTAAGGAAGACACCTGAATTTGAGAAGCAGTGGGACAAGTGTCCCCAAAGCCCCGCCTGACTTCTCTCCCGGCCCAGCCCTGGTCTCTAAGCTCTGAAGGGCTGAAAAACGGACATTTTCTCAGGTCCGTCTCCTGACTCAAGAACTTGCAACTTTGCAAACCCATAAAGTGGGCCACCTACTCAGGAACCCCACTGGCCCTGTCCTGATAGTACAGGACAGTCCCCGCTGGTCCCTGCAACCTGGTCCCAACCACATCAAGCTGTTTACAAGGAGCTCCTTGAAAAATTTCCCCCTTAATTACAGTTTAAGCTGTGCTAAAGAATCACTTGCTTGCTTAGGGTCATGATACATCAAGCTGGGCAGGGGTCTTCTTGTTGAATCAAGGAGGTGGATTCAAGACAGAAGCTTGAACCAGTTTTTCTAGTTCCCAGGCACCCTCCAGATTCTCCTCTGGGTTTACTTTTCTTAGGTAGAAACGTTACCTGGATTTGCAGAGAACATGGGGCTCTTTGTCATCCAGGATCCCTCAGGGGCCCACGGGCAAGTTAATTGTTTGGGAAGTGTTGCCTCTTAGGCATTTCTTTTTTTCATAAAAGAGGAATTAGAGTCTTTGGGTCCTATAACCTTGGATTTCTGCCAAGTTTCCTCATAGCATTTTCACCTGAAAAAGATAAGCCTTTCCCCTCCTGAGCCAGGAGAGTGTTTCTTGTACCAACAGTGGTGTTTGAAAAGCCCAAACTCTCAAGCCTGGCTATACCCCTGCATTTATCATGTCAGACATCCCAATTGCAGGTGTCATCTCCCAATCAACTTTTAGATGGATTGGAAAAGCCAGAAAGAAGTAAGAGGCAATCATTATAATCATTTTTCAGACTTACAGCATTTTTGCCTTTTAAAAAAATGTTTGGGGGGCTTTGGAGTGTGTTTAAAATTCATTTTAAACTTTTTTTTTTTCCTGTGGTTGTAAAATGATGCATGGTCATTATAGAATCAGGAAATCTTAGACTGGGCAAAAAAACAAACATAGCCACCAGCCCACGGTCAAGGAGGTAAACATGAATAACCGTGTAGGACGAACTTGGGCCCCGTATCATGCATTCTCCATGCAGTGTGGTGTTCAAAGACAGAGTCTTTCAAGAGAAATGAAAAACAGGAATATTGTTGCTTGTCGTTACAACAGGTATGTGGAGAAATACACATGTAACGCAACCCCCATGCAACCATTTTAAAAGTAATTGTCCAACAAAAAGAGATCCAGAGGGAAATTCGGCCAATCCTGGACTCTATGGGTGATTGGTACCTTATAAGAAAGATATTCTGGCAGGTGATGGAATTCTTCATTTTATAGCTAGGCTTCTTTGCATCATAAATCAATGATTCCTAATTCTGAGGTTAGCCCAGGAGGGCTACATAAAAGTCACCTAGGTTGCTGATGAAAAAATATAGATTCCCACCTCCTTCCTCACCTGAGATTCAGATTCAGTTGATCTCACCTGGGAACCTGTGTTTCTAAACAGGCCCATGAGGTAATTCTTATATACAGCCAGGACTGAGGATAATCAGTATGGAGTGTCAACATCCTTTCTCACCATCCTTTTAGTGTCTACCTCAAAGTCAAATCTCCTTCCCCAGTTTCAAAGAATCTGATTGACTCTGCTTGGGTCACATGTCCCACTCCTGGACAAACCACTATGGCTAGTGAAATGAGACACTGTGATTGGCCAGATCTGGGACTTATGCCCTTCTCCATGGCCAAGAGGATGGGCTATTGTGATTGACAGCAATGCTGAATCATACGACAGATTCAAGGAGAAGTGTTTCCCCAAAGGAAGTGGCAAGGGCCCCTACTGGGCATGTCATTCCAGGAACGCCTAAATCTTGTTTTAGCCCAATCCACTCCTTCCCCTTAAGGTCCACCCACTACAAGAGGCAAAAGCAAATTAAAAGTCAGCTTTATTATTATTATTTTGGCCGGTGCTGCGTGGCATGTGGGATCTTAGTTTCCTGACCAGGGATAGAACCCATACCCCCTACAGTGGAAACATGAAGTCTTAACCACTGGACTGCCAGGGAAGACCAGCTTCATTATTATTAACTGGACTTCTGGCAGAACTCTGGTGATAAAATGTACTCTAATTGTTGATAAATAGGGGGGTACCTCTTGGCTTAGATGTGAAGATGGAGAAAGAGGATAGCCTTTCATCTCCTGCCAACTACCAGTCAACTTCACCTGGCCACCGGGGGTGAATCACACCAAGGGATGAGAAACAAGGATGTAGAACTTGAAAGCTAGAACTGCTGGGGTCAGGAGCTGCTGTTTTAAGTGACAGTGACCTGGCCCATTAGTAAATCATACTCAAGCGTCTTAGAATTTGACCCTATTAAATTTGTAAGTCTTCCTCCCTGAAGGGTAGGAGGGAGGAACTACAAGAGTTCAAGTTGAAAAATCCCAGGGAAGCGCTCTGATTGGCTCAGCTTGGGTCACATGGAAGAGACAAGGAGAGAGAACCCCAATATGCCCCCCTGCCAGAGAATTCTGGGTAAATAAACGATTATTCCAAATACCTCCTTACTCATTTTAAGATGCTGTGACATAATAAGAAATACATATTTTGTCTCTGCCCCCCATTTCCAGGCACAAAGCTCCTAAAACCCTTGGAATCTCGGGAGTGAAAAATGTCTTTTTGTATGCTAATGAGATGGCTGGTGACTGGGGCTCCTGGGTAGCCTCAGGATGGGAGGCTCGGGTGGGGTTGGTTGCCAAGGGGAACCAACCACCTGCTTAGAGGGATGGAACTTCCAGCTCCACCCACTGACCTTTGGGGAAGGGAGGGGGGCTGGAAGTTACTAGCTGGCTGCCAATGATTTACTCAATCGTACCTACATAATGGAACCTCCATAAAACCGGCTGAAGGATGGGATTCCAAGAGCTTCTGGGTTTGTGAACACCTGGGGGTGCTGGAAGTGTAGGATGCCTGGAGACGGCCATAAAAAATAATAATAAAAATATATTTTTTAAATATAGACTGACAGTTCCTGAAATGCTAGTTCCTGAGAAGGAGGGGTTAGGCATGGCGATGTACTTTAAATATGGGGGATTTGTCTTGAAGCAGTGTCTTCTGAGAAAGCACCCTCTTTATTTTGAGTGTATTCTTATTTGGATTGCCTTGCCATGGGGGTGCTGATGGAGATGGGGTGGGGGCGATAACCTCCAATAATAATAGCCAAACATGCGGCACATAGGACGTTTCCTATGTACTTCATAAGTATAAATTCATTTAAACCTCAAAATGACCCTATGAGGTAGGTCCTTTGCAACCTTTCTAAGGCCGCACAGTTAGCAAGAGTCACAGGACCTTGAGCATCGTGCCCTTCTTGCCTTCAGAGAGGCTTGGATTCTGGCTTTGCAGCTCCCCGACCAGGCAAGCTGGGGTGCTTACCATTTTTATTCTTTTTTTCGGTACGCGGGCCTCTCACGGTTGTGGCCTCTCCCGTTACGGAGCACAGGCTCAGCGGCCATGGCTCACGGGCCCAGCCGCTCCGCGGCATGTGGGATATTCCTGGACCGGGGCACGAACCCATGTCCCCTGCATCGGCAGGCGGACTCTCAACCACTGCGCCACCAGGGAAGCCCCTGCGCCACCAGGGAAGCCCGCTTACCATCCTTTAGCCTTGGTCCTCCAGCTGTAGAACAAGGGTAATTCTGGAGTAGGGCAGCGATGAAAGCACCTGTCTTCGGTGCACCCCAGAGGAAAGGGGTGATACTTATGCTGACCTAGAGCTGCAGCGGGCCTGGTGCCAGGATCCGGGTTTGGTTGGTTGCATCTCCAGACTGAGCTGAGGTCTGTGCAGGGAGCAGCTGCCAGTGCCCTGCCCAGACATAGCATGGCCGCATATGGAAGGATGGAATAAGTCACTGTGGAAGCTTCTCCCCTTGAAACGCCTGACATTAAGGAATCTTCCTCCTTTGCTCTCTTTCTCTCCTCCCCTCCTTCCTTCCTCCCCCCCCCCACCCCGGCTTTTTTTTCTTTAAATTCCCAATGTCAGTTGATGCCTTTTCAAAAGAACCTAACTAAGCCCGACAGGCAGTGTGGGCACAGGCACTAGGCAGGATTAAGGGAAGATTAAGATCCTTTGTCAATTTCTCCTCTTCTCTGCAGAGACAAGACCTGAAGTGTTGCTAAAGAATCCCCCTGGTGGGCTTCCCTGGTGGCCCTGGTCCGGGAGGATCCCACGGGCCGCGAAGCGGCTGGGCCCGTGAGCCATGGCCGCTGCGCCTGCGCGTCCGGAGCCTGTGCTCCGCAACGGGAGAGGCCACAACAGTGAGAGGCCCGCGTACCGCCAAAAAAAAAAAAAAAAAAAAAAAGAATCCCCTGGAAACCACTTTCTCTGGGGCCTCCTTTGGATTGCCTCTGACTGGGTGGAGCTCCCACGTGTGCAGCCTTCACGCGGAGCGAGCTGCCAACCTCGGAGCGGGTGAGCCAGGGCGTTCGCCTTGGGTTGGGTCTCCATTCTGGGGCCAAGTCGACTCATCTCTGGGGCCAGTTGCTTCAGACCTCAGAGACAAGCCACGTCCTGCCAAGAGACGTCTGCTTCCCAAGTGCAGGGCCCAAGGGTGCGGTCCTGCGGGCAGCCCCGCCTGCTCCTCCCTGGGTCCCCTTCTTCCTCCGCTTCTCCTGGTTTATGGAGGAGACATACAACCTGCTCTTCTGACCTAAGGCCGGTCCCCCATCTTGCTGCAGGTCCCACCCTTCGTGACTTTCTCCAGGATTTTAAGTCCTTAATTATTCCCTCCATTCTCCCAAATTTTCCATTTCTCTCTCCTCTGCATCTCATCAGCCTGCAGCACTGCTTCCTTATTAGAATGAGAACAGAACCCTCTGACCTCTGTGAGCACCACCAGCGTCCACCCTCATTTATCTGTTTTCCTTCACAAACTTTTCTCCGTTTCCTCAGCTCCCACCCGTTCTCCAGCCCCCTGCCCCGCCCCCGGCTTCTCTCTCACCGAGGGCACCTCCAACCATGTTACAATATACAGAGGACCCGCTCATGTCCTCACGTGATGAGGCTTCTTAGGTGCACTCCACACAGCTGACCACTTTTTTCTTCTAGAAGCTCCCTCCCTTCTTTCCTTCCGTGACACACTCGTGGTTTCTCAGCCTCCATCTTCGGCCCGCTCCTCGCCGCCCTCCAAGTGCTGGCCTCCGCACGGCTCGCCCTAGTCCTCTTCATCACTGGGCTCTCACGGGACGACCTCATCCACCGCCAAGGCTTTAAATGTGCCCTAGCGGCTGAGGGCTCCCACGCTTACCCTCGGGTCCCGCTGTCACCGCACAGATTGATCTCCTACCCGACACCCCTACTTGGATGTCTCGTGGGCTTTCCACACTGAACGTGTCCAAATGAAACCTCGCGTTGTCTTCTTCCCCACCTGTCTCCGCCCCAGGCCCCCTCAGCTCCAGGAATGGTACCGCCCTTCAAGCCAGACACCCGAGCCCATGACACCCTTGCTGCTGCTGCTTCTTCCTCCCTTAAGCTCCCGTCCAGTCAGCCACCAGCTGGCCATTCCAACGCCACTTTCGTCGTCCTCACTGCCACCTGAGGCCAGGCCACAGTCAACGCCCTCCTGGGTGATGTGACAGTCTCCTGCGTGATCCCCAGCCCTCATTTCTCACACTGCTGCCCTTGGCATCTTTCTAGAACGAAAAGTCGAATCAGGTCAGTCCCCGCTTAAAACCATTTCATGCTCCCTAGGGCTCTGAGGGGAGGTCTAACTGCCTCAACTCAGTTTACACAACCCTTCAGAGCCTGGCCCCTCGCTGCCTCTCCCGACTCCAGGGCCACCCCCGCAGGGTGCACTCTGTGTCCCTGATATGCTGACAGGCTCTCAGGTTCCAGAATGTTCTTTCCACTCCAGGCCTTTGCACTTGCTGCTGCCTTCTTGGGCTACCCTTCCCTACCCTGCTCCCCGCCTCTGGTTAGCTCCGACTCATCCTTCTGGCTTGACTTAAATGTCCCTTCCTCCAGGAAGCCCTCCCTGTCTCATCCTCCCCAAACAAAACAAAATCAAATCAGACCTAAAAACTGAGTCATAAGCTCCTTTCTTGCCTGAGGAGGGATCACAAAAGCTGTGTTTGCACAACAAGCACACCGCTTTTACTTGCCTTCCTTGTTACAGGTTCATAGAAATGGGGTCTAAATATCAACAGTTGCATAGCACTAGAAAAACACAAATCTTGGGACTTCCCTGATGGTCCAGTGGTTAAGAATCCACCTTCCAATGCAGGGGACACGGGTTTGATCCCTGGTCGGGGAAATAGGGTCCCACGTGCCGTGGGGCAACTAAGCCCGCACGCTGCAATGACTGAGCACGTGAGTCACAACTGGAGAGCCTGTGTGCCGCAACTACAGAGCCGATGCGCTCTGGAGCCCACGCGCCACAGCTACTGAGCCCATGCACCACAACTAGAGAGAAGCCTGCTCACTGCAACTGAGCGCCGACGCAGCCAATAAATAAATAAATATTTAAAGCAAAACACAAACCTTTACCTGATATGTGACTGACGTGATTAGCTGATTGGGACAGATCATCAGAAAATGAAGTAAAAGCAGAGACTTGATTCATAAAAAGTATACCTTGCTCACGTCAAAAGATACTTAACTGGGCTTTATAGAAATCAAGTTCTTTTCCTCCACGTGGGTGGTCATTTATGCCAGTGACAGATTACAGAATTGGCTTCTGCCTTTCACGTATTAAATCACAACACCGTCTTCCAGAATTGTAAACACATCCTTGGCTAGTTTTGTTTCATTCATATCCTAATTATCACCATCGTCACTTAGGACGGCTTGAGAAATGGAGGAGGAGGCTGGCTATAGCATATTTTGACCCCCCTTGACCTCACTATGAGCTGTATTCCAAGTGTTTGGCCCCTACTAGGGGCTGGTTCAATACCGATGAATGAATGAATGAATGAATGAATGAAATCGCACTCAAACCAGAGTTCCAGGTTCCATGTTGTTGGCCTCCAGCTGTTAATTTCAGCACACAAAGACCAAGCATGGCTCTTGCCCTCCAAATCATGGAACCATCGGATGACAGGATGGCAGGGTCCCCGGAGCACCCATGGCCCTTCTCCGAATGCATCAGTTGAGCTGGCTGAGCCATCGCACGGAGCAGGCAGGCTGCAGGCTGGGTGGAAGAAAGCGTAGGGGGAGGGCGCAGCGGCCAGGTCATACCTGGGCCTGTGGATTTTATTCTCCGTATGGTGAGAAGCCCTTGGGGAATCAAACACATCACCTGATCTGATTTCCTTTTTGTTTGCTTTGCTTTTTTTTTTTTTTTTTTTTTTTTTTTTTTTTTTTTTTTTTTTTTTGGCTCACAGGCCCAGCCACTCTGCGGCATGTGGGATCTTCCCGGACCAGGGCACGAACCCGTGTCCCCTGCATCGGCAGGAGGACTCTCAACCACTGCGCCACCAGGGAAGCCCCTGCTTTGCTTTTTTAAAGATCGCTGCAAATCTCTGGAAAACCAGATCCAGGACTGGAGAAAGTAAAGGTAGGAGAGTGTAAACACACGATTGTGACACCAAAGGAGGCCCTCCCCACCCTTAATGGCAATGCCTAGAGTCAGATCGCCATCTTGTGGTCAAGGCTAGAAACTGCACCCTCCCGTCTTAGTTTCCGGTGCTCCTCGCAGTGGAGGGGCCCGGATTTGGACCCCCAGTGACTTGTCCTACCAGCGTCTGGGGTCTAAAAGCCTATGCTCAAGTCCTGGTTTGACCACCCCCAGCTGTATAACCAAAGAGGATTCAGGTTTCTTTGTTTTTTTAATATAGATTTATTTTATTTATTTATTTATTTGTTTTTTGGCTGTGTTGGGTCGTTGTTGCTGCACGCGGGCTCCCTCTAGTAGTGGTGAACGGGGGCTACTCTTCGTTGTGGTGCGCGGGCTTCTCGTTGTGGTGGCTTCTCTTGTTGCGGAGCACGGGCTCTAGGTGCGCGGGCTTAAGTAGTTGTGGCACGTGGGCTCAGTAGTTGTGGCTCACGGGCTCTGGAGCACAGGCTCAGTAGTTGTGGCGCACGGGCCTAGTTGCTCTGCGGCATGTGAGATCTTCCTGGACCAGGGCTCGAACCCGTGTCCCCTGCATTGGCAGGCGGATTCTTAACCACTGCGCCACCAGGGAAGCCCGGATTCAGGTTTCTTATCTGAATCGTGGAGATAGCAATGCTCTCATCTCTGTGGGTAAAGGCCCAACAAGAAATGAGATTGTCGCTGTCACAGGCTTTTGTAAACTCTCCTATGTGTGCTTGATGGGTATTGCTTTCGGAGGGTGCAGTAAGAATGTCTTTCTTCAGGGTTACCTTAAAACGAGAACATAAGATGTCTGGGTGGTTTGGATGTTTAGCCCTGGAAGGGGTTTGGGAATCATTAGGTGTGACCTCCTTGTTTCAAAGAGGAAGAAACTGAGGCTCAGGAGAAAAGAAAGCAGAAGCCGAGACTTTCCAAGGCTCATATGGTAGGACTCGGCCTTGCTGCTTCTTGGTTTAGCAGTGAGTCGAAAGCTCTGGCTTCAGACGAGGACCCTGGAGGACAGAAGGTCCCAGGTGGGCACCGCAGAACGGGGTTCAGGAATGTGGCCAGTGAGGACGGAAGTCACAGCCCTTTAGAAGCGGCATCTTGGACGTGCTGATAAAGAGGCTCCCAGGGAACCTGGGAGTGGGGCTGGGGGCTCCGGGCAGCACCCGGGTGTGCAGAATTTCTGGCATTTAGTGAAGACCTTGGCTCAAACCCCGTTACTTTACAGAAGGGGAAACTACGACACAGTGGGAGGGGAGCGGCCCTGCCCTCGGCCGGGCAGCATTTTCAGTAGCTGCTCCATCCCAGCAAACTGTAGGGCTGAGGGCCCGGCCCTTTGTCTGATTCTGACCAAATACCTGTTCTCTTAGAGGGATCATGGAACTATGCACTTTACTGCCTTATTATTCTGTTGAATCCTCCCAGCAGCCCTGCAGATAGGTTTCTTCCCATTTTGCTGATGGGGAGACCAGGGCTCAGGGAGATGGTGTGATGCGGGAGGTCCAGAGTTGAACCCGTCTCTGCTCAACTCAGGAAACTGGGTTCACAGCCACTCATGTGTACGGTGTCACCGGGAGCTGTGAGCTCTCGAGGGAGGGGGTGTGTTATAAAGAGGTGGTGAGGCAGATGTCTTCTCCTAGGAGGGCCGTCTTCAGAGATTACTTAGATCTCTGTGACTCAGAGCAAGCCATCTGCCCCCACTCACTGCTTTGTAAAAAATGAAATCAAGAACACCAAATGGTGGGCATCAGGCTCCTGCCTCAGTTCCTGACACACAGTCAGGACCCAAATAAAGGCATTTTCCTCCATGGATCCCACCCACCCCCAGCTGCTTTAGAACCCAGATGGGGCTTCGCTGGGGGCACAGTGGTTAAGAATACGCCTGCCAATGCAGGGGACACGGCTTCGAGCCCTGGTCCAGGAAGATCCCACATGCCGCAGAGCAACTAAGCCCGTGTGCCACAACTACTGAGCCTGCACTCTAGAGCCCACAAATCACAACTACTGAGCCCACGTGCCACAACTACTGAGCCCGCGCTCCAGAGTCCATGCTCCGCAACAAGAGAAGCCACCGCAGTGAGAAGCCCAAGCACCAAAGAAGTGTAGCCCCTGCTCACCGCAGCTAGAGAAAGCCCATGTGCAGCAACGAAGACCCAACACAACCAAGAAAAAAAAAAAGAACCCAGATGAATGAAACCTCCAAAGATGGGAAGGACTGAAGTGTGAATGCCTCTAGGGATTCTTCCTACCCGCTTAAGAGGATACCTATGGGAAGAAGAGAAGGGACATCCCTTGCTGGAAATACCCCAGCTCCCTGAGGGGCAATGGCAACCCCATCATTTAATGGAGAACAAAAACCTGCCCCAGGAGTTCTGAGTGGGGCAGGAGGGGCAGATGCCATCTGAGGCTCCCTGGGCCTGAACCCCCAACAGAGGCAGGTCCCAAACCTGAGCTGCTTGGTGGGCCGACCTTCCCGGAGCGTCCAGATGCTAGGCTACCTGGTGTCCACTCCCAGCCTGGGCCTTGGGTCATCCTCACCATAGTGTCTTCGACCCTATGGACACGCAAGTCCCGGTTTGACTCTGCCGTTGTTTCTGCATTTCCTTCCAAGTATTTCTACCTAAGCCTGGGGATCGGAAACAGTAGGAACCCTTTCATAGATCGCAGACTGGACCTGGGAGGAAGATTCTCAAAGGATGAACAAATGAGGGGACGAAGAGTGATGAATCTGGGTGCTTTCTTTCTGACCCCGCTGTCTCTAGGTTCTTTGGAACCCGGGGTCCTTTTATACCCCACAGTACCTCGTGCCTGTCTTAGACTGGTTATCTATCTCGGGGGTCCAGTTGAAGGTCTTGTAGGGCCCAGGTAGCCAGACTGTACTCAGTGCCACCCCACAAACTAGAAATCACTTAAAAATGCACCCTCCGCACACATTCAAAGATGTTCTGTGGTGTGAATGAAGAGACATTTTACAACCGAGTTTTGCCAGGAACAAATTGCTCACTTTGTCCTTGTGATGCAGATTTCATTATGTTTAAGTCCAACGCTATATAAAGAAAACCGCAAATGTCCTATATTTAGAAATGAAAAGAAGTACACTACAGATACTGTAGAGGTTAAAAAGTAAGCCAACACTTAGAAGCAGATTTATACCAATAAATTAGAAAGTTTAGAAGAAACTGTCAATTTTCTGGGAAAATATAACCTTACAAAATCACTTAAGAGGACCGCAGTAGGGCTTCCCTGGTGGCGCAGTTGTTGAGAGTCCGCCTGCCGATGCAGGGGACGCGGGTTCGTGCCCCGGTCCGGGAGGATCCCATATGCCGCGGAGCGGCTGGGCCCGTGAGCCATGGCCGCTGGGCCTGCGCGTCCGGAGCCTGTGCTCCGCAACGGGAGAGGCCGCAGCAGTGAGAGGCCCGCGTAACGCTAAAAAAGAAAAAAAAAAAAAAAAAAAAAAAAAAAAAAAAAAAAAAAAAAAAAAAGAGGACCGCAGTAGACCTGTATTTGTTACATTGTATCAGTAGTTTAAAGTACAGTGAACAGAGACGCTGCAGGACTCTGATGACAGGAAAGTTCTTAAAAAGCCCAGATAATTCCTATATTGTTCCAGAGGATAAAAAATGAACGAAAACCATTCAATGCATTTTATGAGGCTAGGTTTACCAGAGACAAATGTGTGAAAAAGAAAAACCATTGTTGATATTTCTTGTGAACATAAATTCAAAACTCCATATACATAAAGTATCATCAAGTCAAACGGAAGTCAATATGCAGAATGTACCTGAGGACGGAGGCCCATGGAACAGGGTGGGGTAGCAGTCCAGCAGGGGGTTGCGTCTACCTAACGAGGGTGTCCTGAGAGCCAGTGGCCCAGCGGTTCAGGAGATTTGCTGAACACAGAACACAGGGGACTGAGAAAATAAGTAAATATACTGAGAATAATGGGATCCATGTGTCTTACTTTAAGGGAAAGGAGGTCCAAATATGGAAGGAAGGAATACTAGAATGAATCCTATGGAACTGAATTAGAATTGGAAGGATTAATATGAATGCATGGTTTTCCAATATAAAGAAATATAGATGTATATCTGTGTACACGCACACACACACACACACTCCCTGTCTTTGTCCACTAAGAGGTCCTGGGAGCAGTAACACCCCAATAGCAATGAGCACACCTAGCACCCAGATATTGGTTTCTAAATGCTGCTCTGCACTAAAAGAAGCCAGGACTCCATGGAGAACTGGCTGGTTCTAGGGCCGAGGCAGGAAAAGAACAAGATGATCCTAAACTTTCTTTTTATGCTAAGGAATCACTCAAAGACTGATGCAATCATATCAAAAGCCACTAAACCTGTCTTGAACCGACTCCCACTTCCAAACCTGGGACAACAAGAACTTCAAAATAAGTAATGACAGAAATGGATTAAAACCCACTGAATAAAATAGGAATCCTTGAGTTCACCCTGACATCAATTTTAATTTATTTATTTTATTACTTACTTATTTTCGGCTGCATCGGGTCTTCATTGCTGTGCGCGGGCTTTTCTCTAGTTTCGGAGAGCAGGGGCTACTGTTCGTTGTGGTGCGCAGGCTTCTCATTGCAGTGGCTTCTCTTGTTGCGGAGCACGGGCTCTAGGCGTGCGGGTCTCAGTAGCTGTGGCTTGCGGGCTCTAGACGGCAGGTTCAGTAGTTGTGGTGCACGGGTTTAGTTGCTTTGTGGCACATGGGATCTTCCCGGACCAGGGCTAGAACCCATGTCCCCTGCCTTGACAGCTGCATTCCCATCCACTGCGCCACCAGGGAAGCCCTGACATAAATTTTTTAATGAATAAATAAATGACGAAAACAGGAAGCTCTTCCTAACACTACAATGCAAACTAATTAAATGTAGAGAGAATGATGGAATTAGAATGTTACTCTTTGGCAGTCATCATAGAAATAATTCAGACAAGATACATCCATGGATGCTAAACTTAGTGGGTGAAAGTAGAATAAGCATGGGAAATTAAGTATCTCCCCTGAAATACTTATTAAATACAGAAGACCCCCTAAAATACTTATTAAATACAGAAGAAGAAAAGTAACTTTACTGTGGAGGAACTTGGCCAAAGCATCTTAATCAAGAGATCAGTGCTCACATCCTCAGTCACGGGACAAGTTGAAATCATGTGCTACCTGATAGGAGACAAGGAGAGGAACACAGCATCCCTTCTGTGAAATTCCGGGCAGACATGTAACCAGAGTCTCATCATAGGAAACAGTGGATGAACTCAAATTGAGGGTCATTCCACAAAATACTTGTCCCATAATCTTCAAAGATGTTAAGGTCGGGCTTCCCTGGTGGCACAGTGGTTGAGAGTCCGCCTGCCAAGGCAGGGGACATGAGTTCGTGCCCCGGTCCGGGAAGATCCCACATGCCGCGGAGCGGCTGGGCCCGTGAGCCATGGCCGCTGAGCCTGCGCATCCGGAGCCTGTGCCCCGCAACGGGAGAGGCCACGACAGTGAGAGGCCCGCGTACCGAAAAAAAAAAAAAAAAAAAGATGTTAAGGTCATGAGAGTTGAGGAAAGACTGAAGAAATTCTCCAAATGGAAAAGACGGAAGAGATAAGAGAACTGGGTGTGAAGTGTGATCGAGTTTGGATCCTTTTGATATAAAGGACAGTATTATTAGGATGATTGGCAAAACGCTGAACGAAAAGTATATGCAGGCTAAGTCTAGCAAAAGAAGTGTAAAATCTTTATAAAGGAAGCATAAAACTTGACCAAAGGGCAGAAACTTAGGCTTCAATCAGTGGGAAAATATCATGATCGTGTTGGCTTGGTAACGAGTTAATTTACCTCGACTGGACTTCATTTCCCACAGTTCCCTTCCCCATATGTTTATGGTTAGAATGGCCCTAGAGATTCTGGTTCAAGGCTCAGCAGAAAGCAGCAGCCTTATGTTTTTTTATGCTCATACAATTGGACCACAGTCACCAGGCTCTTCTGTAGCTCATGTACCTTGTCACTCACCTGCTGACATACCCCTGCCCTACTCAGCATGGGGCCAGCTCCCTCTGCCTATGTTGGACTCATGGATGGGCTTCTTTGCTTACAGGTGCCCATTGGACTCTGACTTCCCAGAGGCCAGGGACCTCTTTGATTTTTCTCCAGGTGTTCAGCAGCAGGGCCTCTGGTCTTGGGCAAAGACCCTCGCACACAGTAAGTGGGCTTTTAGGATTGTCAGTTGAATATTAACTGAGCACCCAGAGTTGGCTCCATTCTTTTTTTTTTTTTTTTTTTTTTTTGCGGTACGCGGGCCTCTCACCGTCGTGACCTCTCCCGTTGCGGAGCACAGGCTCCGGACGCGCAGGCTCAGCGGCCATGGCTCACGGGCCCAGCCGCTCCACGGCATGTGGGATCTTCCCGGACCGGGGCATGAACCCGCGTCCCCTGCATCGGCAGGCGGACTCTCAACCACTGCACCACCAGGGAAGCCCTGGCTCCATTCTTGATGATTGTGTCAGGCACAGCTCTGAGTTCTGGCTCACCGAGCCCCGAGCCCACAGATCTCCAGTCCCAGGCTAGTGGTTCTCAAAAGTGTGGTCCTTAGACCTCCAGTGTCAGCACCACAAATTCCTGCCCACCCCTCCCCCTCAAGAGCTACTGAATCAAAATCAGAAGCTGGGCGGTTGTGCCCGGCAATCCACCATTTAACAATCCCTCCAGGCGATTCTTACCACATTAACAATTGAGAATAGCATTGAGAACACGTGAGTTCTAGAGTTTTGGAAGACTGCCAATAAGGGTAGTTGGGTTAATTCCCCGGCGGGAAGAAGAGAGTTTTCTGAGGCCCACTGTCATTCCCAAAGGGATCGTGCATTTCCAGTTGCCCACCTGGGGAGCTAGACCCCGCAGATGGTGCATTTAAGGCTCAAGTCAGATTTTCCCATTTTAAATCTCTGCTTTCTTGATTTATTTTTCCAAGTAGGACTTCATATGATTTATTGGATAACCATTTCTTC
Organism: Phocoena sinus; assembly: GCF_008692025.1. Lineage (NCBI taxonomy): Eukaryota > Metazoa > Chordata > Mammalia > Artiodactyla > Phocoenidae > Phocoena > Phocoena sinus. The sequence goes on along the minus strand of NC_045777.1, from coordinate 6,222,105 downwards.
TTTCACTGATAGGAAAATGATACCCTTTATCATATACCAAATCTACATGTATATTTAGGTGTTCCCTATTTGAATTTTCATTTTATTTTATTTTTTTAAATTTTGTTTACTTCTTTATTAGAGTATAATTGCTTTACAATGGTGTGTTAGTTTCTGCTTTATAACAAAGTGAATCAATTATACGTATACATATGTTCCCATATCTCTTCCCTCTTGGGTCTCCCTCCCTCCCACCCTCCCTATCCCACCCCTGAATTTTTAAATGTTTCAATCTATTGAATTTTTCATCTTTGAACTAGAATCATGTTGTTTGTTTCAGAAAACAAATTGTTTTATTTTGTTTTCAGAAAAAATCTTTTTTGGAATAATGCTAAAAATGAGTATCATTTCAAAAGTATTTGAACATGTCAATTATATCTCAATAAAACTGGCAGAAAAAAAATTGTTTGACAACGTTGAAATAACAGCCAGTAATTTCCCACCCCTCCACCTTCTCAATCTCAGGCCCAGAGGCTAAGGTCTGGGTTAGGGTTCCCAGCAGGATTAGCGAACAAGAACCCAGTGAAGATGCCAGCATTTCAAAGACAGCTGCGTGCCCAGCCTGGGGACCAGAAATGGGGATGTTTGCATCTTTCCCCAAAACTTCCAGGGGTCCTGACCCTCTCCTTAGGAGGGTGGAACCTCCGGCGTTTGAAAGGGCACCTCCATCCTCCACCAATCCCATCGTGGCTGGTGTGGCTCCAGAACAGACGCTGCCTGCATTGCATGCACATCACACATCACAGTATCTGTCTTGGTGGTGTCTGGGAAGGTCACCAATCCCCATTTTAGAAAACAGTGTTGAGGGACTTCCCTGGTGGCTCAGTGGTTAAGAATCCGCCTGCCAATGCAGGAGACAGGGGTTCGAGCCTTGGTCCGGGAAGATCCCACATGCCACGGTGCAACTAAGCCCGTGCGCCACAACTACGGAGCCCATGTGCCACAACTACTGGAGCCGTGTGCCTAGAGCCTGTGCTCCACGACAAGAGAAGCCACCGCAATGAGAAAACCCATGCACTGCAAGGAAGAGGTGCCCCCGCTCGCCGCAACTAGAGAAAGTCCGTGCGCAACAATGAAGACCCAACGCAGCCATAAATAAATAAATAAATAAAATTGAAAAAGAAAACAGTGTTGATACCTAGACTGAGCGAGAGGCACGTCCGGAACCTGAGAAGAAACAGCGACCGTGGAGAAGGAAGGTCGGACCCAAGGGGCCTCAGTTCCCTCAAGACCCCCTTCCCCCAGATCAGAGACAAACATGGCATGTATCCTTGGAAAGCATTTTTTCAGGATGTACAACTGGTTGTGTGAATTAAGAAATGAAGTGTCGGCAGGATGTGTTATGTACCAATGGCAGACAGTAGTGGTGTAAATGAGATTCACCTGGTTATCCCAGTAACTCATGCTTTCTAGTCTAGCCTGAGAAAAGGAACAGGGAGCAGTTCCCCAGCTCCTCCATTTCTAACCTCACTGTTGAGATGTATTTATTAAGCACCTGCTCTGTGCCAGGCACTGTACTGGGCTCATTGCACAGTAGCTCTCCTTTTATTAGCGCAGTAATTTTACAAGGCAGTTATCTGTATCATCCTTGGTGGTTTTTTTGCGGTACGCGGGCCTCTCACCGTTGCGGCCTCTCCCGTTGCGGAGCACAGGCTCCGGATGCGCAGGCTCAGCGGCCATGGCTCACGGGCCCAGCCGCTCCGCGGCATGTGGGATCCTCCCGGACCGGGGCACGAACCCGTGTCCCCTGCATCGGCAGGCGGACTCTCAACCACTGTGCCACCAGGGAAGCCCTATCATCCTCGTTTTATAAGTGGAAAGACTAAAGCTCAGAGGGTTACTTAGTAACTCAGCCAACATCACCCAGCCTGGAAGTGGCAGGGGAGGGATTCGAACCCAGGTAGTCTAGTTCCAGACTGTGTTCTAGCTCCTCTGCTGTTCTCTGCTGACCACTCTCACATAGTTTGTCTCTTGAATGTTTGGCGTATTTGTTTCTTATGGCTGCTGTAACAAATTATCATAAACTCAGGGACTTAAAACAGCACCTATGTATTCTCTTACAGTTCTGGAAGGCAGGAGTCTAAAGCGGACGCAGAGCTGCATCCCCTCTGGAAGCTTTAGGGGAAAATCCATTCTTTGCCATTTCCAGCTTCTAGAGGCAGCCTGCATCCCTTGGCTCAGGGCCCCTTCCTCCATCTTTAAAGCCATCACCCCAACCTCTGCCTCCATCATCACATCTCTTAACTTCTGACTCTCATCTCCTGTCTCCCTCTTATAAGAATCCTTGTGATGACGTTAGGTCCATCCTGACAATCCAGGATGCTTTCCCACCTCAAGACCCTTGATCACATCTGCAAAGCCCCTTTTGCCATGTAAGGCGACATATTCACAGGTTCCGGAGATTTGGATGTGGGTATCTTTTGGAAGCCATTACTGTGCCTAGCACATTTGGTTACTTCCATTTTGTAGAATAACAGCAAAAAGCATTTTTAATGCCTTCCTAGACCTTAATTCCACTGGTTTAATTCCACCAGAAAAACCTGCCGATCGAGCAAAGCTGGGTTATTATACCTCCTGCAGTAAAGGAAAACACCACCTCAACAAAGTCTCAGATTAGGGAAATTAGGGAATGGTATTTATAGGGTTTTAGGGCCCTGGTTGGGTGATTTTAAAGCAGTTTTGCAAGGCAGCGAACTGGTTGGAATCGGGCCGTTTCTGACACAACAGCTTTGGAATGGTAGGCCCAGGGAGGTGAAGTTTTGAAAGCAGAGCTGAAGCATAATCTTATCTTCTAGAAGCAGATATTTCGTGGAACCGGCAGCAAGTGATTTCTACCTGATCCCAGTATTGCTTAACACGGGGATTATGTGAGTTTTAGTTCTCACTAATTACAATAGTAATAGTTCCCATTTTTTGAAGCTCCTCCTATAGCCAGACAACTTGCATACATTTTGGAAAGGACAACAACCCTAAAGGCAAATATTTCAGCCTAATCTCAGGATAGCATAATAATCCCCCTCATGGATTTGGGAGTCAAAAAGTCCTGCATAAAAATCCTGCCTCTGGGGCTTCCCTGGTGGCTCAGTGGTTGAGAGTCCGCCTGCAATGCAGAGGACTCGGGTTCGTGCCCCAGTCCGGAAGGATCCCACATGCCGCGGAGAGGCTGGGCCCGTGAGCCATGGCTGCTGAGCCTGCGCATCCGGGGCAAAAAAAAAAAAAAAAAAAAAATCCTGCCTCTGCAAATACGGGTAGTTTCTTCATCTGTAAAATCAGGATAACGCTTCCTGCTCTGAGGGTGAAGGCGAGTATGCAGTGCTCCGGCCGGTATACACCGTGTGTTCACAAGAGCAGGGGTCAAGCATCCTTGTTCGCCCACAGGAGACCTGGGTCATGCCTGGTCTCCCAGCATCATTATTAAAAGTGTCCTTTTTTTTTTTCTGCACTGTGCAGCTTGCAGGATCTTAATTCCCCGACCAGGAATCAAACCCAGGCCCCCTGCAGTGGAAGCTGAGTCCTAACCACTGGACCGCCAGGGAATTCCCTAAAAGTGTCCTATAGATGAAAAATTACACGGGCACTGTTCAATACAGTGAAGCTATGGTTATTATTTCTACTCTGTAGGTGAAAGGGGGAGGTTCAGAGAGGTTAGGTGATCAGCTCAAGGCCACACTGCTGAGTGGGCAGAATTCGCCACGTCAGAGGTGCACGGCTGGCCAAATGCTGTTCCTTCTGCCTGGAGGACCACCCCCATCCTAAGCCCGACCCAATGCCACGCTTTGTGACTGTATATTTGTGCGATGTTTTAATTAAATCCATCCCCCCTAGTAGATCAGGAGCCCTGCGGAAGCCAGATTGAGGTGAGTCTCATGAGTGACCGTACGGCAGCACCTAGAACAGAGGCAGCGCCGTGGGTCCTCCGCAGAGGTTTGTCATTTGCACGCAGATGATCAGCCTGCAGCCTTGTGAGGATTCTGTAAGCGAGGCAGCTTTTCTCTTCCTGAGACCCCGGCTCAGGAGCCGCCCCAGAGTGCTGGGAAGGCCCATCACCCCAGCCGGAAGAATGCACTCAGTAGCGGACAAGACCTGTTCCCACTGTTAATCGGGGGCCTCCCTGTAGATACCCGAGAACTGGTGAATAACAGAGCTTTCACCATACTTCCACCTAAAACGGCTCTGATAACCATCCACCTTCCTTCCACAGTAGGGTAGACACAGGAAGTAGGAGAAACTGTGCCCATGCACTGGGCTCTCTTGAGTATGGTTTATACACTAGGCTGACCCCAAATGTCCCCAGTGAAAAGGATTGTTTTCCTGTAATTACTGTCCTTTGGGCTTGGCCCTCACAAAGACATCGCATCCAATTAGCTGGGATTTCTTGGCTCTGATAAAACAGTGTATCCTCTTAATAGTAACAGATGTCAAGGAACGCATTAGACATTGGTCTTCCCTGCAGGGGAGGAAATTAACATACATATGTATATGTACTTATTTGGATTCAGGGAATATCTGATCATGGTATTAAAAGTTCCACCACTGGAGAAGAGTTTTGACAAGACAAATCTGAGCTGACCCCGTGACTCAGCAGTTTCGATTCCTGGGACCTCATCTTCAGAAGCAAGCAACAGGGTGCTCCTTTTATCTCTTTTTGTGACGACAGGAAAAACTGGAATAACCTAAGGGCCCATTAAGGGGGAAGAGGTTCAGCTTCAGCAGGGTGCATCCATACAATGGAATGTCTCCCAGGTGCTTAAAATAATGAGGCAGAAGCCAAAGATGACATCAAGGGCTGTGGAGAGAACAAAGCCAGTGTTAAGTTATATGTGTCTGTGAATGGATACTCAGATGAGAGCCTAGAAATGCAAATAAGTTCAGTCTGTTCCCCCTCCGGAATTAAAAAAAAAAAAAAAAAGATTGTATTCAGGTATTACTCGGGTCGTTTGAAAAACACACACAGCATTAAAACGAACAAGAAAGTAGCAACTTTTAACGGTGGACCTTAGCCCAGCACAATTCCACTGCAGGTAAATGCTGGTGTTAACAGCTCAGCTGCTTCCTTGGTAAAGTTAGACGGTTGTGCCAGAGACTGGCGGTGGGAGTACTAAATTAAAATTAAAATCTCACCCAGATCCCTCCAAAAAAAAAAGCTGAAAAATCAACCCCAACCCCACTCTGCATCAGATGAAAAGTCTTAACTAGGTCAGGGGTTCCCATTCTTGGCATTGCTGACATTTGGGGCAAGAGACCTCTTGGTGGTGGGGAGAGGGGGTGGTGTCTTATATACTGTAGGATGTTTAGCAGCATCCCTGGCCTCTATGCACTAGAAGCCTGCAGTAAACACCACCGCCCCCCAGCTGTGACAACCAAAAATGTCTCCAGACATTGCCCAATGTTCCCTGGGGGCGAAATCGCCCTCACCCCCGCCCCTGGCTGAGAGCCGCCTGACTAGGGTGATCTGTGTTCAGGTTTCCTTGAGATCTTTCTGATTGCCATCTCCTGAGCTGGGGGAATTACTAACATCGACCCCTTTGATTCTCAAAAACGCCCTGTCTGATAAAATATGTAGTCACCCTGGCTCTGACCTTTCTCCCCACAAAAATGCACCTATGTTTGTGACATCATCCTCCCGACGTTTGGCCCCCAGTCTCCTTGGGGGATAAAGAAATTAATACGTAACTAACACTGTGAGCCTCAGTCAGAAGCATCTTTAGTTAGATTGCCACCTCACTCTTATTTCACGGTCCACTTGTATTTTTCAACTTTGCCTTAAGGCCAAAGTAAAATTGGGAAGCCGTGAGGAATGGACAAAGCACTGTAACTTATCTGAATGAAGTTCCTTTGAGGATTTCAGCCAGTTCTAGGTTTTTACACTTTAAATACATTGTTTTTTTTTTTTTTTTTTTGAGACCTCAGCACTGCTAGAGGGTGAGGGTTCCTCTTGCAATTCTATGAATACAGAGTGATTGGTTGTGTCAGGCACAGAAGTAATCCCTAGGGGTACAGCAGTGGACCAAGGACAGGCCCCCCACGTCCTGGGGCTCTTATGCTGGAGTCAGGGCGTGGGGTGTTGATAGTGACCAACAGGCGATAACAGAAAACTGACAAATGAACAAAACACTGCAAACTGTGATAATTCAAATACCCCTTGGGAGGTTCCCCCCGACCCTCCCACCTGCCTTATTCTCTTCCCTGGTGCTTGGCATCTCCTGACCTTCTCTATATTTGACTCATTCGTTTATTAGGTCCTTTCAGTGGAACGGAAGCCCCAGGAGGACAGGGTTTTTGGTCTGTTTTGTTCCCTGCTCTATCCTTAATGCCCAGAATAACGCTGGGCAGTAGTACATGCTCCATAAATAGTTATGAAATGAAAGGGAAGAGACAACTCGGGGCAGAGCTGGGAATCACAGGGTGGAGGGACGTTGTAGACCCAGGTGATGGGGGTGGGGTGGGGGAGGCCAGTTTGAGAAGATGATGGGTCTGACTCAACCCTGGTCCGAGAGGGGACCAGTTAGTCAGGGCTTCTCACGGGCTGATGCTACGGAACCGTACATGCTGAACACACCACAAAGCGAGTCCCCTTTTTTCTTTTTCTGGCTGCATTGGGTCTTCGTTGCTGCACGTGGGCTTTCTCTGGTTGTGGTGAGCGGGGGCTACTCTTCATTGCGGTGCGCGGACTCCTCATTGCGGTGACTTCTCTTGTTGTGGACCACGGGCTCTAGGCGTTCGGGCTCAGTAGTTGCAGCACGTGGGCTCAGTAGTTGTGGCGCACTGGCTTTGTTGCTCCGCAGAGTGCGGGATCTTCCCGGACCAGGGATCGAACTCGTGTCCCCTGCATTGGCAGGCGGATTCTTAACCACTGCGCCGCCACCAGGGAAGTCCCGTGAGTCCCTTTTTAAAGTCAAGGCTGCCACTTTGGACTCTCATTAGGGGCTTTGCACGTACTGCTTCTCACCCCTCCCTTCCCCAAACCCCAAGAGGTTGAGCATGTTGTTTCTATTTTAGATGTGTGGAAACTGAGGCACGAGAGGTGAGGGAACTTGCTAGTGGGGGATGAAGATGGGACCCCAGGCCTCCCTCCCTGCACGGACCCGGGCAGCGTGTGGGCCCAATGGCCTGGTCCAGGCTCTCTCAGCCTCCTGCTGGCTCTGACGCTGACCACGCCCCTGGCCTGACAGAGCAGAGCCTGGGAAGGTGGAGGTGAGGCACTCAGATAGGCAGACACAGCTGGCCGGGAGTCCTCATCTCCAGTGGAAGGGTCACGGCCACCCAGAAGCTCCGCTGACTTGTTGGCACCCCAGGCTGGGCACAGCTGGTCACCTCTGACTCCCTAATCCCGCTGGGAGCTCTAATCCAGACCTCTGGGAGGTGGAATTAGATAGGGAGTGGGAAATTGTACCCTTTATCTGTTGTTTCAAATTCATTTACCATAAACATATATCCTTTCTTTTAAAAAAAAAATATTTATTTATTTATTTGGCTGCTTCGGGTCTTAGTTGCGGCACATAGGATCCTTGTTGAGGCATGTGGGACCTTTCCCTGTGAAACGCGGGCTCACTAGTTGTAGCGCTCAGGCTTAGTTGCCCTGCTGCATGTGGGATCTTAGTTCCCCGACCAGGGATTGAACCTGTGTCCCCTGCAATGGAAGGCAGATTCTTAACCACTGGACCACTAGGGAAGTCCCATGTATCTTTTCTTTTATAATACTGATGATTCCAGTCTTTAACCAAAAAGTAAAATAATCTAGTACTAGAAAAGCAGACAACTCAGTAGGAGTTTGAGAAATGGCAAAAGGTATCAGCTCCCATTAGCAGAGAAAGAATTGATTATTCAAAAAATATTAATCAAAGACTTAAAAAAATTATGCATCATTTTTTAGTCCCAAAGAAGGACAGATATAGCCAAGAAGATGTATAAGGTGAAGTCATAGTAAAAAATAGTAGAAAGAAAAGAGAAACGATGACTGAAACACCAGGACTATGAAGAAGAAGGTGGACACATTTTACTATGTAAGAATTTCAAATGTGAAATATTTCAAGCATGAAGCAAGCAGAGGGGATAATAAATACCATGGCTTCCTGCTCGGCTCCTGTCTCACAGAGGACAGCAGAGCGCATTGAAACCCCGGGTCGTCTTCCATAGCCACCCCACATGTGAACTGTCCCGAATTTGTAAGAGATGTTTTTTCCTCCCCTCCGGCCTCAGTAGTGGCTGACAGTGACGTACATTCAGTGCCAGCCTGTGTTAAGCTCCCGAACGTAGGTCACTTTATTTACTGGCGAAACGTGATGACATTGGGCACCTTGGTGCTGCCCATGTGACAGAGGAAATGACCGAGGCCAAGGTGCCAATCTGGAGGGTCCTTATTAAGAGGCAGCCTTGGCCACTCACTCGTTAATAATCTGCATTAAACACTTGTGTTTGGGTTGATCTCTCATAATTTTTTTACCGCAGAGATTCGGGGAGTGGGTGCTGGCCTACATCCTGTCCTCAGTTGCACCCACTCCCCAGGTGGGTGCCTGGATTGACCGTGGGCAACCTCAAGGCAGGGAAGAGCCACAATTCAGGGTCTGGGTCAGAGCCCTCCTGCTGGGAATTAGCCCATTTACCTGAACTGGGGACCTTAGTTCCCCAACCAGAGATCGAACCCAGGCCTCCTGCCGTGGAAGTGCGGAGTCCTAACCACTGGACCACCGGGAAATCCCCATTACCCGATACTCTTGAATTGAACATTGACTGCCTCAGATTCCTTTTAGCACAAGGCCTGGAACGTGGAGGTTCTTACTGAAATAAGGAAGAGAAGGAGATGGTCTCTGTACTCAGGGAGGCCAGAGTCTGGTGGGGAGACCCACAAGGAAAGAATCACAGAGGAGCCCCTCCCCCCTAGAGGGTGGGAGCCCCCCTGTGACTGAACATCCTGGGTGCAGAGGGCAAGGGTGGGCTGCGGTGGGAGGGGGCAGGGGGCAGAGCTGAGTCTTGTGCTAAGGCCATTTCTGTTGGGCCTTGATGTCCTTGCTTGTGTGTCCGGTCTTATTTTTTTTAATATTTACTTATTTATTATTATTTATTTGGCTGTGCCAGGTCTTAGTTGCATCATGCAGGATCTTTAGTTGCGGCATGGCATGTGGGGTCTTTATACCTGCGGCATGTGAGATCTTATTTTTTTTTTTTTTAGTTGCAGCATGTGTACTCAGTTGTGGCATGCATGTGGGATCTAGTTCCCTGACCGGGAATCGAACCTGGGCCCCCTGCATTGGGAGTGAGGAGTCTTAACCACTGGACCATCAGGGAAGTCCCTGTTTGGTCTTATTTTTAATAAAATAATTTTTTCTTCCAGTTTTATTGAGATGCAGTTGACATACAGCCCTGTATAAGTTTCAGGTCTACGGCATCATGATTTGACTTACATCCATCATGAAATGATTTACCATGAGAAGTCTCGTTACCATCTGTCACCATACAGAGAGGTTCCATTATTAATGACTGTCTTCCCCCCATGCTGTGTAGCATCCCCAGGACTCATTTTTTTTGTAACTGGAAGTTTGTACCTCTTAAATAAAAACCAAAATAATTGGGTTTTAATTATAAAAGTAAGACATGCCCATGATCCAAATAAGTCAATGTAGAAGACCACACAAAGACAGAAAACAAAAAGTAGACACTTTCATGCCCGTGTCACTCACCTCCCGATTTTATTTCCTATGATTTTGTAAATTTTCAAGTATTTGATTTGCAGTTAATTTGCAAAACAGATGATCACATGCCATGCTTATCCCCATGCCTGGGGCAAGCTCCCTTTGGAAAGCTGTGGTCTAATGTTCCATCAAGGCTCTAGAAAGCGCCTCAGAAATATACCTTGCAGTTGTCCCCCTGCCCCACACACCATCCATCATCAAATAACAATTCATGCATTGCATTGGCCTTAACCTAGAACAGTCTAGAACCTAGAACAGTTCTAGTCTGTAACCTAGAACAGTCTCCCATCCAGTACCTCCCACACCTGGCTAGGGACCCTTACAATGGGCTACACTGCGCTTGTCTCATTGGTCCCTGGTGGTGTCTTTAACTCAGTCCCTCTCTTTTCTGTAAACTGGAAGTTGGGTTTACAGGCTTAATTAGATTCAGGCTAAACTTTTTTGTCAAGCATTGTTCATAGGTGGGGTTGACAGAGATAGCAAATAAAAATATAGGCAGCCCTACATTTCAATTTCAGGTAAACAAGGAATACTTTTTTAGTTTAAGCTATGCACCATGCTATATATATATATATATATATATATATATATATATATATATTTTTTTTTTTTTTTTGGCTGCATTGGGTCTTCGTTGCTGCATGCAGGCTTTCTCTAGTTGTGGTGAGCGGGGGCTACTCTTCGTTGCGGTGCACGGGCTTCTCACTGCAGTGGCTTTTCTTGTTGTAGAGCACAGGCTCCAGGCGTGCTGGCTTCAGTAGTTGTGGCACGTGGGCTCTAGAGCACAGGCTCAGTAGTTGTGGCATGTGGGCTCAGTAGTTGTGGCTCACGGGCTCTAGAGCGCAGGCTCAGTAGTTGTGGCATGTGGACTCAGTAGTTGTGGCTCGTGAGCTCTAGAGCGCAGGCTCAGTAGTTGTGGCGCACGGGCTCAGTTGCTCCGCGGCATGTGGGATCTTCCCAGACCAGAGCTTGAACCCGTGTCCCCTGCATTGGCAGGCGGATTCTGAACCACTGCACCACCAGGAAGTCCCCCCATGCAATATTTGTAGAATTACTTATACTTCGAAAAAGGTATTTGTTGTTTATCCGCAATTCAGAATTAACTGGGCATCCTGTATTTTATCTGGCAAACCTGTTAAAATCACGATGCCACTGTATGCTTTGTAGGGCCTCTCTGGGTACCACGGTTACTGACGGCGGATGTGGTCACCAGGTTACAATGGTGACTTTCAGACCTCTTGACTACTTGGAATTGACCATGTCAGGTATGGCATCTTGGTACTCCCCATTTGACAGATGAAGTGACCGAGGCCGAGGTGCCGATCTGGAGAATCCTTTTGCCCCAGGAACGGACCTCCTGGGGTGTCTTTGGCTGCTTTCAGTTCTCCTCTCTCCACCCTGCACATACGTGGAGCTCCACCAATGTCCAGGTTTTTGCTGACTTTCCCGAGGTACGCATGGAGGGTTAGCAGAAAGATCACAGACTCTGGAGACTGACAGGTCTGCTTTCTATTCTGACACTGATGTCTCCCGGCAGGGTGGACTTGGAAAAGCTAAATGGTATCTCTGAGCCCCATCTGTCCACTTTACAGATGAGGAAGCCAATGTCTGAGCCATTGGGTTGCTTTGAAGATGAAAACAGAATTCATTCAATAAATATTTTTAGGCTCCTTGATTATATCTGTGGATGCAGAAAAGACATTCGATAAAATTCCATACAATTTCAAGTTTAAGCAAACCAACAACCTTTTTTCTATAAGAGCAATTGAGCCTGATAAAGGGTATCCACCACAAATCTAGAGAAAACACATTTTTGTTTGTTTGGGTTTGGGGGGCTGCAGAGTGCAGCTTGTGGGATCTCAGTTCCCCGACCAGGGATGGAACCTGTGCCCCCTGCAGCAGAAGCACAATGACCACTGGACCTCCAGGGAATTCTTAATGGTGAAAATGTTTCAGTAAATTTAGGAATCAGACACAACCTTCTCTGTTACCGCTTGTATGCAACCCTGCACAGAGGTCCTGGCAGGGTCCTTTCTGTGCTCTTGTACACTGATTTATGTGGATCACGGGTATATCTTTTTAAAAATAATTAAAAACCAATCATTTTATTAAAAATACAGCCAAACACACAAGCAAAAGCCTAAAAGTCCAAGAGAAATGGCCTTAGTACAAGCCTTAGCTCTCCTTACTCGCCAGTTCCAAGCCAAGACCACCCCTGCTGAGAAAAAAAGAAAAAAGAAGGAAGAGATTATAAGGATTAAAAGGAAAGAAACAAAAATGTCATTATTCAACGATAACATGACTATATCAAAAATCCAAGAGAGGACTTCCCTGGTGGCTCAGTGATTAAGAATCCGCCTGCCAATGCAGGGGACACGGGTTCGAGCCCTGGTCAGGGAGGATCCCACATGCCGCGGAGCAGCTAAACCCATGTGCCACAACTACTGAGCCTGCACTCTAGAGCACGTGTGCCACAACTACTGAAGCCCGTGCGCCTAGAGCCTGTGCTCCGCAGCAAGAGAAGCCACTGTAGTGAGGAGCCCGCGCACCGCAATGAAGAGTAGCCCCCGCTCACCACAACTAGAGAAAGCCCACAGGCAGCAACGAAGACCCAACGCAGCCAAAAAATAAATAAATTAATAAATAAATTAATTAAAAAAACAATCCAGGAGATTCAACAAACCATTACAACAAGTAAAAGAGATGCATAAGATTACTGGAAAAATGATTAATATTTTAAAAATCTATAGAATTTCTATACACAAGGAAATAAGAACTAGACACATAGTTAAAAATAATGATATAACAAAAAATGATAGAGCAACAAAAATAGTTAGGAATAAAAGGCAGGTAAAGGGCTTCCCTGGTGGTGCAGTGGTTGAGAGTCCGCCTGCCAATGCAGGGGACACGGGTTCGTGCCCTGGTCTGGGAAGATCCCACGTGCCGCGGAGCGGCTGGGCCCGTGAGCCATGGCCGCTGAGCCTGCGCATCCGGAGCCTGTGCTCCGCAACGGGAGAGGCCACAACAGTGAGAGGCCTGCGTACCACAAAAAAAAAAAAAAAAAAAAAGAAAAGGCATGTAAAAATTTTTGGAGAAATTTATAATACTTTGCTAAAAAACTCAAAGGAAGTTTTACATAAATATCAGTTTTCCTCAAAATAACTTCCAAATTCAAGGGAAGCCAATAAAAATATATTAGTAAATTGGCCCAAAAACTTGGCAAGGGTGATTTTAAATGCATAAGTTCTTTATGGATTTTAGACTCTAGAGTCTGGATTTTAGCCTTTGGAATTTTGTTACTTTGTAAAAGATCAAAGAAGAGTCAAGGTAATTTTGCAAAATAAAACAAGAAAGAACATATCTTAAAAGATTTTAAACTTCCTCTAAAGCTAAGCGGGAAGTACAACAGGTGGTATCAGACTAATGTACTAGCATGGAACTCAGAGAAGACCCACACTTCTGTGGGAGCCTGTATATGACAGGGGTGAATGGACAGCTTGGTAGAGAGGAAATGGATTAGCTGGCAAACCGTTCTGTGTAACTGGCTATTATAAAAAGATAAATTAGATTCCTGTTATTAGATCGTTCACTAAATAAATTTCAGGTGGATTAAAGAACTAAATATGCAAATGCAGCACTGAAAACTTTTAGAAGAAAACAGAAAATATGATATTAGGGTAAGGAAGGATTCTTAATCAAGATAAAAACAACAAAACTATAAATAGAATGTTGACACACTCAATTGCATTAAACAGGGTTTCTTTTTTTTAATTAATTAGTTAGTTTATTCTATTTTGGGCTGCGGTTGGGTCTTCATTGCTGCGTGCGGGCTTCTCATTGTGGTGACTTCTCTTGTTGCGGAGCACTGGCTCTAGGCGCCCCGGCTTCAGTAGTTGTGGCACACGGGCTTAGTTGCTCCACGGCATGTGGGATCTTCCTGGGCCAGGGCTCAAACCCACGTCCCCTGCATCGGCAGGCGGATTCTTAACCACTGCGCCACCAGGGAAGTCCCTAAGCAGGGTTTGTTATGGCAAAAAACCAAGATACTTGATATGAAAAGTCCATAATATGTGCAGTGCTTCAGAATACAGGATATAAATCCTAGAAAACAAAAAGAAAAAAGTCAAGCAAAAAGCAGCAGAAAGTAGAAAAACAGGCAAAAGATGTGAACAGGCAATTCATAGAAAAGAAAACCCAGATGAGTGGGCCATTTGTTTTGCAAATTAACAAAATATTTCAAAATTTAAAAACAATATGTGAAAATTAGGAGGTGAATGGCTAGGGGAATAGAGAAATTAGTCTTTATTTTCTGCCCTTCTGTCCTATTCTTGTTTTCTGAGCCATGCATATGCCTCGTTTATTTTTTTATATGTCTCATTTTAATCTTTAAAAACTACTTATTTTAGTATGCATAAGTGTAAATATATTAGCACTGGCATTTCAGACCAGAGGGAATTGTAAGTCTATGGTCTCCCACTGGATATGGGGTTCCATATCCAACCCCATTTCCTGTTCCCTACACCCCAGTTGGACTCAGGGAAGGTCAAGGTCCCGCTGTCAGAGCTGGGCTCCTGAGTGGGCTTCTCTGCTTACAGGCCTCCCCCACTGGACCCGACCTCCAGGGGCCCCATGCAAAGACCCAAGCACAGGGTGGACGTTTAGGAAATGCCTGTTTAAGGAATCATTAGCAATACTTATTGAGCACCTACTGCTGGCTCATCTCATGAGGACTGACTTAATAAGAGCCTGTGAGACTCACACACAGCCGAGCCAAGGCTAAAAGCAAGAGGCCGGGGGATCTCACATTCCAGACAGAGGTTTGCAACCTTGACCTTACATCAGCATCTCCAGGGAGATCCCCGAGACCCAGGCCGGTTTCTGATTCAGGAGTTCTAGGGTGGGACCCGGTAATTTGCATTTCTAATGTTTTCTCAGGTCATGCAGATGCTGCCTGTGGGGGAACCAGGCTTTGAGAACCACGGTTCTAGAGTTTAGGAAGTTGGCCAATTAGGGTAAATGGGCTAAATCCCAGCAGGAGAGGGGAAGGACCATTCGGGAGGCACAGCCTGCATTTCGGCTCTTTCCTGGGCTGCAGCTGCCCACAGGGGATCTGCATTTTCAATTGCTCCCTGGGGAGCCGGCCCTGCTGGGGACAGTGTTTGGGCCAGCACCCATTTCGGGGGTTTGTTTCCCTCTTCCTGTGGGTTCTCCAGAGTCCCTCTGCCTAGACCTTGGCCTCAGTTACCGCATCTGTTAAATGGGGATAAACTGAACTCCCAGCATGACCGGGTTGGGGCAAGAATTAAGGGTAACGCCGTAGGGAACGGAGCCCAGAGCTGGGCACTGAACACTCAACCATTGTCAGCTACTGCTGCAGTTTTGCATTTTCCTGTAACAGAGCTACCTACCTGTGCCAACACAGATGGAGCTCCAAGATATATCCTTGAGGGGAAAAATGCAGGTTGCAGAAGGATACAGAGTTTTATTCCCGTATATGATTCATGGAGCCCTATATGGCAAATAAAAGGATAAAAGCCAGCAAAGAAGGAAATACACCAACTTCTTTTCGCCTGGGTGATAACTTGCTCTATTGTTTTCCTTCCTACACTGGGAGGGGAGCACACAGGGGGTTATGCTTCCACTTTTTAATATCTAAAATACTTCATTTGAAATTTTTAGGTAGTAAATTTCATCAATGTTTTTTCTTTATGTCTTGGTGTGTTGTTTTGTTTTGGTTTGGTTTTTGTGCTACGCGGGCCTCTCACTGTCGTGGCCTCTCCCGTCGTGGAGCACAGGCTCCGGATGCACAGGCTCAGCGGCCACGGCTCACGGGCCCAGCCGCTCCGCGGCATGTGGGATCTTCCTGGACCGGGGCACGAACCTGTGTCCCCTGCATCAGCAGGCGGACTCTCAACCACTGCGCCACCAGGGAAGCCCTATGTCTTGGTGTTTTAAGTCACATCCATGACTAAACTTTTTCTTACGTCTTTAACGCTTTATACATTTAACTCTTTGCTATAAATGTACTCTTTTTTGGAATAAGGAGTTAAGTTTTTCCCCAAAATCCTTCTCCTTAATGTCATTTATTGAATAATAGGTTCTTTCTCCACTGGTGTGAAATGATACCTTTTACCATTTACCAAAGCCCCATATATATGTGGGTAGGGTATTAAGTGACTTATTCAGTTCCATTAACTTTTCTGATTGTCCTTGTACCAATACCAGATCATTTAAGAAAAAATTAAATTGGCATTTTTGTTAATAGAGCACATGTTCATGGTAAACGATGTTGGCACAACACACGAAGAGGGTAGTTTCCCACCATCCCCAATCCCACCTCCCAGCGATAAAGGTCTGGGTTAGGGTTCATGGCAAGATTAGGGACGAGAGCCCGAACGGGGTGCCAGCAATTCAAAGGCAGCCGTTCCCAGCCCCTTATCAGCAGGCAGGGGTGGGAGTTCCACTCATTTGCTAAGATTTTCGGGGGTCCTCATTCATTAGCTGGAAATGGTGCACCTTTGGGGCTAGCAACAGGATCAGCTGTGACTGTTATTTCTTTAACTGATGACGAAAATGAAGTCCTAAGCCATTAACTGTCTTGTCCAAATTCATGCTGCCAGTTGGTAGGTGAACATTTTCAGGCTAGAGCTGCACAGTAGGACATTTACTGTTCCTTTCGCCTGGACCATCTCTCCTCCAGCACGCTTTCACACTTTGTAATTCTGTATATTGGACTGAGGCCAGAAGCCCACGGGGGCAGACACAGTTCTGTTGGGTTCACTGCTCTCTGCCCAACGCCTGCAATCCTGGGAGATGCCGGAGATGCGTAGCAGGTGGTCAGTGGATATTTGCTGATTGACAGGGTAATGCTTAGCCTACTGCCTGGAGCCTAGGAAAGGCTTAAGACCTGCTAATAATTACGGGCTAGAGGGCATTTGTCTACAGACAGGCACGGTCTCCAAGTGGCTGGTACAGATGTTCTCAGGCTGCTCAGAATGCCAGCAGCACGGGACGCATTTCATAACGGACAAGCCTGTTTCTACCACTCATCTGTGCAGGCACAACCGTGCTATTTCTCTGAGTGATACTGAGCCTGTGAGTAACAGAGCCTGCATCATTTTGGTTGCTTTTATCTAAACTTTGGTCACAAGACACCTTTCACAGTCAGCTGGACCCAGGAAGTGGAAAGAAATCATGGTCACCCACCGGGCTTTCTCCGACGTAGTTCTTGTGCCAAGGCTGTTTGGTTCTCATGCTGGACATCCAGGCTCAGGGGACTTCCCTTAATCACCGCACTTATGGGGAGGGGGTGCCTCCCAGATTCACTGCCCTCTGATAAGATGAAAGTTCTAGATTCTTCTAAAATATTTTCTGTTACTAGAATAACAAACCCTTCCGGTCTCGGTCATCCTCCAGACATCCTCTACCCCAGGAGAAAAAGTATTGGTTGTATGTATTGAATAATTTGAATTCCACAAAGTGGACTCTTTGCAGGTGTTTTACAAAATGAAACGTACTGATAGATAATAACGCAGAAGCATGGACAAGAATATTGCTGGGTGGTAAATTTGTGTAAAATAGCAAATAGGGCTTCCCTGGCGGCACAGTGGTTAAGAATCCACCTGCCAATGCAGGGGACACGGGTTCAAGCCCTGGTCTGGGAAAATCCCACATGCCGCGGAGCAACTAAGCCCGTGTACCACAACTACTGAGCCTGCGCTCTAGAGCCCACGAGCCACAACTACTGAGCCCTCACACCTAGAGCCCATGCTCCGCAGCAAGAGAAACCACCGCAATGAGAAGCCCACCGCAACGAAGAGTAGCCCCCGCTCGCCGCCAACTAGAGAAAGCCCACGTGCAGCAACGAAGACCCAATGCAACCAATAAATAAATAAATAGCAAAGAATAAGATCTTTATAAAAGCTGTTTGCAGAGATATATACTTCAGTATATAGAAAAAGGACTCCAAGAATTTATCAGTCATCTGGAGGTTAAACTCAGGAAGAAGGTTTACTTCTAGGAGAAAGCCAGGGAGATGGGCATTTATATGTTCTGTAGCTGTACAGTTAGAAATATTTCATGAATGTTTTATAACCAAAATATATTCATGCATTAGTGGGTAATTTAAAAAAAATACATTGAAACAAACAAGCCCAACAGAAAGTTATAAAGTGGGAATAATGCAAATCCCTGTCCCACCCAGTCACCTACCCTCCACCCTCCCAGGTGGCCACCACAAACAGCAGTTCTTTAGATCTGTAATCGTTCCTTTTGTGAGTAAATATTTGTGTTCAGAGAAAATGTTAATAGCCGTGAAGTTGGATGGTTATGCCTTGGGTGCGGCCCCAGGAGGAGAAAGGAATTAAACCACACCTCCCACAAAAAGGAAAAAAAAAAAGAAAAGAAGGAAAGAAGCCATAAATGGAACACTTCTTTCTGAATGTGATCTCCTGTGCATGTTACGGAGAGACAGCTGTCAACCTCCGTCTTTTAAATAATAATGATGTTAATTAGAATCATACTAGTAGCTATTGTGTGCTGGACCCTGTTTCAACTGCAGCTAAACTGCCTTCTCTTGAAAATGGAGCTCACATCTTATTTCCTTTTTTTTTTTTTTTTTTTTTTTTTTTTTTGCAGTAGGCGGGCCTCTCACTGTTGTGGCCTCTCCCACTGCGGAGCACAGGCTCCGGACACGCAGGCTCAGCGGCCATGGCTCACGGGCCCAGCCGCTCCGCGGCACGTGGGATCTTCCCGGACCGGGGCACGAACCCGTGTCCCCTGCATCGGCAGGCGGACTCTCAACCACTGCGCCACCAGGGAAGCCCTTATTTCCATTTTATTTGTTATTATTATAGAACGTTTTCAAACCCATCCAAAAGTAGAGAGAATTGTACAGCGACCCACCCTTCACCCGAACTCATCACTGTTTCAGTCCACCACTTTCTGCCCCTTGCTTTTCGTCCATCTCTCTCCCCCACTCCCCCCATCAATATTTTAAAATGAACCCAGACTTTGTATCATTTCACCCAGAAATACTTCAGTGTGTGTCTCTAACAGATAAAGACTTTCTGCTTGTTTGTTGTTATTCTAACCACGTAACCCCAACATGGTTATTACTCCCGATAGAAGTTAATAGTAATTTCTTGCCATCTAATAACCAGTCGCTCTTCAATGTTGTGTGTTTTAGTCTGGCCAGAGGAAGACCTGAACAGTTTTGAGAAATTGCCCAACACCATAAGGCATTTAAACAAAAATAGTAAGTGAGATCCCTGAATGAGGGCCACCACATCCCCGGGATCTTGTTAGAAATGGAAAAATCCCAAACCCAGACCCATGTGTTGATAAACCAAACCTCCAGTCTCTGTCTATACTGCAGAGCAGGTAGTGGCCAGCCCACTCTGGATTAATCCACTTTTTCCCTGAGATCTGGATCTTGCTTGGCTAGAAGAGATGTCTCCTTCAAGTCTTAATACCCACAGTAAGAGCCCGGCACGCCGCAGGCATCAGCCAGGTTCTTGGGGACAGAGAGGTCCCCACTGTTCCGAAGCTCTCACTCTAGTGGAAGAGACGGACAGCAAATTTATAATTAAATGAAATAATTGCAAGTTGTGATTGCTCCTGTATCAGCTGGATGAGGTCTCTTCTGACATCCTGTTTGTTTATTTTATTTTTATTGAAGTATAGTTGATTTACAATGTTGTGTTAATTTCTGCTGTACAGCAAAGTGACTCAGTTACATATATACGTACATTCTTTTTTATGTTCTTTTCCATTATGACACCCTGTTTAAATTGCACCTGCTCCTAAGGCCTTGTCCCGCTAGCCCAGCTCCCCGCCCACCTCGCTCCTTCTGCTTCACTTCGCCCAGTTGTCCTCACCTCCGGATGTTGGACCTGGATCTTTCCTATTTATGTGTTCATTGCTTTTCTCTTTGGCTAGGGTGTGAGGTGTAGGATAAATATTTGCTGAATGAAAGTCTACTAAAAGTTTTTGAACAATGAAGGAAAGCACTTACTAGTGATCAATAAGAGTCAGCTATTCTTTTTTATTTTTTTTGTGGTACACAGGCCTCTCACTGTTGTGGCCTCTCCCGTTGCGGAGCACAGGCTCCGGACGCGCAGGCTCAGCGGCCATGGCTCACGGGCCCAGCCGCTCTGCGGCACGTGGGATCTTCCCGGACCGGGGAACGAACCCGTGTCCCCTGCATCGGCAGGTGGACTCTCAACCACTGTGCCACCGGGGAAGCCCAAGAGTCAGCTATTCTTTTAAAAATAAATCTATTTCATTCCTACCCGCAGAAGAGTTCCTATGAGGAAGGAGGCTGATACAAACAGAAATGACTTGCACTGGACAGAAAATGTCTTGCACTGGACCCTGCAGTGGGTGCATGCCTCCACCCCATGCTGTGTCCTTCGGAAGAAATCCAGGAAGCCTGAGGCCAGGGCGCAGGTGGGTCACTGAGGACTCTATGCCCTTGTGGCCGTCCTCCAGGTCACCCGTCTGGATTTGTATTTTTTCACCCGAGGGCTCTGCATCAAGAGGCTGGTGTTTTATTGTCCCTCCTAGACATAAAAGGGACCTAATCTCAGCCTCATCAGTATAAAGATCTCAGGTGTCTCAAGATGTGTCTGTACATTCAGAGTAATTCTAAAATTCAAGCGAGAGTTTTGGGGGGAGGAGGCAAGAGCGTAGGGTTGAGGCTGGAGCAAAGCAAATACTGATAGATTCTGAAGCGCTCATGGAGGTTGAGGGCAGTGAGGCAGGTGTAGAAACAAGGCTGAGAGCTTTCGTGCTCCGTCTTGGAACCGGGGTAGGAACAGAGTGTTTAACTAACAAGCAGAACAGCGACAGCCGCACCCACGCCTGTAAGGGAATCTAGGAAATGACAAAGGCGGCACTTCAAATGGAAGGGGTTTAAAAATAAATGCTAATGTATATGTTTTTGTTTGTTTTTTATATTTTTTTGGCCACACCGTGGGACTTGTGGGATCTCAGTTCCCTGACCGGGGCTCAAACCCGCGCCCCTTGCATTGGAAGCTGGGAATCTTAACCACTGGACCGCCAGGGACGTCTGCTAATGGACATGTTTATCCATTTGCAAACGGTAGCATGAGTCTTCCCCCTTCAACCTCAAACACACACAAATATACACACCACCAATTCCATATGGGTTCAAAACCCAAACCTAAAACACAAATTCAGGGAGAATCCTTGAAACAAGACAGGTAAAAAGATAGTGTGATGGAAATGGGAGCAAATAGCATGGAATACAAGTGGTCAGTCATTATGGGAAAAGTTGGTCACCACCGTTTTGACCCTCAGATTGTGTAGAAGCTAAAAAATGAGACAGAGGGCTTCCCTGGTGGTGCAGTGGTTGAGAGTCCGCCTGCCGATGCAGGGGACACTGGTTCATGCCCCGGTCCGGGAAGATCCCACGTGCCGCGGAGCGGCTGGGCCCGTGAGCCATGGCCACTGAGCCTGCGCTTCCGGAGCCTGTGCTCTGCGACGGGAGAGGCCACAACAGTGAGAGGCCCACGTACCGCAAAAAAAAAAGAAAAAAAAATGAGACAGAGCTCCAGGTAATAATGCAGAAGAATAGCCAAGAATATTGCTACATGGAAAATTCATGTCAAACAGCAAAGATTAAGATCTCCTTTGTAAGTTTTGTGCAGAATATGGGCTTAAACAAATAGAAAAAGGATTCAAAGGACACTTCCCAAACTTCTTAATCATGGTTACTTGGGAGAAGCTAGGGCGTTCATTCTCATTCTAATGTACAAACGTGACCTTGTGAGGACGTGGGCCTTCTCGACACGATGGGGTGTGTGATCGTTGCAGCATTTTAGAAACTAAATGTAGCATTAGTTACAAACTCTTCTTGCGTTTCCCCTACAGAAGGTACCTGTATGATTCTGCAAATCCCACAGATCCTATGGGCAGTTGCTCCATTACATTCTACAGCACAGAAGAGTCTTCCAATTCCTCATGGCAGCCAGGCCTTAAACAGCCTGTGGGTGGCTTTTGTTTGGGCCATGGGCTCTTTGAAAAGGTGACTCAATCAGGTAAGTGGTTTGGCACCTGATGTCAAACGTTTCACCCTTGAGCACACAGAACCTGCCCGGCCTGGAAGGGCAAGTCTTGAACCTCTGTGGGCCTGGGGTCCCTCCTGTGTGCGGTGGAGTCACCTCCACAGGTGCAGGTCCCACCCCTCTAAGACACCACACCCCATCACTTCCTACCCCTGCCTTTCCTTCTAATACCTGACCCATCTTAGTTATGAGGTTCGTGATGGTCCCCATGGTAAGCTCTGGGAAGCAGGACTTGGCTGCTTTCCTTCCCCACCATCCCCCGGCCTGACCTGGTACCCGGAGGTACTCATAGTACATCTGCTTCAGGGATGTGGGACCCCCCTCATCCACCACCCGGGCAACCTCAGAAGAGCACCTTATTTACAAAACACCCGCTGGTAGGACAACGCTCAGTGGAGCTCTGGAGATAACAGGAGGAATGTCTGTGAAGACTGAACGATGGAGCTCCTAACTCCACCTTAGCTCCCAGGCTGTGCTGTCCCAGGGCCTCGCCCTCGCTCCCCTTGCCTCTGCTTCCCCTAAAGGTCTGCTGTCTGACCTTCTGGCGCCTCTTGATTTCAGCATCGCCTCCTCTGGGAACCTGCATCACCTCCAGCACAGGCCAGGCTGCCTTATACCCACAGCACCCCTGTCTCTCTGTGGTGTCGCCGCCTCTGTAAAGGTTGGGTTAGCTGTGTAGTTGTTTGCCAAGATTTTGTCTCCCGCCAGCGATGCGAGGCCCCAAAGACAGGGGTTGGAGCCTCTTTTGTTGTCTGTGAGCTGCCCAGCAAGGGGCCTGGAACACTGTAGGCGCTCCATAAATATTTGTGGAATGAAAGATGGAAAAGAGACAACTCCCGACAGAGATAGGGAATCGCAGGGTGGAGGGACATCGTGGAGCCGGGTGACAGGAGAGAGGCCGGTTTGTGAAGGTGACACGTCTGACTCAGCCCCGGTCCAGGAGGGGACCAGTTAGTCAGGCCTTCGCAGGTGCCGATGCCCCAGAAACACAAGGACACTGAACACACCACAGAGCGACCTTTTAAGGTCAAGGCTACCACTTCAGACACTCCCCACGGGCTTTGCAGATACTGCTTTTCCCTTCTCTGTCTCCAACCCCAAGAGGTTGTGAACGCGTGGCCCATAGCACCCAGAGGTTTCTGCTCTCATGGGTGCAGCTCTGCCCTCTCTCTCCCTCCCTCCGCTGTGTCTGTTTTAAGACTTGGTGGAATTTAGCACCCAGACTCCCTGGCTCCATCACCTTTAGGGCTCTGTCAATTTCCAGTGCTTAGAAATTAACACTGTATCCCACCCCACCCCCCCCCAAACCCCATCCATGGGGAAACTTTTGGGTGTGTCAGGCCAGTGGAGATTTGATTTATTTATTTTGCATATTTACTTCCAGTTTTATTTTTTATTTCTTTATATTTTTTTCTTGCGATACGTGGGCCTCTCACTGCTGTGGCCTCTCCCATTGCAGAGCACAGGCTCCAGACGCGCAGGCTCAGCGGCTCACGGGCCCAGCCGCTCTGTGGCATGTGGGATCCTCCCGGACCGGGGCACGAACCCATGTCCCCTACATCGGCCGGCGGACTCTCAAGCACTGTGCCACCAGGGGAGCCCCAGTTTTATTTTTAATGAAAATTACTTAAAAACTTACACATGCTCATTATAAGGAATATGGACACTATAGCAAATCCAACAATAAATGTTTTAAAAGCTCCCCAAATCCTACTATCTAAAAATTATTACTGCTGATATTAGGAAAATATTATTAGATACATTTTTCTTTGCATTTACAGAGAGGAGGATGGACGAACAGGTGAACAATGATATCTCAGTATAATTTTAATTTGTATTTCTCTTATTAGGAGAGAAGTACAGAATCTTCTCATACGTTTAAAAGTCATCTATACTTCAATACCTGTGTTTTATTTATATTTCTTGCCCAATTTTCTATTGGGGTTGTTGACTTCTTATTTATTTGTAGTAGATCTTTTTATACTACATAAAAGATCTTTATATAAGGTAAATTAGCTCTTTGTTATGGATTCATTAATAATGTGCTGGATTTAACTTTTAGTGAGTGGATTCATTTTTTTAAATTAATATTTATTGCAGTATAGTTGCTTTACAATGTTAGCGTTAAGTTTCTACTGTACAGCAAAGTGAATCAGCATATATCCCCTCTTTTTTGGATTTCCTTCCCATTTAGGTCATCACAGAGCATTGAGTAGAGTTCCTGTGCTACACAGTAGGTTCTCATTAGTCCATCTATTTTATACATAGTATCAATAGCGTACATACGTCAATCCAATCTCCCATTCATCCCACCACCCTCCCTCCCTAGAAGATTTTAAAAGTTCCCTGAAGGATACAGGATGGCTGTAGGGTCCTGGATGTGTGGTGGATGCTCTGCAGGATTGGGTTTGAACACTGATGGCTGCCACCATCAGCCCGGCACTGGAAGGCTGACCCCAATTCCCCCTGCCCACTCCCTTCTCCCACCACTGCCAGCCTTCTCAGAGGTGCAGAGGCAGACCCCTTGGCCTCCCCAGAGACTGTCCCTGAACCATCCATTCCCCTTCCGTCGGATAGAAGGAGAAACTCAAATCTAGAGGTGGGACCGTGGGGGCAGGTGGGAGGGGATGGGTAACCTGCTCAGAAAACCTCTGGCCGCCTACCCACAGGAGATGCAAAATAACAACCAATCCAGAAGGTTTCTATCATATTCATAGCCCACGCTTCCTTCCCCAGTGCCAGGTACTCTGCTCACTGCTCTTACGAAGGGAAGCTAAGCAGAACATTCTCATGGGGACCTATAACTGTCTCATTTACAAAGGAAGAAGCTCTACCTGTCAGAGGGACAGGGCTGTCCTTGCCCGCCTCCCCGCTTTCTTCTGGGGATGCTTAGAGCAGTAGATCTCTTATCCTCTAATGTACTCCAAAATGTAATTTTTTTTTTTTTTTTTTGCGGTATGCGGGCCTCTCACTGTTGTGGCCTCTCCCATTGTGGAGCACAGGCTCCGGACGTGCAGGCTCAGAGGCAGTGGCTCACGGGCCCAGCCGCTCCGTGGCATGTGGGATCTTCCAGGACTGGGGCACGAACCTGTGTCCCCCGCATCGGCAGGCGGGCTCTCAACCACTGCGCCACCAGGGAAGCCCAAAATGTAATTCTTTTTAAAAATTAAATTATCAATTTTAAAATTGAGGTGTAATTGACATACATTACATTAGTTTCAAGGGTACAACATAATGATTTCATATTTGTATATATTGCAAACTGATCACCACAATAAGTCCAGTTAACATCTGTCACCATAGTTACAGAATTATTTTTTTATTATGATGAGAACTTTTAAGATCTACTCTCTTAGCAACTTCCAAATATGCAATACGATATTATTTTTTTTTAATTAATTTATTTATTTATTGGCTGCATTGGGTCTTTGTTGCTGTGCACGGGTTTTCTCTAGTTGTGGCGAGCAGGGGCTACTCTTTTTAGTGGTGCATGGGCTTCTCATTGCGGTGGCTTCTCTGGTTGCAGAGCACGGGCTCTAGGCACGTGGGCTCAGTAGTTGTGGCACGTGGGCTCAGTAGTTGTGGCTCACAGGCTCAAGAGCACAGGCTCAGTAGTTGTGGCGCACGGGCTTAGTTGTTCCGCAGTATGTGGGATCTTCCTGGATCAGGGCTTGAACTCGTGTCCCCTGCACTGGCAGGCAGATTCTTAACCACTGCACCACCAGGGAAGTCCCAATACGATATTAATAACTATAGTCCTCATGCTGTACACTACATCCCTGAGACTTATTTTTTTTTTATGACTGGAAAGTTTGACTCCCTTTACCCATTTTGCCTGCCCCCCACACCTCTGTCAACCATCAGTCTGTTTTCACATGTATGAACTTGGTGTTTTGACTTTGTTTTTGTTTTTAAGATTCCACATAGAGGGACTTCCCTGGCGGTCTGGTGGTTAAGACTCCTCGCTTCCAATGCAGGGGGTGCAGGTTCGATCCCTGGCTGGGGAACTAAGATCCCACACACCACTCAGCCAAAAAAAAAGATTCCACATATAAGTGAGATCATATGGTATTTTTCTTTCTCTGTCTGACTCATTTCTAGCATAATGCCTTGTGTGTTGTTGCATATGGCAAGATTTCATTCTTTTTCATGGTGGGATAGTATTCCATTTACTTACCCACTTATTTGTCCCTTCATATATCTATTTAATCATGCAGTAAATGAGCATCTGCTTGGTGACGAGATACAAAGGGCACCAAAGGGCAGAGATTCTCAAAGTTTCGGTCTAAGGACCTCTTTACATTGAAAAAAATTACTGAAATTCTCAGAAAGCTTTTGATTATGTGGGTTAGCAATAGTTACTGTATCAGAAATTACTGAGACATTTAAAACATTTATTTGAAAGTAACAATAATACACACCCATTACATATTAACCTAAAAACATATTTTATGAAAAAAGTAACCATATTTTCTAAAATTAAAAAAAAATGTAGTGAGAAGAGTGGTTGGGATTTGTCTGTTGGTTTGTTTTTACATGTTACAGCTCCCTTTAATGCCTGGCGTAATAGAAGGCAACTGGGTTCTCCTGCCTGCTCCCGCCTCCAATCTGTTGTGATAGTACACATCACGTAGCCTCTGGAAAATTCCACCGAACCGAGTGAAAGAGGCAAATGACATGCTGTTATGAAATAGTTGTGCTCTCATGACCCTCTGAAAGAGTCTTATGGACTCCACTGCCACAAGGACACACCAGCCAAGGGCAGTAGGACCAGACAGGGCTGGGGGTCACCAAGCAGCCTGTAGCGGCCCTGTAGGCATGGCAGCCCTCTTCTCCCTCTCCCTTGACCTCCTCCCTTTGTTTCCTTCCATCTCTTCCCGTATTCCTCTCCAAACTTCCCCTTCCTGTTCCCCTGCTTGGCTAGGTAACTCCCTCTGGAAGCTCAGCGTCTCCGCTCATCTTAGGCTTTTCAGACTCTGAAGCCTGTAGCCCGGCTTTTTATTTGGTGTGTGGCCTTGGGCAAGTTATGTAGCTTCTCTGACCCTCATCCACTCCCTCTTCAAGGTGAGGAAACTAAGACCTGACGCACAGAATCACTCTGTAGAGTCCAGGAGATTTTATAGTTAGAACCAATGTTAATGATGCGGCCTCTCTCTGCTGGCAAGTTCTATAGGCAGGGAATGGAACAGACACGCTTAGGCCCTCAAGGATTCTACGTCTTAGAGAAAAGGTGCATTTTCATTCATAAAACAAATAAGTATCGAGTACCTCCGATATGCCTGACGCTGGATAACATATGTAAAGCACCAGAGTTCAGATTATGAAATCCTATGCAGCAGTTTTTAAAATGAGGTATTAGAATATGGTTAGAGCTTGAAGATACATTATTAAGTAGAAAATGCAAGTTGCAGAATGATACAGGAATATGTAGTACCATTTATTTATAAGCATGCAAACACATCTATTTTGTTCTCTTAAATAGCTAATGTTTAGGGGCTTCCCTGGCGGCGCAGTGGTTAAGAATCCGCCTGCCAATGCAGGGGACACGGGTTCGAGCCCTGGTCTGGGAAGATCCCAAGTTGCCCTGGAGCAACTAAGCCCGTGCGCCATAACTACTGAGCCTGCGCTCTAGAGTCTGCGAGCCACAACTACTGAGCCAGCGTGCCACAACTACTAAAGCCCGCATGCCCTAGAGCCCATGCTCCACAACAAGAGAAGCCACTGCAATGAGAAGCCCGTGCACCTCAACGAAGAGTAGCCCCTGCTCGCTGCAACTAGAGAAAGCCCACGTGCAGCAACGAAGACCCAACGCAGCCAAAAATAAATAAATAAAATAAATAAATTTGTTTAAAAAAAATCTAATGTTTAGCTATTAATTACAAATCTAATTTCCCTTATATAAAGAAATCGTGTATTTTTACCTGATACATCTAAACATCATTTGCAAGTATAAAGACCTGAAATAACTTAAAATGAATTTACAAAATATGTTATTTAAAATATATTATTACAGGGGCTTCCCTGGTGGCGCAGTGGTTGAGAGTCCGCCTGCCGATGCAGGGGACACGGGTTCGTGCCCCGGTCCGGGGAGATCCCACATGCCGCGGAGCGGCTGGGCCCGTGAGACATGGCCGCTGAGCCTGCGTGTCCGGAGCCTGTGCTCCTCAGTGGGAGAGGCCACAGCAGTGAGAGGCCCGCGTACCGCAAAAAATAAATAAAAAATAATAATGACATTGCCTGATATAGTACCTGGCACAGGTATATGAAATATATACACGAGAAGACATGTAAAGGTAATTTCCTCTTCCAGCCATGATGAAGCATCGAATACTGGCCTTGTCTTCCTGCTGTAAACAACTGGAAAAGTGAATAAGATGATAGGAAACAATTGGTTCCAGACACCGGACAACCAGCATCGCAGGACTGTGGTCCCTGGAAGAAGGGTGACGTGTGCCCTCTGATCGCCCAGCCTTCCACCTGGAGCTCCTGTCTGGCCAGATCGGCTTCCTGGGCGTGTGACCTGTGCACTTACAAGTGTCGCAGTCTTGAAGGGCCTTGTGCTTGGGTTAATGCTCTGCTGTGACTGTCCTGGAATTCTTAACTTTTGAACAAGGATCTGGATTGTCATTTTGCTCCGGACCTTGCAAACTGCCTTGTGATTCCCACCCTTAGGAGTGCACCTAAGAGGCGGGGACCCGTGCAGACAGCTTCAGCCTCAGCTGGGGCAGGGCCAGGAGCTGTGGCGCTGCCTCGGCCCCGCCCTGAGCTGCTGAGCAACCTTCTGCAGCAGTGGGAGCAGCCCTAGGCCAGAGCTGCAGTGAGTCACTGAACATGCGCTGCCTTGGTGGCCATTCTCCAGCCACCGACTGGATTTTGACGAACAAACCAAGATAACGCAGGGTTTCTCAACCTCGATGCTGTTGACATTTTGGACCGGATTGTGGGGGCACCCTGTGCACTGTGGGATGCTAAGCAGCATCCTTGGCCTCCACCCGAGAGATGCCAGGAGTGCCCACCCCTGAGCTGCGACAACCAGCAATATCTCCAGACTTCGCCAAATGTCCCCTGGGGGAGAAAGAGCAGTAGCTTTAATCGAGAGCTCGGCCCCAGGCCTGGCTTTTTCCTGTCTCTTGGAGACCTAAAAGACGTCTAATCTCAGCCTTATTAGTACAAAGATACTGGATCTTTCTAGCTATACATTCTGAGTAATTCCACTCGAAATGGAAGCAAGATGTGTGTGTGTGTGTGTGTGTGTGTGTGTGTGTGTGTGTGTGAGTGAGTGTCACGGGTGGGAAGAGCCTGACACATTGATTCCAAGACTTTTCTGGAAGTCTTGAATCAGGGAGCTGAGGCAGATATGGAAACAGGGCAAAAGCTACAGTCATCAAAACACATCTTGGGGGACTTCCCTGGTGGCCCAGTGGTTAAGACTCTGCGCTTCCACTGCAGGGGGCACGGGTTCGATCCCTGCTTGGGGAACTAAGATCCTGCATGCCACACGGGGTGGCCAAAAATAAATAAAATACTTAAAAAAAAAACAACACAGGGACTTCCCTGGTGGCGCAGTGGTTAAGAATCCGCCTGCCAATGCAGGGGACACGGGTTCGAGCCCTGGTCCGGGAAGATCCCACATGCCACGGAGCAACTAGCTCGCGAGCCACAACTACTGAGCCCATGTGCCACAACTACTGAAGCCCACGTGCCTAGAGCCCGTGCTCCGCAACAAGAGAAGCCTGCGCACCGCAACAAAGAGTAGCCCCCGCTCGCCGCAACTAGAGAAAGTCTGCATGCAGCAATGAAGACCCAATGCAGCCAAAAATAAAAAAAAACAAAAAAAAAACAAACAAAAAGTCCCACAGCTTAGCACTGGCATAGGAATAAACTATTAAAGAAGGCAGATGGGAGGGCAGAAAAATACACATGGACAGAGGTCAACTTGTACGATTAAAGGGACGTTTCAGTCTGCCCATCTGCACTGTTAGGGCCATCGGCACTGTTAGGGCCATCGGCTATCATCTCTCCATTTGGGAAAAATAAAAATTATGTCTATCTACCTTAGACCATGAATACATCTCCCTTCCCACTTACCCCCCCATACCAGCTGCATTAAAGATAGAAACATTAACAAGAATGTATGAAAATCATTGAAAAATATCGTTCCAGTTTTAGTTCATGTGCTGCCGAAGCGAGGACTGAAAAAATATTGAAGAAAACGTACCTTGATAGAAAAATGGGCAAGTAGCACACATGGTTTGCAGAAGTCACACATATGACCGGCAAATATTTGAAAACATGCAAATCAAATGTACTCTTTTTCTTTTGAGCTAATAGCTGATGGCCAAAAATTAGGGATCGGTAAAATCACCTCTCTCCACTTTGTAATTGGGAGGAAATGGACACGTTCGCTACACTGCTAATGTAGATCGTGCTGCTCTCCTAGGCTCTGGTGCCCAAATCCCACTTCTAGGCATCACACCTGGAAAAGGTACGTCTGCATTTCTGCAGGCTCTCAGAATCTCTCGTAGACTCACCCTGGCAAGCCCGAGGCCTTAAAGAGCCTGCGGCCGTGTTTTGTTTGTCCCACAGACTATTTTAAAAGACAACTTGACTCAACTTGTTAGGGTGTGAGTTTAGTCTTCAGCAGACAGGTTAGTACGTAGTGTCGTATTTACCCATTTCTGCCACCTCCCTTGCTCTGAAGGACAAGTTACTAAAGCACTGTGTTCCTGGGTTCCTGCACATGCAGAATGGGAAGAGTAATAGTTCCCCTTCATGGGGTTCCTGCAGGATTAAATGAGATAATACATGCAAAGGCCCTGGAACAGTAAGCCACACATGGTAAGTGTCAAAGCAGGTCAGGTAGGATGCATAGGAAAAAGGCAAGTAAAAGCAAAAAATTCTAATGTGACAGCTATCATAAACATTAAACTTAAAACCAGCAAAAGAGAAAAAAAAAAAGGGAAGGAAGGAAGAAGAAAAACCAGGGAGGAAAGCAAAAAAAAAAAAAAAGAAGCGAATCTACACATATCAGCACGCAAAGATGTCTCCACTCTACAGCTAAGTGCAAAAAGCAAATTGCAGAAGATAAACTACTCTCGCTAGTGTTATTAAAACTTTATGTTTAAAATGTAGATCTAATGTAACACATATCTTCTGTATCACATGTAATATAGATTATGGATGGAAAATGTGTAGAATTATACTTCTGTGTTTTAATGGTGTTTATCTCTGGGAATGGGAAAACTGGGGACTTTCTAGTTTATTTATTTCCTTTTGCACTTGAATTGGAAACAACTGCATCATTCAAGTCCCTGCTCAGAGATCACTTCCTTTACATGATCACCTCTTTGAAACACCCCATCTCCCCACCGTTCCCAGCCCCTGCCCTTGCCTCCAGCGCCATCTGATGCTATATATGTCCGTGGTACTTACTGTCTGTCTCCGGAGACCCTGAGCTTCTCGAGGGCAGGGACTTGGCCCTTTGCCACTGTCCCCTGACACAGGAGAGGCTTTGGCAAGCTGCCTGCCCAGTGAATGAAGAAGCCGGCCACCTGGTGAGATTATCCAAGAGGGGAACAGCACTTCTTCTCTAGACATCTACTCTGGGCGGAATCCCCCAGAGCTAATAGGAGCAGTGTGTCCAGAGGGCCTCCTTCCACTCTTCTCTGGGCCAAAGTCGGCTCTTCAGCACCGCCTGCCCGAGCCACAGGCAGCTCCGCCTGGCCTGTTAGGCAGCCTGGCCTCTGTTCTAGCATTTCTCCTCTTAGCATTTCCTCCCCTCCTCCCTTCTTCCCTTCCTTCCTCCCTCCCCTCCCTTTATAATAGTTTACTTAATACTATTGCCCCAGCCAGTATAAGCTTCATTGGTTTGGGGATTTTGTCAGTTTTGTGAACGTTCTGTATCCCCAGAACCCACAATAGAGTTTGGCATGTAGGAGGCCCTCAAAACATTGTTGGAGGGATGCGTGGCCCCTCCTTCTAGAATAGGGGTTACCGGAGGGCGGGTTCCTAACCTGGTGACAGCCTGGCAGAGATGCTCATAACTAACAGTTGGAGGAACGAAGGAACGAATGTCTCCAAGCGCCTCTCACCTGCTGATTAGCCCGAGGGCTACCGACGTGGCAGGTGCACTTAGGAGGTGAAGTTGGGCAAATGAGGGGTTCAAGGAGGCGGCTGAGTGTGGGCGGGAGCGGGGGTGTGGGTCGGCGGTCAGCCTGAGAAGCAGGTTCAGCCGCGCATAGAGAGCAGCCTGTGCTCCGAGGGTAAAGAGAACGCAGCAGTGATGACATTGCAACAGACACTGTGTAACACTTATGTTGCCCAGGCATGCTTTTAAACCCTCTGCGTACACAATCTCATTTCATCCTCACCCCTACGAGGTAGGCACTATTATCTCCATTTTGCAGATGGAAACACTGAGGCACTAAGAGTTGAAGCAGAATCAGGACCTGGAGCAGACACAGCGGCGCCCAAGCCTGTAGTCTTCATCAGGGAGTAAGAGGTGAGGGTGTGGCACATTCCGGGAAATGCAGACACCATCAGCCTTCCACCTGTCCTAAATGCGATAGGAAACGTAAGGCATTCGGACCCCCTGTTTTCTAGTGTTCGGTACCGTGGCGGCACTGACCTCCCCTAGTGCCCTGCCAGACAAGGTAAGGCAGCGCTGGAGCCTGGGGCCAAGGACATCGTGAACCCCTGGATACACATCAAATAGCCTCCCAACCGGAAAAAGTTAATAAAAGCTCTGCAATCAAAAACCGCGGCTCTAGCCCAAGCCCCTCCTTGCTCAGTCTGTTCACTCACCACTGTCAGCTTGCGTCAGCCCACCTGGGAGGGGCCACAAGGGGCTCGGGACTGCGGGCTGACGGACATCTCTCTCCTTGCACAGTAACACAGGGTCATAAAACAACCGCAGCCTGTCTTCATTTAAAATTTTGATATTTTGTTCATCAGGGAGTTTTTGTGTGTGTTCATTTTGATTTTTAAAAACTAGTGCATTAAAATATTGTCTTGATTACTGCGTTTTGGGGTGTCCTCTGAAATTCTGCTTCCTCACTCTAATTCCAGCCCTGGTCCTTTCCCTCCTGTTACTGACCTTGGGGGTAACTGACTTGCCCTTCTTTTGGGAGTCATCAGGACAGGCTGGTGGTCCAGGTGAGGGGAACCTGTAGATTCAGACCTGTCCTAAGGGTGTGGGTCCAAAAGGAGAAACGGGTGACTTGCTTGTTTGGATAGGATGGGGCTGAGGAAGTCTTGGTTTCTGGTCATCACCTCTTTGGGGGCCTCAGAATTTTCCTGAATATAATTGAAATATGGATTTATAATCTAATCCTTTGGGTGGGGGAGGGGACATAGGAAGAAACAAATTCTTTTTTTTAAAAAATCATGTTCGACTTAAACTTCCTTGCCTCCTCTTCCTCTAACCCCCAAATCCATATAAATGATAGAATTTTTATAACCTTGTATACAAGAATGAAAAACTGTTTCTTTAAAGTAAAACATAGAGGGACTTCCCTGGTGGTGCAGTGGTTAAGAGTTCGCCTGCCAATGCAGGGCACACCGGTTCGATCCCTGGTCCGGGAAGATCTCACATGCCGCGGAGCAACTAAGCCCGTGCACCACAACTACTGAAGCCCGTGTGCCTAGAGCCCGTGTTGCACAACAAGAGAAGCCACCGCAATGAGAAGCCCGCGCACCGCAACGAAGAGTAGCCCCGGCTCGCAGCAGCTAGAGAAAGCCCAAGTGCAGCAACGAAGACCCAATGCAGCCAAAAATAAATAGATAGGCCCAGACTCCCCAGCTCCTCCACCGGAGCCAACAAGAGGTTTATTTAAAGGGAAAGAAAGAGACTATGGCACTGTTTCCTCCATTAATTGTGAAAGGACAGTGCAAGTTTGGGGGCTGGATAAATGTCATTAGTGGGCCCGGCCCACTGGCTGTAAAGGATGTAGGCACACCAATTGCTGCTAAAAGAACAGGCTTTTATTTTTTTTATATATTTTATTTTAAAAATATATTTATTTAAAAAAAACAAAAATAGATAGATAAAATAAAATAAATAAATTTATATTAAAAAAAGCATAGAAAACAAACTGTGGTTACCAGGGGGTGTGGGGGGTGTGTGGAGGGATAAACTGGGAGATTGGGATTGACATAAACACACTACTCTATATAAAATAGATAACTAAAAAGGACCTACTTTATAGCACAGGGAACTCTACTCAATCATCTGCGGTGACCTAAATGGGAAGGAAATCTAAAAAAGAGTGGATATATGTATAACTGTTTCACTTTGTTGTATACCTGAAACTAACACAACCCTGTAAATCAACTATAGTCCAATAAAAATTTTTTTTAAAAAGTCTAAATGTGTGGTTTTGAGCAGGGTAAATTGCTTGTTTAAAAGGCCAATTTGTGATAAGATTAAAGAGTATCCTTTCAATACAGAAAGAGCTTGGGTGACCTGAACCACAAAGAGGGATAGAGGAATCCCTTAAGCGATGCAGTTATGGTTTTGGAACATGTGCATTTGATTCATTATACACAGTTTCAGAGTCTCATATATGAACACCTGAAACTATGTATTAGTCTTTAAGATTTTTGGGTTGGTGTTCCTGGTATTTAAAAAGGGTTTGGAAACTGATATTTATTTTACATTAAGAGTGGCTATAAAGAATAATTTCTTTCTTTTAGGTTCTGGTTCTAATTTGGTGTTGATTTTTGCTGGCTACGTTTTCCCTCTGGATCCTTGGGTTGCCATGGTACCATTTTGGTTTTTTTAATGTTGTTGTTTCTGGGCTGACAGCCCCACTGAAATGAGTTCTTACATGCAGAACTCAGGAGCTTGGCACCATGTTCAGGGAAGAAAACGTTTGTGTGCCATGTGAGGAAGATGCTAGCAGTAAACTGGAGCTGCTGCAGCCTGGCTTGTAGAATTTAAAAGAGTGGGCAGAGACTTCCCTGGTGGCCCAGTGGCTAAGACTCCGCACTCCCAATGCAGGGGGCCCAGGTTCGATCCCTGGTCAGGGAACTAGATTTCACATGCCGCAACTAAAGATCCCGCATGCCACAACTAAAGATCCGGCACGCGGCAAGGAAGATCCCGCGTGCGGCAACTAAGACCTGGCGCAGCCAAAATAAATAAATAAATGAATAAATAAATAAATATTAAAAATAAATAAATAAAAGAGTGGGCAGAGGAGAAAGGACACAGGTGGCTGCCTGGGGGCTGGGAGCTCTCCCCCTGCGGGCTCTTGCTCCAGCCTCCTTGCAGACCCCACTAGTGGCAGCTGTCTAAAGAGACCCTGGGGAGCTTGACACCTTGTCCAGGTGCCAATATTTCATAATTATGTGTTGTGGCAGTACAAGATGTTTCAGTTTCTGAGGTCAAATAAATACATTTAGGCATTAACAGTGGTCATTGCCTTTTAAAAAAAATTATAAAAGTAAGATGCAGTCAGAGCAGCAACGACAAAAGAAGACCAGAAACATAACAGCAACAACAATAACAAAATCTTCGTTTCTGGATTAAATTGTGAAATAAAACCAGGATGTTAACAGTGATTAGTGTGTTCATTTAAAAAAATAATTAACACAAGATGCATCAGTTGTAACCCCTCCCCACCACAAATGAAAACAAAACCCCATCCATAATGAAGTAAAAAAATCACCCTTCTCTCCATACCCTCCCCCCACCCCGAGTCCCATCCTATTGCCTGAGTGTAGCTACACCTCAAAATGTGGCCTGTGTCCTTTTCACTATTCCTATAGTGGGACCAAAAGGCATAGCATGTTTCGATCTTAGAATAGAACCGTATTGATGATCAAAATCCTACCTTACACCTTCAGCTAAGCTATTTTCCCTGTAGTTGTGTATTTTAAACCACTTTACACTAAGTTGTGGCTGTGCTTACACCACTTTTTGAGAAACGTAAAAATGTACGTTTCACTACATGGATGGTTCTGTCATAGAAATTTCTTGGTGCCTTTTAAAAACTGTACCTTTGAAGACTACTGGGGACAGAGAATCTCTGGGAGAGTTTCCCAGTAGGTGGGGCTGAAACCTGCAGTTTTCCTGCCATTTCTTTTTTTTTTCCTTCTAAAGCATATGTAGAGTAATCTTGAGTAAGTTTTCAACTCACCTCTCTGGAAAAGAAGCTGTTTGGTTGCCTGGGCAGGTTCTGTATGAAAACTATTAAGGACTCAGGTACTGAAGGGCAGCTTCTGTACAAAGCTAATTTCTCCTCCTGGTGACCTGGGTGGTCACAGTGGGTCCCCGGTCGTACGGTCAACAAATGGCATTTATTTTTGTGTTTACAGTCTTCCTTAAGACTGCATTTTACTGGGCTCTCAGCTGTGTGTGTGTGTGTGTGTGTGTGTGTGTGTGTGTGTGTGTGTGTTTCCTTTCTTTTTTTAAGTAACCTAGGTTCTTTGCCTCTTTCCTTCAGGCAAAGAGCATGTGATAACCAAGGTGTAAACAAGTCTCTCTGGCACTTAAGGAAGACCCCAAACCCACCCACCTCCTTCTCCTCCAAGGAATTCAGTGCCCCTGGTTCAATTTTAGCTGGACCTGGAAACCTGCGAGGTGCCTGGAGGCAGATCAAAGCCAGAAATGAGGGCGGGGAATTCACGGAAATGTTAATAGATCTGGCTGTGGAGACAGAACACATTTAAAATGTCCTCTGCCTGCAAGACGCAGAATACATTTAAAATAGTTTTGTGATGGAAGGAGCCCTACCTACTGCTGGTTATAAACAGATGTAAAGATCAGTCAAAAGGCCGGGAAGACCCTTTTCAATTGGCGAGTTTACAGTTTCCAAGGGGAGGAGGGCAGGGGAGGAGTAACCAGGACCTTCAGGTGTGTCTTCCAATCGCGATAGCCCGTTTTGGCTGTGAATTGTACCCCCCCATCCCCCTTCCGTTAATTAAATAAACGCTCGGAGCACTTTACAGCACACGACGCGGCCCTTGGGGACCTGTTCCCGCGTTGCTCCCATTCTTGAAAACCTCAACTCACAGAGGGTTGAAGAGCTGGCGACATGAATTTCCAGTTCCTAAAGGTGAGAAGAGAGGTGTTGGGTGGAGGACAGATCCGAGGACCGGCAGGGAAAGAGAGGGGTGCTGCAGGCCTGGCTGCCGGAGGGGGTGTGTGCCCGCTGGGTGGGATGGGCGCCGGTGCGGGGTGCACGGTGGCCCCTGGACGCTGCGCACTTCTGGCGCAGGAAGCCGAGTCCGCGCCGCTGGGCGCCTGGCCACAGTGGGCCTCCTCGCCTGGCGGCGACCAGATAAATAGGTGAAGGCCTCCAGGCTTAGCTGGCCTGGAGGTGCCTGGTGTTCTAGGACGCCGAGCCGCGAAGGCCTCCGGGGACACTGGGCTCGCGCCTTGGCCTTCCTGCCTGCGCTCGGAGCGGTTAGGCTGCACCCGGATGGGCCCAGGGATGTTAGTGGGTGGAGAGGTGACAGGCACTCTGAGGGCGGGGGTCCCCCGGGGCAGGGAGGCGAGAGCCGGCTTGTCTCTAATAGGTGCCCGAGAGCCGCTAGGAAGGTGGCCTTGAAGTACGGGCAGGCTGGTGGCTTTGAGGTAGTTGGACGACTGAAAATTCGCCTGCTGACAAGTGGGGCGATGGTCGTCAAGTTAGAGACTCTACCACGACCGCTGCGCTCGGGGAGTGCTCCGCAAATGAGAGCCTCTCCGTAGCTTGGGTCCTACAGGCTCCCCCAGCTCCGCGCTTCGCGTTTTCTGGTTTGCGAGGATGCTTGCAAAGGAAGAGCTAAAGGCTGCGAAACCCCTTTGAGGACCCGGCCTGGCGCGGAGCGCTTACAAGTGAGCAGTAGAAAGAGTTGGGCTGGACCCTGGGCTGAGACGAGAAGCATCTGTGCGTGTGTGTAGACGCCAATTTGAGCATCAGGAAAACAACTGCTATTTTGATATTATTGCTGCTATTTTGGAGTGACTGTGAATTATTTAATACATGTGGCGCCCCGGACCTGCACCTTAGTGGGCTTAGACAGTTCGGATGCTCTTGGACGCCAAGTGTCCGTTCAGTGGGTGCCGGTGCTGCGAGGGAGGGCGTGGGCTAGCGCGTGAATGGGCGCCCTCCCGGACTGCTGTAGGCCCCGGCTTTTCGGCTCTGCTTCGCCGGGCCCCGCCTCTTAACTGCGGTCCCAGCCGGAGCCCAAGCTGTTCCGCGGGGCGACACAGATACCTCGGTTGGTGCACGGCGCCCGCGAGGGCGCTTCGGAGCCTCCACCTGCCGCTCGGGCGCCCCCTCCCCGGGACGGGAAGCTGAGTCGCAGGCCTGCTCCAGTCCAGCTCTACCCGCCCCGCCGCCTTCCTGGGCTTGCCATGGGTGTGGAGGCGGCGGAAGCCTGCCGCCCGGGTCTGGGAGCCTTGTTTCCAGAGGCAGCTGCCCGCGCATCTTTGGAGGTGGCGCACTGTTGTAGCGCTGCTGTCCTCGCAGACGCCTTGTCGCCTCCGGTCTCTGGTTTCTAGCGCCATTCGAGCGGGCTGGGGGCCGGGGTCCAGGGTTTCAAGCGTGTGGGTTGAGTGCAGGCTCCCTAGGGGGCGACAGAGGGAAGCCGCTGACAACCGTCCAGCCCCATATCCTTGATTGTGCGAGGCGAGCGGCGAGGCTGCTCCCCGGGATCCCCACGTTCTGTTTACACTTGGCGTCTGCGAAGCCGCGGAGGGTCGGAGGGGGCACCCTTCCCAGGCCGTGGCTGCCTAAGGGCGCGGCCACGCAGTCATGCGTCTTCGCGCTGCGAGGGGTGGGGGCCTTGGGGGAGGTCTGTGTTGAGTGTGGGAGCCATCGGCTCTCTGCTCTCGCTCTCGGCTCAGAGCAAAAAAGTTGAGCGCAAGGAAGGGCTGAGATTTCCGGCATCCGGACCAGGGCGCGCGCGTGCCTGGGTTCCGGCCCTGAAGCAGAAGCTGTGCGTGTTTGGGTGGAGTCGGCCTGGCCGGGAAGGTTGAGGATTCGTTTGTGCCGCCTTCCCCATCCAGGGCGCAGAAGTTGCGCTCTAGCTTGAGCGTGTGTCCCTTGGAGGGGGGCAGCGTCCAGGTCCAGGGCGCTGGCTTGGGGATCAAAGGCCTTTGCCGAGCGGTTCCGAAACCTCTGTGCCCTTGGGGCTCCCTAAACGGAGGTGCGCAAACCCTCGGGGCCATCGGCTCCCTTTGCCTCCGCCATAGAGGCCCCGGGGCTGCGAGGGATTTCCGTCCCTTCGGGTGGCTTTGGCGAGCGCTGCTGAGGAAAGGAAGGGCAGCCAGAACCTGGGGCGGGGGTTGGTACCTTGTTGCCCAGCCCTGGACCCAACATGCCCGGCGGTAAAGTTGCAGGCGTGGACGAGACAAGTTGTTCAAGCTGCATCCCCGGCCGGGTCTTGGAGTCAAAGCCGGGGCTAGAAGGCCCAGCGTGGAGGAGAGCTCCTGCGTCACTGGTCTGGATGTCTGGGGCGCCCAGATGCTCCGCAGGCCTCCCTCGAAAGTACCTGGGACCCCCAGTCTTCCACGCCCAGGGCGCCAGCATGCCTACCGCACCGGGTCCGATACCTGCCCTGAGCAGGTGCCCTCTGCCCCCACTCCGAGTACCAGGAGCGCTGCTTCTGCGGTTTTCTCTTTTACCCCCCGTCCCCCCCCCCACGGTGTCTTGAAAGCTAGGTGTCAGGGGTCGTAGTGTGCACTGTCTTTGTCCATATCCTAGTGCAGAGCCCGCAGACAAGCCCGAAAGCCCCCAGTGGTTTCGTCTCCAGGTTTTGTTCTCACAACTGGTCGGAATATCACCTGGATTCTGTCTACTCTCTAGGGCGAGGAAGAACCTTTCGCTTGGAAGACGCCTATTTTTATTTTGGTTATTTTATTTTAGGCCCATCTCGGTTTAAAGAAATGCTAAAGTTCAAACAAACCCGAGCGGGAGTAGGGAAGCAGTGGGTGCATTCATTCTGTGAATTGGGAGCAGCGTCCACTCCAGGCCCGGGGCAGTAAACTGATAGGTATTGATTTATTGCAAAATCGGATTCGGAATCAAATCGAAAGATTCCTTCTCTGATTCCCTGAGAATGTTTAAATTCAGCTCCCGAGAATTAGCGACTTTCCCCTTGAAGCAAAAAAAAAAAGGTCAGTTACAATAATCGGGCCAATGGATTTCGTTTCTTTAAAATGTTTCAGCATTGCGCTTTGCTTTCAAGGTTGGGGGGCAAATACATATTGGGGAGAGAGGCAACGTTTATGTGGAAGGAAGTTTCGTTTTCTGCCTGTATCTGCGGACCCCGGGTGCTCACCTCTCCAGCGGGGGTCCCTCCACGGCCCCTCCTCCCCCCACCTCTTCCCTCGTCCCCGCCTGTGACGCTAGGGTTGCATTCAGCCTCGCACCTCTTTTCAAGGTTGAGTTGAGGCTTCTGAGTGTCTGGCCCGTCGGAGGAAGCTGCCGAGCCGGCGCCGGGCAGGGCAGGGCCGGGCGAGGGTAGGCGGGTGCCCCCCACCCGCCTCCCGGCCGCAGCCCAGCCTTGGAGATGGAGCTTCGGGCGATGGCGGCGAAACGCAGTTGTCCGACACTTCGGGGCCGGTGGAGCGGCCCGCCCGCTCGGTGGCGCTTGGGGCCGACTCCCCAGAAGGCCTTCCCACCCCCGCCCCCTCGGAGGACCCCGAGCGCACTGTGCCCACGCCGTGCGGGGGAGGGCGTCGTCCCTCGGAGGGATTGGGACTCCCAGCGGTCTGATTCCAGTTTAAACCTTAAATCTCCTTGGAGCGGGTGTTTGGGACGTTTTAGGAGATAGGGGGACCTCAGCTGTTGAGACGTCTTTTGGAGGGTGGGGGAAGGCGCTGTCGGTGAAAGAGGGGGGGGCTCTTGGATTCGGATCCCGGTCCCCAGCTCTGCCAACCTCAGGTGTGTGCTTGGTGAGGGTGACTGATGGATGGCGTGATGAGGGACTTTGGCCTCAGGTTTGCGGCTGTCAGCGAGGTGCGGCCCACTCGACTCCTCTCCTAAGCCCCCCGAGGCGTGGGTCTCCGCGCGGCGCCGGGCCAGGATGCGGGGCGGAGCTAGGCTGGGACTGGCTGGGGGCCGCCCCGCCCGGCGCCGGGGCCTTCGCGCCGGCCCCCGGGGAGGAGTTAGGATAATTTCTTCTCATTAAGGCGCCCGGATCCCCCGGCTATCGCCTGGACACACACTGCGGGCGCGGCTTCCCCGGTCCCCGGCCGCGGCCTCTACACCCGCGGCGGCACCATCTACAATCGCGGAGCCGCCGATGCGCGTCCAGTGACCGGGACGGCTAAGCCCGCGCGCGGCGGGGGCAGCGGCAGACGCCTGGCCACCGTGACCCCAATTTTGGATTTACCACTCGGGGGGTGGGGGGAACCTGGATTTAACTGGCGACTGTTTTGGGGGACGCCGGACGCCATGTTGTGGAAAATAACCGATAATGTCAAGTATGAAGAGGACTGCGAGGTGAGCTGGGCACAAGGGCGCAGCCTGGCCCCGCCCGAGTACAGTCCCGGAGGCGCGGGCCACTGGACCGAGGTCGGGGGCGAGGGCGCAGGAGCAGCGAACAGGCACCCACCGCTCGCCCTTCGATGGGACAGGGTCCACTTTTCCGGACATTCCCTAGTGCGTTTCTCCGGGGTCCCCTTCCTGAATCGGGCCTTTACCTAAATATCCAGTCTCGGGAATGGGGCCTGGAAAGAGCGTAGCAGATCCCACCCACAAAGCTTACCGGCCGGTTTCTTGCGAAGCAAAACAGCCCTTTTCCCCGTTTTCTCGGAAGAGCGCTGGGTCTGCAACTTTTAGAGGTGGCTTTTACGCACGAAACCTCCGTCCAAAGGAGTCAGACGAGGTGACCTGCCGGCGACACCTTTGCGGAGTCTCCTCCGAGGCGGGCTTGTCACCTGCCCCGCTACCCTCTCGGGGAAACAAGAAAACAACCGAAGTTTGGCTTTCCAGAGAAGAGGGGGCAGGGGGGGGCGCTGAGGCCACATGGGGCCGTAAGCACTCGGGAGTGCTCCAGCCTGTCGGACAGGTTGAGCTAGAGTTTCGGAGGGTGGGAGGGAGGGAGGCGGCGAGCGGAAAGAGGAAGAAGACGCAGGCGGCGCGAGGCGTGAGCCTGGGCCCCGGGAGAGGGGAGCGGTGGCGGCGGGGACGCGGGAGAGACGTGCGCCCGCGGGACCTAGAGGGGCTGCCCCTGTTTGTAGGCCCGGGCACTTCAGCTAGGGGGCGACGGTGTCATAGGTCTCCTGTTCCCCCGCCACCCCTGTGACCCCGGGAACACATGGCGACACGTCCTTTGAAAATTAAGTCGGACAGCCGTGGGGCGAGGGAACGTGCCCAGGCAAGGTTGCCCAATTTTCGGGGTCCTTCGTTCTCCGTGCCCGATTTGTGGGGAGACTGACGGTGGCTGGGCAGGACGGCGTTACTTGGTCGGGACACAGCTAGCAGGGAGCGCACTCCTGGCTGCGGCGGGCTCCTCCCCGAGTCCCTTGGGCGGCGCTGGGTGGCTGCCCCCGCTAGGGAGGGTCTCTCGCCCGGAGGTCTTTGTCCTGAGGGCGTGGAAGGGAGGGTCCCTGGGGCGGGGAAAAGGCGCACTTCCTGCGCGGCGCGCATTATTCGCGCCCACCGCTTCCCCACTTTGGGCCGACGACGCCAGCATGTGCGGGCTCGTGAGCGACCGCGCTCTGCGCTGCCTGCAGGCTTTCTCCCCGGACCCCTGCCCCAGCTTCTTCCGGCCCAAGGCCTGGCATTCGGACTTGGAGCCGCAGAATACCTCGGGCGTCAGACCTTCGCCGCGGGGTCCGGAGGGCGCGTTCCTCCAGGTCTTTCTCCAGTTTCCCCTTCCTCTGCGGAGTAGCGGTTGACAACGAAACCCCCGGGGCACGTTGCTCCCCGGGGCCTTTGGCCCGAGGGCAGGCCCGCGGGGGTCGGTCCGGGCTGGTGCGGTGGGTCCCCGGGGGTCACAAGGCTCAGCGCGGTGGCCGCGGGCCGTACGCAGTAGCGGGGTTTCGTACTAACCGGGTCTCCGTTTCTCTGCCCCAGGATCGCCACGACGCGAGCAGCAATGGGAATCCGCGCCTGCCTCACCTCTCCTCCGCCGGGCAGCATCTCTACAGCCCCGCGCCGCCCCTCTCCCATGCTGGAGTCGCCGAATACCAGCCACCACCCTACTTTCCGCCTCCCTACCAGCAGCTGGCTTACTCGCAGGCAGCCGACCCCTACTCGCATCTGGGAGAAGCGTATGCCGCCGCCATCAATCCCCTGCACCAGCCGGCGCCCACCGGTAGCCAGCAGCAGGCCTGGCCGGGCCGCCAGAGCCAGGAGGGGGCTGGGCTGCCCTCGCACCACGCGCGCCCGGCCGGCTTGTTGCCCCACCTCTCCGGGCTGGACGGCGGCGCCGTGAGCGCCCGCAGGGACGCCTACCGCCGCTCGGACCTGCTGCTGCCCCACTCGCACGCTCTGGACGCCGCGGGCCTGGCCGAGAACCTGGGGCTCCACGACATGGCGCACCAGATGGAGGAGGTGCAGGTGAGCGCCTCGGCCCTGCCTGGACCCGTTCGCCCCACTGCCTCTCTCCTACCCCGTCCAGGCTCCCCCGAACTTAAAGGAAACTTTGTCATTTCTCCCCCAGAATGTCGACGACCAGCACCTACTTCTGCATGATCAGACGGTTATTCGCAAAGGTACGGAGTGAGAACGAGTTCTTTTCTTCCTCTGGCGTCACACACCCTGTAGTGGTTCTTAGCAGTAACTGGGAAGGTATTAACTTATTGGTGAGGTAGGGCTTTTGGTATCCGACTTGGGACATTTGTGGTGGAAGGGAGTGACAGGGACTCGAGGCAGATAGGTTTTAGGAGTGAGAAGACGGGGCATTTCTTTAAGATCTAAATGGAAAAGGATGTTCTCAGGAGCTGCCCCTCAATCTCCGGATTTGTTACTCCATAGTTTTCCCTTGGTGGGTGTTACTTCTTGAATTCGAGAGTGTTTTTACAATGCTCTA
Organism: Phocoena sinus; assembly: GCF_008692025.1. NCBI lineage: Eukaryota > Metazoa > Chordata > Mammalia > Artiodactyla > Phocoenidae > Phocoena > Phocoena sinus. Next base: position 6,178,313 of record NC_045777.1, on the reverse strand, counting down.
GGAAAGAATCCCAGAGTGACTTAATTTGGAAAACAAGTCACCACATACCCTTAGTGGAGTGATTGGTTCTGTGACAATTTTAATTGTTGAACGGGTTGATGTGATTTTATTTCTGATTTCAAATATGCACGGGGGTAAGGAGCCTTAATTCTGACCTGCAAGAAGACGGTGGGACACAGTTTGGCCTACAAAACAGACAGCCCTAAAAGCATCAGGCTGGGTGATCTGTCGGGTTTATGCAGGGATAGGTGGGTGGGGGTTTGGAAAATTGGATTACTTGGGCAAGTGAGTGGCTCATGAAATTAAGTTACGTACTGCCAGGATTCCCAGTTTAGCTCTGTTGGGAAATGGGGTAATCCTAAATGAAATGTAGCTATGGTCTGTTACTTGAGGTTAAACTGTTTGAAATCAACTGAGGAGAGT